>NC_066620.1:22640906-23240906 GCF_025201925.1 Gopherus flavomarginatus | reverse complement strand
GAGTATAGTTTTTTAATATATAAGGCAACACCTCCTCCCTTTTTTCCCTGCCTGTCCTTCCTGAACAAGCTGTACCCTTCTATGCCAATATTCCAGTCATGCGTGTTATCCCACCAAGTCTCCGTGATGCCAACAATGTCATAGTTGTGTTTATTTACTAGCATTTGGAGTTCTTCCTACTTATTCCCTATACAGACATCCAAGATACTGATTTAATTTCCTTCCCTTCCAGTTCTGTCTTTTCTCTCCTTTATCCCTTCTATAACAGCCCATGTTCCACCCAAAGTCTGACCCTTTTCCCAGGTCTCCATGTTTTTTACTTACCTGTGGGCTTTGGTTACCTGCCCCCTTCAAACTTACTTTAAAGCCCTCCTCACTAGGTTAATCAGTCTGTATCTAAATCTGCTCCTCCCCTTCCTCGATAGGTGGACCCTATCTCTGCTTGGCAGTCCTTCTTCCTGGAACAGCATCCCATGGTCAAGGAAGCCAAAGCCTTCCAGTGACACCATTTTAGCAGCCAGGCATTCACCTCCAGGATGCATCTGTCTCTGCCTCAGCCCCTACCCTGGACTGGAAGGATTGAAAAGAACACCACCTGCACTCCCAATCCTTCACCCTTATTTCCAGATATAGGGTTGGGGGTTACCAATGTAGGAGTGGGGGATCATGGTTTAACACATAGTAGTACATTGACTGTCAGTTGGAAAGCCATTTAACAGTTGTGGAACAATATACAGAATGCAATACACCCAGAGTACACCTTCCCAGCCCTCCTTACCATATGAAGCCAACATTTAGAAACCTATAACAGACCAACACCTGCTAAGTATAAATAATGAGCATGAACATACAAGTGGACAAGTTCAGAGTTATGGAGCAAACCCATGAAGAACCTTAAAATTCATTTAAAAAACTTCACATTTATTCCATAATCTGACAGGGGACTAGTGAATTGACTTGTAAAGAGCCATAAAGTAAGCACTGATAGTTATGCCAGTAAAACATTAACAGCAGTGCTTTTTATAATCTGCACTCTGTTATGAATACACTGAGGGAGCCCAAGCAGGAAAATGCAATAATCATATCTACCAGTCACAAGAAGATCACTAATATCTATCATAATTTCTCTCTATTTTGCTTCTACTTACCTCCCGTAGAAGTGTATACTGCAGTGGAATCCCTAACATCAGCTACTAGCCAAAACAGGTGCAGAAACAAAAGCATCTTCCACTTGGAGAGTCAGCATTTTTCTTTTAAAAAACCCCATTGTGCAATGCAGGTTGGAGTCTAGGTTGTGCATTGTGTGATGTATGTATTATTTTATCTCTTCCTGCAGTGTTTTGTTGTGACATACATAAAACATGTTCACAAAGTTACGCAAAAGTGAACTGAAAAGATTCAATATACACCATGGCCAGCAAATTATTCTTTTCTAATTCCATAAATACAGTCTTGAGAAGCCAAGATTTCTACAATTTTGTGTCCATGGTGGGTGGAAAACTGCACATTACATGTTATCACTCTCACATAATTACAGTGTACTGTGCAATACTATTAATCTTGCCAGAGAACTACAGTGGAATGGCACTGCCCTGTTACTAATGCTTAACGTATGACCAATCAAAAACAGAAAAATCATATGACCAGTGGCAGCTTGTGTCATACCATCAGTTAGTAAATTGGATGCAGTTTGTCAGATGGACACAATATCCCTCCACTGTAGGTGGTCTCAGTTTTATTAGGTTTCAGATTAATGGTGCTGAACAGTAATCCAAAAATGTGTGGTGGGTACATCAACCTCATTTCTCATTAATGGTGCTTCCCAAACATATTGGAAGCAGGTACAAAACATAGATTTTGTTTGGCTTATTTTGATCCTTGCAGAGTCTATTGCCTATCCAACATCACTGCTGGGTGCTTATGATTTCAGTTAGTAGTGTCTGGTATGGTAACTGGATGAAATGTTTTTGAAATAATCTAGCAATTATGCATGTTGCAGAAATAGTTGGTGGCATACTTCTAAAACTTTCCCCCCAAGATTTAACAATCATTCAACACTCAATTTACATACAAGAATGGACACTGGAGTTATTCTAGCATTATTTGAAATTAGATAGTCAATACATGAGTGTTAGTGATTTTCTCTGTTTCCCATGAGATCAACAAGGCAGGAATATGGTTGCTTTACCACAGTTCCTTTGAAGTTTCTCTCAAATTCACTGAAACAACAAACAAAACAAAGGATAAAACTAAAATACTGTTCTCCTTTGGAGCTATTTGAGTGGCTTACACATACTTGGCTTGTGGAAGTACATTTTAACTCCTTTTCAAGTAAAAAATAAGCAAGTTACTTACATTACTCAAGTATTGGCTAATTAAATCAAGGCACTTTTAAAAAGCAGATTTTTAATGTAATCCAATGTAACAATGTAGATCTTACAAAGATGGCAGATAATTGACTATAAAGGCTGTAGTAGCTTCATGGGAGCTGCTGTAGTCTATAGAGTTAATATGATACCACACACTATCTGAGTAATAAAAGTTCATGTGTGTTTTTTGTTGTTGAAAAACAGTGCATAAACATCAGCCAATAAGCTGTAAATACTTTTTTTTTTAAATTAAAACTCTAAATGCAATAATATGGATCAAGTATTTCTCATTTTTTAAAAAAATTAAACCTGATTTATGCTGAGCATCCAAAAGTATCTTAAAGCCAATAAGCATTTTTTAAAAATTGTGTTATTATAAAATCTTCTACACTAATTTAATATTTGTTCTTGTGCTAGATCAAATTTCAATCCAGGATTTTATATGAAGTCTCAGTCTAAAAATGTTTATGGCTTATCAAACTCTGGAAGATTTAAAGAAACCTTAATTTGAAAGGCAAGAATACCACTGCTACAATGTAGAGTATGTACGGTATGTCTTAATATGATATAAGCTGGCTGATATCTCACATCTCTATATTTTTCATTGGTATATCTTGCTACTGTTTGAGAATCATAGAATGTATTCTTACATTATTCCTGTGAAATAATTATTTTCAAATTCTGCAATTTTCTAGCATAACTAGACAACTTTTCTTCTGACGTTCTAATGTATATGCCCATTATGCCAGTTTTTCCACTCTCGGTCTCTCTCTTTAATGGATCTCTTTCAACATGATAATACATTGACATGCCACTTTAATTAGTGTCATGGAAGAGGAGGAAAACACTCAAATGCTTTGCAGAAGTTGTTGGAGCATCCTCTTAAAGCAAATATGAAGGACTAGCCTACACATTTTTTCTCCTTTTACATGATATTATTACAGGAGTTTTTGTAAACTGGTGTTATAAACAATTATTTTTAGTTGAGAAAGGCACAAAGAAAGATTAAGAACTGATATAAAGACATTTTGGTTCTTGATCTTTTCTTCTCATCACAACCTTTAGAAAGTTTTGCTGGAAGAACACAAGGAACAGCAGGTAGGTTTCTTACAGATCTTTGAGACCTCCTTCCACTTAGATCCCAGGGGAGCTAGAACGGTATATCTCTGTGGTTCAAAAAGTCTTTGGACCAGAAAAAGGGGCCTTTATCTGCCAACATTTCAAACATATTCAATCAAATATTGATCTAGAAAATCAGTCACTTTTTCTCTAGCAAAGTTAAATTAGTACTACTTACTGAAGATCTACAAATGGTTCTCCTGAAGATAATGATAGTAGGCTGTTTCTAGGATCAAAAGTTTGTATGGACACCAAACTGATTTAATATTTTCTGTAATGCCTGGAGGAAAAAAGTGTGAAAGATCTGCTTGCCAACAGTAATATGCTGGATATTATCTCATGTGGTGAGTCCTTGCATCAAGGAGCCAGGTAGGTTTTACAATTCCATCTTATCTTTGAAATAAAAGGAATGGAATATGGCCCATTTCACCTTACAAAAAGGTTTTCATCCCCAGAAATATCTGATACATTTTATTAATGTTCGCTCTGGCAGCACATACTTCTCTGACTCATAAACATTCCCTCTCTCGATTGTGTTCTATTTTCAAGATGTCCCTCATGTTGCTTAAATAGAAGCTAGAGGTCTTGTCTTCTAATTCTTAATACTGGTAATTCTGAAGATGGGGGGAAAAACATATCTAATGTTAAATAATGAACTGAGAATTCCTCCCAAAATTATTTTTAAATATCACTACTGCAACATATTCATCTGGCTGTTCTTGGAAATGACATATTTGTGTTACAGACAAAGGCAGTCTTTACAAGAGAACATAAGGTTTTATTAAGTTATTTTAATGAATTTACTAGAAAAATAAATCAGACATTACCGATTATCTTTAATAATAGTCATTATTAAACTATTTGTCATGTTCTCACCAACAATATTGGATTCTTGGGAATTTTACTACACAGAGACAAGAAAATGAAATCTTACTTCAGCTGTATCAGCAAAATGTCCAATTTTTCTTTTCTCTCTCCTTCATAAGATACACAGAACACCAAAATTCCCAAACTTCATCACATCTAAACTTTGTAGTTATCCTGTTCCTCTGTGACAGGCTGAGCCAAAACCCTGGGTCCAAATATATACAGAAGGAAGAGGACCAAGTTGTAAATATTGGATCTGAATCGAAACTTTCCAAACATATAAGTAAATTTGAACTAATGACTTTGTTTTGACCTGTTACTGAGGAAGTAGATAGTCAAGGTTCAGATCACCAAGCTTCCAAATGTTTATCAACATCTTAAATATTCAGATCTGTTTTTCTTCTCCTCCTTAACATACATATTATACACATATTCACTCACATTTACTCATTCTCTGTTTTAACTAAGTAACATAAAATCATAAGGCCTAAGAATAGTTAAGATGTGTAGATATGTACACACACTCATGTTTTCTCTAAAAGTGAAACTAAGGTAAAATCACAATGGCTAGTGATCCTCATGATTCAGTGCTTAAGCCATTCATCAGGAACAAAATTTCCCCCAAGGTTAGAAGCATTCTAGAGGTTTTTAATTTTCTCCTGCTGCAGACAGAATATTAAGTTGGATGGGCCAACAGTTGCATCAATGAGGCTATTCCTATGTTGTACACATAGAGTCACAGAGTCATAGAATTTAAGGTCAGAAGGGACCATTATTATCATCTAGTCTGACCTGCACAACGCAGGCCACAGAATCTCACTCACCCACTCCCGCAACAAACCCCTAACCTATGTCTTAGCCATTGAAGTACTTAAATCATAGTTTAAAGACTTTAACGTGCAGAGAATCCTCCAGCAAGTGACCCGTGCCCCACGCTACAGAGAAAGGCGAAAACCCCCCAGGGCCTCTGCCAATCTGCCCTGGAGGAAAATTCCTTCCCAACCCCAAATATGGCGATCAGCTAAGCCCTGAGCATGTGGGCAAGACTCACCAGCCAGACACCCAGGAATGAATTCTCTGTAGTAACTCAGATCCCACTCCCTCTAACATCCCATCACAGGCCATTGGGCATATTTTCTGCTGATAGTAAAAAATCAATTAATTGCCAAAATTAGGCTATCCCATCATACCACCCGCTCCATAAACTTATCAAGCTTAGTCTTGAAGCCAGATATGTCTTTTCCCCCCACTGCTCCCCTTGGAAGGTTGTTCCAGAACTTCAGTCCTCTAATGGTTAGAAACCTTAATCTAATTTCAAGTCTAAACTTCCTGATGTCCAGTTTTTATCCATTTGTTCTTGTGTCCACGTTGGTACTGAGCTTAAATAATTCCTCTCCCTCCCTGGTACTTATCCCTCTAATATATTTATAAAGAACAATCATATCTCCCCTCACCCTTCTTTTGGTTAGGCTAAACAAGACGAGCTCTTTGAGTCTCCTTTCATAAGATAGGTTCTCCATTCCTCGGATCATCCTCATAGCCCTTCTCTGTACCTGTTCCAGTTTGAATTCATCCTTCTTAAACATGGGAGACCAGAACTGCACACAGTATTCCAGATGAGGTTTCACCAGTGCCTTGTATAATGGTACTAACACCTCCTTATCTCTACTGGAAATACCTCGCCTAATGTATGCCAAGACTGCATCAGCTTTTTTAACGGTCATATCACATTGGTGGCTCATAGCCATCTTGTAATCAACCAATACTCTGAGGTCTTTCTCCTCCTCTGTTACTTCCAACTGATGAGTCCCCATCTTTTAACAAAAATTTTTGTTATTAATTCCTAAATGCATGACCTTGCACTTTTCACTATTAAATTTCATCTGATTACTATTACTCCAGTTTACAAGGTCATCCAGATCTTCCTGTAGGATATCCCGGTTCTTCTCTGTATTGGCAATACCTCCCAGCTTTGTGTCATCTGCAAACTTTATTAGCACACTCCCACTTTTTGTGCCAAGGTCAGTAATAAAAGATCAAATAAGATTGGTCCCAAAACCTATCCCGGAGGAACTCCACTAGTAACCACCCTCCAGCCTGACAGTTCACCTTTCAGTATAACCTGTTGTAGTCTCTCCTTTATCCAGTTCCTTATCCACCTTTCAATTTTCACATTGATCCCTATCTTTTCCAATTTAACTAATAATTCCCCGTGTGGAACCATATCAAATGCCTTACTGAAATCGAGGTAAATTAGATCCACTGTGTTTTCTCTATCTAAAAAAGCTGTTACCTTCTCTAAGAAGGAGACCAGGTTGGTTTGGCATGATCGACCTTTTGTAAAACCATGTTGTATTTTGTCCCAATTACCACTGACTTCAGTGTCCTTAACAACTTTCTCCTTCAAATTTTTTTCCAAGATCTTGCATACTACAGATACCAAAATAACATGCCTGTAGTTACCCAGATCACATTTTTTCCTTTCTTAAAAATAGGAACTCTGTTAGCAATTCCCAGTCATATGGTACAACCCCTGAGTTTACAGATTCATTAAAATTTTTTGCTAATGGGCTTGCAATCTCATGTGCCAGTTCCTTTAATATTCTTGGATGAAGATTATCTGGACCCCCCGATTTAGTCCCATTAAGCTATTCGAGTTTGGCTTCTACCTTGGATGTGGTAATATGTACCTCCATATCCTCATTCCCATTTGTCATCCTGTCATTATTCCTAAGCTCCTCATTAAAGACTGAGGCAAAGTATTTGTTTAGATATTGGGCCATGCCTAGATTATCCTTAATCTCCACTCCATCCTCAGTGTTTAACCATCCCACTTCTTCTTTCTTTGTTTTCTTCTTATTTATATGGCTATAGAACTTTTACTATTGGTTTTAATTCCCTTTGCAAGGTCCAACTCTACATGGCTTTTGGCCTTCCTCACTTTATCTCTACATGTTCTGACCTCAATAAGGTAGATTTCCTTGCTGATCCCTCCCATCTTTCACTCCTTGTAGGCTTTCTTCTTTTTCTTAAGCACCTCTCAGATGTTTGCTCATCCAGATTGGTCTACAACTCTTAACTATGAATTTTTCCCCCTTTCTTGGGATGCAGGCTTCTGATAGTTTCTGCAACTTTGACTTGAAGTAATTCCAGCCCTTTAGATCCACAAGCTCTTCAGTCCAATCCACTTCCCTAACTAATTTCCTTATTTTTTTAAAGTTAGCCCTTTTGAAATAAAAAACCCTAGTCCCAGATCTATTTTTGTTTATCCTTCTATTTAGTTTGAACTGAATTAGCTCATGATTGCTCTAACCAAGGTTGCCCCCTACAACTATTTCTTCTATGAGGTCTTCACTACTCACCAAAACCAAATCTAAAATGGCATCCCCTCTTGTTGGTTCAGCAACTACTTGGTGATGGAATCCATCAGCTATAGAATCTGAGCCCTATTATTATTATTACTAGCTCTTGTCCTCCATCTATATCTGGGAAGTTAAAGTCTCCCACGATCACACAATTCCCATTAGTATTTACTTCATTAAACATTAAAGAGGTCTCTATCCATATCCAGATCAGATTCCAGTGGTCTATAGCACACCTCAAGCACTATCCCAGGGGAGGCTCTAATATCTTTCTTCCCCAACGTGATTTTTGCCCAGACAGACTCTGTCTTATCCATTACATCACTTCTTATTTCTTTACAGTCTACTTCATCATTGATATACAATGCTACTCCACCACCTTTGTCTTTATTTCTGTCTTTCCTAAACAGCACATACCCTTTGATACCTGTACTCCTATTTCACCATGTTTCTTTTATCCCTATAATATCTGGTTTCACTTCCTGCACCAGTAGCTCTAGTTCCTCCATTTTGTTACCTAGGCTCCACGCATTGGTGTACAAACATCTTAATTTTTGCTGTTTGGCTTCGCTCACATTCTTTACCTGATTAGGCACAGACTTTCTACCACCAGTATCACCTATTAGACTGGTGTCTACACTACTCTTCCTCCTTATGTCCATTCTCCTACCCACAGCTGTATCCTTTCTTACTTTGTTTTCTTCCCTCTCAATGTTAAAATCGGGCGTGGAGATTACCTGAACGTCTCCCAACCATCTCCCCAAATTCCTAGTTTAAAACTCTCTTAATCAGTTGTGCCAACCTCCATCCTAAAAGTCTATTTCCCTCCATACTCAGGTGAAGTCCATCCTGAGAGAACAGTCCTCTGTCCATGAATGCCTCACAGTGGCCATACATCCCAAAGCCCTCCTTATAGCACCACTGCCTGAGCCATCTGTTAATCATCATAATCTTGTCACACCTTTATTGCCCTTCTCTAGGAACAGGCAGAATCCTACTGAAGATCACCTGAGCCTCGATTTCCTTGAGAGTCTTCCTCAGCATAGTCTCCCTTTATACGTTCCAGTGATAATCAGTGGATTCTTTCTCACTCCTGTTAGGATTCTCTTCAGCCTCAGGTCCACATCCCGTATCTTGGCACTTGGCAGACAGCACATTCTTCTGTTCTCAGGATCAGCTCTGGTTATAGGCCTGTCTGTTCTTCTCAGTAACGAGTCCCCAATCGTATAGACCTGCCTTTTCTTGGTGATGGTGCAATTCTCCAGTCTATCCCCGTTCCCTCTTGCTGCAAGTCCTCTTGATACCTATTGTCCTTAGCAATCCTCCACAACACATCCCATATCCTCCTGGGGCTCATATTTGGTGGTGTTATCTCCATTGACTCTTCCTCTCTTCCTATAGGACTAGCTGGTCTTCTCTTCTTCCTTGCCCTCTCACCTTCAGTGACCACCTGCTATGATTCTTCTTCATTTTCCAACTCCGCAAACCTGTTCCTGAGTTCTATTTCTCCTTCATTAGCCCATCTTTTCCTCTTAGTCACAGGCTTCCGCTGTTTACTTTCCTCACCCAACAGTCTCCCCTCAGAGTTCTTTGGTCCTGCTTCCATCTGGAAGTCTGAGCTTTTCCCTTCAGCTTCCTTATGACTTTGCTCCATCATCTGCTCAAACCCCTCTTCTAAACTCAACCAGAGTTTCCACCTGCATCTTGGATCTTTTCTTCCATCAGCTCTATCAGTCAACACTTCATGCAGATGAAACTCTTTTCAGGTACCCCCTCCAGGATCATGTACATACCACAGTTTCCACATCCAGTCATCTTCATTGTGTCTTCCACTGCTTGAGTCACTACCACTGCTGCCTCTGTATCTGTCATAGCCTTCCCACCTAAGCCCTGTTAGTCAGGGAAACATAAACCAAACCAAAACACCACTACCCACAGCAAAACAACCCTCCAGTGAGCACCACAACACTGCCAGTACACCACACACCCTCTTCACTAGTCTGTCTGTTCCTCTGCCTGGTTCTCCTAGTCTTCCCCCTAAACTCCCCTTGAAAACTCCTACTCAAACTCCTCTGGAAAATTTCTCTCTGCACTTGAGAGAATTGTTCATTGTTTCTGCATTGTGAAACATATTTCATGGCAATCCTTAAAATGTTATTTTTCTCTCTGTGATCATAGCAGACTAATATTTAAATACATAAATATGCTAAGCTGAATCTGTGGAGTAGGTAATTGACTGCAGAAGTAATTTAGATTGTTACTGTTGCTTCTCTGAACTTCAGTCTACATTAAGTGCACCTACTGATAGTAGAACTATAAAGGCAGAGATTATGAGCACATTGTTCTAAATCCTGCTCACTTTACTTACATGTATGAAAACTGTGCTCTAAGTTACACTAATGTAACTCCAGAGTAATTCAACTGAATTCAGTGAAGATACTCTGATACATCAGTGTAAATAAGAGAACCATTTAGCCTATGAACAGTCCAATTGGAATTTACCAAAGCTAGTCTCATATGAATAAAATGAGTAGGATTTAGCCCAAAATATTTTTTCAAGTTTAGCTCAACTTAAGTGTGTTGAGACTGTTTACTAGATATTTAATATTGGCTTAATAGGGAATTTTATAGATTCTAAGGCCATAGAACGTCCCCAAAATACTTCCTTTTGAACTAGAGCATATCTTTAAAAAATCCAGTCTTGATTTAACAATTGACAGTCATGGAAAATGCACCATGACCCTTGGTTAATTACTCTCACTATTAAGCTTTATTTCAAGTTTGAATTCATCTAGCTTAGATGATAAGGGTTATAAACAGTTGAAATATTAATCATTCAACTTGATGTGAGATATAAGTTCATCAGTATTTTTCATCAATGAATTTGCAGAAAGCAGGTAGTCCACCGAAGAGCTAGTCATTATATGTTTGACACACTGTAGAAGTATTTTGATTCAGAATGATGCAATTCTCCACAGCTTTTCTAAAGATTGAGAAATCACTGAGGCATGAGGAAAATCCCCTATAAACTGTGTTATATGGATGATATATAATTAGCAGATAGAGACATTGATCTTGCATATAGTAAAGAAAAGACCTTATTCTTGGGAAAAAGTAAGAAACTCCTGTCATAAACAGATAGTTAAGGGTTAATATCTCTTTTACCTGTATAAGGTTAACAAACAGTAAACCAAAAACACCTGACCAGAGGACCAATCAGGAAACAAAATACTTTCAAATCTCGGTGGAGGGAAGCCTTTGTTTGTGTTTTTTGGGTTTTGCTTTGTTCTCTCTGGGTCCTGAAAGGGGCTAGATGTGCAACCAGGTGTCTTGCCAATCTCCCTGCTACAGTCTCTTATATATTCAGAATAGTGAGTATTAAGTAGGAAAGGCGGTTATAGTCTTTTGATTGTTTTCTGTATTTGCAAATGTGTATTTTGCTGGAAATATTTTAAATTGTATTTTGCTGGGGAGAGGCTTCTTTCTAGTGTCTTAAGGTGAAAGACCCTGTAACTTTTACCATCTAAATTACAGAGACAACTTTTACTTTTTTTCTTTCTTTTTATTAAAAGTTTTGCTTTTTAAGACCTGTTTGATTTTTTCCCCTTGTTGAGGCTCAATGGAATTGAGTCTGTACTTACCAGGGAATTGGTAAGAGAAGGGAGGGGGGAAAGGTAGAATCCCTTTGTTAGATTCATGGAGCTTGAATCTGTCTATCTCTCCAGGATAGCCCAGGGAGGGAATGCCTGGAGGGGAAAAGAAGGGGGGGAAACAAACCTGATTTCTCTGTGTTGTGATTCAAGGAGTTTGAATCACAGTAATCTTCCAGGGCAACCCAGGGAGGGAAAGCCTGGGAGAGGCAACGGTGAGGGAAAGGGTTTTCTTTCCTTGTGTTAAGATCCAGAGTGTCTCGGTCTTGGGGGTCCCCGGACAAGGTTTTGGGGGGATCAGAGTGTACCAGGCACTGGAATTCCTGGTTGGTGGCAGCTTATCAGATCTAAGCTGGTAATTAAACTTAGAGGAATTCATGCTGGTACCCCATTTTTTTGGACTCTAAGGTTCAGATTGGGGAAATATACTATGACAACTCCTTTTTTAAAAAATGACATTGAATATTAATTTAACTTAGAGGACTGATTGCTAGTTAGGGGAAACCAGTGAAATCTGTATTTTTCTTTGGAGATGTTCATAGCTTCTGAGTACATTTCTCCACAAAACACTTAGGTATCTAGTATTCTGTAAAAAGAGCTCAACAAATTATCCTAATATCTATTGGAGGAGATCTGAATAAGGAAGTACTGTATATGAGGTTACTAATACTACACTGAAAAAATGTAGTATGTAATATTTTGGACATACCGATTGTACCCATGGAGCTGTCTCATGTAGACTCTTGTGCTGATGTTGGCTGGTTGGTTAGCGGCAGGGATGAGAGAAACAGTTCAGTAAAAAATCCCTCTCTGTTCTCCATTAACCTTTTCTCATTTCTCAAACCAAACTTTCTTTGAGCTTTGGGAAATTAAGACTAAGTCCCCCAACCCATTGTTCAGAGAAAGAGGGAGATATGGGAGGTTCCAACATTGTACGTAGACTTTTCCACCATTTTCCCTTCACCCCCTTCTTACAGTATGTAGAGGAAATGGAACCTTGATGTCTTTCCAAGAACAGAGCCTCATCTTCAGAGGGCAGTCAGGTAACCCAGACACATTTCCCTGGAATGAGAGGTAGCCTGATGGATTCCTTTTTTTCAGTCTATTCAGGCATCTTCTGGGGTAACCATGTGGCTTGCTATCTCATTTGATGCAATGGACCAAGTAATCTGAATTCCATGAAATGCCTTTTTAAAATGTAAAAGACTTTAATTTTGAAATAATGGGTGCTGATCCCTGTGTATTAGAACAAGTTCACCTCCCTGTTACTGCAGTGAATAGGTTTGCCATACCACTCTGTGGAGTAAGGGTGCCAAGTTAAATGGGGCACCAAATTTGAGGGAAAAAATCAAATAAAAAAAATAAAATGATAAAAATGAAAAAGATGAAAAAAATACAAATAAAATAACAAAGCTGTCATTATTTCAATTCCCATGCACATATGGAGGGAATATGAATTATAATTCATTTATCTACATTTCTGAGAATTTATTAATATGTCAAATATTTTATTTACTGCAAAAATAAATAATAATTTAGCAAAAAAAATTCAATTTGCGACATAGGGTCAAGATGACCCACCTAACAATTTTGATAAGTAATAACTCAGCCACAATGAAATACGTTCACCAGAGGCAAGAGCTGCAATGCTCGTGACACCTACCTCAAATAGTATTCAAAGTATTCTTTGAGTCAGAGACGGTGAAAGTAGGCTTCCAGATCGCCGCAGAACTCCTCCCTTGGTTTTCACACCTCAACTACTAGAACAGGGCCTCATCCTCCATGATTGAACTAACCTCGTTATCTCTAGCTTGCTTCTTGCTTGCATATATATACCTGTCCCTGGAAATTTCCACTACATGCATCCGATGAAGTGGGTATTCACCCACGAAAGCTCATGCTCCAAAACGTCTGTTAGTCTATAAGGTGCTACAGGATTCTTTGCTGCTTTTACTGATTGCTTTAGTGAGGGTTCTCGGTGAGCAAAATTTAGCATTCCACGGCCGCAGTAGATATGAAAAATTATACACTCCCGGTACTGGAAACTTTTTAAAATTTGTTGAATACCTAGCTTTGTTTAATCCAGTCATGAAGGAACATCTACATAAAATAACTGATCATGAAACACAGGTTCATTACTTTGGAAAAAATATGCAGAATGAACTGATTCAAATCCTAGCAAATGTCATTAAAAAGAAAATTGTAGAAGCTGCCCATTCCACAAAATACTTTTCAATAATACTGGACTGTACACTAGATGTGAGTCATGTTGAACAAAAGACGACAATCATTCATTTTGTGGATACAGAAAAGTCTGCAGATGAAGATAATGTTGAAGTGCTCATAAAGGAACATTTTTTGGGTTTTTTACCATTGAAGGAGATGACTGGAGCATTTATGACTAAACTATTCTACAAGAGCTTGAAACAATGTCATTATCTGTTGAAAACTTACATGGTCAAGGTTATGATAATGGGAGTAATATGAAGGGTAAAGAGAATGGTGTGCAAAGGAGAATGATGGAAACAGTGTACATTCTCTGAATTTGGTTGTCAATGATGCTTCTAGATGCTGTTTGGAAGCAAGCAGTTTCTTTGACCTGGTGCAATGAATATGTGTTTTTTCTCAGGCTCAACATGCTGTTGGGAGATTCTGACTCGCCGTGTAAATTCTCAAACTGTGAAACCACTTGGTCAGACAAGATGGGAGAGTCACATTGATGTTTGAAGCTTCTTCTCTATGAACTTGGAAACATTTATGATGCCCTAATTGAAATTTCTGATGATACTACCTTTACAATCTGGAAATACAGCACGTTCAGATGCAGAAGTTATTGCAAACGGCCTTTCCAAGTTCAAATTTGTGACTTCACTCATTTTGTGGCATAATATCCTTTTCGAGATTAACCTCACTAATAAGCTGCTTCAGGAAAAGAACTTGAACATACATTCTGCTACTCAAAAACTGCAGCAAACTAAAAATATTCTGGAGGAATTAAGAAGTGATGAAGGGTTCAAAAGAATACTGATAGATTCTTTTGAGCTTGCTGAAGAAATAGACTTTCCAACAGAATTTGAACCAAAGCCAGTTCACAGTCAGCAAAAGAAACAGCAGTTTTCTTATGAAGGATGAGACACACCCATTCAAAACCCAAAACAAAGCTCCAAAGTGAATTTCTACTTTGCAGTCTTTGATACTGCTGTTCATTCGGTTGACGAAAGAGTTTAACAGAGGCAGCAGCTAGAGTCAGTATTTGGCTTTCTATATGATATCCACAGCTTGCAAAAGAAAAGAGCACAACAGATAAGAGAATTTTGTATAAAACTGGAGTCAGCATTGACTCATGAAAATTCAAAAGACATTGATGCTACAGATTTGTGTAGTGAGCTTCAGGCTTTTTCAAGATGACTTAAGAAACATTCCATTCCTGAAGAAGTACTGAAGTTTGTTTGTGAAAATGAACTCTCAGACAGTTTTCCAAACATTTTTATAGCTTTATGCATTCTTTTAACAGTGCTAGTTTCCGTAGCTAGTGGGGAACGTAGCTTCTCAAAGTTAAAATTGATAAAAACATATCTGTGTTCAACAATGGTGCAAGAGAGACTTGTTGGACTTGCCAAAATGTCAACAGAGCATGAAATAGCTGGAAAACTAGATCTAAAAGTGACTGAATTTTCAAAACTTAAAGCAAGAAAAGTCATGTTTTAAAAGCACAGAGTGTTTTTTATTCAGAGTGTTTTGTAAATACAGGTTAAAGTTCATTGAAGAGTTTTCTTATTTCTTTCTATATTGGATGTGGTGGTAATGGCAATTAAAGCAGGATAGTATTATGGATAATTTTGGATTTGTAATAATAAAAATTATAACTAATCTTTTCATGCATTTTTGTTTGAAATCGGACTGAAATATCACCTGTGTACAAATCTATTCTGAAAATTTCGTGTCTATTCTGAAAATTTCGTGTCTCTATTTTGTCTGATCTCAGAAACATTGGTTGGACAGAGGGATGGACAGATAAACCGAATAATTAAGCCTCTGCTTTAAAAAAAACCACAAACCTTAAAAACATTAAAAGACAAAAAGGAGCAAAATGTTTCCCAGTTTACAAAAAACCTCAGCCTAGATCTGCCCTTGAGGTTTGAGGGAGAGAGGACCGATTGCATGGTTCGCCTATGGCACCAGTTGCTGGCAGTTAGTCTAGGGCTGCCCCTGCTGTGGAGCAATCAGATGTCACCGAGGGAAACAGGTTGCTTGATTACCCCTAAAAATGAGGAAGTCATGCTACAAAGAGGTTCCAAGCTGCTGAGTTTCCTCTCAGATACAAACAACAGATAGGGGAAGTTATGGCCCATACGGTCACCGTTCTAGTGGAGTCCTTAAAGGTCCAGTTAAGCTTCAGATTAGCATTCAAAGAGAATATGAATTCTGAACTATTTGAGGTTCTTACATCACTGCTTTTGGGGGAGAATGACAATCACTGGGACTGACAAGGCACTAGTTAGTTAACTGACCCCTGAAGCTAAACAAACAATAAATATATTTTGGCATAGTCCAAGATTTGAGTATGGTTTCCAACAGTTCAAAAAAATGCAATGTTTACAGAAAATTATTATAGTGAGTGGAGTTAGTCTGATAAAATGTTGGAGGGCTCTTTACATTTTGGAGGTAACAAAGGAGGAATGACCTTTTGAATGTAAATAAAGTATTTTATCTAATTGAGGTAACCAAAACTTGTTCTAAAATAACACAAACGTGCAAAATTTCAATTCACTGGTTAATTTTGCATAATTTTCAAGACATCAAGTTTTCTTTGTTACAAAATGTCAAGTGCGCAAAAATTCCCTCAAAAGCTTTGCATGTCAGTTTTCAAAATTTACATCTAGATCAAGTATCAGAGGGGTAGCTGTGTTAGTCCGTATCCATAAAAACAATGAGGAGTCCAGGTGGCACCTTGCTTAAAGACTGACAGATTTATTTGGGCATAGGCTTTCTTGGTTAAAACCCATTTCTTCAGATACATCTAGATCAGAAGTCCAGTTTTCCCATTTACTGAGAATATCCCCTAATAGATATCGCTGGCATTTTGGCTTGTAAAGAGAAGATAAGGAGTGATGGATCAGTATACAGAAACTCACATGTGTTTATAATGTACACAGCTGCATACACATAAAAACACACCAGGTCAGATGGACATAGAAGTTTGCAGCGTGATATGCGGCAGTACCATGGTTCTTTAGTATGTCTTGCACATGCTAGTTGGAGTCATAATGACCTGATTCTCATTTATACTAAGGCCAGTTTAGTGCTTAAAGGAATTTAGACTCAAATTTACGTACTTTGGTCACATTAGATGTAGAGACAGATATAACATGAGAAAGTTGTTATGGAAAGAATGGCAGGGGTCATTGTAGCGGGGATGACCAGCAAGAAGATGAATAGCTGGTGTGCTACATATCACCAGGAGATTAGCTGTTGCATGCTTGAAGCTAGCAGTGGATTGAGAAGGCTTCTAAAAATTCTGCTATGATATTTACTTGAAAAAATGGATTTAAGGATCTAAATCTGACTAAGAATGAAGCCCATATGACTTCAAATTTAGGGCATCCAGAGCTGAAGAAGAGATTTGGAAGTATAATTGTTGTTGGTATTGTTGCCATGATTAACCAATGGCTAATCTGTGTAGCAGATTAACCGGCTTTTTTCCCATCAGAACGCTAAAGTGAACTTAAAGCAGAACTGATTCTCCTGATTTATATACTATGACCAACGAAGAAGCAAAATTTAAAAACATATACCCCCTCCTCTATGAAATAGCCAAGCTACATGTAAATGCACACAGCAAATCAGCCAAACTACATGCAGATCTATTAGCAGGGAAAGTTTTAAAAGGTCAAGCGTTTGGATGCTTATAATAAAAATAAATAACTTTCAGGATCTAAATTAGTAAAGACAATAAAAGAAACATAAACTGCAGCATGCACTATGTAAGAAGAAAATTAGAAGGATTAAGATGGATTCCAAAGAGCTAAAGGTATGAAAACAAACAAGAAATTCTTTAAGTACTGTATATCAGAAACAAGAAGCCTGCAAAAGAATTGGCAAGTCTGCAATCAAAAGGAGTTAAAGGGAGCAATTAAGGAAGATAAGGACACAGCTGAGAAGCTAAATGATTTTTTGGTATCAGTCTTGATACAGAAGATGTTGTGGAGATTTCTACCCCTGAATTGCTCTCTTCTGGAACAAAGATGAAGAGCTTTCAGAGACTGAGGTGTCAAAAAAAGTGCTGGAGCAAATCGTTACATTAAAAACAACTATTTTGTCAGAGGATCAGAGAGTGGCAAAAGTTGTATCTGTATTTAAGAAAAGACTCTAAAGGTGATTCGGGAATTACCAGACCAGTAAGCTTTACCTATATACTGAGTAAGCAGGTCAAAACAATTTAAAATAAAATACAATACATATGGTACATCAGTGTAGCTTCTCAAAAGAAAAATCTTGCCTCTCTATCTACTAGACTGCATTGAACACATCAATAAAGTGGGTGATAAAGGAGAATCACTCGACAAAAGTTGAGACCTCCATATTGTCTTTGATAAGGATTCCCACAAGAGGATACTAAAGAAACTAAGTAGCCAACAGGTGAGAGATGTAGGCCCCTGGCAAAACTCCCAAATGGGGCAGAATTTCATCTATGTATTGTTACAGATTACTTTGGCTAAAAGACAGAAAACAAATACTAAGAATAAATCATAAATTTTCAGCCTGGCAAAAAGTTCAACTCTGATGTGCCACATGTTCTGTAGTAAGACTGGCATTATCTATTTATTTATGATCTGGAAAACGGGATGAACACTGACATAGTAAAATATGCAGGTGACACAAAATTATTCAGGTTAATCAAGTCCAGAGAGGGTTATATGGAACATCAGAAGGAAATAAACAAGCTAGGTGGATGAGCAACTTCATGGCAAATGAAATTCAATGCTGATATATGCAAATTAATGCACTTTGGAGATAATTTTTTAATCTAAATTAATGATATCAACTTAGGAGAAGGCCATGGACACCATTGTTGACAGCTCAATGAAGACCTCTGCTCAATGTGCACCTGAGGTCAATTTATTTTAGGATGCATGAGGAATGGGATGAAGAATAATACAGAAAACATTATAATGCCTTTATAAAACAACAACAACAATGGTTCATCGTCATCTGGTGTAGTATTGGTCACTCCATCCCAAAAGGATATTGCAAAATTAGAGGAAGTTCAGGGATGAGTGACAAGAAGGATTAAGGGTATGGAAAGGAGATTGAAAATGCAAAATATTAATACAAATGTCATGCAGCAGTACCTGTATGTATTTGCTTTTAGTGTGGGCCAACAGGTGTTTGAAAAACTAATGTTTATGTTGTGTTAGAGTTCAGTTTAATTGGTAATAAGCAAATATGTAAGGCACACAACTGCAGAGCTGCCCCTGGTAAGCTTGGTTTTACATACTGAAATTTTAAAAAATCCTCATTAGTGTTTCCTCAAGTGAAGTTTTTTATTAGCTTGTTTAAGGCAGACTGCTGTTGCATGAAGCCACGGTAGCAATTTATAGCACATAGCATCTTGTTGTGGCTTCTTCATTGGCTACTGTGGTGAACATGGGGTTTAACAAATAAGAATTCCAAGGGATTTTCACAGGTTTAGTACAGTGGTGACACATGTTATCATCTTGGTCAACACAACCTGTTGATTTTACACTGCCATGTCACATCAGGCCACAATAACTAGAAGTTGTTTATTACCTAAGAAAGAATAGTAACCAGAAATGACAACTTGAGTTGGCTCTCTGTGATGCAATGGTGTTTTTTTCTAACACGGAGTACAGCTTGCATCATCTCTGTAAATCACTTTTTTTCAGTGTAAATTCTTTATGTTTTACAAGATAAATCCAGACTTTTCTGGTTTTAAAATGTTTGGTTACAAATGTAGCAAGAAATGCTGCCCTTTGCATTAAACTGACATTCAAAATACGATGTTAATTCTCAATCTGAGACTCTTTACATGTCTTCAGTGTACAATGATTAATTAGGCTGTTTTGTGATGGTAAAATTATCTACCACTTGGCACTGTTTTCTGGCATAGGTCTGCATTAAAAGAAAGGGTGTTTCCTGGCTCTCTTCAGCTTTTATTTTTCTAGCTGGTCTGTATTAGTCTATATTAGAATCTGAAATGCTACCTCTGTTAAACTAGCAATGCATGTCTTTCACCTTTTTTTCTGAAAAACAAGTTATTGTTTGATTTTAAAATAAAAAGATGAATTTATATTTTCTACTGTACTGCAATTTTTTCTCCTTTATGGTTTGTCGAGCGGAATGATAATGCTGTGCTCTTGTTTAGATAGGATGCTAGAAATTATCGCATATGAGTTGCCTACATTTTAGTCTTTTTGTAAGAAATATACAGCAGTGGATGTACAACACAATTTAAAAGGCATTTCATGAGGTTTCATTTTCAAATTCTGCTGTAAATTCTACAAGCTATAGTAGTTTAATGCAGAAGCCTAGATGTCCATAAAAATCTGGAGAGAACAGTGTATGTTATAATGTTATTATAAAACTGCCAATGATATTAACATTCACTGTATATTAAATACACAAAACTGTTACAATGACTTGAAGGTTGAAATGAACCTCCCCAAAAAAAAAGAAAGAAATTCTTCAGGACACTAGACAAAAGGTTGTTCTTTACAAAAAAGAAGTACAGTAGTACAAGCAGTGAACATTTTAAAAAAATAATTCTGTATGGATACATAGAGGAAATCCATGTGTCTAAATATTTACCCAGTAGCAAATTATGAATGGATAAAATCCTGAAAATCCCATGTAAAAATGGTATAAGTAAAGACACTGCTGTAATTCTTCTCTCCGTTACACTCTTGTAAATCCACAGATTTTAGACTGCAGAATTTAGTTAGTGTAAACTTGACTCCCTAAATTATATAAATTGGAAGAGGGATCCTACAATAAAGTAAAAATAAACTGCCCTGAGTGTAGTGGTGGCTCAAATCAAATAGAGGGGCTAACTAATAAGACTGACCACATACTTGCAGGATGATGTCGAAGGCCAAACAAATTATTATATATCTGTTCTCTATCATGTTTTTATATAACATAAAGAAAGCAAAGAAGGGCAGAAGCCCATTCTCACCCACTCCTTCACTTAACCTTTGGATCAGTATAAATCAAGAGTCACTCCATCCACTGGATTATGTATTTAGGCTCAAATTTTAAGAAGTGTCCATCAGGTTAGGGTTCCTCAGTTTTTGGATGCCCAGTTTGAGAAACTGAGGTATAGTTTCCAGATATGCTGAACAATAACAATTCTATCTGAAGTCAATGGGAGCTGTGGGTGCTCAGCATCATCTATAAAAACCAGGCCCTAACTGTCTCAAACTGGGAGTCCAAAACTATGAATGAAATGTTTGAAATGTTGACTAACCTGTCTTTGATAGTGTTGGTCTCCAATGTCTTGATGGAGTTACTGCAGGTTTACACTGCTACAACAGACAGCAGAATGTAACCAAGAAACTTCAAAGGCAACTGTCATGAGGATAGCACTGAAATCTAATGTCATGCTTTAGATGTGATGGTGGGGCAATGGTGTTGCACTTGTTTGATTTCCATAGGGCCAAATATGATTTTCTACTGCCTCGCCATCCTGCCATTGCCATCGTCTCCCTGCAGAGGCAGATGTCCACTGTGTTGTGGCTTTGTTTGGATTCCCAGTCTTCAGTTTTTGATCTTGTTCCCTGGTGACCTGCTAGGCTAGGGGTGAATAGTTGACCCTTCAGTGTTATATTTTGCCCTTGCCCATTTCCATGTTACCTCCATACTGTATCAGGCACATGTTTTAGGTAAAACAGAACAGTTTTCTGGTAATGGTACACAAGTCGGAGCCAGGAAATCTGAGTTATAGGGTATGTCTACACAGTTGATGTTAAAGCGCTGCTGCGGCAGCTCCAGCACTGGGACAGACCTTTCCCAGCGCTGTAATAGAACCACCTCCGCAAGGGGAATAGCTACCAGCACTGGGAGCACGGCTTCCAGCGCTATAGCACTATCTACACTGCCACTTTACAGCACTGAAACTTGCATCACTCAGGGGGTGTAGTCTCACTTTTGAAGCTGATTAGCTGTGTGAATTTGGGCAAGTCACTTAACCTCTTTCTGCCTGTTTCCCCATTTGTATATTGGGATTATAATTATATTTCACAAGGATGTTATGAGGCTGAATTAATTAGTAATGTTTGTAAAGTGCTTTGAATACTTAAGTGGGAAGGTGCTCTCTAAGTGCAAAGTATCTGTTATTATTATTAGCATCATCATCACAGAGGGCCTGTGCTAGTAGGTGACCTCATTGACCATAGTTAGGAATACAGTTACTGAGATATCCATGGACTTTGCCAGTCCTCACTGTTTTAACGGAGATTTTGCTATTAGGCTGGATTGGTAGGTTGCATTGCTCTTCTGTGTGCATGTGAAGCAAGTTTATTTTAGGAAGGGGCAGAGATACTCAAATTTACATCTCTGATTTAGATGTCCTTTTCCCCACATATATGATTGCACGACATAAATAAGTCTATTTTGCATGGTGAATTTCCCTTGTCTGTACTGGTACACCACTTTTTGGTCTTAAGAGGCCTGATTCTCCTCTCACACTAGTGTATCTCCATTAACTAGTTTATTCCTGTGTGAGTTAGAGGAAAATCAGGTCCATGCTTCATACTTCTCACACACATGTGCAATGAGGCTAATTCCACTCCATTTATTGTACCATAAGATGTCTTACCATCTTAGCTATTACATCTTGCTTTGTTCTGCCTAGCAGTGGCAGTGTTACATTGCCTAGCTTCCTAAAATACTTTCTAAACCAGCCCTGGATTTAGCCCATAGTACCTATTGTCTATGGAAACATCAGTGGTGCTGCTGTGCTTAAGCACAACTGGATTGAATTAAAGGCAGCTGCCATTTTATGTAGTCCCAAGGTCATTAATAGTAAAATATGAAAATCTGAGCTCTTTACTGCTGGTGAAAAACCTTAATATGGCACATGACCTTACATGGGATTCAGCCCATAAAATGAGAAAAGTTTAATAAATCTCCCTGTAATAAGTATTCTACATTGTGACAAGTAAAACTCAGACCAAGCTTATCCTTTGAAGTTTTAATGGACACTTCAATATGATAGCAACTCACCAATGATTGAAATAAGTTTGCAAAGCCTGGAGCAGCTCCAGTCATCTTGAACTAGAGCCTTGGATGACAATGAACTCAGGCAATTGCAGGCTTCAAAGGGCTCATTCAAATATTCTAGCTCTCTTCTTACCCTGTATTGCAGGCAAACTTTTAAATATATTTCTTCATATCAAAGAGTATTTTTAACATGAGCTATTCATAATAGTGTCATCCTGTAATAAACTTGCACAGCTTTCAAGTGTGAAAAGGATTAATCAGATATGCCCCTTTCTCCACCCTCTGTGCAATGGAAAAGAGAGAAAATCTCATGGAAAAGCAGATACGTAGAAAGTTTCACCAAATCACGAATGGTTTCTAGTCCCACCGCAAAAACCCTATGCAGCCCAATTGACCACACTGGAAAGGGGAGGCAGTGTGAACAGGCAAATGGCAGGAAGGAGCAACGGAAGAGTTACTCTAAGCAACATGTTCTCTGTACAAGTCCTAATTCTTTTAAAAATACCATAGTAGCTGATACTGTTTCTTTCAGAGCTGGGTAGGAAATAGATTCCTGTCCCACAAAATTTCCCTGTTCCATAGAAGAACAAAACCAAAGCCCTTGTGAATTTTTTTCACAAAAAGAGGCCCACTCCCGAATAGCTACTAGCCTTGTGGTTAGGGCACTGCCTTGGACCAAGGGAGACCCTGCATCTCCCACATGAGGGCCCTAGGCTATACAGCCAGTCTCTTTTTCTCTCCCTCTCTGAATATTTAATTATTTATACAAAGTGGAACAGTTCCAACAGGAGAAATTCAGAACAGGCACTTGAACCTGTGTCTCCCAAATGAGAGCCTTAAGCACCAAGCTAGTGCACATGCTCAGAAACACATGCACACACACTTTGGAAGTAAGGCTGAGAGTGAGTGTGCTTTGCTGTTCTCTGCATTTCCTTCTGTTGGGAAAATGGGGTTTTCTTTCTTGTGTGTTTAGATTTGTGATTGTTGTGGGTTTAATTTCAGGATGTCTTTGCAGGCTTTTTTCTGCTTTCTGGACAGCTCAGGGGGACAGAGACCAGTTTGTTGTGGATTCTGAGGGTTTAACCCAGGACCATGGGTTGTGGATTTTGCCTCCACATTCTGCCTCTGTGGAGGGTGGATTCTAGCTATGAGGAAGGTGACTGGTTTAAAAATGTGAGGTTTGCTTCCCATATCAGCAAAGCTATTGTTGCCTTGTTGCCACACTTAGCCTAGTTGAGCAGGTAGCTGTGGAGATTGTTGTGTGGGGTGCTTTTGTCACTGTAGTGCCCCTCTCTGCATCTACTGTTAAAGTCACTATCTTTAATGTTCCTCCTTTTTTGAAGATGTGAGCAGCTGGCTAGAGACCTGACGAGTTATGGTGAGATCACTAGCTCCATTAGGAGGATTCCTTTGGGCTGTAATGGACCAGAAGTTTGGCATGTCTTTCCCTTTCATAGGCAGGTTTATATAATATTAAACAATGTTTCTAAAGTGTTAAAAGTTTCTCTGAAGTACAGGATTGGGGGGGGCTGACGACATTGTGTTTGTTGCCATGGAGGACATGACCTGTTTTTATTGCAGGAGTCTGACACATTTGGTCAATCAGTTCCCTAAGAGGAGGTAGGCTGCCCGGGGTATGGTGACCCTGTGCCTGAAAATATGGGGGTTTCTGAGACTAAAGCCCAGGGTGAGGTGGCTGTGACAGAGACTGGGTCCCAATAGGTGTAGATGACTCATGCCTTGTGATACTGCAGGGAAAGGCACAATGTAAAGGGGAGGACACGTGACCACCCCATGTGTCTCCTCTGGGAGGAACTTCCAGCCCACCTCCCTGGGCCAGGGCAGCCAATCCCGCCAGCTCCTTGGGGACTGGGGCCAGAGGAGTTGTGACCATGTGCCTCTGGGCCTTGCTGGAGCTCATAGCACCAGTCAGGGAGACTCAGCACCAGTGTCTCCCCAGAGTTCGCTGACACCTCAACAGGGGAGGGACTGGTAATACCCCTACCTCAGGCTAATCAGAGGTCATGGAACCTGCTCCTGGCACCTTCCCAAGAGACCCCTCTCCTGGCACCTAGCCTGGGGCCACTGCACTCTCCCCACCTCGCCAGAGTTACCTGCGGGGGAGAGGAGGCTCTGCCCTTCTCCCACTGCATCTCCCCCGCAGCACATTCAGCCACTCTCCCTGGCAGCTAGGGAGCGGGAAGGAGCCACTTTTCATCGTGGCTGAAGCTGGCCACTCTAGTTCACTGCTCTGTGCAGCACAGCAGCTGCCTGAAAGACCCTGGCTGGGGAGCTGGTGGTGGCTTTCCCCTCTGCTCTCCACCCAGGTGCAGCTTCCAGGGACTGGGGCCTACTGAGCCGAAAACATGCTGGGGGTAGGAGGTACTCTGGCTCACTTGACCCCTGGCCCTGGTTGGTTGGAACCATGGTGAATTCTCACATATTAGGTTTGCACCTTCAGTCCCAGCAGCCCCTGGCCTCCTGTCTTTCTGAATCTGAGAGTGTGGATGATGACAAATTCAGATTCTTTGGGTCCTGAACTCCCTGAGGGGAGCTATACCCTGGATGCTATTGGTAGGTTTCTGGATGAGACTAAGGGAAAATGTGGAGTAGAGGTGACCTTAATCTGTTTTTGTTGTCTGCTTAGTATCCTATGAGACCTGTCTGAGTTTGACAAACAGCAGCAGTACAGATTGAAAAAACTGATGACCAAAGTGTGTGTCTCTTTGACCAATGGAAATGTTGGAAATTAATAGATATAGGAGAATTAGATGTTTTTGTTTGAGGTGCATGTGTATGTGTGTGTGTGTATGGAGGGTGTCCTCTCTTTTTCTTATTTTTTTCTGATGAGTACTGGTCTGATGGACAATTTTGTATGTGGCTCTCTGGATGTGAATGGACACAGGGATATTAATAAACATACGGCTCTTTTTGAGTACCTTTCCTAGAAAAAGGTGGACATTTCATTTCTGCAAGAGATTCACATAGAAGCAGTCAACCAAACCACTTGGTTTGCTAATTGGAGAGGGGAGAGTGTTTTGAGGCATGGTTCCACTTCAAGCACAGCGGCTGCCATTCTCTTGGCGGACAAGACAAAGCCTGATTCGGTGTTTGCGCAGGAAATTCTCCAGGATATTTACTGATGGTTTAAGCTACTTTTGAGCAATATCATCTTTCTTTGATTAAACTCTATGCTCCTACAGTAGGGAAAGACAGGATATGTTTTTTTCCAGAGCATGAGTGCTTCTGATAATTTTTTGTGTAGTGATATTTTAATTTCAGGAGGTGATTTTAACTGTACTCTTAAGAGAGATTGGAAATGCATCCACTGTCTGCTCAGTGACTTGCAACTTTTTCACAGGATTCTGACCTGATTGATATGTGGCAACATTTTTACCCTTATGTGCAGCAGTACACCTGGTTGAGTGCTAGTACCAGCTGTTTCTCTAGGGCCTGTTTGGACTGTTTTTATTTTTTACTTACAGTATCATTTGTCTCATTTACTTTTTAGTCGTATTGTCTCTACTGCCATGGTCTTATTTATATTCTCTTCCTTCTATTCAAGACCATTATCCATCCTGGCATTTTAATGCTCACTTTTTACAAGATGTTCACTTTCTGGACTCTTTCAGTTATTTTTGGGAAACCTGGATTGCCTCAAAATCTCTTTTCCCTGCCTTGAGGCAATGGTGAGAGGTAGGTAAAGTTAATATTATAAGTTTTTGTCAACAATACATGGAGCAGACAATTCTGGGCCTTTGCCGGAATATAGAGGAATTAGAATTGGGGATTGTGAAACTTAAAAAAACTTTTATGGCAGTAATGATGCTGGGTTGCATGAGAGCTTGAAATATAAAAATCAGCTCTTCTGGGAGCTGTTGAATAGCAAAGTTCAGAGTACACAGGTTAGGGCTCAATTTAAGGGCTGCTCTCATAGGAATATGCACCTACTCAGTTTTTCTTCAGCCTGGAAAAGAAACATGCAGTGCAGATGATTGGCAATTTCAAGATGTTGTCAGGCCGAGTGTTTTCAGATCTTTGGGACTGGATTAGATGACCTATTAAGATCTCTTCCAGTGCTACGTTTCTATGATTCTATCCTGTGAGGATAAGGAACATTGCTGTGAATTTTTTCTCAGACCTGTGTGCTGCTGAGCCTGTGTGTCCATCTGTGACTTGACAGCTCCTTGAGGATTTTCCTAGAATCTCAATATTGATGTGGACAAACTTGAAGTGGACCTGACACTCTCAGAATTGACGACTGCCCTAAATGGCTTTGCTCCAAGGAAGGCACCTGGTATTGATGGTTTGCCCATTGAGTTTTACACAGCCTCTTGGACCCTTCTTGGCCCTGACTTGCTGCAGGTTTTTCAGGACAGCATAGGAGGGAAGATATTTACATTCAGGTGTCATCGAGCTGTTCTTACACGGTTGCCTCAGAAGAAGGACCCTGGGAAGGTGAAGAATTGGAGACCTGTGTCTTTTCTTTGCGCTCACTGTAAACTTTTTTCAAAAGGCCTGGCAAATAGATTGAAAATTATGAGTGATTTGGTCGTGCACCCTGGTCTGATCTATTGTGTTCCCAACAGGTCCATTTTTGATAACGTTTTTTTATTGTGGAATGTAATTCCAGCCTAAAAAATGTTTGATTTCCATACTGTATAGTTTTCCCTTGATCAAAAGAATGCTTTTGATTGTGTAGATCATGGATATTCATTTTGTACTCTTTGTGCTTTTGGTTTTGGGCCGAGGTTTGTCTCCTGCATTCAGGTATTGTATAATGATATATATAGTCTACCTAAGGTGAATGGTATTTTGAGACCCCCCCTTTCCATTCCATAGGAGAATCAGACAAGGTTGTTCCCTGGCTGGGTTTTGTATGCTCTTTCTATCAAGCTTCTGTTATACATGATGTAAAGCATCTTTCTGGCCTTTCTGCCCCTGTTCCAGTTTGTATTTTGGTGAAAGTTTCTGCAAATGCTGATGATGTGACTGTGTTTATCACTTGAGATTGTAATGTTCAGGTTCTGACTGAATTTCAGCACTCTTTTGAGCAGGCTTCCTCAGCTCACATAAATTGGGGGAAGAGTGACTCCTGCTGGGGGCTTGGGTGATCTCCCACCCTCCCTCCCTCTCCCTTTGCCAGGGTGGGTGGCAGGGGTCACTACTGTCAAGTTGAATTGGCTTTATGGAACTGGAAATTATGCTGGGATCAGTGTGACATTCTGTATCTTGGGGGAACACCCTACACCCCCATGTTCATCTTTATAAAATGATTTTGTGGTATCCCATGCAAAGTTTGTCATGTTGGGTGTCTTTGGAAGGCTTATGATGCATTGAGCATGATTGTTATAGTGATGTTATACTAATTGTTACTGTAATGTTATAGGTTATAATTTCAGGTATGAAATGAGATGAAAATGTATCCCCATGGCTTAAAGCAAGCCCAGGCAAAAACTTTCCAAGAACAGAAAGGCAGTTCACACCTCATCAGAGCATATATGGGACAGACCCAGCCCAGCCTCACAGGAACAAAGGACACTGGTTTAGGAAGCAACAAAATAATCTGTTAGACTCTCGAGGGAGTCACCCCCTTCTTTTGGTCAGTTTGGAACTGTGATGAGGTAATGTTCACCTGACTTTGAAGAGGGTGGGGCAAAGCCAAGAGGGAAGGAAGGACGTGATCAAAGGGAGAGACATGTATCATTCTCTCTCTCTCTCTCTTCCACCTACATCTACAGACACCACACCAAGCGACTGATCAAAGGGGAGAACCTGGCTGAAGAGCAACCAGCCATCCTGTGGTGAGAGGCATCTAAGTTTGTAAGGGCATTGAAAGTGTTAAGATCAGCTTAGAATGTGTTTGCTTTTATTTTATTTGACAAAATCTGACTTGTTGTGTTTTAACTTATAGTCACTTAAAATCTATCTTTATAGTTAGTAAATCTGTTTGTTTATTCTACCTGAAGCAGTATGTTTGGTTTGAAGCATGTCGGAGATTCCCCTTGGGATAACAAGCCTGGCTCACATTACATTTCTTTGTTAAATTGACAAACTCATATAAGCTTGCAGTGTCCAGCGGGCATAACTGGACAGTGCAAGACAGAGGTTCCTAGGGTTGTGTCTGGGGCCGGAGATATTGGCTACTGTCATTCAGTTGCACAATCCAAGGAGCAGCTTATGTGTCAGAGGCTGTGTCTGAACAGCCCAGTAGTGGGGGGTTCTCACAGCAGAGCAGGATAGAGCTGGCTCCCAGAGTCAAGGACTGGACTGACCTAGCAGATCACCGGTCCAAATAACACCAGAGGGGAATGTCACAGTGGCGCAATGAGCAGAGGATATGTACTGCTGGTTACTCCAAGTGAAGTTCACACTTTAAGCACGATATTTGTGATTTTAAGTGAGTCTTAAGTGCAGTGGCTAAGAACAGTCAGGAGGAGGTCACAGTTTTGTGATTTTCTGTTTGCTTATTTCAGGAAAGGGAAGTAGGAGCAGAAAAGCAGGAAAATGAGTGAAAGCAGTGAAGCAATTGCAAAGTTGGAGCTTTTTAGGCTGCAGATTGCAGTAAAGGAGAGGGAGCACCAGAGATTATTGCAACTGAAAGAACTGGAGATAAAAGAAAAAGATTCAGACAGAAAGGAGGCTGCATACAGAAGGACCCTGGAAGGAAAAAAGAGGGGAGAAAGAGAAAGAGAGCAGGAAGAAAGAAAAAGTGAGCAAAAACACCAACTGTACTTGCTAGAGAAACAGAACCAGAACGCTCCCCCAACCAGAGCCAGTGCAACCACTAGGTGAACTAAGCAGCCGCCTAGGGCGCCAAGTGGTTGGGGGTGCCAAAAAGTGCGCTCAGGGGAGGCAGTGGACTGGAGGTGAGCTGGGGCAGGGAGGGCTGCCCACAGCAAGTAATGGGGGTGGCATGCATGGGAACCGTTCCCTGCCCAGCTCACCTCTGCTCCGCCTTCTCCTCTGAGCACGCCACCCCTGCTCTAATTTTCCTCCCCTCCCAGGCTTGCCAGGCCAAACAGCTGATTGGCGCCGCAAGCCTGGGAGGCAGGAGAAGTGGGGCAGCACCGGTGTGCTCAGGACAGAAGGCAGAGTGTAGGTGAGCTGGGGCGGGGAGCTACCGCAGGGGGTGCTGCAGGATGGGAGTTGCCACGGAGGGGGCTACATGGCTCTTCCACATGGCTCCCGCCCCTGCTTCACCCCAACCCCACCTCTTCCCACGCCTTCACCACCTCAGCCCCGCCACGACCCCACTCCCCTGAAGACTGCAGCCAGGCCCAACCCTCCACTCATTGCATGGTAAGTGGAGCAACCTGGCCCCAGCTGCTCTGCTTCCCTGGCTCCCAGCCACTCCGCCAGTTCCCCCCTCCACACAAGCCTGGGTTCCAGGGGAGCAGAGCAGGCTGGGGCCACAAGCCTCTGCAGGGGTGAGCGGGGGAGAGGGCTGGCCAGCCCCAGGCCTCCGTGGGGGACAGGGAGCTGGCTACTTCCTGCCGGAAGTGGAATGACCCGGCCCCAGCCTACTCTGGCTCCCAGGCTTGGGGGGAGGGAGGAATCACCCTCTCCACACTCGCTGGCCGCACAGCTAGGAGCCAGGGGAGCAGAGCAGGCTGGGGCCAGGTCACTCCACTTCCCGCAGGAAGTGGTCTGTCCCCCTCCCTCTGTGCCCCACAGAGGTCTTGGGTCACCCCCCTTTCCTCCCCACAGAGACCGGGGCAGGGCCCCATACCGCCCCCCTGCGGAGGCCTGGGGCCAGCCCCCTTCTCCCCTGTGGAGGCCTGAGGCCCCCCCCACAGCCCCTCCACAGGGGGGCTGTGTAGGACACCAAAATAGCTAGGGACGGCCCTGGATCCCCGGGCCAGGGATGGGGGAAAGGTGGAAGTTTTGCCTAAGGTGCGAAATATCCTTGCACTGGCCCTGCCACCAACCCCAATGACTCCCATCACTCCAAAAATCCAAAAGTGGGAACGCTTATGTCCTGCAGACAGTGACGAGGATGATATTGCTGAATATCTGACTACCTTTGAAATACATGAAATCCCTGATGATAAGGGTTTTCCTACTCTGATTGCAAAATTGACCGGTAAAGCTCGAAATGTGTTCAATGGAATGCCTATTGAAGATGCTTTAGACTATTGTAAATTTAAAGATACTGTTTCATGAAGTTTTCAGATTACCCCTGAAACGTATAGAGTTAAATTTAAGAATCTTAAGAGGAATATTGGGATGAGTAATGGGGAATATGTAAACAAAATGAAAAATTTGTTGGGAAAATGGGTGAGGGGTAAAAAGGTGGCAAGTTTTGAGGGAATGCTGGATCTTGTTGCTCAAGAGCATTTCCTAAGCATTTGTAAGGCTGATGTAAATCAGGGTCTATGGGACAAAGATGTAAAGTCTGTGGATGAGATGGCTTTTTTAGCTGATGCCTTTGAACAGAATCAGGTGTCTATTGAGGGCAGGCCACAGAAAGAGGGGTTTAAAACTGGTGGGAAGGGAGGATCCCATTTTGCCCCTGGGAAGAGAGAAGGGGATTGGGAGCCTAAACATTCTCTTACCCAAAAACATTCCTCTAACCCTCATCCCAAATCTCCTGTAAAAGCAGAAGAGCCCAAAAGGTGCTATCAGTGCAATTCCACTGATTACCTGAGGAATAAATACCCCATGGTGGAAGGAAGTAGGCAAACAATAGCTCATGTTAGTTCTGCTGTCTTCAGGGCCTGGGCTTACTATTATATACTATTATATACCGTTATTGCTCAGCCCCTGCCTGAGGGCCTGAGCATCTGACTCACCACTGCCCCGCTCTGACCTAGGGCCTGGGCTTACTGTGTTTATTTTTGCCCTCACAGAGGCTGCAAAGGAAGACTCCTATGGCCGAAATAATTCCCCACAAGACATCTTCCTAAATTTAGTGAGGTGGTATGGTTCCTCACTGCCCCGATCAGAGACAAGCCTGGCTAACCTCTCTACACTCCCTAATTCTATCCCTCAAGAAATGAGGCCTCCCTCCATGTGTCAATTACTTATGGCAGGCCAGGCCTGAGTTACAAGACTTAACACTGCCTTAAAATTAGAGTGAAGATACACTTAGGTAAGACCAGTGCAAGAGAAGAATCAGGCCAAATGTTTGTTTAATGTCATTTAATAAAATGTAATAAAAATTAATTTACAAAAAGGAATCATGAAACTAAAGTTTAGGAAAGATATGCTTTGTATTAAAAAAGTAGGAGTCTCATACTATATGTTTCAATGTCCTCCAAATTCATGTCTTTCACTTTCCGGGAACAGTTTGCCTTCTTATCCAGCATGTACAAGAGAAAGACAAAAGTTTGATTTCCACAATGAGTTTTCATCCTAGGTGAATGTAGCACATTATCTTGGCTTATATTTTTCATTCCCAGTTTAACAGTTATAAACACCTTTCAACATCATATAAGAACAGCAGGGTAATCCACATAAAAGAAAATTCTTCAACCCTAACAACTTGACTCAGATTTATGTGCCAGTTTCAGTTGTTTTCTCCTCATTCGAAGAGTTGCAACATCACACAAGTACTCTATAATGTGTTACTTGATTGACCTTTCCAAGGATATAATGTGCTACAACACATAGATGAGGAAGTTTATAGGCATCTCCCCACCACCACCACTTTTGCTCTTCATTGAAAATATGTATCATGGTCTCTTCTTTCTGTGCTCCACAAACCTGACATTTCTTAATCTAAGGTTGTCTTGCAAGATGTCAAACTGTTTTTCACTTATTTTATAGAACGTTCTGTTAAAACAGTGTCATATAAATCAATCAAGTCTTCAGTTTTCTGTCAGACATCTGCAGTCTTAAACTACAGCTTTCAAACTGATACAGGGAAATTAGTAGATTTTATTGTACATCCTGTAGGTAAGCAAAATTCAGTCTAGGATTTACCTGTACCTATCCTAGATGAAGTGTTTGCTAATAAATTATTACCAAGGTAATGAGCAAAGTAAGAGAATTTTCACTTGATTAACCCTTGTTCAAATATCAGAAGGGTAGCTGTGTTAGTCTGGATCTGTAAAAAGTGATGAAGAGTCCTGTGGCACCTTATAGACAACAGATGTATTGGAGCATAAGCTTTCATGGGTGAATACTCACTTCGTCAGATGCAACAAATGTAGCCATTGGTACCTTTCACCTGTGACAGCCAAGGAAGTTCCAGACATGAGTTTTTCTATTATTTTTACTATTAACTTTTTGTATTATTGTAATGCCCCAAGAGAGAGTACAATTCCACAGCACTTGGGACTGCACATATTTGTAGTAAGAAACACTCCTTGCTCATAAAATTTACGATCTGAAGAGATGAATAGAGAAAGGAAGTACTATTATCCCTTTTTAACAGATAGAATAAGAGAGAATAAGGGCCCTGATCTAGGAAAACCTCTATCCAGAACAACATGTTAGCATGTGCTTAAGTCTCACTAAAGTCAATGCATCCTAAACAGGGATGGATTCAAGCACTTTCCTGAATCATGGCATAAGAGACTTGCCCAAGGTCACGAGGAAATCTGTGGTAGAGCCAACAGTTGAAACCGGATCTCCAAGTCTCAGCTCAGAGTCTTAGTCAAAGGATCATCGATCTTTTTTTCTCATCTATGTTAAATGGATTCTGGTTACTTCCTTGATCATTTTATTCATTACAATCCCAGCAACCTGAATTTCATCCAACAATATGCTTGTAACCACTCTATTTATATTAAGATCCTGATCCCGTAAGGTCTGAGCATTCCCATTAAATTGAAAGGGCCTGCTTCATCCCTTTTATGTACCTTCAATTATCCTTTCACCTGGGTGAAGTTGGCATAAAGTCCTACCATTGCTTTTTTTTTCCTTATTGCTATACTATCTCCTCTAAGATTTGGTGGGATGTGATGCTATCTAAATAATATTATATACTCCAGCTTATTAATGCTTTGTAACTTTGTAGAACATCCTTTTTCAATGTATTTTGAAAAATCATGCATGTGTTCCCACCATGTTAGAGTGGCTCTGCAATAATTTGTATTTTAAGTAATTGCTATTAATCATGTATTATTAGTAAAATATTTACAAATGTACCTTAAGTGTCACTGTGTTCTTCTTAGAAATTGATGATCTGTAGAAGTTTACCAGTGAAGAATTATGTTGCATTAGAATAATTCAGTTTCTCTAAAATTCAAAGCTTCAGTTACCAGTGATTCTTCCTTATATCACCAATATGTACAATTTCTCTTCCTTCATTTTAATAATGTATTTTCGGTTATCTTTTTCCATGCCTTTAGATCCTGTGGGGGGCAATCTTGTGATTACATACATTAATTCCATTATGTTGTGGACTTACTTAAGATTCTGCACCCACAGAATGAGCAGCTACTGCATTCTAAAATGCCAGATACTCTAAGTGTAAAAGCACCTACTTTTTATTGAAACTATTCTTGCTTTATTACTGTAAACAACTTTCATCATAATGATGCCATTTGAAAGAGCTGATCAAGCTGAGAAAAAATGACACGACAGTCATAAAGTAACACTAAATTTTGCTATTAACATTTTATAGTTCATAAGGAAAGTGTTCCAAGATGCAACTACAGACAAAAGAGAAAATTAGAACTGTAGATTTGAGTATTTGCAATATACTAATAAAATCATTTGTGCCATATTCTTAAACACAACAGACAGAAAGCATATTGGATACCAGAGGATAGATAAAACTGTGCCTTCACTCAGACAATTGCATTCATATGTTAAGTCGCTGATCCTGGAGACAAAGAAAGGAGTTTTGTGGCAGGAAGAAAACAGAAATATATGAAGCAAAACTAAACGGTATACCAAACAAACAAAAAAAACCCCACAACCAACCAAAAACGCACATAGGTCAAACATTGGTCCTAAGTTCTAGCAGGAAAATAAAAAGGTTTAACTGGAGGCTAGATCACTATACCCAACAAAACTGATAATCTGACATGTGGGACAACAATCTGCTTTTTGGGGTGTAGACAAAGCAAGGAGTTTGCTGCAACAGCTGCTGAAGTGGCAACTCCTTTGGACCAAATTAAAAAGTGGAGGACAACTGAGACTTGTACTCTATAAATCTTTAAAGAGAAATGATTTGTTCCAGGTATCTGGTAACACAAAGTTATTTTAGTATAGCATATGTTACAGTCCTCAAATACACCAAGGAATACCAACTCTAAGTGACAGATCTAAACACATAAATAGCCATAAGCTATGCTGGGTACAGAAAGAATAATTTGTAACACAAGTGAAATAAAAAAATTAAGATGTGTTACAGAGGTATGCAACTGCTTGATGGGATTAATTACCAGACAGACACTTTGGTCAAGATCCAAGAGCCTGCCCTGCATTAGTGTATTTTTCCACTGCTTTGATGGCACAAAGGTGCCCCATAATCAGATTTAGGCAGCTTCTGAAGGATTCTGACAAAGTAGGGGAGTCTTCATTGGCATATAGCCACCATGAAGTACTGGGAGCCTTCTTAATTGAACTGGGGCAACAAGGGGCTTCATTCACTCTGTAAAGGATAGAGGACAGCATTACCTGAAGAGTCAATGGCAGGACTCCATTATTTGCACTGGGAACAGACTGGGTAGGAAACTACTCTTCCCCAAGTTTACCTCTTCATAGGGGTCTACTCAAAGCTTGCACTGAGATCCTATCCCCAACCACCTGAGTAGCCTGGGCAGGGACCCCTCGGTCCCTTCTCATCTTCATCAGAGGGCAGAGCTGGTGTAACTGTATCAAAAAAGTGAGAAAATATCTTTAAAGTCAGGTTTTATTGTTTAAACCCAACAAGTAAATCCTGGATCCAAAGACAATCACAGATGTTATTAAAACCAATTGAGGGTGGCAGCTGGTAGGCAAGCATGCTTTTGCTGTAGTATATCCTACAGTGTGGAAATTACATTCCCTTTTGCTTCCCCGGAAGCCCATTTCATTTCTTCTTGCCTTCACAGTAATAATTAATGGCCCAACTCCTGAGTAGTACCCAAGAAAGAGGAGGGAGGTGGTGCAAAGGTGATTATAAGCCAACTTTGCACTCCATGGTTCTAGGCTGAACTCCTCCTGTTCTGTACTACTCACTGAATCTTAGAGCAGCCAGAACTCTGACTTCTCCTAAGGGACTGTTCCACGAGAGCCACCTACCTTGTCAAGTGAAAGAGATTTTCAGTCTGGTTGGTGCAGCATCATTTGTCCCTGACGTTCGCCTCTGTGCCGCTTATATTAGATTATCTTCTCCATCTCAAGCAGTAGGGGCTGTCCATGTGATCAATAAGGACTCACTTGACCACCATCTCTGCCTTTCATTCAGGTGCAGAAGGCCGCTTGGTCTTTGCCAGCCCTATGGTCAGCTGTTTCCTTAAAGGTCTCAACAGGCTATACCCTCATGTCTGGCAGCCTGTCTCAGCTTGAGACCTCAATCAGGTCTTTTCTTGACTCATGGGACCGCCTTTTGAATCTTTGGCGACGTGCTCCCTGGTCTATTTCTCACACAAGATAGTGTTTCTGGTAGCGATAACCTCAGCCAGGAGGGTTTCTGAGCTCAAGGCACTGATGTCAGAGCCCCCTTACATGGTGTTCTATAAGAACAAGGTTCAGCTCAGACCTTGCCCGGCTTTCCTCCCAAAGATCGTCTCCCAGTTTCACATCAACCAGGACATCTCCCTCTCAGTATTCTATCCTAAGCCGCACTTGAGTGGCAGGGAACAAAGGCTTCACTCTTTGGATCTCCGCAGAGCACTAGCCTTCTACATTGAGAGAACGAAGCCATTCCAAAAGTCTGTCCAGTTATTTGTGGCAGTTTCAGACACAATGAAAGTCAACCTATGTCGTCACAATGCATCTCATCATGGATCACGTCCTGTATACATGAGTGCTACAACCTGGCAGGGGTGCCTACACCTCCACTCACTGTGCACTCCACGAGGGTCCAGGCCTCTTCAGTGGTGTTCCTGGCACAGGTTCCCACCCTGAAAATCTGCAGAGCAGTGACGTGATCCTCCATACACACTTTCTCCACGCACTATGCAATCACCTAGCAGGCCAAAAATGATAAGACCTTCGGAAAAGCAGTGCTCCAATCAGTGGATGACTCCGACCCCACCTCCTGAACTCAGGCTTGGGAGTCACCTGATTGGAATTGAAATGAACAAGCACTTGAAGAAGAAAAAATGGTTACTCATTGTCATAAACAGATAGCTAAGGGTTAACGTCTCTTTCACCTGGAAAGAAGTAATCTGAAACACCTGACCAGAGGACCAATCAGGAAACCAGACTTTTTCAGGTCTGGGTGGAGGGAAGTTTGTGTGTGAGTCCTTTGTTCTTGGTCTTGTGCCTATCTCCCTCTCGGCTATGGGAGGATTTCTGTCTCTTGCTTTCTAATCTTCTGTTTCCCAGTTGTAAGTACAAAAGATCAGATAGTGATTTATATGTTTTTTTGTATTTACATGTGTGTAGTTGCTGGAGTGCTTTGAATTGTATTCTTTTTGAATAAGGCTGTTTATTCATATTTCTTTTAAGCAATTTACCCTGTATTTGTCACCTTAATACAGAGGGACCATATTTATGTATTTTTCTTTGTTTTTATATAAAGCTTTCTTTTTAAGAGCTGTTGGAGTTTTTCTTTAGTGGGGAACTCCAGGGAATTGAGTCTGTGCTCACCAGGGAATTGGTGGGAGGAAGAAGTCAGGGGGAAATCTCTGTGTGTTAGATTTACTAGCCTGACTTTGCATACCCTCTGGGTGAAGAGGGAAGTAATTCTGTTTTCCAGGACTGGGAATGGGGAGGGTGGAGTCCCTCTGTTTAGATTCACAGAGCTTGCTTCTGTGTCTCTCTCCAGGAACCTAGGGAGAGAACACCTGGAAGGGAGAAGGGGAGGGGGGGAAATGGTTTATTCCCCTTTGTTATAAGACTCAAGGAATTTGGGTCTTGGGGTCCCCAGGGAAGGTTGTTGGGGGGACCAGAGTGGCCCAAAACACTCTAATTTTTTGGGTGGTGGCAGTTTTACCAGGTCCAAGCTGGTAATTAAGCTTGGAGGTTTTCATGCTAACTCCCATATTTTGGACGCTAAGGTCCAGATCTGGGACTAGGTTATGATACTCATCTTCTCGTAACTGTTCTTTCAGATGTGTTGTGCATGTCCATTCCAATACCCTCCTTCCTACCCTTCTGTCAGAATAGCCGGCAAGAAGGAACTGAGGGGATGGAGGGTCAGCAGGGCTCTATATTGAGCACCATGAAAGTGCAACTCCAGGGGGTGCCCAGGCAGACTTGACAGAAGCTGCTATGGGAAAAATCTTCCAGCTACTGTGCACGCAGTGTGCACACACCTGATTGAAATGGACATGAACAACACATCTCAAAGAACAACAGTTATAAGAAGGTGAGTAACCGTTTTTTGCCCAAGCACAGTTGTGATCTGGACAATAATGTCTTTTTGATTTCTAGGTGCATATTTGACTTCTTTGATGCATCAAATCAGAGAGCCAGGTCCTATAAATCAGTATAGCTATGTAGAAGTCATTGATATTACTCTGATTTACCCTATACCAGGATCTAGTAGATAGTGCTTACATTTGGGATACAACAAGGTCCTTGCTTCTGCAGGTGATGGGGAATAGAATATTAGAAATGGTCCCATGGGAATGTAATAAAAAGCACTCACATTTTGTTTCATGTTTCTCTACAAAGCTGCTATAGAGGTGTTAGACCAGTGGTGGGCAACCCGCGGCTCACAGGCCGCACATGGCCCATCAGGGTAATCTGCTGGCGGGCCGCAAGACAGTTTGTTTACATTGACCATCCACAGCCACAGCAGCCCGTAGCTCCTAGTGGCCACGGTTCACCATTTCTGGCCAGTGGGAGCTATGGGAAGCGGCGTGGGCCACAAGGACGTACTGGCCGCCACTTCCTGCAGCTCCCATTGTCCGGGAACGGCAAACCGCAGCCACTGGGAGCTGCAGATGGCCGTGTCTGTGGATGGTTAATGTAAACAAACTGTCTCACAGCCCGCCAGCAGATTACCCTGACAGGCCATGTGCGGCCCGTGGGCCACAGGTTGCCCACCGCTGTGTTAGACCCTGCTTTGAAGGCACAGTCCTGCACTGAGCATGTTCTGTCACAGGAAGTGTACTGGAAGTATTGTGTTTGGGGACTAGTGGAAGTGCAAACTGATAGCACTTTTTTAAGGAATACAGCATGTTCATCCCAATCCCTCACAGCCAAGCAGCTGTGCTAGCCAACATATGGGGGCAGAGCCTTTGTTCTGCATAACCTTTCCCTTCCTAGAACCCTTTAGGGTGCTATATTTCCTTAGAAGACATCTCAGTATCTACCTCTGCACTCCCTGAGTGTAAAGGGCTGAGCAATGTGATGGAAGTGCCTAACATCCTCCGTGCATTCTGAGTGGCTGCATAAGGGCCAGGTAGAATCTAGCTCCAAATGATTAAGCAGGCAGATTTCAACATGACTGCCCACTGTGCCTTGCCCTCTTAAGAGGCTGGCATTTACCTACTTCTCTAATTGTGGCACCCTGCTGCACTAAAAAATGAATGGTAATATATGGTCTCCTAGTCCTCTCTTCTTTTTTTCAGTTTTGCACGCATATTCTTCTCCCGCCCAAATATTTTGCTTCATTATGCATTAATTTTCTTGTGTGTATTTTTTTTTATATTTTTGGTCTAGTTTCATGGACTTTCACAACTGAATCATAATAAGGGAATTCATGTGGCATTCCACTATTTTGACAAGACACTACTGTTCTACTGCAAATGCCTGGTGAAGGGAAAAGTTGAATTTTAAACAAATGCCTGCTAAATTAATAAACTTTGTAAATTACAAAATCCCTGAGCACCAACTGCTGAAATACAATAACTCTCTGACCTGAACCTATTAAACGAATAAGTCTGCCGTACATAATTTACACTAGTACTATGCATGAAAAATAGCTCTTGTAAAAAAAAAAAAGCAAGATAACAAAATAATCTTTGTGTGGAAACAGAATTACTGTCTACTAGGGTTCACTTGAGCAGCATTAGCTTTTGGACTATCTCATCATTTTACCTTTGTTAGTATACCACTTGTAGGAATCGTTCAATTTTCAGTAATTTAACAATGATTTTTTTTCTTGATTATGATAAAGGATGTTTAATGTACCAAATTCTTTGGTGTTCCTGATCGTATTGGGTACACACGTGTGTAATAACACCTAAAATGTACCTGTGACATTCCCCTGGTGTTATCTGGACCTGTGATCTGCTAGTTCACTCCAGTCCTTGACTCTGGGAGCTAGCCTTACCCTGCTCTGCTGTGAGAACCCCTCACTCCTGGGCTGTTCACACACAGCCTCTGGCATGTAAGTGGCTCGTCAGATTGTGCAGCCAAATGACACCAGCCAATATCTCTGGTCCCAGACACAACTCTTGGAACCTCCATCTTGCAGTGTCCAGTTATGCCTGCTGGATGCTGTGAGCTTATATGAGCTTGTCAATTTCACAAACAAATTGATATATACCAGGTTTGTTATCCCAAGGAGAGTCTCTGACATGCTTCAAACCAAACACACTGCTTCAGGTAGAATAAACAAACAAATTTATTAACTACAAAGATAGATGTTAAGTGATTAAAAGTCAAATCACAAGTCAGATTTGGTCAAATGAAATAAAAGCAAAAAGCATTCTAAGCTGATTTTAACACTTTCAATGCGCTTACAAACTTAGATGCTTCTCACCACAGGCTGTCTGGTTGTGCTTTAGCCAGGCTCTCCCCTTTGATCAGTGCTTCAGTCATCTCGTGGAGGTGTGGTGTGAGGGTTAGCTTAGTGAATTGAACATTGACATGCTAAGCCCAGGGTTATGAGTTCAATCCTTGAGGTAGCTACTTGGGGGTCTAGGGCAAAAATCAGTACTTAGTCCTCCTAGTGAAGGCAGGGGGCTGGATTCAATAACCTCACAAGTTCCTTTCCAGTTCTAGGAGATAGGTATGTCTCCAATTACTATGTAATTATTCTGTTTGTAGGTGGAAAAGAAGGAGAGAAAGAGCATGGCAAACATCTCTCCGTTTTATCATGTTCTTTCTTCTCTCTTGGCTTTGCCCCCCCCTCTTCAAGATCAGGTGAGCATTACCTCATTGTAGTCCCTAACTGACCAAGGGAAGAGGGGTGACTCACTCGAGAGTCCAATAGATCTTGTGTTGTTGCCTAGGCCAGTGTCCTTTGTTCCTGTGAGGCTGGGCTGGGTTTGTCCCAAAGATGCCCTGATGAGGTGTGACCTGCCCCTCTGTTCCTGGAGAGTTTTTCCTGGGCTTGTTTTAAGCCACAAGGACACATTTTCATCCTCATACCTATATACATGAAATTACAACCCATAACATTACTATAACAACAATGCTGAGTGCATCATGAGACACTGAAGACACCCAACATGACAAACTTTACATTGGATACCACACAATCATATTATAAGGATGAACATGGGGGTGCAGAGTGTTCCCCTGAGATACCGAGTGTCAAAGTACCATATTAAGATATTGTGGTCCAAGTCCTGCTCACATGACTCATATGAATGGTCCCACTGCCTTCATATATAAGTGCATATGTGTATATGTAGGGAATATATAATGCTTTTTATCAGTATAGGTTTGGGGCTGCTACTGTACTCATGAGTTGCCGGTCCATGAGTGAGTTATGCAGGCCATCCCCAAATAAGTGCTGATAATACCTTTAGGCCAAATGAAAACATAGTGGCTTCTGTGTAATCAACATAAGTTACAGGGCAAACTATTTTACAATTTTAGTGGGGTCATTTTTCTATCCCTCTTGCACAGCTAGAATACATCTGATACCATGAATCCAGAAACCTTTAAACATGATGCAATAGATTTTCTGTACATAAAACTGTCATGAATGTAAGGTCTGACATCTTGGGGTATTCCAGTGCAAATGCTGGTCCCATTGGAAGGTGGGAATATTCCTTTCTCATTGGTATAAATCTTCCTTTTCTAACCCTGCAAGGATATATAGTAATCTTCTTATGTTTAACTCCTACTTGATGCTGAAACTATTGTTGGGGAAGACTTAAAAACTGTCCCATGAGATAATGGTCCAGATTCTGAGTTGTAGCCAGAGAGCACTCCACACAGGGTGGAATACAGGGGTGAGACATGTTACAAAAGAAGTCTTGACTGATCCCATTTCCTAGGTTATGCCCTTAAAAGCTCGCCTGAGGGCAACTTTGAAGTTAAAGAAGCTGGGAAGTTGACCAATACAAGAGATACTTTGGAGAATAAAATGAGAAATTAGTATGATCATTTTGAGGGCTATTGAGCAATATTCTTTAATACTCTTTTGAAATAATGTTCCTTTAGCACATCATTGCTGTAAGGGCAATCTGATTCCAGCCTCCTCCATCCTTCTCAATGGAAGTTACGTACAGGTAACTTTTGAGGACCCTGTTGAATAATGCTGAACAAACTGCACCACAGGAGAATCAACAATAATCATACAGTGGGAGACCATGTGGACTTCAGATATACTGGAGTATGTTGCTAGAGCTATGTGTGAAGCTGCCTACACTAGTCTAAATTCAAGACAGTATTGTTAGTTTCTCACTTTGATGAGTGCTAAATTCACCACTAAATCTTAAAATGTCTCTGTCTATGTTTGGCTGTGCTGAGATTTGGTTTGGGGCAGATAGGCTAATTAAGCAGAAGGGTGGGCACATTGCTTTATTCTCTTTTGGCTGGTCTCCTTTCCTACATTTATTCAAGCATATAATTACCAATTGAATTTTAAGATCTCCTACTCCTTTATTCTAGGAAGCTACATATTTTTACCTCCTTTGAGCGCCACCTTTTGCCATTCTCAATTCTCTGACTCAGGGGTAGGCAACTTATGCCACGTGTGCTGAAGGCAGCACACGAGCTGATTTTCAGTCGCACTCACACTGCCCGGGTCCTGGCCGCCAGCCTTGCGGCTCTGCTGCTGGCCTGGGGTACTGGCCGCCAGCCCCTGCCAGCTGGGGTTCCATCTGCCAGCCCAGTTCAGCCCGCTACCAGCCCTGGGGCCCAGCCACTGGTCCTGAAGGATCCGCTGCTGGCCTGGGGTCTGTCCGTTGGCCCCCTCCTACCCAGAGTCCCATTAACCGGCCCCGGGTCCCGGCCACTGGTCTGGGGGGCTCCACTGCCAGCCAAGAGCTCTGCTCCTGGCCTTGGCACTGGGTTCTGCAGCCGCCCCCAGCTGTGGCCAACTGGTCCCAGCCTGGGGCAGTGCAGGGTGCAGACAGGGGCAAGAGGGGGCACAGCTCAGCACCCCCACCTGAAAATTGTTCTAGAATCACTGTACTGGGATATTTTTAAGTCCTGATTTGCTGCTTACATCACTATCACACCATGTGGAACAGCACACTGCATTTGACATTGTGCATGCTATCTGTCGCAATTTTTTTCCCCACTGCAAGTTGAGAGGTACATTTGACAAAATGTCAGCTCCTAAGAAAGCAAAGTTAGATGTCGGTTCATTTCAGCGTTTTTGGACAGATACATCTGTATTTATTCAAAAGAAGGACCGTGCTGTTTGTGCTTTCTGTTGTAAAAGTGTTGCTTGTCGCACATCGTGTTCAACAACATTTTCAGACAAAGCACTAGAAAACCTTTCTTGACAAAGCAGACAAGACTGAATGAATCAAAAAGGCAGTAGCAGGATATGAGAATCAAAGCAGTGTTTTTAAATACTTACGTGTAAGTAAAAATCAAGCCAGAGAAGAAAGTTACCTGATTGCACAGTGCATTGCAAAAAATGGAAAGCCGTTTACAGATGGGGAATATATACAAAGTTTTTCTCAGCAGTTCGGAAGTTTTCTTCAATGATTTGCCAAACAAAGATATGATCATATCTAGAATAAAATAACTGCCTGTCTGCCAGAACAGTTGAGAGACACGTAAGCAAAATGGCAGAAAACATTAACGAAAGCAGACAACTGTATTAAAAGACACAGCAGTGTTTAGCATTGCAGTTGATGAAAGCGTGGATATAAATGATGTTCCACGTTTGGCAGTTGTTGCAAGATATTGTGCTTCTGATGAAATCCAAGAGAAACTTTGTTGCCTAAAACCCCTGCATGGCACAACAAATAGGGAAGATATACTGGAAAGTTTTGTAAGTCATTTTGAAGAACGAGGAGTTGACATCAGAAAAAAATTTGTGTAACAACAGATGGTGCTCCTGCCAGGGTCAGAAAACAGAAGGGATTTGTAAATTTACTTGAAGATCAAAATGGCCACCTGACAGTCAGGGGCGGCTCTAGGTATTTTGCTGCCCCAAGTACGGCAGGCAGGCTGCCCTCGGCGGCTTGCCTGCGGGAGGTCCCTGGTCCTGCGGATTCGACGGCACACCTGTGGGAGGTCCGCCAAAGCCGCGGGACCAGCAGACCCTCCGCAGGCATGCCGCCGAAGGCAACCTGCCTGCCGCCCTTGTGGTGACCGGTAGAGCGCCCCCTGTGGCTTGCTGCTCCAAGCATGTGCTTGGCGTCCTGGTGCCTGGAGCCGTCCCTGCTGACAGTCAAATTTCACTGTATCATCCATCAAGAAAACCTATGTGCTAAAATTTCTCATTCAGAACGTAATAATGTGATGAATACAGTGGTGAGAACTGTGAATTTCCTTGTTACTCGATCTGCTTTGACTCACAGACAGTTTCAAGCACTGCTAGAAGAAATGGACAGTGCTTATAAAAACATTCCACTTCACAGCAAAATTTGGTGGCTAAGTTGTGGCAAAGTTTTGATGTGCTTTGTAAAGTGTTTTGATGCAATCAAGGCCTTTTTGTCAGAAAAAGGACAAAACTACCACAAACTGGATGGTGACAAATGGCTGCGTAAGCTCATGTTTCTAACTGACATTACCACTCACTTAAATGAACTCAACCTCTGTCTCCAGGGTGCAGGGCAAACGGTTCTGGATCTTTATGAAACCTGGAAGGCATTTGTTGTAAAACTAGCAGTTTTTTCTTCGGAAATTTGAGCTTCGACTTTCCGCTACTTCCAACACATAAAAGAGCTCTCAACACGTTGCACTGTCAGTGTTGATGAGGCTGGAGTGTACATGCAAAAAGAATGAGAATTTTCTGATAGATTTCAAGATTTCCAGCGATTTGACCCAATGCTTTCTTTTCTAATTAACCTTGAAAAGTTCAATGAAAGCAACTTGGATTTATCTGTATTTCAGTGGGATGGGTGTTGAAGATTTCAAAATGCAGCTCATTCAGTTAAAAAGCTCAGAATTGTGGGCATCAAAGTTTGGAGATCTGCGGAGCGCACTTGAAGCTATGGAGAGAGATCATGGGGCCTCTATTCTGACCTGCTGGACATCACTGCCAGTGAAATGTAACAGTTTGAAGAAAATTGCATTTGCAATGCTTTCAGCATTTGGATCCACTTGTGTGAACAGGTATTTTCACACATGAAATCTGTCCTCTGTCCCTCTTGGAGCTGGTTAACAACTGATCACTCAGAAGTCTGTGTGCAGCTTAGGTATCCAAATACGTGCCAGACATTGGAAAACTCACCCAGGGCAAGGATCACATTAAACTGAAAAGATCTGCATTTTACTTTAATTTTAAACGAAGCTTCTTAAATATTTAAAAAACCTTATTTACTTTACATACAACAATAGTTTAGTTATATATTATAGACATAGAGAGAGACCTTCTAAAAATGTTAAAATGTATTACTGGAACGCAAAACCTTAAATTAGCATGAATAAATGAAGACTTGGCACAACACTTCTGAAAGGTTGCCGACTCCTGCTCTGACCCATCTAGTTAGCTAAGAATGCTTCAGGCAGAGAGCAGGTGAACAGACTTTTTTTGAGGATGATGCCAATGCAGCTGTATGTATCAGCCAGCAGAACAAAGATGTGCAATAAAAGCCTGATTGAAAGCCTGCTGAAGTCAATGGAAAGCTTTCTACTGATTTCAATGGGCTTTGGATCAGGGCCTAATAGAACATCCCTCTCCCTCTTACTGGAACCCATCACCTCTGCAGCGCACCTGAACTACGCTGACCCGGGGCTGAGCAGCTCTCAGATATTGGCCTTCTATTCTGTTGTCAAGCTAATGGACTGTCTGCAGATTGCTTCTGACATTCATAACCATATTAGACAAAAATAGTCTTAAATAAAAATCACATAGATAAAGGGGGGAAGCATAACTTGCCCAAACAGAAATGGGATACCACAGAACCTACACATAAACCAGAGAAAGGTCTGACTAAAAAAGCTCTGGTGATTAATTTGGATAATTTTAATTAATTATATAGATATTTATAAATAAAATTACAGCAAATATAATTACTTTAACATACCACAGCAGGATACAACAAATCCTATATTGAATTAGATCTGTATCCTACACAGAACCATTGTTTAGGGTTCAGAGGCCGGCAAAGAAGCCCATTTGCTCCCCCATATTAAAATATAATGTGCTGATATGCCTTCTAGCTCTAAATTGCAACTTTCATAAGCACTAAAAACTGGCTGACCTACTTCTCGATAGTAATTGAAAGTGATTATTACTGACAATTAGCAAGCAAGCAATAAACTACAAAGGCTTCAATGGATAATTTATTCCCCAACATTTGCTAGCAAATGCAGATTTTTTTAAAGTTAACATTAGATATTTCTAATAATTACAATATACACTTTCTTTTGTGACAAATATTAAACAAAAACTTTGTTTCCCTTAAATTAGTTTGAGATCCTTGATTTCATCCATATCTAGAGAAGTTTCTTATGGGTAAATATTCAACGTGATGCCAGAGGATTTAGGCATATAAGGATTATAATTAAAAGTACATGACTAGATTTCTGTGCATTTCATTGAAAAGTAAATTCACATATTCAGGATTTGGACTTAATAAGTACATTTTCAATTTAGCATTGGGAATCTTCCAGTCTAAGTGCTTATCCTGGAACTCTTACTCATGTGCTTAACTGTCTTCATGGAAATAACTACCACTGAAGTCCGTGGTTGTAGGACTGGTCATAATATGGTCAAATAACAGCCTATGCAAAATAATTAGAAAGTATTTAACTTCTGGAGGCTAAAAGTAGGGAAAAGTAATTTACCATTCTCACACTGAAGTCAACAAGGACTATGGGCTTGAGACTACACATGTTGAAATCAGTGGTAACCCTCTATGTATGATCATCTGAAGTGATGATCTTTGTAAGTAGTACCTTATCCTCGGCAATAAGGGTAGCCTTAGAATAATCAGGGCTAAAACCAGAAATGATTTAATGGGGGTAACTGCTTTGAAGTAATTGTGTTTACAACCATTTATACCAGGTCAGATTTTCCTACTACAAGAGATAAGTGAACTGTGTTGTGGAATAATTGAAATCTTAAAATAATGTATTTGCTACCTTTTAAAAGATTAGTCTTCATTTCTCTAATGGCACATCGTTAGGTTGAAACTTCACTGAGATCACATTCTGACTACAAATGAGTAATTTTGTTGCACTTTTGTTATTGTGTGCTTGTTCCTATAACTGATGATACAAGGTATGAATAAAATGCAGCAGCTATGTCACACACGCTAGATTCTACAATACCTCTGTAAAACATAGGAATGTTATGTTTAACAAGTTCTAGAGACCATTAGTAGTGACAAGCTTTCTTCCTCTTTCTCCCAAACTTAATATGATAATATCACTGACAACATCAATAACAAAATACATCACTGTTCAAAAGAAAGAGGTCATAGCCTTATTTCTAGAACACACTAGTATATACAAAACTCGCATTGATCATGAACACTGTAGTAATTCCTAAATAAAGATAAAGTTGACTTTATCGATGGTAGACCTTTCCAACAAGAATATGGCACTTTCCCATTTTACCAGAAAGATCCAAATATGCTGTCTTGGGTTTGTCTGATAAGACTGGTTGTCTTTGCCTTTGGAAAAAAAAACTCATGCTAAATGAAAGGACCTCAAACACTCTTGCATGTAGGAGGCAACAACCAGTCCATCTCCAAACCATGCTTCAGGGCAAGATTCCTCTGTACATCCCTCACATATTGTCTCTAGCCCCAAAGAACTGTTACCCTGCATATAAAGTTACTTAATTACCACAATTCCCTCTTCACAATGTATTCCAGGCATAGAGTGACTGATTCTCTTCTCTCTTACACCACTGTAACTACAGTACTTCAGAACAGTGACTCTTGTTTAGACTGGTGTAAGTGAAACCAAAATCAAGTAAAAAATTCTGATAAAACTGCAGATTTTATGCAAATAAGAGATATTCATTAATAGGCTGTATATGGGCACATTTTATTGTCACATAATAACCTAGGTCCTTTACTAAAAAACACAATTTAAAAAGACTACAAACATACAAAGTTACAACATTAAAAATTAGTAATAAAGCCATAAATAAAAGCAGCATGACATGCTAAGGCTTTTTTTAAAATATAGTGCTTATGAAAGAGACAGGATTGGCATCCTGGAGAATTAATTCTCTATTTATCCACTGAAAAGCTACAGTGCCAAAGACTCCTTATTTCAGCCTTTTCAAGGAAAGATGTATTTTGTGGGAAAATTCACCTCCTGGATATCTCCCTAACCAGCTTCCTTCTACCCAGACTAACAGCTACCAGGACAATTAAAACTTTTCAAGACCCACTTTTACTAGATGGCAGCTACTCATTTAAATGAAGAAGAGGGATAAGCACCATGATTTAAAAAAATAGTCCTTCTTGGAGAAAGGCCCTTCACACTCTCAGTTCCCTTAGTTCTTTTTTACCTCGAATTAAATTATGTCAAGAAGTTTAAGTAAAAAAATTGTCATACCTTAAAAATATAATCTGGTCAGAAAGATCATCTGGCTCCTAAACTGTAAAACAAAGAAAGAAATTTCTAGGAAATTAAATTAGATAGGACTCCCAGGATCTATACCTGAAGTTCTTACTCAAGGAAACCTCGTAGCATGATCAATGAAAGTTTTGGCTGACGAAGGATTCTGGGATTGGGCCAACAGCATCCATGCTGCACTGCTAACACAACCAAAAGAAGGTGCACACATCAACTAAGAATCTCTCAAAACGGTGCCAAGATCATTGGTAAAGAGGGTGCCAAGAGCAACAATAAATGCCAAAACAAAAAAACAGCCAGTTCATAGAGACCCTTTCTTCTCCTGTTAGTCAGTGGCAAAAATCACATTGATTTTCAACTGGAGTTGGATCAGACTCCCAAAAGAATCATATTTAATTTTAGTTCAGTTGGAGTAACAATAACTATTTACCACGTGGAAAACAATAAAATATTTTTTTAAATGTGTATTGCAATTTAAAGAAATAGTGTGCATGTGTGTGTTTGTGTTTGCTTGATACACCCCTTTCAATAAACCAGTATAACAATGTTGTTCGAAATAGCATGCCCTGCAATTTTATTTATAAAAACACAGTGGTATAATGTGAAATCTATATTAATTAGTATGATTGCAGCAAAACACAGAAAAATGATTCTCTGTCAAGAGACCAACTTTTCTCACCAGACCTAGGTCATACTGTGTGACCCCTCAGGTGATCTGGAATAGGTACTGAGAGAATATTGTGCAGTTGTAGTCTTATGAATGAATTATGCCTGAATCTACCAGAATCCCTTCTGGATGCTCTTGCTATGGGGCAGCTACACCATATTAGAAGAAGGTGCAGTGTGCTCACATCTCCATGACCAGCTAGCTCTGCTGCGCAGGGCTGGCCTTACCATGAGGCAAACTGAGGTGGTCGCCTCAGGTGCCAGACTGGTGGTGGTGGTGGGGCACTACTATGACCCAGAGTGTAGAAAATTGTGTCTGTTGCTGGTGCATATGTATTCTCTCTGCTCCAGATGCACAAAGATGGTGGAGTGCTGTGCTGGAGGAAGGCGGGCACAAGAGACATGACAGACAGGCAGGAGAAAAGGTAAAAGGGAATAACAGAAAGCAGCAGGAGCTGCAGAGAAAGAGAGGAGGAGCCTCTTACATACCTCTCTAGCACCCCCTAGGAGCCTGGACTGATTAACACCAGCTTGTCAGGGAGCTTCTTGTTTCCTGCTGCTTCCCTGAACCCACCTGAGGAGAACAGGCAGTCAACTGAAGTAGTAGGAGCCAGTTAGGCCCTTAGGACACTAATATTTTCCCTCACTCAGGCCCTGCTACCAGCCTGCTTATTTGTCCCTTCAAGTGAGTATTGAGAGCCACTCTCGCTGGCACAGAACAGCAGTCGTGAGTAAAAGAAGAAAACGCCCCTCTGGGGCAGCGTTCAGAAAAAGAAAGAAAGCAAAGGAAGCTTTTCTATCTAAGCAGGAAGGAGCTCTCCTGAGATACATAGATACAAATGTTCACGGTGAGCCTTCCAGCCCCAGTGAAGATGTGAGTGGTGAGGAGATGCCTGATCTTCCAGTTAGTCAGAGTGCAGGTGACCTGGCAGTTACTACAGCATCCATATCACCATCTTAAATGGATGTAATCATGCACATTCCTGAAGAAAAGTGTAGATCAGAGAAGAGTGTGGTGGAGGTGCAAGAAACAGCTGCTGCTGAGTTTAGTTCCTTAAGTCTAGAAGATCCAGGACTGTGGACCCACTTGAGGGACTTCTTTGTACTGCATGAGCCACAGCAAGTGAAAAACTTCATGTTTTTCAAGACAATGAAAATAGAAGTTTCCATCCAACACATTAGTGGCGTGACAAAGTGGAGAGGCCATGGCTTATGTACTCAAAAACCCAGAATGCTGCATACTGTTTTTGTTGCAAACTCTTCCAGTCTGATGTTCCAGCCTGTCATAACTATAAAGGGAAGGGAACAGCCCTCCTGTGTACAATGCTATAAAATCCCTCCTGGCCAGAGACACCAAAATCCTTGTGCCTGTAAAAGGTTAAGAAGCTCAGGTAACCTGGCTGACACCTGACCCAAAAAACCAATAAGGGGACAAGATACTTTCAAATCTTGATGGGGGGAAGGCTTTTGTTTGTGTGCTCTTTGTTTTGGGGGTTGTTCGCTTTTGGGACTAAAAGGGACCAGACATCAATCCATGCTCTCCAAATCTTCTGAACCAGTCTCTCATATTTCAAACTTGTAAGTAACAGCCAGGCAAGATGTGTTAGGTTTATCTTTGTTTTCTCGACTTGTAAATGTTCCTTTTTGCTGAGAGGATTTTACCTCTGTTTGCTGTAACTTTGAACCTAAGGCTAGAGGGGGTTCCTCTGGGCTCTTTGAATCTGATTACCCTGTAAAGTTATTTTCCATCCTGATTTTACAGAGATGATTTTTACCTTTCTTTCTTTAATTAAAAGCCTTCTTTTTAAGAACCTGATTGATTTTTCCTTGTTTTGAGATCCAAGGGTTTGGATCGGTGTTCACCAGGGAATTGGTGGAGGAGTCTCTCAAGGCTACCTAGGGAAGGGTTATAGTACTTGGGAAGGAGATATTCTTGGGGGGAGGTAGACAGAGTTTCCCAAATAACTCTTAAATGATTAGGGTGGTAGCAGCAAAACCAGATCTAAGCTGATAATTAAGCTTAGAGGTTCTCATGCAGGTCCCCACATCTGTACCCTAAAGTTCAGTGTGGGGAAGGAACCTTGACAGAGCCACATTGAGTTCTACAGGAACAAACGACTCGAAAAATATGGCTAGAAATCTGGCATGCTATGCGAAGGCAGCAAATCAGCAGAGAGAATTCCATAGGTGGAAAGAGTTTGAGATGAGACTAAGGTTAAAGGCCACCATAGATGATCAGCATCAAGAGAAGATTGCATTAGAGTCCCTTTACGGGCAAAATGTTCTGAAAAGGCTCATTGCCATTGTGAGAATGCTTGCTTCTCAAAAAGTAGCACTGCGTGGCACTTCAGATCAGTTGTATGTGCCAAACAATGGAAACTTCCTTAAAATTGTGGAGCCTACGGCTGATTTTGATGCTGTACTCCAGGAGCATCTAAGAAGAGTCACCACCCAAGAAATGTACACACACCACTACCTTGGAAAAACAATTCAAAATGAGATCATACAGCTACTGGCAACAAAAGTCAAACAGAAGATTGTGGCAGATCTGACATCTGCAAGATATTACTCTTTTATTCTACATTCTCATAGACTCATAGACTTTAAGGTCAGAAGGGACCAATGTGATCATCTAGTCTGACCTCCTGCACAAAGCAGGCCACAGAACCCTACCCATCCACTTCTATAACAAACCCCTAACCTATGTCCAAGTTATTGAAGTCCTCAAATTGTGGTTTGAAGACCCCAAGCTGCAGAGAATCCACCAGCAAGTGACCCATGCCCCACGCTGCAGGGGAAGGCGAAAAACCTCCAGGGCCTCTGCCAATCTGCCCTGGAGGAAAATTCCTTCCTGACCCCAAATATGGCGATCAGCTAAACCCTGAGCATGTGGGCAAGACTCACCAGCCAGCAGGAAAGAATTCTCTGCAGTAACTCAGATCCCATCCCATCCAACTATTACTCAGCACATCTGATATCAACCATATGGAACAAAATGGTGCATTTTGTAACAACAACAGAATGTAGTGAAAATGTCCCTGCAATGGTGACTGTCAGAGAGTATTTTCTAGAATTTATTGACATTGATGATACTACAGGAGTTGGTATGACAAATGTGCTTCTTTAAAAGCTGGAAGATACGGAATTGGAATAGATGACTGTCATAACATTTCTTCCCAGATCTGGACCTTAGGGTCCAAAATATGGGTGTTAGCATGAAAACCTCCAAGCTTAGTTACCAGCTTGGACCTGGTAATTGCTGCCACCAGCCAGGAATTATACAGTGCCTAGCTCACTGTGGTCTCCCCAAAACCTTCCCTGGGGGACCCCAAGACTCAGATTCCTTGAGTCACACAACAAAGGGGAATAAACCATTTCCCTTCCCCCTCCTCCCCTCCAGGTGTTCCCTCCCTGTTTCAATTCCGTGAAAACAAGCACTGAGAGAGCTAACCTCTCTCCCCTCTCACCCAGAGGGTATGCAAAGTCAGGCTTAGTAAATCTAACACAAAGAGATTTTCCCCCTGACTTCTTCCTCCCACCAATTCCCTGGTGAGCTGCAGACTCAATTCCCTGGAGTCCCCACTAAAGAAAAACTCCAACAGGTCTTAAAAAGAAAGCTTTATATAAAAAGAATGAAAAAAGGACATATAAGGATCTCTGTAATAAGGTGACAATATACAGGGTCAATTGCTTAAAAGAAAAATGAATAAACAGCCTTATCCAAAAAGAATACAATTTAAAACATTCCAGCAACTACACACATGTGAATACAAAAGGAAACAATATAAACCTATTGTCTTACTATCCTTGTACTTACAACTTGGAAACAGAAGATTAGAAAGCCTGGAGATAGAAAAATCACTCTCAGAGCCGAGAGGGCACAGACACAAGACAAAGAACAACGAACTCACACCCAAAACTTCCCTCCACCCAGATTTGAAAAAGTCTTGTTTCCTGATTGGTCCTCTGGTCAGGTGTTGTTTGTTACCCCTTTCCAGGTGAAAGAGACATTAACCCTTAGCTATCTGTTTATGACAATGACATGAGAAGTCAGGGCTACGATAATGGTGCCAACATGAGAGGAAAGAACAGAGGAGTGCAGACACGGATCTGAGAGTTAAACTCTCAAGCTTTTTTTATCCCATGCAGTTCTCATTTATTGAACTTGGTGGTCAGTGATGCAGCATCAGCTTCTAGTGAGGCTGCTGAATTTTTTAATGTAATTCAAAACATCTATGTGTTTTTCTTTACATCAACTCATCGATGGCAAATTTTGAAGCAACATCTGGGAACAACCTCTCTGACACTGAAACCACTGAGTGCCACACAATGGAAAAGTTGAGTGGAGGTGATAAAGCCTATCAAACACCAAATTGGGAAAATCATAGAATCATAGAATATCGGGGTTGGAAGGGACCTTAGGAGGTCATCTAGTCCAATCCCCTGATCAAAGCAGGACCAATTTCCAACTAAATCATCCCAGCCAGGGCTTTGTCAAGCCTGAGCTGAAAAACCTCTAAGGAAGGAGATTCCATCACCTCCCTAGGTAACCCATTCCAGTGCTTCACCATTGTCCTAGTGAAAAAGTTTTTTCCTAATATCCAACCTAAACCTCCCACACTGCAACTTGAGACTATTACTCCTTGTTCTGTCATCTGCTACCACTGAGAACAGTCTAGATCCATCCTCTTTGGAACCTCCTTTCAGGTAGTTGAAAGCAGATAGATGATGCCATAGTCGTCATTATGGAGGATGATGCTATGACAGGAACTGTTTGTGGAAGAACAGTGGCAAAAGAGGGAAATGGAATCACCAGAAACATACATAACTTAAAATTTCTGTGTGGTTTAGTGTTATGACATGACATACTGTTTGAAATAAATGTTGTAAGCAAGAGACTCCAAGGTGTTGACCTTGATATGTCTGAAGCAATGGAACAACTGTACAAAGCAAAGTCAAACCTACAGTCTTACCGGTTAGATGAGGGATTTCAAAATGTTCTGAAGTGTGCACAGAGGTTGGCAGAGGAACTTCACACTGATGCTATTTTCCCACCCATTCAAGAATACAAGAGTCACCGAAGAAGAAAACATTTTGATTACAAGGCACAGGATAATCTCATAAGAGACCCCAAACAACAATTCAAAGTTCAATTCTTTAACCAGGTGCTAGATTGTGCAATACAGTCAGTTGAAGAACGTTTCATGCAGCTCAAGGAATACAGCAGTATATTTGGGAATTTGTATGATATTCCAAAACTCCTCACTATACGTGAAGAAGACCTACACCAGCAATTCAGGGCACTAGAGACAGTGTTGATGCATGATGACATGTGATACTGATGAGAGTGGTTTAGGTGATGAACTGAAAGCCCTTTCAAGATACATTTCAGCAGGATCAACTCCAAAGGCAGTTCTGGAATATATGTGCACAAATAAGATGACCACCCTCTTTCCAAATGCTTTTGTTGCTCTGTGCATACTTCTAACACTTCCTGTAACAGTTGCCAGTGGAGAACGCAGATTCTCCAAGCTGAAGTTAATAAAAACACATCTACGCTCCACAATGACACAGGAGACGCTGGTCGGCCTTGCAACCATCTCAATAGTACATGAACTGGCCCAGACTGTGGACCTTCAGGAAGCAGTTCAAATCTTTGTCCCAAGTGAGGGGGCATGGGAGTGTCATTTGAGCTCCTTGCCTCAGGTGCTAAAATGTTGTGGGCCAGCTGCTGCTGGCCCATGCAGTGGAACATCAGGGCCATTGATGGTGGTTGCTGTGATGCTTTTCCTTCTCCTCCTGATTCCCTTCCCTTTTCCCATCCTTTGGGAACCTGAGACTTGCCCCGCTATGAGGGTAACTAAGTTGGGGGAAAGCTAGCTCATTGGTTTGAGCACTGTGTTGTGAGTTCAAACTTTGTGGGGGATTTTTAGGGAGCTGGGGCAAAAAAATAAAATCTGGCTGGGATGATTTAGATGGGGAGTGGTCCTGCTTTGGACAGGGGGTTGGACTCAATGATTTCCTCAGGTAACTTCTAACCCTGATATTCTATGATTGCTGCTGTAGAGTCAAGCTGCTGGTTAAGGAATTAATGCAAGGATCTTGATTTGGTGCAATTGCTGGCGTACACTTATGGTGGGTATAGTTCCCACTTATATTCAGATGAATGTTTTTGGAAATTTCATGCCAGGAGCTGTTTCCTGGCAGCTGTTTCAATGACCTCTTTCTCATAAGTGTGACTTTTGGCAGCACCAGTTCACTGGAGCTCCATTTCAAAATGCTCAGTGGATACAAAGACCACTTTCCCCTGTTACCGCAGTCCCAAGTGCCCTCTTAAAATTTATCCCTTTATGTCAGTAGCAGTGTTGTTACATATTCATAAAGAGGGTTGGGCACAGATTGTACCAAATATGGATGACACAGTTTTCTCATTGCTGGGTTGTCAATCAAAGCTGTTATGCTTGGCATATGTCATTGTCCAGGTCAATCAATGCATGTTATGCATGGATCTGGTGTCAGTCTTATGGTTGGATTAGAAACAGTGCTACAGTACATGCAACATTTTATCAGAAGTATTTTTTAAATTTGAAGCTGTTAGCTATATCTTTCAACAGTACCATGCTCAAGGCCTTAATGGCTCATAATTTTTCATCTGAAAAACTAAATTTAGCAAAAGGGATAGTAAGCTCTTGATACAGCTTTCTTCTAAAACAATAAGGGGCATATTTTCACTCAGCTGCCGCCTAGGCTCTTGCTTTGCACACACCATTTTTCACTTGCATAGATACTACACACTAATGTATGCCTTAGCACTTACATGGCACTTCACATCTGGAAAGCATTTTGCAAACATATGTTAATCTTCACAATATTTATACGAGGCAAGTCACACCAATAACACCAATTTACATATGGACCAAAGGCCAGATTTTTAATGGTATTTAGGCACCTGAAAGTGCACTAGGTACCTAATTGGGTTTTGAAAAGTACCTGGACACCTAATTCCCATTTATTTCAATGGGAATTAGGCACCTAGATACTTCTGAAAATCTCACTAGCTGCCTATCTGCATTTTTAGGTGTCAAAATGCCTTTAAACACTGACTGAAATTCATAACTGCTATAGTCTGTTTCCGTTCCATTGAATCCAGTTGAGTGGTACCAGTGATTTTGGTTCAGAGGATCGGTGACTTAGCCAATGAGTGAGAAACAGATATGGGATTAGCTAGAACTCAGGAGAGCCAATCTTCCCTTCCAATCCTAGGTCCAATAAAACACTTTTACACTCAGTTTGCATGCCCCAAGGCAGTCAGTTTGTACACAGATGGAAAGGCTGCTTTTTGAAAAAAAAATGGAAATTTAATAGACTTTCCACCTCATTTAGGTTCGGCTGATTTGGTTCAACTTAATCTTTTTATAAAAGCTGTGGTCAATTTGACTCCCTACTGTCTGACTTTATTTGTGGCCTGTTACTTGGCAATACCTACTTATGGTTTTCAACATATTGGTTCACAGAACATGTGTAATTTCATAATTAATCAAACTCAAACTATTAATTTTTTATTTCACTAATACAGAGGTATGGGAGCCATGGAAACTGCTTTGTAAAGACAAAAACAACCATGCTGCAAAAGCTTGCACAAATGGGAAAATATGGTGCATTTTATTTCATTTTTAAGCAGTAGAAAGATTGGAGATTTACCCCCTTATTCATAATAATCTCAGGATACTAAGAGAGAGATTCCATTACAGAGGTAAACCCCCTTAGATCCCAGTGGATACTGCAATAATTTTGGAATTTGAGGCACTTCATGCTCATGAAGGGAAGACTGTGAAATGCCTCCTTGCTGCCACTCTCCCTCCCGCTGTCCAGTTCAGAATGATATTGATAGTGGACTTGGAGAAAACCACACATCAGTCCTCTGTGCTAGCTATAGTAGAAGTATTAAGTTGGCAGTGAGCAAGAGAAAGATGTTGGGAATTAAAATGGGCAAAAAGGTAACCCAGGATGAAAGGATAGGCAGCAACCTACTCCTGATGGCCTGAAGCTACCTGCCACCCAAACAAAACAACCTAAACAAACTTATTATGCAAGTGTCAGCACCAAGATGATTTAAAACCAGTTCATCCTTGGATGGGCGCTTGTACTATCCTGTCAAAGTATGCTACACTGTAGATCCTCACAATCCCTGACAAAAAGGGAAATGCGCCTTAAATGGCCTCATGCCTTGTGAATGGCAGCACTCAAACATTTAACAGGCAGAACATACAGTGTTAAAACTATAGAAGAATACACCTAGTTAGCATTAAGGAAATAAATGTTTCTAACCATCTTCTTGCTCACAGATAGAGATTTATACAAGACCATCTAATCTTTACAAGAATATGTGATCATTGAAAGTAAGCTGGAATGGGACAAAGTGATTTTCTTGTATTGCCAGAGCCCCAAAGCCTTTGTAGCAATTTTTCATCATTTTGTTAAATTTTGCTAATATGGCAAGTATGTTATTAATATGATTGTTCTGTTTAAAAACTAATACACACTATTAATATGTTACAGTGATGAATTACTAACAATAATCTATCACCAAGGGAAAAAATTGACATAATTAATGCAGTGTTACTCTTGAACAATAATAATTTGTTAATTCAGTACAAAGCATTAAAAAAAAACCTTTATATTTCATAATTTTTCCTATAATTTTTACCCTGTGCTTTCAAAGACCAGATCAGTTTGAGGAGAAAACACTCAACACCTGAGTCTTCTCTTATCTAAGGTTACTGGATAGCAACTGTGAAAGAATGGGACAGGGGGTCAGGGGCAATAGGTGCCTATATAAGAAAAAGTCCCCCAAAATGGGACTGTCTCTTAAAAAATGGGACATCTGGTCACCCTCCTCTTATCAGTCCTTTTGACATTCATGCTTCCACACTAATAATCTATTCTTGACCGCATGTTAGGAACTGGATATCTTTTTTGAGCAACAGATTTTTGTTGTTACTATTTTAGAGGATCACTTTCTATTGGCCTGTACAATGTTGGATCATAGTGTATCAATACAATGGCAACTATTCTGTCACTAGAGGATACCTTGTCATATTGCATTAATTAAAGCATTAATTGTGGCCACATATGGCTGTACTTTTTTGTGCACATTTTTCAAATGCAAGCGAAATATTAAAGAAGCTAATATAGAAAACAGCTTTGTAAATATACTAGCCATTTGAAATTGCATGGATACAAAGTGCTCAAATCTGGGGGAGAAGGGAAGTGATGGATTTCTGTTCATGTAGGGTTCATGCTGAGGCTGAAAAAGGGTTGTGGAACTTTTCCAAGCTCTGCCCACTAAATAAGCTGCACCAATATATATTGCCAAATTGAGATGTCGCACACAGAAGATGTTCAAAATTTGAATTTGTGTTTGACAAGTTCTTACATGTTTTTTCCTTGCAAGCGGAGAAAAAACTCCTAATCAACTCTGTAAAGCCACAAGTCCCTCCCTAAAACTCACATCTTCTGTAATGCATATAGTAAAGTACAACCTGATAATGGTTAGACAGGTGGAGAGCTACTATCATTACTACTGATTGGCAAAGAACTGTGCACGTCCTAATATATATTTATTACCCCATCCCCCTATTCCAATCCTCCTGGCCTGCCTGTTTGACTCATCCATCTGTTACATCTTGTCTGTTGAATTTTAAGCTCCCTGGGGGCAGGGACTGCCATTTATTAATTATTTTTATGTGGTTATTTTATTTATTATGGAATGCTGCCAAGCACAATGGGGTCCAGCTTGGCTGTGGACTTATATGTTAGATCATAATTGTGCAGTCATTTATAGTGCATGGTACCCTGGTGATCTGGTAGCATTTTATATTACTGAGCACAGGTGCAAATGACTACAGACAGAGCAAGATGCTGAAGAACTCACACTGATTGTGTTCAACCTAGTGTCACCCTGTTACTATAGGATCCACGCTGACTATAGGATCTACTTTAGAACATATGTATTATTATTTATTGTAGTGCCTAGAGAGATACCAAAACAGTATCCACGGTTCTCGGTGCTGTAAAAAGATGATAAGAAACAGTTTTTACAACAAAAGCTCCTGTTGACTTTTAACAGACATATTTGTTGAACAATGATTACTAGAATTGAAGAAGTTTACGTGGGAAAAAGTAGTGTATTTTGTTTTTAAATTGGTATATAGAAAAAGGAGATTAAAGATGTCCCATCTAAACTAGTTTAAAATAATCTATCTGCCCTTCTCTCTTCCTGTAGCTAATAGAGCTAAAACAGCACTACATGCATATTAAAACTTTATTATTAGAAAGTCAACAGAATTTTTGAAAAAAGTCATTTTTTCAAATAGTAACAAGGCTTTTGGTCCTGCTTAAGATAATATGAGAACTGGTTTCACTAGCCAGACCAAAAAACATAAAGAAAAAGTATTACATATTACAATGCATATACATCTAATTTTTCAAAAATGATTACTGTAATATTTTAGGTTTCAGAGTAGCAGCCGTGTTAGTCTGTATCTGCAAAAAGAACAGTAGTACTTGTGGGCCCCACTTCATCGAATGCATGTGGTGGAAAATATATGCACAGAGAACATGAAACATGCATATATATCTCTTTCTACTGTATTTTCCACTAGTTAGCTGCCCTTTTTTTAAGGCCGGGGGAGCCACACACCCGCCGTCCTTAGGGCAGGCCAGACCATCTCCTTTCCTTTCATCTCCTTTCCTGGCTGGGGCGCTCCGGGTTGACCTGGTGGCCGGCCAGCATGGCTTTGGCCGCATGGGGGAAAAACAGAAGGGCCTCCCGAGTCCCCCCAATCCTTTTTTCAAATATTTTTTTTGCTCCTTTGTTCTCTGTGTATATATATCTCTTCCTACTATATTTTCCATTACATGCATCCGATGAAATGGGGCTGTAGCCCACAAAAGCTTATGCTCAAATAAATTTGTTAGTCTCTAAGGGTACATCCAGACTATCAGCCGTATCAGAGGGCAGCAATCGATTTATTGGGGATCGATATATTGTGTCTCGTTGAGACACGATATATCGATCCCCGAACACGTTCCCCGTCGACTCTGGAACTCCACCGGAGTGAGCGGCGGTAGCGAGTTGATGGGGGAGCCGCGGATGTTGATCCCATGCCGTGAGGACAGAAGGTAAGTCAGAATAAGATACATCGACTTCAGCTACGGTATTCCCATAGCCGAAGTTGCGTATCTTACATCGACACCCCACACGGTGTAGACCAGGCCTAAGGTGCCACAAGAACTCCTGTTCTTGTTGTAATATTTTAAAAAACATCAAGAGACCTCATTCTAAAGTAATATCTAGATTACCACAGAGCATTCTCTTGAAATGATGGTTTTATCTGAGATGAGAAGGTGGAGATCTGAGATTGACATTGGATGACTGGAAAAAGGCAAATATAGTGCCTATCTTTTAAAAAGGGAAGAAAGAGAATCTGGGGAACTACAGTCAGCCTCACCTCAGTCCCTAGAAAAATAATGGAGCGGGTCCTCAAGGAATCCATTTTGAAGCACTTGGCGGAGAGGAAGGTGATCAGGAATGGTCAACATGGATTCACCAAGGGCAAGGTATGTCTGAACAACCTGATTGCCTTCTATGATAAGATAACTGGCTCTGTGGATATTGGGAAAGCGGTGGATGTGATATACCTTAACTTCAGCAAAGCTTTTAATATGGTCTCCCACAGTATTCTTGCCAGCAAGTTAAAAAAATATGGATTGGATGAATAGACTATAAGGTGGATAGAAAGCTGGCTAGATCGTCGGGCTCAATGGGTAGTGATCAATGACTCAATGTCTAGTTGGCAGCCAGTATCAAGCAGAGTGCCCTGGGGTCGGTCCTGGGGTGGTTTTGTTCAACATCTTAATTAATTATCTGGATGATGGGATGGATTGCACCCTCAGCAAGTTTGTGGATGACACTAAGATGGGGGGAGAGGTAGATATGCTGGAGGGTGGGGATAAGGTCCAGAGTGACCTAGGCAAACTGGAGGATTGGGCCAAAAGAAATCTGATGAGATTCCACAGGGACAAGTGCAGAGTCCTGCACTGAGGATGGAAGAATCCCATGCACTGCTACAGGCTGGGGACCAACTGACTAAGCAGCAGTTCTGCAGAAAAGGACCTGGGAATTACAGTAGATGAGAATCTGGATACGAGTCAACAGTATGCCCCTTGTTGCCAAGAAGGCTAATGGCATATTGGGCTGCATTAGTAGGAGCATTCCCAGCAGATCGAGGGAAGTGATTATTCCCCTGTATTTGCACTGGTGAGGCCACATGTGGAGTATTGCATCCAGTTTTGGTCCACCCACTACAGAAAGGATGTGGACAAATTGGAGAGAGTCCAGTGGAGGGAAACAAAAATGATTAGGGGGCAGGGGCACATGACTTATGAAGAGAGCCTGAGGGAACTGGTCTTATTTAGTCTGCAGAAGAGACAAGTGAGGGAAGATTTGATAGCAGCCTTTAACTACCTGAAGGGAGGTTCCAAAGAGGATGGAGCTCAGCTATTCTCAGTGGTGGCAGATGACAAAACAAGGAGCAATAGTCTCAAGTTGCAGTGGGGGAGGTCTAGGTTGAATATTAGGAAACACTATTTCATTAGGAGTGTGGTGAAGCACTGGAATGTGTTACCTAGGGAAGTGGTGGAATCTCCATCCTCAGAGGTTTTCAAGGCCCAGCTTGACAAAACCCTGGCTAGGATGATTTAGTTGGTGTCGGTCCTGCTTTCAGCAGGGGGTTGGACTAGATGACCTCCTGAGGTCTGTTCCCACCCTAATCATCTATGATTCGATGACACTGGTGCAGCATGATGCCACCATTGTAAATCATCACAAAATTCTTTGTGCCCATTCTATTTTTTTAAATGATTGAGAAATGAATTTAAATGAAAAGTAATAACTCAAATTCGGCTCATATTCTGTGAATTTTTATGCCAAATATTAGCCTGAAATGAATTTAAATGGCCACATTTATAAACCTCACAAAAGGGGGATTATAATGAAATCACTGGCAGAAACAGAAAATATGAAATTAAAGCCAGGGCACAGAGGACTGAGGCTAGAATGGAAGAAAATGAGACTGAGAGAAGGGGAAAAAAGGACAAAACTGGAGACTATTTGTTATGAGCTGGATGTGATGGGTTGAGTTAGAACCCCAGGGAGATTGAAGGATGAGTTCACACCTACCATTTAACAAAACTGTAAATATAAGTCCCAACCTAAGACAGAAGGGGTGTGTGTGAACCTGCTTTTGCTGAGTACTGTCTTGGGCAGGGGGGCATGTGAAAGGAAAACAGGTAAGAACAGAATGAGAGGGAGAAACAGCCTGAAGAAGCAGTTGAAAGAACATTTATTGACATCGGAAGAAATTTTTGGGTCAGGTTAAAACCATTGAGTACTCTTGGTGCTATTTCCTAATATGTGATTCCTTCTCAATTCAGAGACAAAAAAGTTTACACATTCTTTGTAAATAAACAAAACTGTGTCAAAGAAATACCTATCACCAATTTCTACTACCAAGTGGAACAACCTACTAGACCCCAAATTTTTGGCTAGCCAGTCAGATCCAAAGGGATAACAGTGTTAATACAAATTTAATTTAATTTTTAAATGTATTACATGTGGGAGTGGGTATGGACATTTTAGCCTTTCAAAGAACAGGAGGAGCTTGCGAGGAATAAAAGTGAATAAGTGGCAGGGTGTGGTCATTGTGAAAACATGAGGAGTAGTGGCTGTTATGGGCATATTGGTGAAGTGTTCTGAGAGCAGCATCAATCAGAGTAGCAGGACTACTATAACAACTACAGAGTTATTTAGAAATAACCATACCATCTTCATGACAATCCCTCTGCTCTGTTTGGCTAATGATCGTCAGCTAATCAGAGACCAAGTGTTTTACTGTAAAGTTACTGAGTGATAAACTGTACCATTGTTTGCAGATTAGTCATTGTAAAGCAGCCCTGTGTTCTCACTGGCTGAAAACGTTTCAAATTCATATAACAAATATTCACATTCCACATTGTTTGTTTACTGCCCTCAGTTCTCACCATTTCCCTGCCTTCAGAATATTATAATCTGTGGCCTTGATTTTGCAAAGGAATCAGTGGGATTCTGTGTAGGTTTGAAGGGACACATGAGGGGATCTCTGCAAAATTAGGATTTGTATCATCTGAATTCTTTTGTTTGCAACTAAGATAATGTGAGATAAATGTTGAGGTCAAAACAGTGCAGTTGCCTTTGGGAGGGGAGACTATTACTGGATTAACAATTTCAAAACACAATGAATTGACAGTAGAGCTGGGTGAAAGTTTTTAGGTGAATTGTTTCTCAAGCCAAAAAGGAAAAAAAAAAAGATATTCAGTGGCACCAAAATATTTTGGGAATTGTTTGATTTTGCCAAATTGTTCAAGCTAAAAAAAAAAACCCTGAAAAAGTCAAAATATTTTATTTTGACTTTTCAGTTTGAACTTTTTTGTTTAAATAAAGTTGAGAAAATTTCTAAAAAACAAAAAATGTTAAACTCTCAAACTAAATGAAATACTTTTTATTTTGAGTCAAACAAAATGTTTTATATGACCCCAAATGATTTTTTTCAAGTTGTCAATTAGCTAATAAATTCAAAAAACTTTATTTTCATTTTGTTCCAAAATTATTTTTTTTAATTATTTTTATTTTTCCAAATTTCCAGTGAACCAAAAAAACCCTGTTATTCATGCAGCTCTAACTAGGAGATTGTTTGATAGCTGAAAATGTATAGTGTATTTTTTATTGTTCAGTGTAACTAAATCACAGTATGTTCTTATATAATGTCTTCTGATTTGCTTGCAATTGTGGTATTGCTATGTATAAGCTCTGTGCATATCAGCAGTTAATGTAACTCTTCTAATATTTTATATCATTACAGAACCTTCCATTTGTAAACATCAAGTTTAACAAACAATAATTAAGTCTCACAACACCTCTGTAAGATAGGTAGGTGGTATTATTTCCCATTTAAAATCTGAAAGGAACAACGATAGATATGTGGCTAACCAGGATTTTGAGCCAGGATTTCGAGGCCCTGCTGGCCCTGCTCCTAGCTTGTCCCACACTTTAGGCATGGCTACACTTGCAGATGTAGAGCGCTTTGAGTTAAACCAGCCTCAGAGACCGCAGAAGGGAAAGTGCTGCTGTGTGCTCATATTGTCAGCAGCAAGTGCACAGGCGTGGCCACGTTTGTGGCACTTGCAGCAGCATTGGGAGCAGTGCATTATGGGCAGCTATCCCACAGAGCACCTCTTCCCATTCTGGCACTGTGGCTTGTAGGAAGGGGGCAGTGGGGGTCGGGAATTCTGGGTCGTGTCCCAATGGTCTGTGATGCATCACTGTGCATCCCAGCAATCCCTGTGCTTCCATCCACATTTGGGGCCATCTTTCAATGTTCTTTGTACTGCGCGCTGTGTTTTTCCTTTTGGTCTGTGGGAATGGATCCTGAACTTGTGAGGAATATGCTGATGGGTCTGCCAGCATGTCACGATTTGCAGTTGAGTTAGTCCTTAAGCTACAAAGTGACAGTGAGGAGTCCGACTATGATGTTGACTCACATAATGCAGAGATTGCTTGTGGCATTCACAGACATGATCACCACATTGGAACGCTGCTTTTGGGCTTGGGAAACAAGCACTGAGTGGTGGGATCCATAGGCAGCAGGTTATATATGTTTGTGGTGCCCGGGCTTCAGGAATATTCAGGGCTGGGTGCCCTGCTCCAGCAATATTTGGAGCTGGGTCTCTCCCCCGGCCTTGCCTGGATGGGCCCCGGCCCCAGCGGGCCTCCCCCCGCCCCGCCACGTCCCTGCCTGGAGCAGGTCCCAGCCTCCACCTGCCACCCCCCGTGTATCCCCCCTGCCGCGTCCCTGCCTGACAGAAAGCAGCGTGCGCCTCTCCCCTGCCTGCTTGCGCTGCCAGAGTTTGGCTCCCGGCAGAACTGCTGTCTGCTGCCCCAGGGTCCTAGCACCCGCTCTTCACTAATGGCAAGGCAGGCTGCCCTTAACCTGCCCTTCCGCCCTAGCCCTGAGCCTCTCCAATGCCCTAAACCCCTCAGCCCCAGCCAGAGCCCTCGTCCCCCTGCACCCTAGTCCTCTGCCCCAGCCCTGAGCTCCCCCACATCATGAGCCCCACAGCCCTCACCCCACACCCCAAACCTCTGCCCTGGCCCTGAGCCCCCTCCTGCATCATGAACCCCTCATCCCCCAGCCCCAGCCAGAGCTCATCCTCCCACATTCTAATCCTCTGCCCCAGCTCTGAGCCCCCCCGCAGCATGAACCCCTCATCATCAGCCCCAACCCTCATCCCCCTGCGCCCTGATCCTCTGCCCCAGCCCTGAGCCTCCCGCATCATGAACCCTCATCCTCCGCCCCACAGCCCTCACCCCACACCCCAACCCTCTGCCCTAGCCCTGAGCTCCCCGCATCATGAACCCCTCATCCTCAGCCCCACGGCCCTCACCCCACACCCCAACCCTCTGCCCTAGCCCTGAGCCCCCTCCTGCATCATGAATCCCTCATTCTCAGCCCCACAGCCCTCAGCCCTGCACTCCCTCCTATCCCCAAACTCCCTAACAGAGCGTGCACCCCCTCCCAGAGCATGCACCACCTCTCCCTTCCTACACCCCCACAACCAGCCCAGAGTCTGCACCCAAACTCTGTCCCAAAGTCTGCACCCCTCACCCCCTCCTGCACACCCACCCCCTGCCTCAGCCCGGAGCCTGCACCCAGCACTCAAACTCCCTCCCAGAGCCTGCACCCCTCACCCCTTCATACACCCCCACCCCCAGCCCAGAGCCTGCACCCAAACTCCATCCCAAAGCCTGCACCCCTCCTGCACCCTAATCCCCAGCCCAGGACCTGCAGCCCATACCTCCCCCTGAAACCCCGCCCAGAGCCTTAGGCAGGTGGGGGCAGAGTTTGGGGGGAGGAGTTGGGGGGGGCAGGATCTAGGCACCACCAAAATTTCAACAAACTTGCCACCCATGGTGGGATCACATCGTCATGCAAGTCTGGGATGATGAGCAGTAGCTGCAGAACTTTTGGATGCTGAAAAACACTTTCATGAGACTGTGTGCTGAGCTCACCCCCACCCTACGGTGCAAGGACATGAGATCGACAGCTGCCCTGCTAGTGGAGAAGCGGGTGGCTATTGCAATCTGGAAGCTGGCAACTCCAGACGGCTACCAATCGGTCGCTAACCAGTTTGGAGTGGGAAAGTCGACCATTGGACTCGTGTTGATGCAAGTGTGCAGGGCCATTAATCGCATCCTGCTCAGAAGAACCATGACTCTGGGCAGTGTGCATGACATTGTGGCTGGCTTTGCACAAATGGGTTTCCCTAACTGCGGAGGGGCAATAGATGGGATGCATATTCCAATTCTGGCATCAGACCACCTAGCCTCTGAATATGTAAATCGGAAGGGGTATTTCTCTACAGTTTTCCAGGCACTTGTGGATCACCGTGGGTGTTTCCTGGACATTAACACAGGCTGGTCCAGAAAGGTGCATGACACACACATCTTTTGGAACACAGGCCTGTTCAGGAAGCTGCAAGCTGGGACTTTCTTCCCAGACCAGAAGATCACTGTAGGGGAAGTCAAAATGCCCATTGTGATCCTTGGAGACCCTGCTTAATCTTTAATGCCGTGGCTCATGAAATCCTACACAGGTAGCCTTGACAGCAGCAAGGAGTTCAACAGGCTGAGTTGGTGCAGAATGACAGTTGAGTGTGCTTTTGGCCATTTAAAGGGCCGCTGGCACTGTCTGTATGGGAAGCTGGACCTGGCCAATGACAACATCACCACAGTTATAGCCGTGTGCTGTACCCGCCATAACATTTGTGAAGGGAAGGGTGAAAGCTTCACTCAGGCATGGACCACGGAGGTTCACACCTGGAGGCTGAATTTGAACAGAGACCAGGGCTATTAGAGGGACCCAGCACAGGGCTGGGAGGATTAGGGATGCGTTGAGGGAGAAATTAGACGCTGAAAGCCACCAGTAATGTTTGGTGCCCTGCACAGGAGTGAAGTTCAATTTTTCCAGTGCCAGTAGGCATCTGTGTTTGCTATGTATGATGCACTGACTTGCAGTGCCTGTTGATTTCCAGGGCTATGGTATCTTTTACTTAATGCAATAAAGAATGTTTTCAAAGCCAAAAAAATCATTTATTGAAAAGAAACACAACTGCTGGGGAAACAGAAAGAGCATGACGCATCTGTGCTGTGTGGGAGGAGGGAAGGGGGCGGGGTGTGGAATGGGACAATCACAGTGTAGCGGGGTGGTTACCCGCTCCAGCCCTGACAGGGGTTAAGGCCAGCCCTAGGAGAGGGCTGGGGCTGTAAGGAAAAGCCCAGGTTGCTTAGGAAAGCAGGCACAGCTGGAGCCACGCCCCCAAACAGAGCACAGCATGTCCTTATAAAAGGGCTGCTAGTTGGAGCTAGAGTCTCTCTCTCCAGTCTTGGAGGGAGTAGGGCCTGACTGTCTATAGACAGGGTACTGGGAGTGAAGCAGGGCTGGGGAAAAGCCAGAGGAGCAGGGGACAGTGGTTTCTCCAGGAATTGAAATTAGGGAGGAGTGTTCAAATTTACAGGGGGGTGTTAGGGCCGATGAAAGGTGAGATTGTGAGGGTGAAGGTGGGCTATATGGCACCATAGTAAAAACTGAAAAATGTTTCATGACCATTTTATTAGATTTAACTAATGTTTTAAAATCATCACACAAATTAAAGTTGGCTACTCAAGCCTTCTACGAACCTCTACATCTACATCCTTCTTGGTTTCTTGTTATAATTTTGCACAGCTCTGTTAATGAACTTCGTGAATGCAATGCGTTCATCTTCGGTGGCTTCTCGTGTGTCTGGTATTTCCATTCATTCAGTTGATATGCTCATTAGTTCATTCACATGATCAGGCAGAAGGCGACTTCTTTCAGAACACAAAATTCTATTCAATGATGAAAAAGAATGCTCAACTGTAGCTGTTGTGACTGGGAGTAGCAAGAGATGAATTCCTACTTCTTTCATCCCAGGAAACGGAATGCAAAGATCGGGTCGAGCCACTAGTGATGATAAAAAAGATGAAGTCAAATCTTCATTCATTCGTCGTATGATATTCCACTCTGTGTTCAAATTCTCTATTCTGTCCTGATCACATGGCAGCCCCATTGCTGGTAGTGCCTCATTCCACTCAACTGTTGGTGTTTTATAGGACAGGCATCTGTAAAAGCGACATAGAGGTTGAGTAGAAACTAGAAGTTGCTGTTGTAGATTTTTAAGAATCAAGTCTGTGTACTTTTTCAGTTGTCTTAACAAACATTTATTGTCTTCTTCACTTAAGGATTCAATATAAATGCCTTCATTAGTCAACTTCTGGACTGAAGTCTTTGCTTCTTCCAGTACTTTTTCAATAGATAGCTCTCTGATTGATCCAAATTACTGTTGTAGCAGATACCTGGATGGCATTGTTTAATGACCCAAGTGGTTTCAACAGTAGACTTACGAGGGAGAGAGAGAATGGCAATAGTCTTCTCTGAACGTAGTAGCAAAAGTAATCCACCAGCCTCATTACTTAGATCCATCCCATCTTGGTAGATACTTTCCAAAGCCAGTAATAATGGCTGGAGTAATTTTAAGACAACAGCCAAGGATCACTCATGAGAAAGCCAGAGGGTTTTTCCAGATTGGACTAATTTGAACTTCAGTCCCAGTGTATCTTCTATATTTTCCAAGATATTCAGTCTTTTTGGACTCTTGCTGAAAAAAGAATATAATGAAGACATTAAATTTATAGCTTTTTTAATGTCTTCTGAAATTTCTGCAGCTCATACTAGTGGTAGTTGGAGTAGATGGCCTCTGCAGTGTGTATAGGAAAGATTAGGATTACACTTTTATCTGAGCAAAGCTTGTACTTCACTATATCTTCCAGAGAAGTCTGCAGCTCTATCAAATGCACCAGCAGCCATCTGTTTGGTGTCCAATTCACAAGCATTTAACTCTTCTAAGATGTGGGTTGTCACAGATGCAGTTGATGTGTCTTCTATAACTTGAACATCTAGAAATACATCTACTGGCCTACCCCTGACATCAAGATAATGTACAGAAGGACTTAATACTTGATGCCAATTTGCATCAGTGCATTTATCAGCCATGTATGCAAATTTTTTGAATGTGGTGAGAGAGTTCTTCACTTTTTCAACTGTTGAGTCTTTCACTGTTGCACCATATGCTTCTAGCCAATCAGTTGAGTTTCTTGCAGAAAGATAGTGAGCATTTGCTGGTCTTGTTCACAACCAGTGTTCCATTTCAGGATGAACAAGTGACAATGCACTTAACATTGGCCTCCAGTTTGTAGTGTGTGGTATCTCTTGCTTAAATAGAAAGTAGGATACCACAGCCATATTTGTTCGCATGAACTGTATTGTGTCTCCAGCATTCTTAACAGACTCATTAAGTACTTCTAAAATTGGCTTTGAAAGTGGGCTTATAAGGCTTTCTGCATGTTGATGCACTCCAGAGGCCTGGTGTTTTGCAGCCTTTCCATGTAGTTTGGCAGCATTGGCTTTGCTGATCAGTTTGACAAACCAAGCTCCTCCATTTTTACCAGTTATAACATTGAGAAGCTTTCCTTCTTCATAAGCTTTTTGGCAAGAGGTGCACCAGTAGCCATCTTTTGTAACTTCAAGAAATGGGAACTCTTTGACGGACAAATATCAGAAACTGCCTTTAGGTTTTGGAGACACAGTTTCTTCAGTAGGTAGCTATATTTGTGCTTCAGGCTGGTCGGATGTAGATATACCACTTGAACCTTCAGATGACATGTCGATATATTCTTGGTTTTTGATCTGTTCTTCACCTTGGTTAGTTTTTGAGGCCTTTGAGTGGAAAAATTATTGTTTTTTGTCTTTTCATTTTCACTTTGACCTGCAACATATAAAAGAGATATGAATAAAGTAAATGTTTTGTTAGGATAATGAAAATTTAACAAAGAATAATGCAAGTTACACCAAAACACATAACAGGTCTAGATTTCAAAATATATATATATATTTTTTAAAATGTATTTAATTTCAATTGACTTTTGAAAAGTAAGCCATCATGGGATAAGAGGGCACTCCTCTCAGTAACTGGATCAGTAACTGGTTAAAAGATGGGAAACAAATAAATTATCAGTTTTCAGAATGGAGAGAGATAAATAGTTGCATCCCTGAGGGGTCGGTACTGGGACCATTACTGTTCAACATATTCATAAATGATCGGAAAAAATGGGTAAACAGTGAGGTGGCAAAATTTGCAGATGATACAAAACTATTCAAGATAGTTAAATCCCAGGCAGACTGAGAATAGTTACAAAGGGATCTCACAAAACTGGGTGACTGGGCAACAAAATGGCAGATGAAATTCAATGTTGATAAATGCAAAGTAATGCACATTGGAAAACAATCTCAACTATAAATACAAAATGATGGAGTCTGAATTAGCTGTTAACACTCAAGCAAGAGATTTTGGAGTCGTTGTGGATAGTTCTCTGAAAACATCCACTCAATGTGCAGCGGCAGTCAAAAAACAAACAGAATGTTGGGAATCATTAAGAAAAGGATAGATAATAAGACAGAAAATATCATATTGCCTCTATATAAATCCATGATATGTGCACACCTTGAATACTGTGTGCAGATCTGGTCACCCCATCCCAAAAAAGAAATATTGGAATTGGAAAAGGTACAGAGATGGGCAACTAAAATGATTAGGGGTATGAAACAGGAGGAGAGATTAAAATGACTGGGAATTTTCAGTTTAGAAAAGAGACGACTAAGGGGGGATATGATAGAGGTGTATAAAATCTTGACTGGTGTGATGAAAGTGAATAAGGAAATGTTATTTAATCCTTCACATAACACAAGAACTAGCAGTCACCCAATGAAATTAATAGGCAGAAGATTTAAAAAAAAACAAAAGGAAGTACTTCTGCACACAGCATAAAGTCAACCTGTGGAACTCTTTGCCAGGGGATGCTGTGAAGACCAAAACTAAAACAGAATTAAAAAAAGAGCTAGATAAATTTCTGGAGAATAGGTCGATCAGTGGCTATTAGCCAGAATGGGGAGGGATGCAACACCATGCTCTGAGTGTCCCTAGTCTGTTTGCCAGAAGCTGCGAATGGGCAACAGGGGATGGATCACTTGATGATTACCTGCTCTGTTCATTTCCTCTGAAGCACTTGGCCTTGATCACTGTCAGAAGACAGGATACTGGGCTATATGGACCATTGGTCTGACCCTGTATGACCACTCTTATGTAAAATTTAATTATAATAATAAAATGTTTAGTACAGAAACTCCCCAACATAATGACCTCTCAAGATAGCAATGATGTGAGATAACAACCTTGGCAAATAATGCATTTTAAAAATCTTGGCCCACTAGGAAACTATTTATATAAGTTTCCATTCCCAGTCACAAATCTAGCATTCTGGAGCAAAGTCACTAAAATATAGTCCAACAAACGTTTATTTAACATGCCCCTCACTTTTCCCTCCACCACACCCCACTCACCAGTGTTGTCCTTTGTCAGTGGAGACTCAGAGTTCAGAGGTGCTTTCTTGTGAGTACACCTCCTAGGTGTGGGGCAAGAAGGCACCTTGATCATTCCTCAAGCTGCTCACTGTTCACTCTGGCCATTGCTGTTCATTGTGCCACCATTCACTCCACCACTCTGTTGCCAATGGCCCTGTGCAGTCACCTTCTGCTGCCATCTGCCACTGTGACCTCTGTGAGTTAGTCTCTTGAGGTTCCACCCAGCTCTCACTGACTTTAGCTGAGCTCTCAGTGGGGGAACCTCGCTGCTAGTGTAGTCTGGGCCATCTCTTCCACAGAAACACTGTCCCCACAGCACGACTAAGCACTTAGACCTGATTATCTGTGATTTCAGCTGCAGTGGTCACTTAACAGAACATAACACTACCTATGAAACCTAATCAGCTCTGTCTTTAAACAGTGGAGAGGGACAGGTCCCCACCCTCTCTCTTGATGCCCTCAATCAGCACAGGTTAAGTACAGTTCTACTGCCCTTTACTCATACAATAAGAACAACAACATTTCATTCCCCCCACCCATTCAAGTGATTTGTAACCCAATCCCAGCCAAAATCTATCACTTGGGCAACACAGCTCTGTTTGCTGGATACCTAGGTAGATTAGGTGTGAATGTAAATACAATCTGGTCCTGAAGCCTTTCCCCCCAGCCCCAGGTCATCATTAGCTGTCAGGGAGAGCTCATTTAGACTTTGCTTACAAATCATCATTTGAAATTATTAGGTTGGCCAACATCACCGAAATGAATGCACTGACTTCATAAAAAACAACAGTTGTATAAGGAAGCTAGTCTATGTTCATATTTATCAAATCTATTATACTTTTTCAGGTACACATATTTTATCATACACTGTATATGCTTTTAAAGTGTGTATTAATGTTTCAATTTCAATTCAAATTTCCAGTCACTAAATCAGCATGTAACTCGGTGGTAGAGGAAGACAGCAGGTCCTATCCCATTGCATGTGATGACTGGCTCTGATACTATCCGGGAGGGACATGGGGGCACAGTTGCAGCGAGACGTCGGCAGCAGAGGCTGCTCCAAGGCTGGAAAAAGATCTAATTCGCAGGACATCAGCAGGAGGTGCCACGGGGTGAGTCTCACCCCATTACACACAGATTTGCCTATGTCCTGTTATCATATTCAGCCTTCCTGTCTGGAGTGTTGCCCCATGAGTGCTGAACTTCTGGCTGGCTAAAATGCATGGCGATGGGGGTTGAGTACAGTGGGTAAGGGTCATAATGTCCAGGGCTGGGTGGTGAAGCTACAGGTGTTGGAGGCAGCAGGTGGCGGTAAGAAACCAGATGTTGGGGGAAGTGGGTTGGCGGTGACATGGGGGCACAAGGGAAAGAGTTTTGGGACAAGGGCTGCAGAGGGTCAGGCATGGATCTGCTCCATATGCAGTGCTATGAGTGCCTGTATCGAGTCTTCTTGGTGCTCCATAATGCATATGAGCCGCTTCCTGCTTTGGTGCACGAGGGTGTCCACACTGACACCATGGCTCTCCAGCCATAGCGCAACAAGCTTTATGCTTCTCATGGAGGTGGATTACCAGGGGCACTCCAGCCACGGAGTTAGGGCACGCTACGTGTCTTGCCAGTGTGGACATCTCAGGAGTTAGGGCACCCGGGGCTGATTTAATGTGCTCTAACTTGCAAGTGTAGACAAGGCCTTTGTGTGTATGAAGCTGGGCAAGTCACTTATGTCCTAATCCTACAAAAGGATGAGCACCTTTTGTGAAGTCAGTGGGAGCAGTTAGTGCTCAGAATTTAGCATCTTGCAGAGTTCAGCCCTAATCTTCTCTCTGCCTCAGCTCCCTGCATCCTCTTTGAAGAAGACCCCTACAAAAATCCATTGGCTTTCAGGTCTGGCAGCATCAAGCGCCTGTCTATAACACAGGACTAATACAAGTGTAGTGACTATTGTATAATACAAACAAAGTAGTTTTAAGGCTTTGATCAGTGTTTAAAGACAAAATACTGTTAATATTTAGGGGTGGGGTACTTTATAAGAATGCATGGATGAAGCTGGGGTGAAGAAACCATCTTTCAAGTAAATGCTAATATTCTCTGAAAAGCTACTATCATTAAAAATGTTGTCCCAGACCCCAGGAGATTTCCTATTCCATCCCAGTAAAAACAAACCGGACAGCCGCAACTTCTCCTGAAGCTAGGCAAAGCAATTAGAAACTTGCAATCTGGAAGTTTCCATCCCACTCCCCCGAGCATGTAGCTACCTGGACTGGACGAGGCATTTGCAAAACACCATAGTTTTTTAAGGCCTGGTCCACACTACGCTGTTAAACCGATTTTAACAGCGTTAAATCGATTTAACGCTGCACCCGTCCACACTACACTGCTCTTTATATCGATTTAAAGGGCTCTTTAAATCGATTTCTGCAATCCTACAAAACGAGAGAAGTAACGCTAAAATCGATATTACTATATCGATTTAGGGTTAGTGTGGACGCAAATCGACGTTATTGGCCTCATTCTTTTACAGTAGCTACCCACAATGCACTGCTCCAGAAATCGACGCTAGCCTCGGACCACGGACGCACACCACCGAATTAATGTGCCTAGTGTGGACGCGCACAATCGACTTTATAATATCTGTTTTATAAAATCGGTTTTAGCTAATTTGAATTTATCCTGTAGTGTAGACGTACCCTAAAAGAGCGAGAGAGAAAGATGTCGCTTGAATGAACGCCTTCCTCTCTCCCCCCGCTTGCTAAAGAGAGGAGATGCTGGGCGTGTAGATTTAAAGCGGCAATTAGCAAGAACTTTGCCCATTGCTTTTGCCCGTTCTGTGACTTAGAAAACAGCACGAAGGCAAACTTGGCTGCAGTACAGTGGTTACAAGCTGCTCCGGGGGGCCGGGGGGGAGCGGAGAAATTTAGTGTCGCTAAAGCATTCTGTGCCCACCCTGGAGGAAACTGTAATTGCAAGCAAACCTCCTGCGCCTCCCGAGATTTTGTGTTGGGGGGAGGAATGGGGAATTCCTTTTTTAAACCTGGAATTAAAGCAACGCCAAGAGCTTCCCCCTCCCAAAGTCCCCCTGCAAGTCTTGTTAAAAGCGGGTTTAAGCCAACAACCCTTAAAGAAAACCCCACACCAACCCATAGCGGTGTCGTTGAGGATGGGAAATAAATAAATAAAGAACTGAGTGAGAGAGAGAGAGGGGCAGGTTCAATGATCTAAACAAAGAAATCATGGCGGAGTGTTTACATTTGGCAGCCCCAAAGACTCTGGATTACGGGATAAAAAAATAATGCCACGGCGCAAGGGAGTTTGCAGCCACCTCGCCGTCTCCGGGGTAAGTGCAACGTGCAGGGCGCGAGCCAGGGCCCTCCGGGAGCGGGACCTCGGCCCCGGCTGCTCGCCCCGCTGGGTGCCTTGCCCTGGTTGCTTTGAAGTGGCGGGATGAGGTAGGTGCCCTGGGATGGCGAGGTCCCGGGGCTGCCCCTCCCAACGCACCGCCTGTAGCCAGGGGAGCAGGCGGCCGCGGGGAGCAGCCCCCCGCCCCGGCTCGCGGAGATAAAGGCGCTAACAGCCGCCGCCGTGGCTGCTTCCCCTCGGAGCGCCTGGCAGGAGCCCCCTTCTCGCCCCCCAGCCGGGGTCACACATGCCCAGCTCTGACTGGCGGCTCCTCCTCCCAGCCGAGCCCCGCTCCCCGCCCGCTGCAGAGGGGCTCGGTGTGCCCTGCGCGCTGGCAGGCAGCCGGCGGCGGAGCGCAGGGAGAGGGGAGCCCTGCTTTGTGACCTGCATGGGGAGCGGGGTTCCCCCTCCGTCCCGCCCGTGTTGGTCACGGCGAGTTGCCCAGGTGAAGGGAGAGGGGGAATCCAAGGGCCATTCCCTCCAGGAAGTGTTCTTGTGAGGGGAGAGGTTCCCAGTTAGTGGGTCTGGGTCAAAGCCTCCCCCTCTAATTTTAATGCCTAAAGAGAGTAAGTGTAGGCACTGCTCTGACACCAGAATAATCCAGATCTTCCTGCAGCAGTTCTGCAGACACTCAGAACCAGCTGCTGGATCCAGCCAGTTCTTGGTCCCAAGCACTCAAATTACAACGCCTAAGTAGAGCCCGTGTTTGCCTATTTTGGTTTCACCTTAACAATCCAGAGGCTGATGTGCCCCAGTGCAAATGAGCCAGAAAATCTCTATCTGGCATCTCCCCCCTGACAAATTTTTGGCTACAAAATCAGAATGATACTTTTCAAATAGAGAAAAAGTGCTACTTCTACTCCCTCTGCCACCTCCCCCCAATATCTGGGTGCAGCAAAGACATCCTGCTACAAGGAAGCTGCAGAAACTCTAAATTTGGCACCTGGATCTTCCTGGGTCTGGCTAACCAATGGATACCTACTCCCCAGTTTTATCATCATCATCTAATTTAACACATATACCGCTTATTTTAGTCCACCACAGTCATCCTGATCTCAACATATTGTGGATTTGGCAGGATCCATGTGTTGGATCCAGGGTTTTCAGGCATTGTTGCACCGGTATGTGTAGGGGTCCAGATTTTCTATTCCCCCCCCCCCTTTTTCCTTTGGTATAGCAGAGCCTGCTAAAAATATCTGTTCAGATAGTGGAACTTGGAGAACTGAAATGAAAAATTGGCTGGATCCAGGTTTTGTGGTACTAATATGAACTTGTAAATAGAAGCAAAGTATGTCTATACCTACATATACCGTATCTGTGGGTCTGCTTCTCCATGCCCTACAATGTTTTCTGATAATGTGAGATTGGGCCCTGGTTTTGCCCATTTTGGGAGAAGACCAAAGGTAACTTGCTTTATTCCTCTTTGATGCTGTTATTTTCGTAGAGTTTGTGAAGGTCAAACACTTGAGTGATTTCAGAATAGACTGGGTGTCCTCATATACCATTCCTGCATCATTATCAAGGCTCTTTGGGACTCTGGAACTTTTCAAACCTATGAGACTTAAACCCATAACACATTTAGTTTTCATACCCCTCTTGCCCTCCATATTTTATAATTGTGTTTGCAGATAGCAAAGATGTTTGCGTTCAGTGTCTTACTCACTCACAGTTCATCTTCTCCGTCCATCTGAACCTGCAAGGAAGTCATATGCTGAACTGGTTTCAACATGTATTTCCTTGGGTATTTCTATAATGTAGACTCCCAGTTATATAATTCTTTATTGTTATTATAATTGAAAACCTTGTATTCAGATCAACATTCAGATCATACAATACAACAATGGGGACAATGTGAAAAATAGAAATGATGGGGCAAATTTTGGTCAGTTCTAAGATACCTTGCATAAGGACTGAGGGTCTGAGTAGCGCTCCCATTGACTTCAGTTGGAGTTTTGTGTGCAGCATCCTTGTTGGATTTGGACCATGAGTGAGGACTTTGGTCACCTGACACAAAGTGCAGTCTATAGCCATCTTGGTTCTCATACTGTACAAATCACTATGGTATTTGGTGCCTCACAAAATTACAAAGTATAGACATGAAGATTAGAATGAAAAATTAAACCATGTACAATTTTTATACTCTTAGATCATTGGAAAAAATTGTGTTTTAATGAGTTTTGGAGGCCACTGCCACTGTTTTAACGCCAACAAAACAAATAACCTTCTGCCTCCCAAAATAAGCTTGCACTGCATTTATTATTAGGCTGGGCCTGTCTAACTTACTTTTTGTGAAAAAGACCTTTAGAGGGAGTGCTTGTACTCTCTGATGTGCCCATCCATTTCCCCTTTACTTTGTACTTGGCCTATCAGTCCTAAACTTTCCTGGTAGTCTAAGGCTGTTTACTTTAAAAGGACCTTTTAATGGGAGCATTTTGTTGATCCTTAACTACTGTTCTGTTGTGGCTATTTATCAGGTTGTCCTCTAATTTCTATGCTACTATAACGGTCTATAGCAGGGGTCAACAACCTTTCAGAAGTGCTGTGCCGAGTCTTCATTTATTCACTCTAATTTAAGGTTTCGCATGCCAGTAATACATTTTAACGTTTTTTCAAGGTCTCTTTCTATAAGTTTATAAAATATTAACTAAACTATTGTTGTATGTAAAGTAAATAAGTTTTTTTAAATTTTAAGAAGCTTCATTTAAAATTAAATTAAAATGCAGAGTCCCCTGGACCAGTGGCCAGGACCCGGGCAGTGTGAGTGCCACTAAAAATCAGCTCGTGTGCCACCTTCAGCATGCCTGCCATAGGTTACCTACCTCTGGTCTATAGCCTAGACTGGTTATCTGTTCTGGCCAGAACGGCCACCATCCTGCCCTCTTTTTCAAGACCAAGCAGCAGTAACTTTTTTCTTCATTCAAACCAAAATTGAGATTTAAGATTTATGTCAAGAAGCTGTCCCCCTATGAAGCTGCTCTTCCAAGTATCTCATCTTTGTTTATTAATTATTATATATTCAGCTAAAACACACTTTATTGAGCTCTAATATTTAATATTCACATACTCACATTGACAATCATGATATTTCCAGTCTAGATCTGCATAGATGGAGATAAGATTCAGAGGCTGACAGAGCAGTCACAATAGTTTTAAGCCACGAGATCAGTAGACTGGCTAGCAACAGAGTTAGCTTGGAGCTGGATAGGCAGTGAGGTTGATATGGTACCCTAAACTTATTACTGTTACTAATTGATATATATTAACAGGATTGGGATTTTGAATGTATATTCATCAGTCTTGGAGTTTTTGGGAAGTATTGTCTTATCTCTAAGGTTGTCATGAAGTTCTGTTTAATTAATGCAATACCTGTACCATATGTGACAATTCATCCAACCCTAATTACTCTTTTGTCTTGTTATATATCATGAAAACCATATATTGTTCAGTTTTTTATGGTAACAGACTTTTTTTTTGTAATTGATGCCAGGCTTTGGTTACTTGACCAAAATATTCACCCAAACATAAAAACAAAATGCTAATATTACTACAGTTTTGTTCCATATAAATTTGTTGTTTGACATAGCTTGATAGAGAATTAATGGGTGTATTTTCCTTTGTAGTGAATATTTATAACTTTCAGATGATGGGAGTTAACATGTGTATTGAGGGAAGAATAGATCTCTCAAATGATGTTGAGTCTGTCTCCACATATGCTGCATACACAATAGACTGAACTCTCACACTAGCACTGGACAGTAAGATATTATGACATGAATATATATTTTTGAGCTCTGCACAAAATGAGGATTTCATGCATAGGCAACATAGTGTGACAAGTTGTATCTACTGTGACCTTGTACTTCCAGTGCAAAGTTGTGTGATAGATATTCTGCTAAATTAATGCACACAATAAACAGGCCCTATCTCATTTTTATGCTAGTAATAATACTTTTCAATTCCCTAATACCTTTTATGCTAAGAACTCAAAGTAAATTACAGGTATGAGCAAACTGAGCTTTATAATATCCTGTGAAGTTTTAGGTTATCATTTGGAAAACAGCTGGAAAATGTATTAATTATTGATTATTGTTGGTTCATCATGATGATAATCTGATTTCTTCTCTGTCTCACACTCAGTCACTTCTCACTCCAGCTCTTAAGATTGTAAAATAAGATGTTACCATCTAATGAGGGAAAAGAAATGCTCAGAAAAGAAATAAGGAATAGTTCTTTGCACTGTATTTGGAGAATAGAAGAGGAGATGATTGTGTAGCTGATTCATAAAGGGACAATGAATTGGAAGATGGTCTGGTAGCAGGGTAGATGCATCATATGTGTGGCTGATGTATATCTCATTGTATTGAGTATGGGTCAGCATGTGAGCTGAGGTTCATGTTATAAATGCTGATGGTGTACTCTGTGCAGGTAAAAGGTGTGCAGGTTAGATGGGGACAAAAACAGATTTATGATTGTTCCCCTTATCTTGAAACACAAGGATGAGATTTTAAAAAGTGCTGAGTGTCTGCCTAGCTCTCCCTTCCATAAGGTTAAAGGTTAGTTAACATTAACTTCCATTGACTTCAGTGAGAGCAGAGTTAGGTCAATGGTGAGAGCTTTTGAAAATCCCACCCTGAATTTTATTTAAAGTGTAAGTTTAATTTCGAATTTCCTGGCTTTCTGACACTTTTTTCTTTTAAACTACAGCACAAGATTAATATCTCAGTAATACCATTGTAAATGGATTGGTGTGGCAGAGATGAGAATCCAGCCCAAAATGTTCTTTTAAGCACTTTTGCTCCACTGAGGTCAATGAGGTTGCGCGGGCTGCAAATTATCACAGAATTTGGCTTTAAGTTATTAGTACATATTTACAACCTTAATTCCATTTTAACAAAATGTTTTTTGTTGGAACATTTGCAGCCATAACATACGGCAAAATTATCACTGCGTTTATTAAGCACAAACAAAGCATCCCCATAATACTGTGCAGAAACAACTGACAGAACACAACATATTACAAGACACTATCTTTTTCATTAAGTCTACACAAAATGAGAATTTAATGCATGGGCAGCACAGCCACTCCCCAGAGGTTTACTGCCTATAATTCCCCCTTGAAAATGGCTCCACAATAATTATTACTACAAAATGGACACAATTTCCAGTTTTGGCATGTGTACTTCACACATAACTAATTGCACTCATAGGAGCCAAAATATTATTCTGCCTTCTGCAGGATATCCTGATTCCAGCCACGTAACTATCTTAACTGTCCCTTATGATTTCCAGTCTCAAACCGACAACTCTCCCCATTGGCTTATTTTGTCACAATAACGCAGAGCAAGCGTGGCATCCGCTCTCACTTCGGCATGTTCAAACTATCCCTGGATATTAAGATATTATGACATGAATATATATTTGTGAGCTTTGCACAAAATGAGGATTTCATGCATAGGCAACATAGTGTGATGAGTAGTATACGGCAGGACCTTGCAAATGCCGGCCGGACTCCAAAATAAACAACTCAAAAGAGCAAGGAGTACAGGAGACTCTCCAGTCCTGAAAGGAATCCCACAGTTTCGTTACAGTCCCACAGGAAGTTGTGCAGAACTGTTCTTGAAGGTTACTTTACTGTTCTGTACCAACCACAGTGTCTAAGTATCACAGGCTTAGGGACTTAAAATTCCACGTGTCTTTTAGTCAGGGAGTGTCCTTTTTACAGAAAATCCATGTTAATTAATGGACCTCTGTCATGGTATAATTACCCACTCTGAACCTTAGCGTCCAAAAGATGGGGTACCAGCATGAATTCCTCTAAGCTTAATTACCAGCTTAGAACCTGTAGCACTGCCACCAACCAGGAATTCCAGTGCCTGGTACACTCTGGTCCCCCCAAGACCTTGCCCGGGGAACCCCAAGACCCAGACCCTCTGGATCTTACCACAAGGAAAGTAAACTCTTTCCCCCACCGTTGCCTCTCCCAGGCTTCCCTTCCCTGGGTTACCCTGGAGATCACTGTGATTCAAACTCCTTGAATCTTAAAACAGAGAGGAAAATTCACCTTCCCCCCACCTTCTCTTTCCCCCTCCCAGACTCTCCCTGAGAGAGAAAGTAATCCTAACACAGAGAGAAAATTAACCTCTCTCACCCCCTTCCCTCCTTTCTCCCCACCAATTCCCTGGTGAATCCAGACCCAATCCCCTGGGGTCTCACCAGAATAAAAAAACAATCAGATTCTTAAACAAGAAAAGCTTTTAATTAAAGAAAGAAAAACAGTAAAAATTATCTTTGTAAATTTAAGATGGAATATGTTACAGGGTCTTTCAGCTATAGACACTGGGAATACCCTCCCAGCCTAAGTATACAAGTACAAATTAAAATCCTTTCAGCAAAATACAAATTTGAGCTCCTTCCAGCCAAATACACATTTGAACTCCTCCCAGCCAAATACACATTTGCAAATAAAGAAAACAAACATAAGCCTAACTCGCCTTATCTACCTAGTACTCGCTATTCTGAACTTATAAGAGCCTGTATCGGAGAGATTGGAGAGAAACCTGGTTGCACGTCTAGTCCCTCTGAGCCCCCAGAGAGAACAACAACCAAACACTAACAGCACACACAAAAACTTCCCTCCTTCAAGATTTGAAAGTATCCTGTCCCCTGATTGGTCCTCTGGTCAGGTGACAGCCTGGCTCACTGATCTTGTTAACCCTTTACAGGCAAAAGAGATATGAAGTACTTCTGTTCCATTAAGTCTTAACTATCCGTTTATGACAACCTCACCATGTAGTGCAGAAAATCCACTGTATGGTTAGAGGATTTTTAAAGCTTCTGGATCCAGCTGTTGAACAATATTTATTATAGTCCTTAGGCCTAATTTGTCACTAGCTTAGGGCTATTCACATATAGTTCCTATATCACAGGATATCCTATATCAGGGGTTGGCAACCTTTCAGAGGTGGTGTACCGAATCTTTATTTATTCACTCTAATTTGAGGTTTCACGTGCCGGTAATACATGTTGACATTTTTAGAAGGTCTCTTTCTATAAGTCTATAATATATAACTAAACTACTGTTGTATGTAAAGTAAAGAAGGCTTTTAAAATGTTTAAGAAGCTTCATTTAAAATTAAATTAAAATGCAGAGCCCCCCAGCCTGGTGGCCAGGACCCAGGCAGTGTGCGTGCCACTGAAAATCAGCTCATGTGATGCCTTCGGTACCCGTGCCATAGGTTGCCTACCCCGTCCTATATCTTTCTCCTCAGCTACAATGTCATGCTAAACCTGAAGTAAGGATGAGTTAATCAGTCCTTTCTGTTTCTTCAAACTCAAGTTAGCATGAACATTCTCCCCCCCCCATGTTTATATTTAAAAAAATTCCCCCTCCTCCTTTCTTCACTACTTTTCCCTAGCTTTAGACCTGGATCCTTCCTCCTGATGACCTCATTCTGTCTTTCAATATCCTCTCATATGGTACAACAGCCCTAGCATCCTTTCTGCTGAATTTTGTTGGCTGCTGAATTAAAATATTGTGTCCCAAAGCACAGTTAGGTCTGTTTTGAGCAAAAGAGTATGAAGACAGAGATACTCCTGAGTCTGTTAGGTCACATGAGATATGGCCATTTAGAGATTGGGAGTCACCATGGGAAGGCTTATGGAAAAGTTATAAGGACAGGAGAACTTCTAATGTGTTGAAGAGGGCTTATGGGAGCCCCATTTTTAAAATTTTGCCATGAGACTGAAGGAAAGGTTGAAGTGATTCCCTTGCCTCTGATAGTGAAAAGCCCCTCTCTGGATACACTGAATCCATCTGTGACAAAGGTGATTTATCCGTGCAGGTCATAAAAGCACTTCTGAAAAGCAAATTGTTTCTTTTTGCATGCACAAGAGTATAACAAATGAGGTCAGTATGCAGTCTCCTTCCAGGAAGATTTTTCAAAATACTGACCCTATTTGGTGTACTCCCCGTTCTGCTTGAAGCTGTACAGAGAGCTTACAATCTAGGTTATAACAAAATGCAAGAGGTGAACAGGACAAACAAATGAGATTAGAAGAGTAGAGACAAATAAGTTATTGTACAGTAAGGAGGAGTCTTAGATCAACACTTGCCTAGCCAATGTCAGCTGGGGTGCTTTGTAGACATTGTAGCCAGGGTTCAGGTTGAACCATTTTGCTCCAGTATGGTGTATTGGCATCATTTCATGCTGCCGCCTTGTTCTACAGAATCTAACCTTTCATCATAACAGGAAAATAAAAAGCAACATCTAGCTGTTATGTTAGCTGAGATAGCCTTGGAAGTATGAACCAAATATAACTATCTGCCTGCAATTGTTGGAACCTAAAACAATAGCTCTGAGAGGTGTAGTCTGTGCCATTCATCTCATAAGAACATAAGAATGGCAATACTGAGTCAAACAAAAGGTTCATCTAACCCAGTATCCTGTCTACCAACAGTGGCCAATGCCAGGTGCCCCAGAGGGAGTGAACCCAACAGGCAATGATCAAGTGATCTCTCTCCTGCTATCCATCTCCACCCTCTGACAAACAGAGGCTAGGGACACCCTTCCTTACCCATCCTGGCTCATATCCATTAATGGACTTAACCTCCATTTATCCAGTTCTTTTTTAAACCCTGTTATAGTCCTAGCCTTCACAACCTCCTCAGGCAAGGAGTTTCACTGTGTGCTGTGTGAAGAAGTATCAGAGGGGTAGCCATGTTAGTCTGCATCTGTAAAAGCAGCAAAGAGTCCTGTGGCACCTCATAGACTAGCAGATGTATTGGAGCACAAGCTTTCGTGGGTGAATACCCACTTCGTTGGTGTGAAGAACTTCCTTTTATTTGTTTTAAACCTGCTGCCCATTATTTTCATTTGGTGGCCCCTAGTTCTTGTATTATGCGAACAAGTAAATAATTTTTCCTTATTTACTTTCTCTACATCACTCATGATTTTATATACTTCTATCATATCCCTCCTTAGTCTCCTCTTTCCAAAGCTGAAAAGTCCTAGCCTCTTTAATCTCTCCTCATATGGGACCTGTTCCAAACCTGTTCCTAATCATTTTAGTTGCACTTCTCTGAACTTTTCTAATGCCTGTATATCTTTTTGAGATAAGGAGATCACATCTGTACGCAGTATTCAAAATGTGGGCATACCATGGATTTATATAAAGGCAATACGACACTCTCTGTCTTATTTTCTATCCCCATTTTAATGATTTCTAACATCTTGTTTGCTTTTTTGACTGCCACTGCACACTGTGTGGACGTCTTCAGAGAACTATCCACGATGACTCCAAGATCTTTTTCCTGATTCGTTGTAGCTAAATTAGCCCCCATCTTATTGTATGTATAGTTGGGGTCGTTTCTTCCAATGTGCATTACTTTACATTTATCCACATTAAATTTCATTTGCCATTTTGTTGCCCAATCACTTAGTTTTGTGAGATCTTTTTGAAGTTCTGCTTTGATCTTAACTATCTTGACCAGTTTAGTATCATCTGCAAACTTTGCCTCCTCACTTTTTACCCCTTTCTCCAGATCATTTATGAATAAGTTTAAAAGGATTGGTCCTAGGACTGACCCTGGGGGGACACCACTAGTTACCCCTCTCCATTCTGAGAATTTACCATTTATTCCTGTCCTTTGTTCCCTGTTTTTTAACCAGTTCTCAGTCCATGAAAGGACTTTCCCTCTTATCCCATGACAACTTAATTTATGTAAGAGACTTTGGTGAGGGACCTCAATAGCTGCTAACTCAGATACCCAATGATAAGACTTCAAATGTCAATATTGTTAGCTGTTTCACTACCCACCAAAGCATGTAAGAAAGGAGAGGGCAGGTCAAATCATTAAGATCTGTATAATCTGCTATGGGTGACAGCTCATTTTGACACCATGAGTGAAAGAGCCAAGGCCAAGGATTCTGAGAGAGCTCAGTAGGGCATCTGAGCACCTTCAAGGGGGAGCCAATCCCAAAGTCTGTTATATTAATATCATTGGACTATATGGGCCTGTCATAAACAGATAAGTAAGAGTTAATAGAACAGAAGTACTTCGTATCTCTTTTGCCTGTAAAGGGTTAAGCTCAGTGAGCCTGGCTGTCACCTGACCAGAGGACCAATCAGGGGACAGGATACTTTCAAATCTTGAAGGAGGGAAGTTTTTGTGTGTGCTGTTAGATTTTGGTTGTTGTTCACTCTGGGGGCTCAGAGGGACCAATCGTGCAACCAGGTTTCTCTCCAATCTCTCCGATACAGGCTCTTATAAGTTCAGAATAGTGAGTACTAGGTAGATAAAGCGAGTTAGGCTTATGTTTGTTTTCTTTATTTGCAAATGTGTATTTGGCTGGAAGGAGTTCAAATTTGTATTTTGCTGAAAGGATTTTAATTTGTACTTGTATACTTAGGCTGGGAGGGTATTCCCAGGGTCTATAGCTGAAAGACCCTGTACCTATTCCATTTTAAATTTACCAAGATAATTTTTACTGTTTTTCCTTCTTTAATTAAAAGCTTTTCTTGTTTAAGAACCTGATTGTTTTTTTATTCTGGTGAGACCCCAGGGGACTGGGTCTGGATCCACCAGGGAATTGGTGGGGAGAAAGGAGGGAAGGAGGAGAGAAAGGTTATTTTCTCTCTGTGTTAGGATTACTTTCTCTCTCAGGGAGAGTCTGGGAGGGGGAAAGAGGAGGGGGGAAGGTGAATTTTCCTCTCTGTTTTAAGATTCAAGGAGTTTGAATCACAGTGATCTTCCAGGGTAACCCAGGGAGGGGAAGTCTGGGAGAGGCAAAGGTGAGGGAAAGAGTTTACTTTCCTTGTGTTAAGATCCAGAGGGACTGGGTCTTGGGGTTCCCTGGGCAAGGTTTTGTGGGGGGGACCAGAGTGTACCAGGCACTGGAATTCCTGGTTGGTGGCAGCGCTACAAGTACTAAGCTGGTAATTGAGCTTAGAGGAATTCATGCTGGTACCCCATCTTTTGGACGCTAAGGTTCAGAGTGGGGAATTATACCATGACAGGGCCCAGACAGTCAAAGGTGTTAACATGACCCTGTAACTGTCCAACATTAAACAGTTTTAAACCAGGTTTGGGGTTTGGTATACAGAGCCCTTACCTTGTCCTGCTTAGTACCAGGGCAAACATGCCATTGCAAATCCTTTTATCAAAGAAACAGAAAAAGAAGGAAAAACAATTAAAATATTTGGAATGTAAAATATTAAGTACGGCTTTCATTTGAACAATATCCTTTGTTTCCTTTTTCTTTAGCTGTAGAGGTTTTAGAAGGGAAAATCTCCCTGATAGTCTCTTAGATGCTTTTAAATAAGGTAATAACTGTCCTTTTTGGGCAAAAGAGAAACAGATGAGGAGAGGTGGAGCTGTTGTTATTAAAGTCTGATCCCTTTGCCCAGAAGATCAAAACAAGGCAAATACACACAAAAGGGGAAAGAAAAGGAAAACAGAGATAGAAACTGCAGGTTCTGTGTCTGGTGTTGACTTTCACCTGTAATCTTGCTGCTTGAGCAATGGCAGATAGCAATGGCACATAGTCTTATTATCCACTCTGATACCTGGCAAACTTGTGCCAGCCTTGGGTTATTTAGGGCATTTCTTGTAACTGGTTCTTTCGTCACAGGGTTACGGCAGTGTTGCGAAATATGTAGTCTTGGCCATCCTGTGCCAGATAGCATTGCCAGGCATCCGTTTTCGACCTGAATGTCCGGTCAAAAAGGGACCCTAATGGCTATGGTCGGCACCTCTGACCAGGCCGTTAAAAGTCCTGTGAGCGGCGCAGCAGGGGCCTGAGGCTAAGGCAGGCTCCCTGCCTGCCCTGGCTTTGCATGGCTCCCAGAAGTGGCTGCCAGGTCCCTGCTGCCTCAGGTGCATGAGTGGCCAGGGAGGCTCCACATGCTGCCATCACCCCAAGTGCCATATCCGTATCTCCTATTGTCCAGGAACCATCACCAATGGGAGCTTTGAGGGCAGCATCTGCAGGGCCCTGTACCTTGAACTCCCCCCACACACCCCAACCTCCTGCCCCAGCCTTGAGCCCCGTCCTGCATCCCAAGCCCCTCATCCCCAGACCCACCACAGAGCCCATACCCCCAGCCAGATCCCAACCCCTCAGCTGAAGCCCACCCCCCTCCCACCTCTGAACCCCTTGGCCCCAACCTGGAACCCCGTCCTGCGCCCCAAACCCTTCATCCTTGGCCCCACCCCAGAGCCTGCACCCCCAGCCAGATCTCTCACCTCAAACCCACACCCAACCCCCCTCCCCCAGCCTGGAGCCCTCAACTGCATCCTGAACCCCTCATTTCTGGCCCCACCCAGAGCCTGCACCACTATCCGAGAACCTGTCCCATCCCCCTTGAAACCCAACCCCCTGCCCCAGCCTGGAGCCCCATCCCATACCCCAACCCCCTGCTCCAGCCTGGAGCCCCATCCCATACCCCAACCCCCTGCCCCAGCCTGGAGCCCCATCCCATACCCCAACCCCCTGCTCAAGCCCGGTGAAAATGAATGAGGGTGGGGAGAGTGAGCGATGGAAGGAGGGAGGATGGAGCAAGCGGGGAAGGGGTCTAGGAGAAGGGGTGGAGTGGGAGGGGCCTCAGGGACAGAGAAGGGGCGGGGCAGGGGTGTTCGGTTTTGTGCAGTTAGAAAGTTGGCAACCCCTAATGCCAGATTTTAATTATACTGAAGGCAAAAGGAGAGCCATAGGAAAGAAGGTGCGGAAGGAAAAGGATACATGTTTGTGCATGACACAAAATCTCTCATACCTGATGGTATTAAGGATTTAGGCGAAGTTGGTGGGGGTGACATTGTTATCTAGATTCCTCTCTTTGGCCTGGTTTGGTCAGGATATCTCTTGGGATTAGGACGGCGTAAGGGTGGATCTCAGGGGTATCCCAGAGGGCAGTGAGGGTAGAAGCCATGATGGTAAAACTCTCCCCTTTCCTGTACTCTTGTCAGCAGTGTGGATACAAATTATGATGTTATTTAAAAGTAAAAATATTGGATTTTTGTAGAGCTGTTGATTAATCACAGTTAACTCACATGATTGCAGTTTTAAATGCACTGTTAAACAATAGAATAGCAATTGAAATTTATTAAATATTTTTGGATGTTTTTCTACATTTTCAAATATATTAATTTCAATTACAACATAGTATACAAAGTAGACAATGCTCACTTTATATTGTTATATTTAATAACAAATATTTGCACTGTAAAAATGGCAAACAAAAGAAATAGTATTTTTCAATTCACCTCATATAAGTACTGTAGTGCAATCTCTTTGGGTATGTCTACACTACGGGATTATTCCGATTTTACAGAAACTTTTTTTTAAAACAGATTGTATAAGGTCGAGTGCACGCAGCCACACTAAGCACATTAATTTGATGGTGTGCGTCCATGTACTGAGGCTAGTGTTGATTTCCGGAGCGTTGCACTGTGGGTAGCTATCCCATAGTTCCTGCAGTCTCCCCCGCCCATTGGAATTCTGGGTTGAGATCCCAATGCATGATGGGGCAAAAATAGTGTCGCGGGTGATTCTGGGTAAATGTCATCACTCAATCCTTCCTACGTGAAAGCAACGGCAGACAATCAATTTTGCGCCCTTTTTCCCTGGATTGCCCTGGCAGACGCCATAGCATGGCAACCATGGAGCCTGTTTAGCCTTTTGTCACTTTCACCGTATGTGTACTGGATGCTGCTGACAGACGCAGTACTGCAGTGCTACACAGCAGCATTCATTCGCCTTTGCATGGTAGCAGAGATGGTTACCAGCCCTATCTCACCGTCTGCAATTGGAAGTTGGCGATGACGGTTATCGGTCCTTTTGTACCATCTGCAATTGGAAATTAGCGGTGACCGTTATCAATCCTTTTGTACCATCTGCTGCTGTCATGGGTGCTCCTGACTGGCCTCGCTGAGGTCGGCCAGGGACGCACGGAGAAAAATGGGAATGACTCCCCAGGTCATTCCCTTTATGTTTTGTCTAAAGTCAGTCCTGCCTAGAATATGGGGCAAGTCTACTAGAGAACCAGAGAGGACACCTGCTCCGGGTCAGAGCCCCAGAAATGATGAGCTGCGTGCCATTCTAGGGGGTGCTCCTGCAACAATCCCACCCGTTGCTTCCCTCCTTCCACACCCCTCCTGGGCTACCATGGCAGTTATCCCCCCATTTATGTGATGAAGTAATAAAGTATGCAGGAATAAGAAAAACTGACTTTTTAATGAGATAAAATGAGGGGGAGGCAGCCTCCCGCTGCTCTGACAGTCCAGGCAGTACAGAATCTTCATTAGACATGAAAAGGGGGGAGGTTGAGGAGCTCAGCCTCCCGCTGCCATGATAGTCTGGGCAGTACAAATCTTCATTAGACATGAAGGGCGGCTGGTGGCGAGGTGCTCAGCCTCCAGTTGCTATGATGAGGACGGTTTTCAATCCTTTTGTACCATCTGCTGGGAATGACAGGGAGTCATTCCCATTTTTGCCCAGGCACCCCCAGCTGACCTCACCGAGGCCAGCCAGGACCACTCACGGGATGATGAGGACGGTTTCCAAGCCTTTTGTACCGTCTGCCATCAGGAAAGGAAGGTTAGGGGATGCTGCTGTTCAGTGCCACAGCACCGCGTCTACTAGCAACATGCAGTAGACATATGGTGACATTGAAAAAAGGTGAGAAATGATTTTTTTCTCTTTCTTTCTCAGGGGGTGGAGAGGGCTAAATTGACGAGATATACCCTGAACCACCCGGGACAATTTTTTGACCCTTCAGGCATTGGGAGGTCAGCCAAGAATGCAAATGCTTTTCAGAGACTGCGGGGATTGTGGGATAGCTGGAGTCCTCAGTCCCCCCCTCCTTCCCTCTATGAACGTCCATTTGATTCTTTGGCTTTCCCTTATGCTTGTAACACAGCACTGTGTTGAGTCTCTGCTGTGGCATCTGTGTGGAGATTTTTTCAAATGCTTTGGCATTTCGTCTTCTGGAACGGAGCTCTGATAGAACAGATTTGTCTCCCCATAAAGCGATCAGATCCAGTATCTCCCATACAGTCCATGCTTATCAGTTCTCCACGCTGGACAAAAAGGAAATGAAATTCAAAAGTTCGAGGGGCTTTTCCTGTCTACCTGGCCAGTGCATCCGACTCCAGATTGCTGTCTAGAGCGGTCACAATGGTGCACTGTGAGATAGCTCCCGGAGGCCAATACCGTTGAATTGCGGCCACACTAACCCTAATCCGAAACGGCAATACCGATTTGAGCGCTACTCCCCTCGTCGGGGAGGAGTATAGATATCGATATTAAGAGCCCTTTATATCGAAATAAAGGGTTTCATCATGTGGACGGGTGCAGGGTTAATTCGGTTTAACGCTGCTACATTCGGTATAAACGCGTAGTGTAGACCAGGCTTTTATCATGAAAATGCAACTTACACATGTAGATTTTTTTTGTTGCATAACTGCACTCAAAACAAAACAACATAAAACTTTAGAGCCTACAAATCCACTCAGTCCTACTTCTTGTTCAGCCAATCCCTCAGACAAACAAGTTTGTTTACATTTTCAGGAGATAATGCTTACAATGTCACCTGAAAGTGAGAACAGGCATTTGCATGGCACTTTTGTAGCCGGCATTGCAAGGTCTTTACGTGCCAGATATGCTAAACATTTGTATGCCCCTTCATACTTTGCCACCATTTCAGAGGACATGCTTCCATGCTGATGGTGTTTGTTAAAAAAATAATGTGTTAATTAAATTTGTGATTGAACTTCTTGGGGGAGAGTAGTATATCTCCTGCTCTGTTTTACCCGTTGTGATGCCTGGCCAGAAAGGATTAAACATCCTGCAAAATAAATGACTCAAAATCAACCCTTAAAGACTTGTGGGAAGATAATGTTCGTGTTTTTGTGTATTTGTGTATTTTGTGTATGCGTAGTGGTCAATGATGTAATCAACAGTCCCTGTCTATGCTGTATTCTGATAAGTGAGAGATCAAAAGAACATTCTAGTATTTAAATGAAGTATAAACACTGGATATCTTTGTATTCATCTCTCTTTGAAATGTATAGTAAATCATTGGTTAATAGTGGAGGAATAAGTGATTGTCTTATGTTAATTCATATAGTTAAGTGGACCCACTTCAAAGACACCATGATTACCTGTTGTTCCCCAAGGGACTCCAACTTGTCAAATAAGACCTGAAATTTTATGAAAGATCCTTGGGTCCTGATCCTTTTTATCTACTTAAGCTTCATCAGAGGAACTTTGAGTTGCAAGATGAGATCCCACTTAAGCTGGTACAACCTGGATATGATACTGGACATTTGGACTATAACCTATGAACTACATTTTAAAGGAACTCTGCAACCACAAAGCTCACCATCTCTGCTATGTATCTGAACCTTAAGAACTGAACTCATTTCTGCATGTATATTGATCTTTTAACCATACTCTCTCTCTTTTCTTTTAAAATAAATTTTAATTTAGTTGTTAAGAATTGTCTGTATGCATGTATTTGGGTAAGATCTAGAATATTCATGAACCTGGGAGGTAATGTGTCCGATCCTTTGGGATTGGTAGAACCTTTTATTTTTATATGATGAAATAAGATTTTCAGAAATTTTCATCATATTTGACTCGGCTCCCTGGATGGAAGCCTGAGCTGGGTTACTTCAAGGGAACTGTGTTGTTGGTTTCTGGGCAGCTAGTGAGGTAATAAAAAAGCTGTTTTATGCTGGCTTGGTAAATCTAAGTATTAAAAATATCCACCAGCTTTTGGGAATATCTGCTCCATTCTTTAGAGTTCGTAGAGTTCACCCTAATTGAATGACCTCAGCTGGCTCTCACTGGGACCCTGGTCACACCCGCATTCTGCCATATATTTCATGTTATAGCAGTCTTGGATGATGACCCAGCACGTTGTTTGTTTTAGGAACACTTTCACTGCAGATCTGACAAAAAGCAAAGAAGGTACCAATGTGAGATTTCTAAAGATAGCTATAGCACTGGACCCAAGGTTTAAGAATCTGAAATGCCTTCCAAAATCTGAGAGGGATGAGGTGTAGAGCATGCTTTCAGAAGTCTTAAAAGAACAGCCTTCCAGTGTGGAAGCTACAGAACCCAAACCACCAAAAAAGAAAATCAACCTTCTGCTGGTGGTATGTGACTGACTCAGATGATGAAAATGAACATGTGTCGGTCTACACTGCTTTGGATGGTTATTGAGCGGAACCCATTATTGGCATGTCCTCTCGAATGGTGGTTGAATCATGAAGGGACATATGAATCTTTAGTGCATCTGGCACATAAATATCTTGCAACGACGGCTCCAACAGTGCCATGCAGATGCCTGTTCTCACTTTCAGGTGATATTGTAAACAAGAAGTGGGCAGCATTATCACTTGCAAATGTAAACAAACTTATTTGTCTGAGCAATTGGCTGAACAAGAAGTAGGACTGAGTGGACTTGTAGGCTCTAAAGTTTTACATTGTTTTATTTTTGAATGAAGTTATTTTTTGTACATAATTCTACATTTGTAAGTTCAATTTTCATGATAAAGAGATTGCTGTACTTGTATTAGGTGAAAAATACTATTTCTTTTGATTTTATAATGCAAATATTTGAAATAAAAATATAAAGTGAGCACTGTACACTTTGTATTCTGTGTTGTACGTGAAATCAGTATATTTGAAAATGTAGAAAACATCCATAACTATTTTAATAAATGGTATCCTATTATTGTTTAAACAGTGTGATGTATCGTGATTAGTTTTTTTTAATAGCTTGACAGACCTAGAATTTTTTAATTTAAATAATATTTTTATTTAAGTTAAAAACATTTTTGTTTTTAAATGTAGAACTTTACATTTGAAATAATAAAATATGTTAAGGCCTAAATTTACTATAATCTATTCAAATCACTTAAATAAAAAATAATAATATTAAGCAGTATGTATTTGCTGCCAAAGTTTTAAAACAAAGTCACATCACTGAACTGGTGGAAATCACTAGTACAAAAGTTTGTTAAAGTGACAGCAGTAGCCTGTTTTTTAGGTGCAGAAATAATATTTCTTCAGTTCAATTTATTCAACAAGTTCAGTTCTGTGATTAGCTCATTCAAAGGTAGGAATCCAATTGGGTGTTGAAAAAGCTGGCCTTTTCCAATCTAAGAATAAAAACTAGAGGATGAGATCTACTAGCTCTAACATTTTGAAGGACGTAGTGACCGGAAATGATCAGTTCAGTTCACTAACTATGGATAATTCTTCCTTTGTTTAATAAATCATTTTTAAATGCCAAATATGTTTTGATAATTATTTTTTACGTATCCAGCACATTAAGGTAGGTTTATTAATTTTTTTAAAAATACTGCTTTTGTACATTTCTAATTGAATTCCAATTTTCAATCCAGCTTACACACATCACAAATAAAAAAATTAATCATCTAGGAAATAAAAAATGCATCATTTACCATTTTCTGACATAATAAAAAATGTAAAAATATTAATCTGAATAGAACTATGTTAAGCTACATAATTTCTTAATTAAATATATATAGATATACTGGGCAGTAAAGAGAGATACCAAATTTAGTATAAAGGTTATATTTAGTTGAAAATTAACATGTTAATGGTCTAATAAGAATCAACTTTTCTTTAGGAAAATAATTTTAAAAGTACAGATGCAAAATGGGGACTAAAATCAATTATTTAAATCTAGGTTTCCTGCTTTCTGATTTAAATAATGATTAAAATTGGTGATTTAAAATTGCTTTGATTTAATTCAATCTACCTTGGTTGTCAGACAGCTTGCTGCCAGTTTTCCCCCCAGACTTGTTTTTTAAGTAGCCAAAAACAGAGGGGATAAGTTCTTATATTCTTGTTATTTTGTCCACCATTTTTCTGACACATAAATATTGGTTTATTAATTTCTGGTCCCACCCTTCTCTTGTTTACCAGGCATGACTTTATCACAGACCTTGAATTATATCAGTAGGCCTTTTGTTTGGACTCATTTAGTCTTTCTATCTCCCTTTTGTACAACATTTGTTGTGAGTTATAGTGACTTTTTATGAACTTTCACTCACTTCTTATAGTTAAGCTTACAATTACAGTAAATCTGTAGTCTCAACTATTACAATAAGCTCCACTGAGAGGAAGCCAAGCATGAGGAGCCCAACAGAGCCCTTGGTGTATCCAAACCCCAGTGTGGGAGAGGCTAGCCCAAGGAACCCAGAGGAGATGTCTGAACACTTTTAGCATCTGCATAATCTACAGTGAGTGGTGTCATGTGTGGATGGAGATTAGAAGTGTCCCACTACCCTTTCCCCCCAAACTGGTAGAGGTGAGTTTTAAGGCGGATAGGGTAGTGGTTTTACAGATCTTTCCTGGGAATCTTGCACATTCATAAAGCAAGTGAGAAAGTGCAGAGGTGTTTGAGGGAGATGTGGGCTGGTGGATTATGAAGTTTGGGGGGTGAAATAATATATCAGATAGGTAGGCTGGGGCTAAATAGTGAAGGGTCTTAAAGTTCAAGACAAGGAACTTGCATTTGTAACATTTGAAAAATAGGAGCCAGTGAAGGCACGCATGGATGAAGGTGGTTTGCTCAAAACCAATGCAACATAAAGATGATTTTACCAGCAGCATTCTGAATGGATTTAGTGGAGTAAGGGCTGGATCTTAGGGGTATTATATAGGAAGAAGCAGTAGCAAAAGTTGGATGTGGTTTGAATCTGTGCACCTAGAGGGAGGGCAGAGTCAAAGTTGACAAAAGATTATGGACTTGAATGACTGGGAGGATGGTGATTTGTCCACAGAGATGAAGGAAGGGGCGAAAGGGAAGGGTCTGTGGGGGAAAGGTCAAGCATTATGTATTGACCATGCTAAGTTTGAGCTGATGATGGGATATCCTCCTGGAGATGTCAGAAAGACTGTCCAAGTTGTGGTATTGGAGAGGAGGCTGTTGTAGAGTGGAGAGAGAGATTTGTGAATCATCAGTGTAGAGATGATAGCCAAAGCCATGCAATCCAATAAGATTGCTTAGTATTGAGGTGAAGGGGGCTGAGGATAGGGCACAGAGGAACTCCTAAGAAAGGAGGAAGAGCACGTAAGCAGTGATCGGAGAGGTAGGAGGAGAGTATGTGGTTAAACTGCAGAATACAGTATGTGGTACCTGCCTTTTTTTGGTCACATTCATTTGGCCATATTATGTTATATAATGTATAAATGTTGTTTCTGGACATGCAGATTTAAAGAGTGGGCAACGTGTCTACTTAAGGTATTATATTCATCAATAGTGCTGTACCCTCTTGTTCCACATGTTAAAATGTGCATTTGTATGCAAAGTATAACAGTGGAAGTGAATTTAAGTCTGTTTATGCTGTTTTCTTTATCAAGGATTGTCAAGGCTGATTCCCCACTTTGGCACTTCGAGTGCATAAGGTGGGAGCCCGCAAGGATTCTAAAAGTTAATACCTGCCTCTCCAGGCTTGTATTAAACTCCCAAGGTTACAGCTTCTCTCTGACCTTGGATGGGTAGATGCTGCCACCACCCAAGTGCACAACCCCTTTGAGAACCCAGGAAGGCACACTTGAGAATTTATTCCTGTGGGATACCCTCAAGCCCTTTCATCCACACCTCCCGGGGAAGAGCTGAGAAAGAAAGAAAAAAAAAGGAATCAGCTGTTGCCACCAGCTAATTAAACAACATGTGCATAAACCTCTTAAGACACACAAATCCAATTCTTTTCTTAAAAAAGGTAAATTTTATTAATTAAAAAAAAGAAAATACATCTGGGAATTTAGACATTTGCTTGATTAAAAAAAACAACAACTACAAGGATTAAGCATCAAGAATAGCTATCTTGAGGTCCAGATTAAAGATTATAAGCAAAACAAAAAGCACCTGGGGTTAGCACAGAGGAATCCACAAGCCATAACGAAATAAAAGGAATAAACCTAATCATGTCTTCCTAGACATTTCTTGATCTACTTATATACCTGGGTTTTTCAAATGAGTAGTTTCTAGGTATGATACTGATTATTTTTTTCATACGTGGCCCAAGCTCTTACAGCATAGCTCTGCCCTGTCCGACTCACCCCGGAGAACAACAGACAGACAGACAAAAGGGGAGTCTTCTTTCAATTTTAAAGAGTTCTAGCCTTCCCATTGGCTCTTTTTGCCAGGTGCCCACTCACTTCCTTTTACCTATGTATAGCAGTGAGACTTGTAACCCTTTACAGGTAGAACAATTAGAGAACATCTACTAAGAGGGATTTTATAGCTACTGTCTGGATGGGTATCCATAAAAGGGGGTACCCCGCCTTCATTTATCACAAGATATATGAAATATGTATTGAATACGGTATACTCTTTAGTGCATTGCAATTGGATTCATGTGCTTTTTCAGGCATATATGTGTAGAGTCCGCTATATAAAACTAGGTCCAATGATCTAGATAGCTCAGTGTTTTGAGCATTGGCCTGCTAAACCCAGGGTTGTGAGCTCAATCCTTGAGGGGGCCATTTGGGGATGGGTCCTGCTTTGAGCAGGAGGTTGGACTAGATGGTCTTTTGAGGTCCCTTCCAACCCTAATAATCTGTGATCCATGGGGGAAGAGAGTCTGTTTGGCAATTAATGCCCTGGACTGGAGCGCAGAAGTTCAAGGTTCAGTTCTGGCTCCACCACAGACTTGCTGTGTGACCTTGGACAAATCACTTAACCTGTCTTGTTTCAGTTTCCTTTTGTAAAATACTATTTCCTTTCCCTTGGCTTGCATTTAGACTGACAGCTTTTTAGAACAGGATTTAATCTCTTACTATGTGTATTTGCAGAGTTTAGTACAGTGGAGCGCCTGTCTTGGTAGGGGCCTCTAGGCAATACTGTAATACAAGTGAATAATAGTAATAATTAATAATGTGTACTTTAATGTGACAATACACCTTTTTGTTACGTGTTTTTCACTTTTATGGGTATCCTTTTTTCCAGTTGGGGAGATAATTTTACAAATCAAAGACTATGGTAATCCCACTACCCATGTTTAAGGCCAGGTCAGGAATGTTACAAGTGTATCACAATCACATAACTATTCTATATATTTATGAAATAAATAATTATACTTTTAGCATTGCTGCTGATTATTAGGATTATCTGAAGGCACATGTCTGGATTATATAACTATTGTTATATAATGTTAAGGCAGCAGATCCTAGACTCAACACATAAATTTTGGCCAAAAACTACTACTACTTTTATTTCCAAAAGGCACTATATAAAATATTATGTATTTGTTAATATTTCTTAGATTTTAAAGGTCTTTGGGGAAGGGGCTATATAGTCACATGTTTGTAGAGAGCCTAGTAGCAAAGGGATCTTGATCCTGACTGGAGCTATAAGTCTTTCAGTAATATAAATATTTAATGGTAATGTTTATTACCCTTTTCAGGATGATAATACCTTTAATGTTCCCTCTTGTATAAGTGGCACCCCTTTTAAGTTTTTCTTACCACTGTGAAGGATGTCCACACCCACCTGTAACTGGAAATATCTCGGAAGTATGTGGAGCTTTGTAGATAGGAGAAATATCAGAAAGCTTAAATTACAAGCCATGTACTGCAACCTGTCCCTGCACAAATCTGAGATACATGTGGCGCAGCTGAAGGTAGACACTGTTACCCCAAAGGTAGGAGGCCTATTAGGGTACAACTATACTGCAATTAGACACCCACGGGTGGCCCGGGACAGCTGAGTCTGGCTAAGAGGCTCAGGCTAAGGGGCTGTTTAATTGCAGTGTAGACATTTGGGCTCAGGCTGCAGCCTGAGCTCTGGGACCCTCCCTTTTGCAGGGTCCTGGAGCCCAGGCTCCAGCTCATCCCCAAACATCTACCCTGCAATTAAACACCTCCTTTGCCAGATACTCATAAGCCTAAGTCTCCTGGCATGGGCAAGCTGCATTTTCCAGCTGAAGTGTAGACATACCCTTACAGAGAAACATATCCACAGATTACATATCACTAATACCACTGCCTTAAAGAAACAGGAAAATCATCTACAAAGAACAGTCTATGCAACACAAACTCCTAATTTTAATGCAGTATGTTGGAGACACCGTTACCAAAAACTGTGAAATGAAGTAAGGAATGGAATATTTTTCTCTTTTCCTATACTGACAACTTTTTTTCTGTGGCAAGCACAAATGCCTGCTCCTGTAATTTTCATTGGATGGCACTGACTATCCAAAGGCTTCACTACACTGCATCAGAATATTGAACCACAAGCAAACAGACTCTTAAACTGACCTGTGGAACCTTGATAGAGTATTGAGTACATGCTACCCATTTTAAAATGGTTATGATTATGTATTGACAGCAGCACTATCAAATAAATAAATTATACATATTTTCAAAATTTCTGTAATTACATGTTTACCCGATAGGCCAGCAAAACTCTGTCCCAAGGAGCTGTTGCAAACTGAGTAAATAATACATGTTTTAAAGTCTGTAATTACATATTTAAACGATAGACTATTGAGGAAATAATGCACATTTTAAAAAGTCCATAATTACATATTTACATGATAGTCTGTAAATTCTGTAATTACTTATTTACACAATAGACCATAACAGCTGTTACAGTCTATTATAGTAAATCTCATAGAACTATATTATGGATTTTTTTTTAATTTAAGAAAAATAAGTAAATTTAAATAGAAAATTATTTTGTCAGTCTTAAATATTTACCATAAACCTGCAAAACATAAAATAAATAATAATAAAGGTAAAAGTCTAGGGTGACACTGGTTATTCACACTCTTATCCTTTCAGTTATGTACAGCTTGTGCTGGGGGTGGGGAAGTTTGGACTGGATTATTCACTAATTTCAGAAGTCCTTGATTCAGATCGCTCAAATCAAGCATGCAACATTATTTTAACATATCTTTTGTTTTATTAGTATCACATGGACAGTCAGCTTGATTAAGCATTTAGTATCCTAAATGTTCTTGTGGCCCAGTCATGGTCCTATTAAAGTCAATGGAAAACCCATGAACACTAGTCAGGAAAGCATTCCTCTAAAGCAGAGTTTCCCAAACTTGGGACGCCGCTTGTGTAGGGAAAGCCCCTGGCAGGCCGGGCTGGTTTGTTTACCTGCCACGTCCGCAAGTCTGGCCGATCGCGGCTCCCACTGGCCTCAGTTCGCTGCTCCAGGCCAATAGGAACTGTTAGAAGCAGTGGCCAATATGTCCCTTGGCCCATGCCTCTTCCAGCAGCTCCCATTGGCCTGAAGCAGCGAACTGCAGCCAGTGGGAGCCGCGATTGGCCGGACCTGCAGACGCGACAGGTACACAAACCATCCTGGCCCGCCTGGGGCTTTCCCTACACAAGCAGCATCCCAAGTTTGGGAAACACTGCTCTAAAGGATAGAATTTAAGCATGTACTTAAAACCTGTTGAAGCTAATGGGACTTAAGTGTGTTCTTAAAAATAAGCATGTATTTAAGTACTCTTTTGAATACTAATGAACTCAAGAATACGATTAAATGCTTTCCTGAATCAGGACTGCTATCTTCAATGAGGGCAGGATTAGCACTTTAGTCATATTTGGCTTATACATGGACCATGTGTTCTTTATTCTTCATTCTGTAACTCTCTCTGGAGAAAAGCTTATGATAAAGTATATATCAAATATTACTGCTTCTTTGAAGAGTTTCATGGATTGTGAATTCATCTAATGTGTTCCATAGTTCAGCTGCTGAATTTATTCCTCGTGTTAAAGACTGGATCAATACACCTAAATGAGACTTCTGTCCATAATTACTACTAAATCGCAAGGCTAAATCAAGTAAGTGCGAATCTGACATTTAACTATCTATGCTGGACTTTATACATTTAGTAACAAAACAGAGTATGAGGGAAACCTTTGATCTTCTGTTTCAGATAGTTTCATTAAGATATTTGAGTTAAGAGAAGTGAAACAACTGAGATCTCAGACATATCTTCACTTTAATGAAATATATCCATACATTGCAAAGAGAGTGCAGTCTCAGGGTGTTTATCTAAAATATACATCTGCACCTGAAATATATGTCTGCACCTGGTCCTGTACTTGACCAAAAATATCAGATGAGGGCTAAAGGAGAGGGAAGAGCACAAGCTTTGGATAAGAGAGAGATCTCTTCACACAGTATTCAGGAATAAAGAAAGAGCTTCCATTGATAAACAGAAACTGGCTAGGGTCAACAAAGTCCACCTCTGCTATTCCTGCTAGCTGTCTTCACCACTCATACTTTTGGCACCATTGCACACTCTTGGGCAATAGAGCAAAAGGTCTGGAACTTCATAAACAGTGAATATCAACATGAATCCATCTAAAAAGGCTGAAATACTGGTATTACAGATGACTAAACACTCTGGGCCTGATTCTCCACCACTTTGCCTCTTATGTAGCTATTAACAGCTGTGCAATGTGGGTGTACAACACTTCCATTCTGATTTGGTAGCATTTTTCACATACTTTTCACATTTGTAAATGATGGCATGGGGAGCAAGGCAGTGGAGAACCAGGTCTACAATCAGCAGCATGTGATAATATAGGAGGCAAATTCAAGTATATTCAGAGCTTGATGTCTTTTGCAATCTCCATGATAAATGTTTTTAGTCCAGAAATAGAAAAAGCACAAAGGGAAGACAAACATACATGTTGATGAAAAGTCCACTGGTGCCTAGTCCAATGGAAAAATGTTAAAAACAACTTCATCTTTATATAAATATTATCCCCATAAAGTTGGCGGAGTCGGTGTCTGTGGTTTGTCAGTCCCTTAAGTGATGAATGCTTGAGTTGAAGCTGCCCTGTGGTCTGGTTTAATATATACACACTTGCTGTTTTTGAAATGTTTCTAAGCTTTGCACTTGATTTGGCATTCTTGACTTGTTTGCCATCTATTCCATTTAGGACCTGAGCCTGTAGGGTGCTGAGCATCTCTTTTGAGGTCATGAGAGCCCTCAACTTCCATGGACAACTCTCAGCACCTCACAGGATCAGGTCCTTACAGTTGTTCCATTCTTGCATCCCTCTTTATTTGTAGAATGCCCAGTTTCCCCAGGCAGGCATATTACCTACCAAAAACTGTAACCTATTGCTAACTACAGATTTTATGTGCATGTATTTGGTGCAGTTTTCTAATATGATTTACACTGTCATTCTAACCTGAGGCTTAAGTCATCCAGGAGGAGAGTCCTTGCGCAACAAAAGCTATCTTGAGGGTCAGCTTTTCTGTTCAAGATTTATTGGGAAAAATCCAAATAATGTAAAATCCCCACTTGAGGGCAGTGCAAGGACTATTGCATGGACAAAGCAATCACGCACTGGTATTTTATGTTTGCCAATAAGCAATATTTTCAAACATTTAATTTTTGTGAAATTTCTGTAGCAAATTCAACTTATCAATGACCAATGAGTAATTCTATCAGCAATATTTGCAGAAGTTCAAATCCCAGCAGGGTTGAGTCAGTCCTTCCTCCTCAGGTAGATAAATTTAGTACCAGCCAATTTACTGTGTGTGGGCATTTTGGAAGAGCTTTAAAAATAAGGTTCTCTCTGCTTTCCAGGGCCATTAGAGGTCCTTTGGCACTTTTTACAAGAGAAGGGTTTGCTCTGTGGTCCTTTGGGAAAATTTCCTTTTCTCTGACTGATATGAAGCATGATGTGCATTGGTTGTTGAGCCTTCCGTCATAGCTCAGGGCAACTGCACCTATATTTCTCCTCAGTAGTCCAGTAAGACCACTCTCAGACTTCCAGCTCCCCAGGTGTTGCCTCTCCTTGGTGGAGATACATGTCTCTCTCCCTTTAGACTGGGATGTTTTCAGGGTGAATAGTCCTCTGCGTACACTGTGTTCTCCCTGGCGTAGACAGCTGCCCAAGCAGAACCTGCTTGCTTTCTCTTTAGAGATGGGTAACAGGTATAATTGCTACAGTTATAAGATACCACACAGTACTTCCTATGCAAGCCTACTTTATTCTTAAAGAAAAAGCATTGCAGAGAAAATGTATTAAAAACAATAAACCTGCACGCATACTAATAAACTTACTAAACATCACCCTAATGCGGGCTCTGCCAGAAGCAGTACTTCACACCCCTTCCTCCAAAGGGCCTCCCTGTGGTTACAAGTTCATCACAGCTTCAGCTCAGAACAAGCACAGAGTCTTCTCTCCCAGGCTTGGCTACATTTAAGTGTACGCAGGGCTGTTTCTGATAGATGCTGAGGACCTGCAAGGCCTGTTATCTTCAGTAGGAGTTTGAGGGACAGGCCCATATTTTGTAAAGGACTTGGGGATTGAAAGCAGCAAAGAATCCTGTGGCACCTTATAGACTAACAGACGTTTTGGAGCATGAGCTTTCGTGGGTGAATACCTACTTCGTCAGATGCATGTAGTGGAAATTTCCAGGGGCAGGTATATATATGCAAGCAAGCTAGAGATAACGAGGTTAGTTCAATCAGGGAGGATGAGGCCCTATTCTAGCAGTTGAGGTGTGAAAACCAAGGGAGAACAAACCGGTTTTGTAGTTGGCAAGCCATTCACAGTCTTTGTTTAATCCTGAGCTGATGGTGTCAAATTTGCAGATGAACTGAAGCTCAGCAGTTTCTCTTTGAAGTCTGGTCCTGAAGTTTTTTTGTTGCAGGATGACCACCTTAAGGTCTGCTATAGTGTGGCCAGGGAGGTTGAAGTGCTCTCCTACAGGTTTTTGTATATTGCCATTCCTAATATCTGATTTGTATCAATTTATCGTTTTCCATAGAGACTGTCCAGTTTGGGTGATGTACATAGCAGAGGGGCATTGCTGGTATATGATGGCGTATATTACATTGGTGGACGTGCAGGTGAATGAACCGGTGATGGTGTGGCTGATCTGGTTAGGTCCTGTGATGGTGTCACTGGTGTGGATATGTGGGCAGAGTTGGCATCGAGGTTTGTTGCATGGATTGGTTCCTGAGCTAGAGTTACTATGGTGCGGTGTGCAGTTACTGGTGAGAATATGCTTCAGGTTGACAGGTTGTCTATGAGCGAGGACTGGCCTGCCACCCCAGACCTGTAAAAGTGTGGGATCATTGTCCGGGATGGGTTGTAGGTCCCTGATGATGCATTGGAAGGGTTTTAGCTGGGGACTGTATGTGATGGCCAGTGGAGTTCTGTTGGTTTCTTTCTTGGGTTTGTCTTGCAGTAGGAGGGTTCCGGGTACACATCTGGCTCTGTTGATCTGTTTCCTTATTTCCTCGTGCGCGTATTGTAGTTTTGAGAATGCTTGGTGGAGATTTTGTAGGTGTTGGTCTCTGTCTGAGGGGTTAGAGCAGACGTGGTTGTACTTCGTTGCTTGGCTGTAGACAATGGATCGTGTGATGTGCCCAGGATGGAAGCTGGAGGCATGAAGGTAGGCATAGCGGTTGGTAGGTTTTTGGTATAGGGTGGTGTTAATGTGACCATCACTTATTTGCACCGTGGTATCTAGGAAGTGGACCACCCGTGTAGATTGGTCCAGGCTGAGGTTGATGGTGGGGTGGAAGCTGTTGAAATCGTGGTGGAATTTTTCCAGAGTCTCCTTCCCATGGGTCCAGATGATGAAGATGTCATCAATGTAGCGTAGGTAGAGAAGGGGTGTGAGTGGACGAGAGCTGAGGACGCGTTGTTCCAGGTCGGCCATAAAAATATTGGCATATTGTGAGGCCATGCGGGTGCCCATAGCGGTGCCACTGATCTGGAGATATATATTGTCATCAAATTTGAAATAGTTGTGTGTGAGGATAAAGGCACAGAGCTCAGCAGCCAGTTGTGCTGTGGCATCATCAGGGATACTGTTCCTGACAGCTTGTATTCCATCTGTGTGTGGGATGTTTGTGTAGAGAGCCTCTACATCCATGGTGGCTAGGATGGTGTTTTCTGGGAGGTCACCAATGCATTGTAGTTTCCTCAGGAAATCAGTGGTGTCACGGAGATAGCTGGGAGTGCTGGTGGCATAGGGTCTGAGCAGAGAGTCCACATATCCAGACAGTCCTTCTGTGAGAGTGCCAATGCCCGAGATGATGGGGCGTCCAGGATGTCTGGGTTTGTGGAACTTGGGTAGTAGATAGAATAACTCTGGTCGGGGCTCTAAGGGTATGTTGATTTGTTCTGGTGTTAGTGTAGGGAGTGTCCTGAGTAGATGGTGCAGTTTCTTAGTGTATTCCTCAGTGGGATCTGAGGGAAGTGGCCTGTAGAATTTGGTATGGGAGAGTTTTGGTAGTCAGACCTGTTCATGATGACAACAGCACCTCCTTTATCAGCCTCTTTGATGATAATGTCAGGGTGTTTCTGAGGCTGTGGATGGCATTGCGTTCTGCACGACTTAGGTTATGAGGCAAGCGACGTTGTTTTTCCACAATTTCTGCCTGTGCACGTCTGCGGAAGCATTCAATGTATAGGTCCAGACTGTCATTTCAACCCTCAGAAGGAGTCTATGTGGGGTTCTTCTTCTTGTGCTGTTGGTAGGAGGGTACCTGTGTATCAGTGCGCCGTTCAGTATTGTCCTGAAGGTATTCTTTGAGTCGGAGACAGCGAAAGTAGGCTTCCAGATCGCTGCAGAACTGTATCATGTTGGTGGGGGCGGCAGGGCAGAAATAGAGTCCCCGAGATAGGACAGACTTTTCTTCTGGGCTGGGTGTGTAGTTCGATAAATTGACAATATTGCTGGGTGGGTTAGGTTGTGGCCCCTTGTGGCAGGTAGGAGTTTAGACAGCTTACAGTCCTTTTTTCTTTGTAGAGAGGTGAAGTGAGTAATGTAGATCTCCTGTCTTATTTTAGTGAAGTCTGTTTGTGTGGAAGTTTGGTTATTAATGAGAGTCTCCAGGTTGGAGAGCTCTTTTTTGATGTTTTCCTGTTTGCTGTATAGGATGCTGATCACGTGGTTCCTCAGTTTGTTTGATAGAGTATGGCATAATCTCTCACTATGGTCTGTGTAGAATGTAGATAGCAGTGGATTTTTTACCTTTAGTCCATTTGGTATGATGTCCAACCCAAGAAAGAAACCAGCAGGACTCCACTGGCCATCACATACAGTCCCCAGCTAAAAACCCTCCAACGCATCATCAGGGACCTACAACCCATCCCGGACAATGATCCCACACTTTCACAGGCCTGGGGTGGCAGGCCAGTCCTCGCCCACAGACAACCTGCCAACCTGAAGCATATTCTCACCAGTAACTGCACACCGCACCATAGTAACTCTAGCTCAGGAACCAATCCATGCAACAAACCTCGATGCCAACTCTGCCCACATATCTACACCGGCGACACCATCACAGGACCTAACCAGATCAGCCACACCATCACCGGTTCATTCACCTGCACGTCCACCAATGTAATATACGCCATCATAGGCCAGCAATGCCCCTCTGCTATGTACATCGGCCAAACTGGACAGTCTCTATGGAAAACGATAAATTGATACAAATCAGATATTAGGAATGGCAATATACAAAAACCTGTAGGAGAGCACTTCAACCTCCCTGGCCACACTACAGCAGACCTTAAGGTGGCCATCCTGCAGCAAAAAAACTTCAGGACCAGACTTCAAAGAGAAACTGCTGAGCTTCAGTTCATCTGCAAATTTGACACCATCAGCTCAGGATTAAACAAAGACTGTGAATGGCTTGCCAACTACAAAACCGGTTTGTTCTCCCTTGGTTTTCATACCTCAACTGCTAGAATAGGGCCTCATCCTCCCTGATTGAACTAACCTCGTTATCTCTAGCTTGCTTGCATATATATACCTGCCCCTGGAAATTTCCACTACATGCATCTGACGAAGTAGGTATTTACTCACGAAAGCTCATGCTCCAAAACGTCTGTTAGCCTATAAGGTGCCACAGGATTCTTTGCTGCTTTTACAGATCCAGACTAACATGGCTACCCCTCTGATACTTGGGGATTGAAATGTGCCGTATGTAAAATATTATTATTATTACTGTTTTGTATTGGTCCTGATTTGTGACTGAAAAGCAAATGGTTGGATCACTTGGTAGCTGTAGCGTCAAACATACTTTTTGTCAATAATAATTATTTATTTTATATTCAATTGTTAGTTTTCTTTTATTGCTTTTTTATTATAATGGAACTTGAAGACAGAGACAGATTTCCTCCCTGCAGTGTTAACTACAGTAAGAGGTAGCATTGTGGAATGTAATCTATTGCCTCTCATAGTAATAAATATTTCAGAGACAAAACATAGTAGAACCTATATATATATAAACTCCTCTATCCTGGCTATTAGGATAACGAGGTGAAACTAGAGCTTATTATTAGTAGGGATACATCAGCAACTAAATGTTTCTTTACAGATAAAGAATACCTCTCCTGCCCCACATAATTCATCCATTATTTGCATGCCTTTCTCATACAAATTAGGGTAGATTGGTATTCTGCCTTCGACAAGATCATACCAGGTTAACGATCCTATAAATAATTTTCCACTTCATACTTTTCACTTGTATATTTCATTTAAAAGTCCTGTGAGTGCTTTACAAACTTTAATTAGGTAGTGTGCAACCTTCTGAGTATGCAACCACAACACCATCACAATGGGTCAAAGCTCACCAGTTTTACAGACGGATACACTGAGGCACAAAGAAACTAAGTGACTTCCAAAAGGTGACACAGTGGGTAAACTACGTAGCCAGCATGGAATCTAGGAGTCTTGATTCTCAGTACTGTGCTCAGATCAACCAAAAATGGTCCATCTTGGTAAAGCTAGCTACTTTTCTCCTTTCTTAAATGTATACTGAGCAATTGATCTGTTGGGTTTCAGAGCTTATGAAAGTACAGAACTTTTAGTGTAGTGTTGACTAGAGTCAGGTGCAGTGTGGAGAAGTGTTCTGCAAGCAACCCCTCACAGCTATGCTAATGGACTTCAAACCTGACCTGAAAAGCCTCGTCAATGAAGGTTTGGGCCTCTCTAGTTCAAAGACAAAAATGGGAATTGGGCTGTGGTTAACAGGTTCAGCTGCTTTTATATTGCATGAAGTTTTTTAAAGTATCAGAAAAAGTCCAGAGGAGGAGTAATGTGAAAGCTAATATGAGGAACAGAAGGGGTATCATATCAGGGAAAATGACTAACTAAGTATTTTCCATGTCAGCAGAGCAGAATACCTATGACGTACACACCTGTCAAGTAACACCGAAGGTTATCTAAAGTCAACTAAAGGTTATGTATGTTTAAGTAAGAAAGATCAGAATAGGAAAGAAAGCATAAAGATTTTTAGATACAACATATTGTATTTGTATGCAATGGACCTTTTCCTTTCTTTCAAAGTGATCAGATTTGTAGTGCTTTGGATCTAAAGAAATGAAATGTAATAATTCAATGAAAATATAATGCTAAATTTGGTCTCTTTTTTGGTATTATTGTGGGATAGTAATGCAGGTAAATCCCACATGGCTAAATGGTTCAGGGGATGATTTAAAATGTAGAGAATTTTGGAAGATCAAATCTTTAGAAAACAGAAATTCTGGTTTGGGGGCAATTTCAAAATTTTGGATAATCTTTATTTTGTGTATTTAGTTTTTGTGTAATTGGCATTTACATGTGAAAGGGTAAGTGTCTCAGTTTTAATTCTTTAAAAACCTGGTTAAAATGATTTAGAGTCAAATTTTCTCCTTGATGAGCAGTATGTGAGTAATTGGTCACTAATGTGAGTAAGGGCTTCTCAGTTTGGTCCTTTATTTATTTTTAGTGCAATGAGTTTACTGGAGATGGGCAGGAAAAGGGACAATTTAATGTAATAATATCCCTGACTACCAGGGTCACATTTTCAAAGGCTGCTTCTGAACTTGAGCGCACAGTTTTTGCAGACTATTTTGTAACTATTTGCACATTAAAACATACATTTAATCTCAAACATGGATGTCTGTCAGATTTGCATGCTCAAAAGCAAGGGCTTTTGCACAAAAATGATTGTACAATGATTGTACAAGCCTGCAGGTTTGGTAGTTGATTAAAGGCTGACTGAAAATTTGGCACAGTTCCATTCTGTGACATCACTACATTTTGTGACTGTATTTGCATTCAGCGAATGGGCTTAACACTATAGCTTCTGTGATAGCTCCTGTAATTCTTCTGAATGCCATTATAATAACTCCTCTATCATCTGCACCTTTTAATGATTCATAAATTCCTTGATTCCTATGAACAGACTCATGGAAAATTATAATATTGCTCTAATCAGGACACCAAGCTAGGGTATAGCAGAAACTTCTGCTGCCTGACTACCTCTAGCCTTCCTTCATTGCTTAGCTAAATGGTTTAAAATGAGGTTTTCACGACAGTTTGAAGAAAGGAAGTCCTGAGTTCAACATCAATGCCAGTAAAGGAGACCATGCTGAAAATTAAAAAGCAAAATAGACAATAACATGTAACAGATTTCAAATAGAGTACATGCAAGAGCATTCATTGTATAACAGATATATTATTAGCCGCACTATAATTTCTCTTTTTCATCTTCCAGTCGTTTGATCATTTTAGCTAGTACAATAATTTTCTCCCACCCATCCCCTACACAGCACATACATTGCACATGCATACTCTACTACAGTGACACTTTGCAAGTACTTTTTTGTGCAGTGGTTAAATAGCTTCATTTGAAACACAAAGGGTCTTATGTGAATCAGGTCATGTGGCAAATGTTAGGTTTTTCAGCACTCCTGTTTGCCCTACACTTACCAAGGCTGAATCAGTCCCATATAACTGGAGCCAGTGTAACATCACAGAAATCACTGATGCTGAAATTTTAGGGAGGTTCTGCAATTTTTTACTGTTTTTCTAAGTACTCTAAGCTTATGAGGAACTAGATCACTCAGGAAATTGGTAACTGGCTATGAAGTCTCTCACCTCAGCACTATATGTTTAAATCCATCACTCAGGAAATTGGTAACTGGATATGAAGTCTCTCACCTCAGCATGTTTAAATCCATCCCAGGCTGGTAGTGAGTAAAAACTGTTACCATTTGACAGATGTTGGATGCCCCATGTGAGCTGAATTAGTGGTATCCGTTACAGGTGCCAGCATCACAAAAATCACTATTATTCATGGTACCTTGGTAGCACTCTCAGCGCAGAAGTCAGTGATTGAGTGTACATGAAGGATTGACTCCCTCCTCACCTGTAAAAGTGGCCCCTTCAGGACAGAGATAATGACCATTATTTTGTAGGGAAGTTTGCACTGCTACTGCTCCTGATGAATCTGCCCTTAGATAAGCAGAGAGCCATCAATGTTGCACATTTCATAGGTTCTGAAGGAACTGAAAAAAAAAAGAAAAGCTTTCACTTAAAAAAGTTTAGTTTTTAAAGTGTGGTTCTCACGAGCCCTCAACATTGGCCTAACTGTGCCCAATAAAGTCAATAGAGTTTTACCGTCAATTTCAGTAGGAACAGCTGGCCAGCTGAGTGCTTTTGAAAATAACACCGTTAGTTTGTTCCCATTGTGCACATATAACTCTTTGCTCTTTTAAATCAGTTTATGGAAAACATCTTTAGCCAAGCAACAGCAGGTATACAGGTATGAATTCCATCCTCTATTCATCCAAGGCATTAGTCTTATCAAAGTGTGTTTAAAAGTACAGTTTTTAAATGGCATTGGACCACACCCTCAACTGAGGTTGGTGGGAGTTTTGACTAAGAAGTGTATGGCCTGTTACTATGTAAAAAAGGCAGTATGAAAAGCAAAATTCAGATGTAATCCAAAATGTGCAACCTGTTCACTGATGTGAGAGAAAGCCTGTGTCTTATTAGCAATTCCATAAAAAAATTTAATGAATAGGGCAAGGGTGGCCAACCTGTGGCTCCAGAGCCACATGTGGCTCTTCGGGGGGGGTGCTGATTGGTGGGTCTGCTGGTGGTGGGAGGCGCTGGGAGCGGGGGAGGAGGAGCTGATATGGGGTTGCTGACGTATTACTGTGGCTCTTTGACAATATACATTGATAAATTCTGGCTCCTTCTCAGGCTCAGGTTGGCCACTCCTGGAACAGGGTTTCAGGGCTTTATAGAGAGAATTTTTATTTAAGGAGAATATTTTATAAATTCGCACTAATATGTTTTTACACTCATGTGCTGTTTTCCTAAAAGTTATTTGTCCAACCGTTCCCTAATATGGACTTTCTTCTCATGCTGACTAAACTGGAAAATGAATAGATTTTTTCCTGTCCTTTCATTCATGGCATGTTTCCTTTTTATTTATCAGTCTACCATCTCTGTTCCAGTGCTTCTGCCTCAAATAATGGGCTAGTGGTTCCTTGGCATTGCAAGGGAGTTTAGAGGGGAAGTGTGAGGGGAAGCTAGATACACTTAACATTCTTTAAACTCTTTAAACTTAAGGCCAAATACACCCCTGATTAAAAAAATCCAACCCATCAACAAAGGAACGAGCTACAGGAGCAAAAAGAGAATGCAGGCAGAAGTCCAGCAAAAGAGTGGAGGCCATCCAGTTTATTGCACTGACTGCAGCATGTATGATTACCTGCCTATGGTGTATGTGTGCATTCAGTGCAAGGAGCTCCTGGTGCTCAGAGACTGTATATGGGCTTTGGAGACCAGAGTGACTGAACTGGAGCTGCTAAGGGAGACTGGGGCAGACAAAAACTGTCCCATAGGTGGGACTCTCCTTCCAGATGATGTCATGGTATCCTCTCGCACTGAGGATACCTCTCTGGGAGCAGGAACTCCAGTTATTAGGAAGAGACAGTAATAGTTATGGGGGATAAAGAACAGAATTGTCAGGCACATAGATGAACATAATTTCTTGGGGAAGAATTGTCATGGTATAATTCCCCACTCTGAACCTTAGCATCTAAAAGATGAGGTACCAGCATGAATTCCTCTAAACTCAATTACCAGCTTAGATCTTGTAGTGCTGCCACCAACCAGGAATTCCAGTGCCTGGTACACTCTGGTCCCCACAAAACCTTCCCCGGGGACCCCCAAGACCCAGACCCTCTGGATCTTAACACAAGGAAAGTAAACCCTTTCCCCCACCGTTGCCTCTCCCAGGCTTTCCCTCCCTGGGTTACCCTGGAAGATCACTGTGATTCAAACTTCTTGAATCTAAAAACAGAGAGGAGTGCACCTTCCCCCCTCCTCTTTCCCCCTCCCCAAGAGGTAATACAGATTCAAGCTTCGTGAATCTAAAACAGAGGGATTCCACCTTCCCCCCTCCCTTCTCTCTCCCTGTCTCCCACCAATTCCCTGGTGAGTACAGGCTCAATTCCCATGAGCCTCAACAAGGGGAAAAAATCAATCAGGTCTTAAAAAGAAAAACTTTTAATAAAAGAAAGAAAAAAGTAAAAGTTGTCTCTGTAATTAAGATGGTAAAGGTTACAGGGTCTTTCAGCTTATAGACACTAGAGAGAAGCCTTCCCCCCAGCACAAATACAAATTAAAATCCTTCCAGCAAAATACACATTTGCAAATAAAGAAAACAATCAAAAAGACTAAACCGCTACTGGTACTTACTATTTGAATAGAAAATTAGAGAGCCTGTAGCTACGTCTGGTTACTTTCAGAACCCAGAGAGAACAACAGACAAACAAACAACACAAAACAAAGACTTCCCTCCTCCGAGATTAGAAAGTATCTTGTCTTCTGATTGGTCCTCTGGTCAGGTGGTCCAGGTTCACTGCTTGTAACCCTTTACGGGTAGAAGAGACATTAACCTTTACCTATCTGTTTATGACAAGAATCAACATAGTTTTTGTAAAGGGAAATCATGCCTCACCATTCTACTAGAATTATTTGAGGGGATCAACAAGCATGTGGACAAGGGTTATTCAGTGGATATAGCCTACTTAGATTTTCACAAACCCTTTGACAAGGTGCCTCACCAAAGGCACTTAAGCAAATTAAGCTGTCATGGGATAAGATGGACGGTTCTGTCATGGATCGGTAACTAGTTAAAAGATAGGAATATAAAGGTAGGAATAAAAGGTCAGTTTTCAGAATAGAGAGAGGTAAATAGTGGTGTCCCCCAAGGGTCTGTACGGGGCCCAGTTCTATTCAACATATTCGTAAATTATCTGGAAAAAGGAGTAAACAGTGAGTTGGCAAAATTTGCAGATGTTACAAAACTACTCAAGATAGTTAAATCCAAAGCAGACTGTGAAGAGCTATAAAGGGATCTCATAAAACTGGGTGACTGGGCAACAAAATGGCCCAGATTAAATTCAGTGTTGATAAATGGAAAGTAATGCACATTGGAAAACATAATCCCAACTCTACATATAAAATGATGGGGTCTAAATTTGCTGTTACACTCAAGAGAGAGATCTGAGAGTCATTATGGATAGTTCTCTGGAAATATCCATTCAGTGGCAGCAGCAGTCAAAAAAGATAACAAGGTTGGTAATCATTAGGAAAGGGTTAGATAATAAGACAGAATATATCATATTGCTTCTATATAAATCCATGGTACACTCACAGCTTGAATACTGCATGCAAATGTGGCCACCTCATCTCAAAAAAGATATATTGGAATTGGAAAAGGTACAGAAAAGGGCAACAAAAATGATTAGGGGTGTGGAACAGCTTCCGTATGAGGAGAGATTAATATGATTGGGACTTTTCAGCTTGGAAAGAGAAAACTAAAGAGAGATATGATAGAGGTTCATAAAATCATGGATTATATCAATAAAGTTAATAGGGAAGTGTTATTTACCCCTTCACTTAACACAGGAAGCAAGGGTCACCAAATGAAATTAATAGGCAACAGGCTTGAAACAAACAAAAGGAAGTATTTCTTCACACAACACACAGTCCACCCACGGAACTCTTTGCAGAGGATATTGTGAAGGCCAAGACTATAATAGGGTTAAAAAAAGAACTAGATAAATTAATGGAGGATAAGTCCATCAATGGCTATTAGCCAGGATGGGCAGGGATAGTGTCCCTAGTCTCTGTTTGCCAGAAACTGTTTATGGGCAACAGGGGATGTATCACTTGATGATTACCTGTTCTTTTCATTCCCTCTGGGGCACCTGATATTTGCCACTGTCAGAAGACAGGATACTGGGCTAGATGGACCTAAGGCTACATGGACATCTTATGTTCTTAAGTTCTTATTGCATAATACTTGCTATGTCTGGAAGAGGATGCAGTGGAGAGAAATGTCAGTATTCTGCCTCTGGAGATCAAAGCCCATTTTCTATTTGGCTGTGATGAGAGGTTAATAATCTGTAGATTTATGTCAAAAATCTTAGCAAAAGTTAACATTTAAAGCCATCTCCCATTAAAACAAGCAACTATGCTGGAGAGCTGGAAGGCAGTAAATGTTTAAAGAAGGTCCTACGGGTGATCTTGGGATTGAACACCAGTAAGCCTAACTTGAATACCAGGAACATTGGTTGAGATGATAATTAAAAACAGAATTATAATACATTTTGTTGAACATCCTATGATAGGAACAAAGCAACATGGATTCTTTAAAGGCAAAATCATACCTCTCTAATCTAATAATTGAGTGCATCAACAAAATTGTGGATAAAAGAAACCGAGTTGATAGCTGGCCCATTTGACTTCGGAGTTCTCTAAGGTTCTGTGTTAAGAATGGTGTTGTTTAATGTATTAATATTCAGTAATAGGGGGAGAGATGTGAACAACATTTGCAGATGTAGTACAACTATTTAGATTAATCAAGATTTTTAAAAGTCTTGTGAGGAACCTAAAAAAGCTAGGTGAATGAGAAGCATCATGGGAGATAAAATTGCATGGTAAAGCACACTAGAGAGAGTAATTTAAACTTCTCTTACACATTGCTGTGTCTTTAACTATAATCATTTGGAGAAAGGACTATATGAATCAGTTCAGTAAAAACCTCTATTTGACATGCAATGGCAGTCAAAAGAGGGTCTGATCTGGCTTCCATTGAAATCAATGTCTAAACTCCCTCCGATTTCGATGGGGATAATCAACCTCTTATTATGATGGGATGGAGAATATTACTGAAAATATTATGGTTCTTGCTCAGTTCAGGTCACCTTAAAAATACAGTAGAAAAAGATGGTTCAGAGATGGGCAACAAAAATGTTAGAAATAGAAAAACTTTCACATGAAGAGGCATTGAAAAGAAAGTGACTTACTAGTTTAAAGAGGAGCCAAAGAAGAGTGTACATGATAGCAATATACAAAATATTGACTCATACAGAGAAGGTAAATTGGGTGGCCTTATTATACTAGAAACAGTGTGACAATAAGTAAAATTTGTAATGCAATAGATGTAATGGTGATAAAAGGAAATTCTTTTTTCACCAATGCACCTGAGCAATTCACTGAAATAAGATAATTATGTGGAAATAAATACCATTAAATCATATAGATTCATAATTTATCACCATACATATATACATGTGAAAATTTTCAAATAAATGTGCCAAGTGAATGTATTTGACTTTCACCTTTCATATTCATATAAACATATGCAGATTTTTTTGCCTTTAATTGTCATATAACACACAATTTTCCTAAGCTGTGGCAGAGAAAGCAAGTGAATTATTTATGGTACAAATAATGTGTGGTTCTCTTCATTATGTGATAGCAAATGAAATTGGTTTATCTCCACTGTTGGTTCCTTAATTTCATAGAGTAACTAAAGACCTGATCCAAAGTCCACTGCAGTTAATGGAAAGACTGCTGTTAAGTTCAGTGGGCTTTGCATCAGGTCCCAAGACCATTGAGTTCCTTCATCATGCCAACAGAGCAACATTGCCTCATATTACCCTAAGACAGAACTAGAGGAAATTCAGCAGGCTTATATCTGATGCCTCTTTTCATGTGTCTGACAATTGTGAGTGTTTTATAATGGATTGTTCCATTCCTTCTTAACTTTAATTCTGCTCAAAGGCCTGACTCTCCTCTCACTTACTCATGTGAAAGCCAGGAATTTGAAGTCAATGGAGTTCCACAGTTTTACTCCAGTGTAAGTGAGAGCAGGATCAAGCTTGGTGTTTTTAGTGATTATGCATTTCAAGGGTATGTTCCCTTTTCTTGTTATTTGTGGCTTTGTTCATTAACATAAATTTGACTACACTAAATGTCTCTTCTCTGTGCAGGCTTTTAGTTTGTCTTAGTTAAGTTGTGCTGAATTTTATCATTTTCTTTTTCATTGACTGCCCTACCAGTTTTTATCTCTTTAGTGTATTCTATCACCTTACTGATTGTTCCCACACTTACTGACCTTGTAGATTAGTCTTTTATGTGGTAATCTATCAGAAGCTTTTCTAAAGACTGTAGAAATTATGTCTATACCTTCCACTGTGATCAATAATTTTTAATTCTTTTTAAAAAGTGCTGAGGGCATTCTTAGGGATGATCTTCCCTTTGTGAGGCCACGTTAGCAATTCCTTTTGCAGTTATACCAACTGTTCCCTTATTCTTTTCTGGAATAATAGTGTTTCAAGGATATTACACAGCTCTGAAGTCAGTCTCAGTGGTTAGTAATTTCCTAGCTGGATTTAATCTTAACAACATTGTAAGTATCACTGTCCTCTTCTTTTCAGTCCATCTCATATTTCCAAACAGGTTTTAAATATATCTGCTAATGATTCCCCTATCACTTCTGACATACCCTTCTGACAGGGCTGGCCTTACCATGAGGTTAACTGGGGTGGCTGCCTCAGGTGCCAGACTGGGAGGGGAAGGGTGCCACTAGAACCCACAATATAGAAAATTGTGTCTGCTGCTGGTGCATATGTATTCTCTCTGCTCTAGAAGCTCTCTGCTCTAGATGCATGGAGATGGTGGAGTGCTGTGCTCATACAGTTACTGGCAACAAAAGCAGGTCCAGGTCCAGGTACCAGCTAAAGAAGCAGGTGCTTGGGGCGGCCAATACCAAGGGGCGGCACTCTGCCCGCTATTGGGGCGGCATGTCCGAGTCTTCGGCGGGAATTTGGCGGCAAGTCCCTCAGTCCCTCTCTTCCTCTTTGAGCTGTTGCCGAAGAGGAAGAGAGAGAATGCAGGACCCGCCGCCGAACTGCCGCCGAAGAGTGCGGCGGCACGATTGCACTGCTGCAGCTTTTTTTTTTTTTTTTTTTTTTTTTTTTTTGTCACTTGGGGCAGCAGAAAACCTGGAGCCAGACCTGAACAAAAGTCAAAAGATTGCGGCAGATATGATGTCAGCAAGATATTACTCTGTTATTCTGGAGTGCACACCAGACATCAGCTATACGGAACAATGACTTTAATGGTATGTTTTGTAACAACAACAGAACCTAGTGAAAATGTCCCTGCAATGGTGACTGTCAGAGAGCATTTTCTAGAATTTATTAACACTGATGTTACTACAGGAGCTGGTATGAGAAATGTGCTTCTTAAAAAGCTGGAAGATACAGAATTGTGATAGCTGACATGAGAGGTCAGGGCTACGATAATAGTGCCAACATGAGAGGAAAGAACAGAGGAGTGCAGACACAGATCCGAGAGTTAAACTCTCGAGCTTTTTTTATCCCATGCAGTTCTCATTTATTGAACTTGGTGGTCAGTGATGCAGCATCCGCTTCTAGTGAGGCTGCTGAATTTTTTAATGTAATTCAAAGCATTTCTGTATTTTTCTCTGCATCAACTCATCAATGGCAAATTTTGAAGCAACATCTGGGAACATCCTCTCTGACACTGAAACCACTGAGTGCCACACGATGGGAAAGTCGAGTGGAGGTGATAAAGCCTATCAAACACCAAATTGGGAAGATCATAGAATCTTGGAATATCAGGGTTGGAAGGGACCTCAGGAGGTCATCTAGTCCAGACCCCTGCTCAAAGCAGGACCAATCCCCAACTAAATCATCCCAGCCAGGGCTTTATAAAGCCTGACTTTAAAAACCTCTAAGGAAGGAGATTCCACCACCTCCCCAGGTAACCCATTCCAGTGCTTCACCACCCTCCTAGTGAAAAAGTTTTTCCTAATATCCAACCTAAACCTCCCACACTGCAACTTGAGACCATTAGTCTTTATTCTGTCATCTGCTACCACTGAGAACAGTCTAGATCCATCCTTTTGGAACCTCCTTTCAGGTAGTTGAAAGCAGATACATGATGCCATAGTTGTCATTATGCAGGATAATGCTATGACAGGAACTGTTTGTGGCAGAGGAAAATGGAATCACCAGAAACATATATAACTTCAAATTTCTGTGTGGCTTAGTGTTATGACGACATACTGTTTGAAATAAATGTTGTAAGCAAGAGACTCCAAGGTGTTGACCTTGATATATCTGAAGCAATGGAACAACGAGACAAAGCAAAGTCATACCTACAGTCTTACCGGTCAGATGAGGGATTTCAAAACGTTCTGAAGCATGCAGCCCTTTCAAGATACATTTTAACAGGATCAACTCCAAAGGCTGTTCTGGAACATATGTGCACAAATAAGAAGACCACCTTCTTTTCACATGCTTTTGTTGCTCTGCGCATGCTTCTAACACTTCCTGTAACAGTTGCCAGTGGAGAACGCAGCTGCTCCAAGCTGAAGTTAATAAAAACACATCTATGCTTCAAAATGACACAGGAGAGGCTGGTCAGCCTTGCAACCATCTCAACAGAGCATGAGCTGGCCCAGACTGTGGACCTTCAGGAAGCAGTTCAAATCTTTGCAGCAAAGAAGGCACGGAAAGCACCACTTTGATTATTCAAACAGATAAAAATTCCAGTGTTTACTATGCAGACAAGACAAGTTACATTTGCTGTTCAGGCGTTTGAAAGTTAAGTGTTACTTAAAATTTTTGAACAAGGTATTTTAAGTTGTTAGTTCTCCTTTATTGGGGTAGGTAGCAGAGCAGTACCATGAGAGGAGTAGAACAGGAAGAAGGCAGACTTGAGACCTTTCAAAGTTTTGGGCCAGGCAAGGGGGCATGGGGTCATCATTTGAGCTCCCTGTCTCAGGTGCCAAAATGTTGTGGGCCGGCCCTGCCTTCTGATTTAATTCTGTGTATCCCTGGAGTTATGTTAGCCTTCAGATGTTCTAATTTCTTAATGACAATTCCAGTGTGATACCAGTTTTCTTCAATATTTATTTTTCCTGCCTCAGGAAATTTATGCCTGATTGTGTCATCTATCCTCCCCTGATTTATGGACAATAGACAGTTCATTGTGTAAGCCAGGGGTCGGCAACCTGTGGCACGCGGCTCGCCAGGGTAAGTACCTTGGTGGTCTGGGCTAGTTTGTTTACCTGCTGCCTCTGCAGGTTCAGCCAGTTGCAGCTCCCACTGGCCGTGGTTCGCCGCTCCGGGCCAATGTGGGCGGTGGGAAACCATGGTCAGCATATCCCTTGGCCTGTGCCACTTCCCGCAGCCCGTATTGGCCCTGAATAGCGAACCGCGGCCACTGGGAGCTGCAATCGGCCGAACCTGTGGACACGGCAGGTAAACAAACTGGTCCGGCCCGCCAGGGTGCTTACCCTGGCGAGCCACATGCCCGAGGTTGCCGACCCGTGGTGTAGGCCATGTCTCCTTGTCAGTAAACTTTCATTGCCATTTTTAGGTACCCTTCTTTCTCTTTCAATGACCTTAAATTCCTTTTCTAATTGAAAATAAAATAATCCTTATTTACAATAACCTAACTTCATGTGAGATTTCCTTTCATTTTGTACCTTTGGTTTCCTTATCACTTAGTTACATTCTCATAACTTCATTCTGCAATCTTTCAAGTTTTCCTTTATATCTGATGTTTTTATACCTTAAATATGCCTTTTTTTACATTAATTATTTTTTGCACTTCTCCCTTCACCTGTAATATATATATTTTTGATACAAATTGTTCTCATTGCTGGATGACACACATAACCTTTGGGTATACAATAATTGACTTTAACCACTTGTTCATTTTCCTTCTCTTTCCTTTCCATTCAGTGCTGCTTCCCATTCAGTTTCATCCAGCATTTTCTGAGATTCCTTTTCCTGAGATTCAAAGTTTTTATATTTGCATTTTGGTTTCATTGTAATCTTAATTAGAACACTAACTAGACTATGACCACTGCTGCTTTTAGATGCTTCCCACCTTTGTGACTCCAATTATGTTCTCTTTTACTAAAATCGTAGGTGAAGGACTGATTCCTATTGTCACACTGAGGTATAGGTGGTGCAATCTAGTGGTAGGAACAGGAGTCTGGTGTATTGGTTGGAGTAGAGTCATAGTGCAGAACTTGAGGTATGGTCAGGAGACCAGCCAAGCCCCGGAGTGAAAACAGAACCAAAAGATAGAACCAGAGTCATGGTCAGGAGGCTAGCAGGTGTTCAGGACCAGGAGTTAGTAATCAGGAGTTCAGGGACAGGCAATGGAGTAGGCAAAAGGGTGAAGCCAGGGCTGGACAGGAAGCAGGTGTGGTGCAGCTGCAAGCATGGAATGTGGTGAGAAACCACAGTGCTGCTGTTGCTTCAGGGCTCAAATGGTGATCTCTTGGCTCTTCTGACCAATCGGGGAACACAGTCACTTAGTGTGGGTTTATTGGGCCTGGCCGAACTCATTGGGTTGCTAGGCAACCAAGTCTCAAGATACCTGAGTTCCTGCCACCTATTCTTATACATAGAAAATAGATCTTGTCAAATTAACTTATATCGTTTTTGATGAGATTACAAGTTTGGTTCATAAAGGTAACAAAGCTGATGCAATATACTTAGGCTTTTGTGAGGCTTGGTGCCACACAACATTTTGACTAAGAAAGTAGAACCATAGAGAATCAACATGGCACATTAAATGGGTTAAAAACTGGGTAAATGTAAGGTCTCAAAGTGTAGTTATAAATGAGGAGTCATGATTGAGCAAGTGTGTTTCAATTGGGGTCTCACAGGGTTTGGTTCTTGGTCCTAAGCTATATAACATTTTTATCAATGACTTGAAAGAAAATATAAACTCATTACAGATGGAATTTGCAGATGACCCAAAGATTGGGGGAGTGGTAAATAATGAAGAGGACAGATCATTGACAGAGAGTGAGCGGTATCACTTAGTAAACTGAGTGCAAGCAAACAATATACATTTTAATATGACCAAAAGTAGAGTTATATATCTAGTAGCAAAGAATGTAGACCATACTTACAAGATGGGGTACTCTATCCTGGGAAGCAGTTGACTCTAAAAATGACATGGGAGGTCATGGTAGATAATTAGCTGTGGCCAGAATAGTTAATGCAAGCCTTGGATGAGTGAACAGGAGATTATTGAGGAGGAGTAAGGTGATTATATTACTTTGTTGTATTTGGTTCTCAGGGCCAGCTTTAGGGTGATTCCTCTGATTCCCGTGAATTGGGCCCTGCACCTAAGAGGGCCCTGCAGCGTCCGGAAGAGGGGCCTAGCACCCTCCGCCAAAGTGCTGCTGGAAACAGCAGCAACCGATTGAGCTGCCAGCGAATTGCCACTGCTATCTTCAGCAGCAGCTCAATCACTGCCACTGTCTTCAGCGGCATTTCAGCGGCAGCTCTTTTGAATCAGGCCCCGCACATCCTAAAGCCGGCCCTGTTGGCACTGATCTGACTGCTACTGGAATATTATGTCCAGGTAAGGTGTCTGAAATACAAGATAAATTGGGGAGGGTTCATAGAACAGCTATGAGAATGATTAAGGGATTGGAAAACATATGTTATAATGAAAGACTCAAGGAGCTCAATCTGTTTAGCTAGCAAAGAGAAGATTAATGGATGACTCAATCACAGACCATAAGTACCTACATAGGTATGGCATTCCAGGGTGCAGTCTGGACCAATGAGGGGCTGTGTCACTCTTGTCCTACAACCTGGGGTGCCTCACAATGCTTTGTGGCTGTAGCTCCCCCTGTGCTGTTCACAAACAGCCTTTCAGCCTGCAGGCAGGTAAGACCTTGAGTGTCTGTATGTATCTACAGCTTTCCAGCCACACATCAGTCACATGCTGGGTTCCCCTAGCCTTGGTTACCACTTGCAGCGTGACCCCAACACACTCACAGTTCTGGTTTTTCCCTCAGAATGTATGTCCTGCACTGTGCAGTCTTCTCCTGGACAGTCTAGATCAGTGGTGGGCAACCTGCAGCCCACGGGCCGCATGCGGTCTGTCAGAGTAATCTGCTGGCGGGCCACTAGACAGTTTGTTTACATTGACCGTCTGCAAGCATGGCTGCCCGCAGCTCCCAGGGGCCACAGTTTTCCATTCCCAGCCAATGGGAGCTACGAGAAGCGGTGTGGTCCGCAGGTTGCCCACCGCTGGTCTAGATATATTAGGTCTATTGAGCCTTTAAGGGGATTGATATATAAACGTCTCCTATTTTAAATGAGTTACCCAAACAATTCACAATACTGGATTCGTTTTAATTAAAGAATAAAACAAGTTTATTTACTTACAACGAGAGATTTTAAGTAGGTACAAGTACAAAGAGAGGGGAGATAGCTCAGTGGTTTGCACATTGGCCTGCTAAACCCAGGGTTGTGAGCTCAGTCCTTGAGAGGACCATTTGGGGCAAAAATCTGTCTAGGGATTAGTCCTGCTTTAAGCAGGGGGGTGGACTAGATGACCTCCTGAGGTCCCTTCTAATCCTGATATTCTATAAAGGCATTCAACTCAGAAATGGTTGAAAGAGATAAATCACTTTCTAGTGCTAAAATTTAACAAACTAGACTTGATTCAATATAAGATTCTGACATATGCTCCCCGCAACAGGGCTGACCAAATTTCATGTCAGGATGTAAGAAAAGTCCAATGATGATTTCTTTTGTCATCTTAAGTGAAAGAGCGAGAGATGATTAGAGAGTGATAACTTGGAGTGTTTTTACTTTTATAGTTCAGTCATCCTTCAAAATACATTTTCCTGAGGTTTACCCCTAGATAAACTTCATTCCCACTGCAAGGACAGAGACAAGGAATCTGGTGGTGAAAGACGTTCCATGCTGTTGTTTGCTTAGGTTCAAATCTGTTTTATTCCTGCCTCCCTTCTTTGCCAAAGCAATGGCCATTTGGTAGGAGATTGCCCATCAACTTTGATGACAGCTGGCTAGAGGTATCAGCTATGCTTTGTCTTTGAGAAACAGGTTTACCCACTCCCCAAGCTTGTCTGGTAAACACCCTTTAGTCATGATGTCAGCTTATGTTCATAACTTTACATATAATGTTGTTACATACATTCTTCTTCAAGTGCTTGCTTATATCAATTCCAGTAGGTGTGTGCACACGCTGCGTGCATGGAAGTCGGAAAACTTTTCCCTAGCAGCTACTCATCAGGCCGGCTGTGGAGCCCCCTGGAGTGGCACCGATATGGTGGTCTATATAAGACTCTGCCGGCCTGACTTCCCTTCAGTTCCTTCTTACTGCCTATGACGGTTGTTGGAACAGTGGTCTCTTACTACTCCCTAGCATTCTCTTATCATTGTAAATAGTTCCCTTTGTTAGTTAATCATTAGTAGTTATCTTAGTGTTAAGTGTAGTATAGTGGTTGGGGGGATTTTCCCCTTCAACGAGTGCCCTACGGGGCTCTGGGGCATACCGTCCCAGGGCTTCAAACCCTGCAGCTCTTGTGGCAAGCCCACGCCTACGGGCAACCCCCACGACTCCTGCCTTAGGTGTCTGGGGGAGACTCATCAGGCATACTGGTGCAAAATCTTCAAAGCATTCAAGCCCCGCACGAGGAAAGAGAGGGAAATCCACCTCAAGCACTCCTCATGGAGTCTGCACTGTGTCCCTTTCAAGATGCGAACCTGAGTGCCTTGGTGCACAGTGCTCCCCCAGCAGTGCCGCCCACAGAACTGCACAAGGACCCTCGCCCTCCTCGGGAGCGACTATCTCCCGGGCCCCAAAGACATCTACCTCGGCACCGCTCCCACTCCTCGGTTGCTCATAAGCATCGAGCCGTGAAAGGACATTCTAAAAGGTCTGAGGCAGTCACCGCGGCCCTGACCGAACACAGATCTGACCAGGCCCCAAAGAGTGACAAAACCGCAAGACCTCCATCTGCTCATACTAGTCCCACGCAACAAGGGCCTCTTCAAATGGAGGAAGCTATGTTGCCCTCCACTCCGGACACCCTTGAAGCCTCTAGAGGGCTTATTGAGATGATGGCACCCGTGTACCCTATCCCAGTGCCGCCCTGGCATGACTCTCAGTACCGTCGAGGGCTAAACCGGCAATGTTTGGGCTACCCGTTCCCAGACCAGCTTCTCCATGCCACTCTGAGTCCCGGTGTCATTCGGAGTCCCGGCATCGCACTGTGCACCAGTCCAACTCACGAAGCCGGTTGGACTCGCAGTGCTGGTCTCGCAGCCCCGACCTTCAGAGTTGTTCATGCTCGAGGTCGTCATCGGCCGCCAGGATATTTTCCCACTCGAGGTCCAGATCGCATTCGGTGACCCCACAGCACTGTTTGAATCGGTACTGATCTGCGCACTGATCCCTTGCATGGCACGGCACCGCTCATCATTGTGGCACCATCCTCAGGCCCGTTGCAGATCCCCTACCCGACTCTGGTCCCCTTTGTGGCACCAATCATTGTCGCGGCACCAATCCACATTTCGGCACAGATCATCTTCACGATGTCGGTCCATGTCACGGCACCGATCCTGTTCACAGCACCGGTCTCCTTCATGAATGTCATAAACAGATGTCTAAGGGTTACTGTCTCTTTTACCTGTAAAGGGTTAAGAAGCTCAGTGAACCTGGCTGACACCTGACCAGAGGACCAATGGAGGACAAGATACGTTCAAATTTTGGTGGAGGGAAGTCTTTGTTTGTGCTGGTTTTTTTGGTTCGTTATTCGCTCTTGGCTAAGAGGGACCAGACGTACACCCAGGTTTTCCCAATTTTTCTGAATCAGTCTTTCATGTTTCAAAATTGTAAGTATAGCCAAGCAAGGCGGATTAGTCTTATGTTTGTTTTTTTAACTTGTAAATGTGTCTTTTTGCTGGAAGGATTTTTACCTCTGTTTGCTGTAACTTTGAATCTCAGGCTGGGCGGGGGAATCCCTCTAGTCTATATGAATCTGAGTACTCTGTAAAGCATTTTCCATCCTGATTTTACAGAGATAATTTTTACCTTTTCTTTCTTTAATTAAAAGCTTTCTTTTTAAGAACCTAATTGATTTTTTCTTGTTTTAGAATCCAAGGGATTGAGTCTAAACTCACCAGGAATTGGTGGGGGGAAAAGGAAGGGAATGGTTAATTCCTCTTTGTGTTAAGATCCAAGGAGTTTGGATCTGTGTAGCCTCTCAAGGCAACCCAGGGAGGGGAGAGTCTGGGGGGAAAAAGAGGGGGATGGTTAATTTCTCCTTGTTTTAAGACCCAAGTGGTTTGGGTCTTGAGTTCCCCAGGGAAGGTTTTGGAGGAACAGAAGTGTGCCAGACACAGACTTCTGGCTGGTGGCAGTGTACCAAATTTAAGCTAGTAATTAAGCTTAAAAGTGATCATGCAGGTCCCACTTCTTGAACCCTAAAGTTCAAAGTGGGGAAAAAAACCTTGACATGGTGGCAGAGGTGGGATTTCTAGGAACCAGAAGCCAGTAGGATTTTTTTTCTCTCCTTCCTAGCTGCTTGGAAAGCAGCCTGAGGGCAGAGGTGTTAAGTTTTTTTAACAAAGGTCTTTGTTAAGAGGAGGCTTCAAGCTGTGAGCCAGCAGACAGCCAGCAAAAGACATTTACAAGTAAAATTGTCTTTTTTTTTTCTTTTTACCTCTCCAGTATAGCTAGTTAGAAAATCTCTGTTAACCTGAGCTGCAGAAGTAGTGTGGCCAGCACAAGAAAGCAGAAAAAATGAGTGCCAAAAAAGCAGTTAAACAGGAAATGACTAGGCTGGACGCAGAAAAGAAAGCCAAAGAATCTGACCACAGGAGAAAGCTGGAAATGAAAGAAATAGAACAAGCCAAAAAGGCTGCCCACTGGAGGGCTTTGGAGCTCCAGAGGGAGGCACTGGAATTAGAAAAGGCTCAGCAGGATGGAACAGCCAACCCTAACAACCCTTCTCCAGGTACTGTTCCCCATCCCAGAAAATTTCCCACCTACAAAGCAGGTAATGATACTGAGGCCTTCTTAGAAAATTTTGAAAGGGCCTGCCTTGGGTACAACATCTCTACAGACCAGTACATGATAGAACTGAGGCCACAGCTCAGGGGATCCTTAGCAGAGGTGGCGGCTGAAATGCTTAAGAAAAACATGAACGATTATAAACTTTTTCAAACCAAGGCCAGAATCAGAATGGGGCTAAAACCTGAGCATGCCCGTTGGTGGTTCATAGCCCTAAGGTGGAAACGAGATGTGTCATTTACCCGATACGCCTACCACATTGGAAAGAATTGGGATGCCTGGATATCAGGAGCAAATGCAAACTCTCTGGCAGAGCTGTCCTTCCTAATGCAAATGGAGCAGTTCTTAGAGGGTGTTCCTGAGAAAATAGAAAGGTACATCCTAGATTGGGAAGCCCAAAACTGTAACCAAGGCGGGGGAGATTGGAGCCAAATGGGTGGAAGTGGCAGAAAAGAAGAAAGCTACTAGCAAGGGGAGCGAATATCACAGGGGGCAAACAGAAAATAAACCCTATCACCAAGGGCAACCCAAGACCCCACCTACAACCCAAGGAAAGCCCCAGACACCCTATTGTCCTACCTCATCAGTCTCCAGCAACACACCTCGGCCCAGTGACCAGTCAGCTAGGCGATGCTTTAAATATAATGAACTGGGACATATAAAGGCCAACTGCCCCAAGAACCCCAACCGAGTGCAGTTCATTACACCACCATCACACCAAAGATCCCCAGGCCCAGATGCCTCTCAAATACCCTCGGAGTGAAGGGAAACCTTGAGAGTGGGCGGAAAGAAGGTTATCGCATGGAGAGACATGGGGGCACAAGTGTCAGCTATCCACCAATCCTTAGTGGACCCCAAATTCATCAGCCCAGAGGCCCAAGTGACAATTTACCCATTCATGTCAAAATCTGTAAACTTGCCTACAGCTGAACTGCCTGTCCAGTACAAGGGCTGGTCAGGAATGTGGACTTTTGCAGTCTATGACAATTATCCCATCCCCATGCTACTGGGGGAAGACTTGGCCAACCAGGTGAAGTGGGCCAAGAGGGTGGGAATGGTTACACGCAGCCAAACCAGGCAACCTTCCAGACCCATCCCTGTTCCTGAGCCGTCCACCAGGGCCCCGTCTGTGTTACCAAAGACCCAGACAGAGGTGGTGGACCCGGATCCCCTGCCAACGACTGCAACAGCCATAGTGCATCCAGTTCCAGAACCGGAGGATCCGTGGTTAAACCAGACTGAGCGCGCCTGCTCAGACTTGGTACGGCGCGTACTCCTAGAAAGCCATAAACCCTATACCAGACTCACTTACGAAGCTAAATGGAAAAGATTTTCCACTTGGTGCGCCCAGTGGCAGGTATCCCTGTGCCAAGCTCTGATACCCTGCATCCTGGACTACTTAATGCACTTGAAAGACCAACATCTTGCCTTCAGTTCCCTTAAGGTTCACCTCGCGGCCATTTCAGCATTCCATCCAGGAGCGGTGGGATGCTCAGTGTTCACATACCCAGTTGTGCAGCGCTTCCTGAAAGATTTGGAAAAGATCTATCCCCCGATGAAACCTCTCGTGCCAGCTTGGGACCTGAACTTGGTTCTTTCATGTCCGATAGGTCCTCCTTCGTGCTACTGGCTTCCTGTTCACTCCTCTACCTTTGCTGGAAGGTAGCCTTCCTAGTGGCCATTACTTTGGCATGCTGGGTTTCCGAGCTACGAGCTCTCACATGTGAGCCACCATCTTCCACAAGGATAAAGTTCAGCTGAGGCCTCACCAGCCTTCCTGCCATTTCCATGTATGCCAGGACATTTTCCTGCTGGTTTTCTACCCAAAACCACACGCCAACCTTTGGGAGCAGTGTCTTCATTCACTGGACATTAGAAGAGCCCTCACCTTCTATATAGACCGCACAAGGTCATTCCGTAAGACGACACAGCTGTTCGTTGCCATTGTAGAACGGATGAAGGGTGCTCCGGTCTCTGCTCAGTGGATATCTTCATGGATTACTGCATTTATCCATACCTGCTGTTATGGCTCACTCCACAAGGGCTTAGGCATCGTCTATGGCCTTTCTGGCAAATGTGCCCCTTCAGGACATCTGCAGGGCTGCCACATGGGCCTCAGAGCATACTTTCACGTCACACTACTCCATAGTCCAGCAGTCTCACAATGATGCTACCTCCGGCAGGGCTATTCTTCAGTCCACACTACCTTGACTCCGACCCCACGTCCGAGGTAAAGCTTGGGAGTCACCTAACTGGAACTGATATGAGCAAGCACTCAAAGAAAAAATGGTTTCAGAGTAGCAGCCATGTTAGTCTGTATCCGCAAAAAGAACAGGAGTACTTGTGGCACCTTAGAAATTTATTTCTGCATAAGCTTTCGTGAGCTACAGCTCACTTCTTCGGATGTGTTACTCACCTTTTTATAACTGTTGTTCATTGGCATGTGTTGCTCATATCTATTCCATTCCCCCCCACCTTCCCCTCTGTCAGAGTAGCCGGCAAGAAGGAACTGAAGGGGGGTCAGGCCGGCAGGGTCTTATATAGAGTGCCATATTGGTGCCACTCCAGGGGACTCCACAGCCGGCCTAACAGGTAGCTGCTAAGGAAAATTTTTCCAACTTCCATGCATGCGGCACATGCACACACTTAACTGGAATAGATATGAGCAACACATCTCAAAGAACAGTTACAAAAAGGTGAGTAACCGTTTTTTTCATTATGATATTATTGATCAGTGAATTATTAGTTTCAAATGATACCTCACAAGGCATATTTTGTACAAAGATTATTACAGTTGTGCATAGGGTGTGAATATGGGGGTGCATTTGGACACAACGAGGAACAGAAGTTTGATAATAGAGGACTCTTCAACCTAGGAGACAATGGTATAACAAGATCCAGAGGCTGGAAGCTGAATCTAGATGTATTCAAATTAGAAATAAGGTGCACATTTTTAATTGTAAGGGTAAGTAATCACTGGAACAAATAACCCAAAGGTTGTGGTGGCTTTTCCCCCACTGGAAATTTTAAAATCAGTAATGGATGTTTTTCTAAGAGATCTGCTCTAGTTCATACAGGAATGTTATGGCTTCGATTACGCAGGAGGTCAGACTAGATGGCCACAGTGGTCCCTTCTGGCTTTATAATCCATGAATACATTGTTTAAGGAAAGGTCTGTTTCCAGTCTACAAACATGACTGACTGATTCCTTCCTATTGAAACAAACTTAATGTTTGTGAAAGGTGTTGGATTGGGAGGACTGACCCCAAAGTCTATTTAGCTACAGAAAGGATAGAACACAATAACAGCAGTATATGCTTATGCCCAGCCGTTGTGCCACCACACTGACCTTCAGCAACTGCCCCAAAAGGCAAGAAGGTAGTTCAATTTCCTTACCCATGCAATCCTAGATCACTCTGCTGAAATCAGCAAGAATACTTACTACTGTTAAGATGTTGGTTTTCTGGTGATGTAGTCATCTGTTGACCTGGAACAGGAAATTATTCCCCCCAGGAAGCAGTTACAGAAGCAAATTCATGCTAAATGCTGTAATTGTGTCCTACAGTACACAATCAAAGGAACATAAAATACTAGTACTTGTTTTTAGTTACTACGTTGTGTCAAAACTCTCTCTGGAGAAGTTCACAGAAATATTAAAGTTAAAATGCAATGTGTTTTTTTAAACAACAGATCTCAAAGCTTGCTGAAAGAAAAAAACTATTTCAGTATATTCACATATAATAACACAATCATATACAGTAGATTCTGTCCTTCTGCACTTTGCTATACAGTGTTAATGACTGGTACTTAAATACTTTACAAATTGAATTGCACTTGTGTGAAAAACTGGATTTATAAAATAAATTACTATATCTTGTAGGTTAAAATTTTGGTTCTGCAATTGTAGCTGTTACAAGTTACCTAAACCCCTTTTTATATTGCATTTCACATGGCTATATTTTACAACTACTCTAATAAAAAAATTCTATACAAAAGTTGTTTGATATTAATAGCAATCATTAACAACTAGATAGATTTTGGTTAAGTATATTTGCAATACATTTAATCTTATTAAACTCAGCTCTGAGTTGTTTCTTCCAGATATTATAGGTCTTTATGAAGCTAGCAATATAAAGAAGAGATTTCAGCCGTTTTCGGCCAAGAATTAGGTTTAGCTTAATGGATCAATTCTTTTCTTATTAAACTGAGTCTGACCAGTGCCAAGTAATACATTCAGCATTGATCTTTGTCTCACCCTGCTGTAGCTTGCGTTCTCTTTATGTACATGAAAAATAAGGTGCCAAGAATGAAAACAATGCCTGTATAATACAAATATAGAATTTTTCACAGACTTCCATTCTGCTTATCATTTCACTTTGTTATTAATGTCTTGTTCAATGCTTTTCAGAAACTTATTGTTAAGAAGCACTTTTATTTCCATACAGACTATTTTCCCTCCTATTAAAAAACAAAAACAAAACAAAGACCCATACAAAACACCAGATGAAGTGCAACACTTGTTTCAGTGCTTTGGCCCTAAGTATATTAGGCCCCTTTCTATATGCACACCAATTTCTCGACACGTAAAGGAAAGGAACCTCTAGAACAATCTGAAGTGGTTGTCTCTTGGGCTTTCTTTATAAAAATTGTTTGATATGTGAAAATTGGAAGTAAAATGAAACTGGCAGTATATTATAAAATAGTGCCTAGTAATGGTTCTCTATGGAAGTTAGCGTGGTGTAAATTTCCCATTTTAAAAAAATCAATTTAGAGCACTTTATAATTCAGACATACATATTCTTTCTAAGCCAGTGTTTCTCAAAATAGGGCAGGGCCGGTTTGTTTACCAGCCCCACACGCAGGCCCGGCCAATAGCTGCTCTCACTGGCTGCAGTTCACTGCTCCAGCCTAATGGAAGCTGTGGGAAGTGGCGGGGGCTGAAGGACATGCTGGCTGTCGCTTCCAGCAGCTCCCATTGGCTTGGAGCAGCGACCCGCAGCCAGTGGGAGCCGCGCTCGGCTGGACCTGCAGACAGGGAAGGTAAACAAAGTGGCCCGACCCATCGGGGCTTTCCCTACACAAGCAGCGGCCCCAGTTTGAGAAACACTGTTCTAGGCTGAAGTTTGTGGTGAAATTCTGGCCCCATTAGAGCCAATGAGTATTTTACCATTGACTTCAGTGGAGCTAGACCTTTACCCTGGGTACACAAAGGCCTCTGTCTTTTGAGTAACTTAAAGAAAAAGAAAGCACAGACACATCCCTTAATACGCATTTACACTAAGACCCCCTTTTCTCTGCTGTGGCAATGTAAAACAGCCTTAAAGTGGATAGAGGGGCCCTTTACACAGCCAAAGCTGCGTAAAAGTGCCTTAGTTTAATGAATACACTTTGTGCCGTTTTCAAAGAGTCTATCATTTTGCACTAATGCTTGCGGTTGCAATTTTGTGGACACAACTATGGCTGAAGATAGAATTGATGTGCCGAAGTTTCTGATTCGCTAGAGCTAATAATGCAGCGTAGATGCAGCAGCTGGAGTTAACTCACCAGTTGCTAATCTGTTCACTTTGTGCTGCCACTCAAATCACTCTGTGTAGCTCCAGTGTTTCACAGGTTAGCTCAAGTGGAGTGACTTGAATATATTAACTTGAGCTAACTGTTGCAGTGAAGAGAAGTTCACAGACACCACTTAGTATGTTATGTCATCCCTAACGAGCCACTGAAGTCTTTAATATGATCCAAAGTCAAACCAAGTCTATAATATGACCCAAAAGCTTTCCTACATGTTAGTTCTCATACCCTCAGGTTCCTTTGAAAATCCAGGCCTAATTATTCTGAAAGTTGTGAAACAGATTGATGGTGTGACTCTCACTAAGATCAGTGGGAATGTGTGTTCAAAGCCAGTGGATGTTGCATGACAAAAAACTGCCACACGACCTTTTAAATAATTTATCTATATAAATCTAATGTAAACTAGTCTGAAACTCAGAGTTGAGGAGTTTATTCTTATTGGTTCCTATTGGGTCCAAGTTTTACAACATTTCTATATCACATTTGCCATTTTATCTCAGAGGCATAGATTTAGCACAGAGACAACATTTTCATCTATGGCGGTTGTTGCTCTCTATATGGAGACTGGTTAAATGTCCATACTGGTTTTGTTAATTCACTTGAGAATTCTTGCAGGAATGGACCAGAAAGTTTTTGACTGGGTTAGTTTCTTTCCCTATGAGAGACCCAAAGTGTAATAATGGCGTGTTTGTCATCCATCATGGCAGAGGAGACAGCTGCAGTGTGATCATGATGACACTCACATACTTATTTCTTAGTCGACCCAAGACTGTGCAGCATTTGTGCTCGCCCAGTGTTTGGCAGAAGTGGATGAGAGCAAACTGGCTGAAGTTCAGCTTGGATAGAAAGGAAGTTGTTCTCTAGATTAGCATTATTATCTAAAGCAATGGGTGGAAGCTGTGATTTTTGCCTTCCAGTTCAGGTGTAGGTCTGAGTTTTTCCAATACAGTTCGCTCTTTGTTTTGGATCCAGTGCCACTCGTGGACTCTCTAATGAGAGCTGTCGCAAATAGTGGCCAAGATTTGGTTTTAAAAATGGGTGCCTAAAGTTAGACTCCTAATTTTTTATTTAGGCACCTACATGAATTGCCTGATTTTCAAAAGTGCTGAGTTCCTATTGACTTCAACACTTTAAAAAAATCTTTGCAAAAGCTTTTTTTTCCCATCTCTGTTAGGCCCAGAAGCTCAGACCTTTTATTTTCCTCTGATGTGGACCTTCTCACAATGATCCATGCCTTTGTAATTTCAAGGCAAGAGGACTGGAGTGTCCCCTAGCCCCTAATAACATTCTGAGACCCTTTAGCTAGATTAGAATAAAATGACTTATTTCCTGAGCAGGTTTGAGCTGTTATGAGCATATACCACTCATTCTGTCCTGGCTAATTGTGCTACTTGTAATGCTTAGTAAGTACTCAAGCAGCAGATTGCTTCAGCAATTAGATACATCACTTTCTTTAAGTGCTCCAGTACCCAACTCTAACTGAGACAGCTCAAACTTCTGGAAATGTCCAGTTCATACCGGGCACACCCTGAGATTTAACAAGATATTAACACTCTACCTTGAATGGTCCCTTACAGTATGTGCTAACTACTTGCATTTTGCTGTGATGCTGAGAGTACCTTTCCCAGACCTGAAGAAGAGCTCTGTGTGGCTCAAAAGCTTGTCTCTCTTTCTCACTCTCACAAAGAGAAGTTGGTCCAATAAAAGATACTACCTCATCCACCTTGTCTCTCTAATATCCTGGGACAAGCATGGCTGCAGCTACAGTACGTACAATAATGTCAGTTATATAGTGTCTTCCATAACGGCAGCATGAGACCCATCTTTACTGTTTCTGTTACAGTCCTAGCTGTTGGTTCTTCTCTATAAAACACAAATTGGTCTATCATTCCATTATCTGAGAGACCAGCTCTCTCCCTCTGACACTTGGCTGGAGTATCAGTCTGGTGTTGTTGTTGGTTCCTGGTGCACTCACTGGTGGTGGGCCCATGACTCAGGATCCCAGTCCCAGATCTGCATGGAGGACCTTTGCGTCTGTGCAATGTTTCATTGATTTCACTGAGGCACCATGCAAGCTCAGAGCTTTCCATACAGGACTGGGGACTTGGAGAGTTTAATTGCACAGTGCAGCTCTACCAGTTTATGTAATTGGTCAAGCTTTCTGATGCCCTTTAGGAATAGCATTAGGGACTGAGGATTTTTAAGTAAGCAAAAGAAGGGTGGGTATATTATATTTTATTTATAATCAGCTCTTTTACTGATGTAAAGCACCTACCAGAGTGAGACGTGCAGATAGAAATGTCTATAATAAATTTTAAAAGTCAAATATCTAGCAGCACTTGTTATAAGAACAAAGGAAGTAGTTAATGATGGAATTTCAGCCTGGGCTTGGTTACATAGTTTGACGGGGAAAAAGGTGCAGTATTATCCTTTTTTGCAGTCAGGTGGATGTCCATAAAACCCTGTTTAGCTACTGTTCACACAGAGCTTAATGCATCAAAATGTACCTCTGGCTCTATATTAGAAGTATGCTTTCTTGTCCTGGCTTGTGGACGATATACTTTGTTTTTGTTAAAAGGTGACAAAGAGTCCTGTGGCACCTTATAGACTAACAGAAGTATTGGAGCATGAGCTTTTGTGGGTGAATACCCACTTACTCAGACACATGTTTGTTTTTGTTGTTGTTGCTGTATTTAGGCCATAGACATGACATAAGGGCCCAAACCAATTCTCAGAGAATTTAAACCAGGTATAAATATACTCCCAATTCACTGATCAATGAGTGCCTGCAAAATTCCGGCATAGTTGCCTGTGCACATTACTCTTCATAGAAACGTAGGTAATCCAGGTAGAGGAAGGTGCCAAGCGGTTATGAAGCAGGCACTAAAACACAAGAAGCATGTGCCGTGACTCTGAGAGATCCACGCCGATTACCACTTCTTGGCTTCTTGTGCTCTGTCTGTCAGAGGTGAACACTGGAGATTTACAGTGACCAAGGAACACAGGGCAATAGTTATTTTCCACTATTCCCTAGCTGGCTGTGGCTTTTCTGGAGTACTCAGAAAGAGAATTGGGCACTAAATGATTGTTTTGAATATTTAAATATATAGGTTTCTTTAGCTTCCTTGACTTCATCTGTTAAATTTAAGAATCTTTTCTTAATTTTTTTTAAACATTCACTTTAGTAGAAATTTAAACACATGAAGTTGTAACACACATAGGACTCCCGGTTTAGATTCACCTGCCTCAAAATGAAGATGAAAAATTTATCTCCAGATGGAAAAATGTGGCATGACAAAAAGTCTACAGAGTGGCTGAAACCATGACACATTCCATAGGAGTCCTACTTTGAAAACTGGTAAAAATCTAATTGACACATATAAATTTTCATGTTTAATTTACATTGTTAAATATCTCCTCAGTTTTCTGCAATGCGGAGCTTTGCATTTTTCATTTTTGCCTTTGTGCAAGGCACACCCTTTTAAGTACATTCTAGTCTGTCAGGTTCACAGTATGCATGGCTTAAAACTGAGGATCAATTTTAGATCCAGACTTTTTCAAGCAAATGAATGAGCTACCATAAATCGATAATGCATTTGTATGTAAACAAAGGACATGCATTGCCTAGACTTTTAACCCAATAAATGGCAGGCCAGTACTACACATCTTTGGACAAAATATTTAATTTGTTAACAGGCATTTTTACTGGTTCTGATGAAGAAATGTTTCTGGAATCTTTCCAGTTTGTATAGCTAGAAAGCTGGGAGGACAACGTTGAAGGTTACATCAACAAAGATCTAATTCACGTGTCTGTATCTGGAGCTGTTTGCTGTAGAGTGTTTATAGTGATACAATTAAAGCAATCTCTTAACCTTTCTGCTGGGCTGCTAATTCTGCCACAAATATCCATCCTCCTCTGTCACTTCTTATGACTTTCTCCTTTGACAATGAATATACTACCAGTATCCTCCCAAGTAATGGTAATGCCCAAAGCCCAAAGAGGAAAACAAGTCTCCTAACTTCACTATAGTCTCTAGATTAGTGGTGGGCAAACTGCGGCCCCTCAGGGTGATCCACTAGTGGGCCATGAGACAGTGTTTACTTTGACTGTCCATAGGCATGGTCACTCGTAGCTCCCAGTGGTTGCAGTTCGCTGTTCCCAGCCAATGGGAGCCACAGGAAGTGGCACGAGCCGCAGGGACATGCTGATTGCTGCTTCCCGCATCTCCTATTGGTTGGGAATGGCAAACTGCAGCCACTGGGAGCTGCGGGCGGCCGTGTTTGCGGATCGTCAATGTAAACAGTGTCTCGCAGCCCACCAGTGGATTACCCTGATGGGACCCAGGTTGCCCAGCACTGCTCTAGACCAACTGTATACTAGTGCATGAATCTAAGTACTTAAAATAGAACAGAAATTCTGTGAGACACAACTCGGAAGATTTCACTAACTTCTGTGGTGAGCTGGGTTAAAAATACTTGTTTCTTAGCAGCCACCCAAAGCAAACAATGTTTACTAAGTATTATATATGCATTTTGAAATAATTGCAAAGTTGCAATGAAGTTTTAATATTAAAAAAATTCCAACTAAATTTTCCTTCAGTTTCCTCTGGTGCTTGATCAGCAATAGTACAGATGATATATTGAATTTTGTTAAGGGAAAATATCATGCTTTTTATACATTTGTCACATCAACCTCCCAACTAGCTATGCAAGATGCCACTCTTTTGCTCTGTAGGAAGACAAATGCTTCTTGTTTTATACAGAGATTAAAGAGGCAATGCAAACTTTAGAGGAGCAAAATAGCGATGTTTTTGTGTACATACAGCACCAGTGCATGTGCGCTTCCTAGATGATGGAAGAGCTCCTGGACTGCTAGCTCAGCTATGTAGGGGAGAAAGGAGTCTATTTTCAGCTTGGTGTGATATTGCCCTACTTCTGGAAGGACAACTTCAAGGTAAGAATTTTGCCCTCTGAAAATTTAAAACTTAGCTACCAGCCAGGAGAAATACCAATGTTTTTGCTCCTGAACAAATTTACAGATCATTGCATCAATCCAGACAAATGTTAGTTGTCTCTCAATAGGCAAAGACTGAGAACATAAAAACAAAAGCGGCACACAGTTCTACTTCCAGCCTCAAGACTCCTAGGTGGTGGCCTGTATTATTACTGCTTATTCTGTCACTGGATTGTCCCATACAGGCCAAATTATGCTATGAGGGCTGTAACTAGACTTGAGTACAAGGTGGAAGTGCATGAAAGGGAATGTGCTTCTGAGAGCAGCCTGCTGTTTCTCTGAATGTGCATAGCCTGTTCTCCAGAACTAAGTGCAGGTGGCATGAATGTATTTTGGAACTGTGTGGGGCACCTAAAGGGAAAAGGATCCTTATGCCCTGATGCATATGCATGCCAGGGCCAGCCACAATCACCTTGTGGCTGTCTTCCAGCTCTTTAAGAAAAAAAGAAGGGCGCAAAAGGAAAAAGAGGATAATTGTTACCTCGTGTTGATAGTTTAACTGCTCATAATTCTGAGGGTGCTTAAGTGAATGACCTTTTGGGTGACTTCATTATCTCAATATACTCCTTAGAATCTTGTATAAGGTTATATCTGAATTCAGTCTTAGGATCAAATATATGCATATGAGTAGTGCAGTATGTTAATGAGTATATGTAAATAGTTTCTAAACATATAGACAAAGAAAGACGGGATACTACGCAGGTAATGACTGTAGGACTATAAACATATATCAATATAAATGTGAGAATGAAGCTTGAGTCGTGTATGATGTCATCTGCATCTTCTGATGTGTGTACAGCCTTAATCACTCTGCATGTGTATGTCAAGATATTTTAAGCAAATTTTCATAGGAAGGTAGGACTCTCGAGAAGTGCCAAATTGACAATCCTGGAGACTGGAGTCTAAGATTCCCTGTGCTGGATTGCTAATGTGCCTTGAGCAGAAGGACCACAGTTAGGGGTCACAAAATTGTTCATTCTCTATGTCCATTCACACATTGCCCTCTCTATGGTTAGAGCCTGTAAAAAGAGTGCCAGATATGGTGATGTCTTTTGTGATGTGTGCATACCTGCTTATTAGGTACTGGACTTTGACCACCAACCTCAATATAGGCCACCAAATGCCCATTAGATGATGATAACCTTTGCTCAATCTCACCAAGCCACCTCTTCCTCAAACACCTCATATAACAGATAAGCCTTGCAAATGGCCCTAAAAGTCAATAAACTTGGGCTTTGTCGTACCCAATGGGAAAGCAAATATGAGAGTTAAAAACCCTTCATTAGAAATGTTCTGCTATCAGCCCCTTGTCATTTAAACTAAGAGTTCATGCATTAGTTGATATTAATTGCCATATGATGACTTAGAAGAGAGCCAATGTCTGAGGTAGCTGGACTGCACAGGTCAAGAACATCTACCTGGTAACCAGTCAAAGGCCAGTGCAAACTATGAAGTACCGCTGCAAAGTATTCTCAGTGTGAAGTATTGCTAAGAAAACTGGCAGCCACATACTGCACTAGGACTCTGATTAAGGAAAACAGCCCTATTTAGCATGCACTTAAGTCCATATCGATTCAGGAAAACTCACCAGGTTCTTATGTGTTTCCCTGAATTGGGGTCTTCTGCAATTTTAGAGTGGTTTTTTCGTGTAGCCCAAAATAGAACATGTTGCAATAATCTGTTATAAGTAGAGATGGAAAAAGTATTTTTGGCCACTGCTGCTAGCTGGTTATCTAGAATACCTTGCTCATGCAGCAGGACCTCTGAGACATGACTCTGAGTGAATATAGGTGAGCAAACTCCATCAGTTATGGGAGCTGATCTAAATTATGCCATCTCTACCAGTTAATCCCGTCAACCATTCTGGGCTGATTCATCTCCTTAACATGGATTGAAGGACTAGAAGACCCTGATGCAGCTAACACAGTAAAGTTCTGCAGTATCAGAGGGTTAGTTCTGAGAACCAGTGCAGCTCCCAGTAATAGTGCTTATATGCACAATAGTCCAGCCAACAGATAACATCATAATGCCACACACCACAACAGGTATGTCATTCCATCCATCAAGGAACAGTGCTACAAATAATTACACACAAGCATGGAGCTTGTTATTTTTCATGTGGAAGGGCTACAGACTCAAGGTCTTAATGTTTGCAATAGATCCAAAGGAGTCTACAGGTGAGTACACATAATGAAGAGTCTTCAAGGGGTAGATTTGCAAAGTGCTTTGTGATCTTCTCAGTAAAATGAGTGGGAGTTTCTGAATAAAACACCGTGTAGCACTTTGAGCACTTATTTCTAAACAGTTGTTGGCACTGCAGGGTGATTAGGGCCAAATTTTCAAAGCTGTTTCATTCCAGCCTCTATTTGTGCGGGGCTCAGCGGTTTAGTACAGAAATCAGTTTTTATCTGATAGAATTTGCATTTCCAAAGCCTGCTCACAATTGATTTGTGCTCAGTTTCCATGGACAAATGAGTTTTGTTTATGTAAATTTTGTCATTTGTGCACATTAGTTATGGTTGCAAAAGCTGCCTGTCTAAATGAATGTGTGTGGTACAATGTGCGTGATACCCCTTTAGTCTACTCTGTCAAGGACTGGTATACTAAGATGACTATCACAGGAGTCATGATATTAATAATACATTTATTAATTGGACACTGAATACTTCCAGTACTAGGAGCTGCACCAGTGTAAACGGGGACAGAATTTGGCCTAACAACTTGTTCAAAGGATTGACCACTATCAGTTTGCCTCAGATATGTTTGCCTAAAGAAAGATAAAGCCAATGCAGCATCCCTGAAAGAGATGTGCATGTGCATATATGAAAAATATTTGTATGCATAGTTTGCCACTAAAGTTTTTACCATGTTGCCTTTGCAAATATATAAATATTATTGCAATATTTCTGATATTCCTGAGCTACACTAGTACTTTGATAATTAATTGTAAAGGTGTGTATAAGTATTTTGACCATTGCGTGTGTGTGTGTGTGCGCGCGTCTATATGTGTGGACACACACACATAAAGATTGGGCTCTGTACCCTCTCCAGTTAAGGTTGAGATTAGCTCTCAGTTAAAGGCCAAATTCCACTACTTCCTAAACTTCAACAAATCCAAATCACTGTACCTGAAATTTTAAATGCCCAATATTATCCCCTGGAAACTTCAAAGATTTTGACTGGAACTGGTCAAAAATTTCCCAACATAATGGGTTTTCACTGAAAAATGCTGATTTGATCAGATTGAAACATTGCGGGCTGCCTGCCAGGCAGGGGTGCTGCTGACCCAGCTGAAATTTTTCAGAAAAATCTGTTTTGTTTTTTTTCCAAAATGGAATGGTTTGAACATTTGCGTTCCATGGAGAATTTGCATTTGCAACTTTGTTTCAGTTTAGAATGAAATTTTTTTAAATGCAAAATTTACTGTGTGACAGAAATTCAGGTACCCTTACAACTCTAGCTTTGAAGAAACGAGGATAAGAAGTGTACCAGGTATTCACTTTTCAAGGATTTTCCTAACTTTTTTGGCTTATATTTTTTTCAACTTCTAGTTTCACCTCTGTGGGAGTCCCTAGGGAGTGGAAGTGCCTTTTGTGACCTAATGGACAAGGCACTGAATGGAAAGCAAGGGGCCTGAGTTCCATTTCTGGCTTGACCACTAGCCTGCTTGGGCAAGTCACTTCTCTGTGCCTCTGGTTCCCTTCAATCCTCTGCCTATCTTTTACTAAAAAAAAAAAAATTGTATAGCAGTGGTGCCTAGCAGCCCCGGCCCCCAAAGTGCTTACAATCTGCATATAAGATAATAGCTGGATACAGACAGATGAGGACGTACAAGGAAACAATGAGACAGTCTTGTCCAAATAGCTCAGAAAGACACAGGATGGGGATCTAATACACAAGGAGGGTGATGGTGGCAAAGATTATGTTAGTTCTGTGTTTGTTTTTTTGGGGGGGGCAGGGGAGGTGGGTGGGTTTAGCTGGAAGGGAGGTGAAGGAGGCAGGGCAAAGGAGGAGAAGGTAAAGGGGGCAGGCATGGTGTGATGCTGAGGTGAAGAGACTGTGAGAAGGGAGGGGAGGGTTGGATCAAACATCCAATCAGCTCAAGGCAAAGCAAATCCGAGAACATTCTACATTATTGACTGGAGTTTCCAGAGGTCCCTCTCTGCTTTGGCTGTTCCTTCTCCTACCAGCGGGAGTCTCTGGCTGGCCTCTCTCTGCAGCCCATGAGGTTGGTGGCGTGGGAGGCACCAACTGGGTCCTAGTGCCCCCACAGTATAGCCGGGAGGAAGGAGTCTTCCTTGCACAGTTCTAGGTCCAAGGGATTGCGGTGGGGAGGAGTGGCCTTGGCTGAGCCACATTTTATCTCATTCCTCCCATTGCAGCAGTCCCTGCTGTGGCTGCTTCTGGGCCTACCAGGTGGAGTCTCTCACTGGCTCTTCTTTGCAGTCTTGTTTTGATTGTAAGCTCTTCAAGTCAGGGATTGTCTCTCGCTATATGTTTGCACAGCACCTCACACTATGGGGTCCCCAGCTCAGTTGGGGCCTTTAGGCATTACTGATGTATATCATATTAATATTATATATGATGATAGCAGTAGTAGGTGTTGAGGGGGTGCATGAAAGAAGTATGGAGATATTTAAAGGTGCTATCATGATATCACATGCTCCCTTGCACTTATGCCCACACTAATCTTTAACTAGATGAACCTATTCAGATAATGGGATATAATTTCATACATATTCAAGTACAAGTGTTGTATCGTCTATGCCAGACACTCAGAACCCATCCATGTGAAAATTACACACTGAGACGCAATGTCTAAAGATGCAGCACGTGTGAATACGAGGGTTTAGAGTGTCTGATGTTATATTGTATTATCTGAGAAGCATAATGGTGATCATTGTGATTAAAGGCTGTATCATAGGCCATATGCACAAAGTCATTCTTCATCTCTGACTTTTGAGTGTTTAACGATTCATCCTTAACCTTTTGTAACATATTAAATATATGTATTTGGGATATATGTATAGTTCTGGATTTTAATATTGTTTTGGACCTCATTGTGAAGGGCCTGTAGTAGTTCCCTGTTGCTGAAATAATTTCTAGACTATAGGATGATATATTTTATACTCAGTAGTGAATATATTTGTTTTAAAGCTACAGACCCTGAGCCTGGCATAAGATCTGATAGCATGAATTTTTAGTTCTACTGATATTCTGCACAAGAGTAACAATTGCTGCTTGTTGGGACTTCTGTAATATTTGAGCCATGGTCTGCAATTTTGCCAGCCCATGATGTTACTGAGTACTTCACAGTAAAACCAAACCTATTTACGCTCAGAGTTGCACCAGTTTAGTTAAATCACTGAAGACCCCTGTGTGGACACTTATTTTGATTTAGCTTAAACCTCTTCCTTAAGATAAATCAAAATAAGTGTCCACTTCTTGCACTGGTTTAACTGAATTGGTTTAAAGATAATTCCTTTAGTTAAACTGGTGCAATCTGCATATAGAGAAGCCATATGCTCATCAGAGGAGCTGTCACTTTAAGAAATAGGATGGGGTGAGCAGTCTCCACTAGTCTTTATTTTTGACAAATACTTCTGGAAATCCTGTTTTGAAGCATTTAATCTAGGTCCCAAACCAGACCCCGCTGAATTCATTGACAATTTTGTGTTTGACTTCAGTAGAAATAGGATTGGTCTCTGAGCTTTTATAACTTCTCATATTTTTGGGTTTTTTATTTAAATTACTATTTCTTCTGTGTGAAGCAAATATAAGTAAACAATACATCTGTAATAAGTACATATTATAATATTTTCTCTTTTTTCCAGTGCCCTTTCTGAAAATCAAGGGATGAATGAATAATTTGTGTCAATAAAAATTGCTTATAAAATGGGCATTTAAATAACTATATAGCTGCAAGTATAGTATTAAAGTATGTTCAACAATTTTAAAATAATTACAAATCACTTACAATAGTCATCTAAAATAGTCTTAAAGGCAAATATGGATTATATATTTTTCACATAGATGGAAAGACTATTCTAACCAGTTAATGTCTGACAAGCAAATGACTTATTGCTTTTACGATATTAAACTACAGGATGGTAAACATTAAAAAAATCACTGGACCTTGAATTATATCAAAATATAACTGGAATAAAATAATTCAGAAGATAATTGTCTTGCTACTAATGTCATTTACACTGATAGCAATGCTAATATTGTTTCCTTTGTTGTAGAATTAGCCAATTTAACTTGGTAACTGCCAATCTGACCCCAGCACCAGGCATGGTTTCTGTTTAAGAGGTCAGAGGTTTTTATGTTTTTTAATGTTTTCCTTCTAAAATATCATGCATAACAGTTTATATCCATTATGACATATAGTAGTATGGAGCTGATCCTGCAACACTTAGGGTTAGTGATTTTGAAAATTCCATTAGATGCCTATCTGCAGCTTTAGTTGCCTAAATGCCTTTGAAAATCTGGCCCTCACTCACTTGACTCATCCTTGAATACTTCCATTGGAGTCACAAAAGTAGTAAGGCTTGCAATATTTGGCTCTCCGCTTGTGCTTTCCTTTGGACATATGCTGTGCCTATTGAGAAATGCTCATTTTTAAACTTGAAAATATTTCTATATCCTGCTTTCTATATCTAGAAAAGCCTTACCCTGAACTAATCTGTCAAAATTCTAACTGGGGACAAAGTTAGGCTTACCAGCAAAACCTAATGCCCAGCATTTTCAAAAGTGACTCCTGATTTTCAGTCCCCAACCTCAGACCCAACTAAAAATTTTCAGAAAGTGTTGAGCAGCTACCCTCTGAAAATCAGGCTCCTTCCAGGTATTCAGGATCCAGGTTTGTTGGATACTTGAGATAATGTGGAGACTGACAACTTTCATTACAATTTCTTTATTTCATTGAATCATGATATTTGGTATTATTTTTTATTTACAATTAAAAGTAAGTTTCTTGCTCTTGTGGAGAAAATCTAGAAAACACAGACCCAAAAGGCTCACAAATCTGAAGGCAAAGAGACTTGGAATTTATGAGTTTTAAAAATCTCATGATTTGGGGGCCAATTTTATGATTTTGTTGGGAGGTCTGACTCATGATTTTTAAATGCTTGGGGTTGGCATACTGTGGAGATGAAGCAGAGGACTAATGTATATTGTAACTTCATTTTTCTCTGGCATTGCTAGTTGAATGATGAATAGATTCACACTAACTCTGCTATCAGAAGAGGGTAGCGCTAAGAAGAGACAGAAGGGGAATGAGAAGAGTGAGAAGCCTCAGAATTCAGGCCTTCATATCCCAATGCCATTTCTCTAAGGACTTGCACTGGAATTTTTTAAAACCAGTATCTTAAAAATCAATTTTCAAAACATTACAGCCAAATTGACATTTTGAAGTAGTTCTTGTTGACCTGTTTAGACAATATGCATTATCCTCAGGAGATTAGTTTTGTAGATCATGCTTAAGGTAGCTAATTAATATCAAAAGCTGTGTGGAATTGACTAACAGGTAATTTAATCAAAAGATAATTAAAACCATTGAAATTAATAAATTATTAGTTAATTATTAGTTAATATTGTAATTTTCAGAGTCTAAATTATTCTGATTAAAGTTTTCTCTCATAAATACCAGTGAAAATTAATTACAATTTAATTTAATTTACTGAAACATTTCCATAATGGACTTCCAGCTATTCTTGAGTTTTGCAATAAATAAACATAAGGCCTAATAGATGATTATATCTTCCTGCAGGAGATATTTAAACATAATATGTGTATATTGCAAATGGAGGGAATTTCTATGAAAATGTACATGTTTAATATTATGGAAGTCCATCTAGTAAAATTAAAAAAAGAAAGAAAAAAACAAAACAAAACAAAGGAGCTCAACTGCAGCCTTTTTATGTGGCTCCATAGTTTGATTAAGCAGAATCCATTCCTACTCTGTATCAGTTGAATTTTCAGAAAACGTTAAAGGTTTGCCAATATGGAATGTTGCCCTAGACTTTCTGCCTTTCTCTGCTCCCATCCACCTATAACACCTGGCATTATATGGATTATTTCTCTGTTCCCATCCACCTATAACACCTGGCATTATATGGATTATTACAAATAATGGTGAGAATGGACTCTGCAGATTATGTTTTGGGAGTGCTCTAAACCAGTCTCATTAGGATTACTAATGGGTGTACAGACTTTGCAGCCTACGATACAGGCATAATGTCTTTTCAAATAGTACAAAAAGAGAAAAAGAAGAATTGAGGTTATTTTGTCTTTGAATAAAGAAATATGAGCCAGGAAGTCCACTGTGGTTTTTGAGGAGGATTAGATGTTTCAACTAGTTGTTATATACTGCCTTGCCATGGCAAGATTCCCCACTACTTTGCATTTTGTGTAGCTATGTACGCCTGTGCAAAGTGAGTGTAACATTCTGTCTGATCAGAATACTAGCATTTTACACCTGCTTTGCATTCATTTGTCACAGGTGGAAACAACTGCATTGACTGCAAGGCATTGGAGAATCAGTCCCTGGCTGTAAGGATCCTGATAAGGGCAGTTAGGACCAAGGGCTAGAGCAAGGTCAAACCTGAGGCTGAGGGTAACAAAGTCAAGTTCCAGTCTGGGGTTGATACCAAAGATCAGAGTCCAAGTCAGGTTTCAAGGCCTAGGTCAGAAGGCGAGGTCCAAATCAATGGCATTGACTTTCCAATGTGCCAGGGGACGCTCAACCCCTGGCTCTACCCCAGGCCCTGTCCCCACTCCACCCCTTTCCCCAAGACTCCACCCACACCCTGCTTCTTCCTTCCCCCACCTCACCTCTTCCTGTCCCCGCTCTACCCCTGCCCCTCCTCTTCCTGCCGAGTTCTGCTGCCGGTGAGTGCTCAGCACCCACCATTTTTTGCCCAACCCTGGAGCACCGATTGAGTTGGTGCCTATGGATCAAATAGAGGCAAGATCGAAGGCAGGAGTTCAAGTGCAGGGAGCAGGAATGGTCATGACAGCTACAGGAAATCCACACTTGCCTTGTCACTTCCTGGAATTCCCCTTTTGATTTTTATATGGTGGGGTGCCAGTCAGGAGACCTGAAGCTGCTGCCTGTCAGACCCTTTGAGGTGGGATTTTCTGTGGTCTGTAGCCACAGCAGGTCATGGATGTGACAAGATCCCTGGGATACAACCTGGAACTGCGGGACTGCTGTGCCCCCTTAACTCTCTAGCCTGGACTGTCTCTCATAGTGCTATGCCAGTGAGAACAGAAAGTCTCTCCGTATGCTGTGATCACTCAGCCATCACCATATGGAGGCCCACACCCAGCTAAATTGCATGAAGGTTCTCCAAGCCACTCCTAAACTGTATAGAGCAATGGTGGGCAACCTGCAATCTGTCAGGGTTATCCACTGGTGGGGTGCCAGACAGCGTGTTTACATTTGCATGGCCGCCCACAGCTCTCATTGACCGAGAACAACGAACTATGGCCACTGGAAACTGCGGGCAGCTGTGCAAATGTCAACAAACTGTCTGGCAACCCGCCAGAGCTTTACCCTGAAGGGCCAGATTGCCCACCACTGGTATAGAGAGAGGCACCCAGCCCCCAGCCTTGCACTCCAGAAATATATCGTCTTACAGTGCTCAAGACTCCCTTGGACAGTGCAAGCTCATTAATTCGTTCACCACTTCAGCAAAAGTAGTGGACGTGTAACAGCTCTTGTTAACCTGAGCTCAGATTCCCCAAGCACTTCGACCAAAACCACACTGCTTTAGGTAAAATATAAAACAGATTTATTAACGACAGAAAGAAAGATTTTAAGTGATTATAAGCAGACATTGGGATCAAAGTTGATCACGTAAGAAATAAAAATAAATTTTCAGTCTAAATTCTACAGACTAAGTAGATTTGACTTAAGCTGTTTCTCACCCTAACAGATGTTACAGGAAGCTCATAGTTCTTAATACGCAGACTGAATTCCCTTTCATCCTCGGACCAATCTCCCTAGTTCAAAAGTCTTTGTGTTCCAGACAAACTTCCAGGGATTGAGATGGGTGAGGGGAGGAGACAGGTCAAGTGATGGTGTCACTGTCCCTCTTTTATATTTTCTTCTAGCTGCTAGAAATATTCTTGCTGTGATGTGTGGGTTAGGCAGTCCCCATTGCGTACATGCCCTTGCTAAGGAGTCTCTGTGGGAGAGTGGATTCTTCTTAATGGGCCATAAATGCCTATCTGGCCAGTGTTAGTTGCTCCCAACTCACAATATATTTCAGTAACACACACACAGAAGTACTTCATAACTTCAGATACAATGGTAACTCACATAATTGAACATAATGTTCAACAGATCATGACTTCTCAAATGATACCTCACAAAGCATACTTTGTACAAAACATATCATGATCATATCACAGTGGTGAATACTGGGGTTCCAGGGTGCTGCTTTGAGGTACAGAGTGTCACAGTGGGTGATGGAGTACAAGCTGGTTATAGCTGCTACTGTGTAGCAGCATGGAGGTGTCTGCTATCAAGCGATTCTATGACACCCAAGTTTGATACTCTGATGTTCTTTGGTCTCTTGCTCTGTGAGCTGTAGATGTAGCCCTCAGTAATAATACCTTGCTCTTATATCATGCTATTCATCAGTAGATCGCAAGAAGGTCAGTATTACAATCATTTCCCAAATTGGGAAACTGAGGCAGAGAGCACTGGAGTGATTTGCGCATGGTTAGCCAGTAGGCCAGTAGCAGAGTCAGGACTAGAATCTAGGGGTACGTCTTCACTACCCGCTGTATCGGCGGGTAGCAATCGATTGCTCGGGGATCGATATATCGGGTCTCATCTAGACACGATATATTGATCCCTGAACGCGCTTATATCGATTCCGTAACTCCACCAACCCAAATGGAGTTGTGGAATCGACGGGGAGCCGCGGACATCGATCCCGCACCGTGAGGACGGAGAGTAATTCGATCTTAGATACTTCGACTTCAGCTACGTTATTCACGTAGCTGAAGTTGCGTATCTAAGATCGATTTTCCCCCGTAGTGTAGACCAGCCCTAAGTCTCCTGAATCTCACTCTAGTGCCCAAGCTGCTAATTCACACTAAGGAGAGCCTTGTGTTTCTCTATAATTACTCCTTTGCTCAATTACTGAGCAACATTGAGAAGCTCCAGAAGAAGCTCTTTGCAACCCTCCATCGCTATCTCCATCTCCATATACTTAGCAATATGTCAATTATCTAGTTTATATAATCATTTAGGACCAGATTCTAACTCCTTGTGTAGGTGTGTAGAGAAGGGGTGGGGAGCATGCACAGAGGTTTCTCCTCACTGTGAATGCTCCTTACAAGAGCCTGTCAGAATTGCAGTCACTGTGTGAAGGGGAGCATAGGATTGGTGTATTTTGCACACAACTGGGAACACACACTGCCTTAGGTCTTAGAGAGGAGATGGAAACATAACGCCTCACCCTTTCTGGGCCAGCCTTTTTGATCAAAACAAAATATTTTCACATTCCTGGATAGAAAATGTAACATTTTGAATCAATTCAACATTAAACTTTTATCTCCTTATGTTGTTGCATTGTCTCATGGGAGTTGTAGTTCAGGTGCCTCTTGGCCCCTTTTGCCCCTCTGGGCCAGGCTCCCTGGGCAGACTGCATTTCCCATGAGGCACCTGCAATCATGTGACTCATATGAAGCTCAGAGGGGAGACTGTTGCATCATGGGAGATGTAGCCCAGCCCATAGGAAAGAATGGGGGCATGACACACCGCAGCATCATCAGTAAGTGCATGCAATGTAGTGCTGCATTGATTCAAAACAAAATGTTTTGGTTCAATTTACGAAACCGAAATATTTCAGTTCAGGTCAATCCAATCCAAAATGAAATATTTTATTTCAGTTGTTCCAGATTTCCAGAAGTCAAAAATCCCTTGAAAAATTTTGAGTTTGCAGAAGCTACATTTTCCATTGGTGGAAAAATACTCCACCAGCAATAATTCACAGCTGCTCTGCATGTATAATTCCCATCAACATTACTGGCAGAGTAGCTGTGGAATTAGATCTTTAGTGCACTGCACTGAATGCAAGTTATGCTTTGTATTGGTTCTCCTTCACTGGATTTGGGCTTACGGTCTCAATGCTCTCAAGAGGTCACTTAGCTAATGTGATTTAAGAGAAAGTATTGTGTTTAATTTTGATTATAGTCTTTATTTTATCTAAAATACGTTTTTAATTGCACTATTTCTGGGAAACTAATGAGGGAAAAACTTGTTTCTGAAAAATTGAATCACAGCTGTAGTAGTAGATAAGACTGACATTCAGTTCTTAGAAAGAAGCAATCAATGTTGAATGTATCAGGTGAGTTCATTTCTCTTGATCTGCTTTAATAGCTTATAAAGAAGATTGATTAAGTTCTTGTCTGATAGATCAATAATGAAATGAAACTGAGCTTCCCTCCTTCAGCATGGATTCGTCAAATGCTAGGGATGGAAGAGGAGCAGAAAAATGGTGCCAACTTGAATAAAAACATTGGGGTTATAAGGAGCTGCATGAATATCATATTCTTTACACAGCATATAAAATACTCACCATAGACTTCACAGGTGGTGGCAGTTCAGAGTTTGTTCTTCCATACTAAGGGGCTCGATTCCATGTATTCCTTGCAATCTTAAGTAGCTCTTTACTCCCATGCTAAGAGGATGTAAAATGTTACTGACCCAGAATACACCCATTTTGCACCTGTGTCAATAACCAAACAAAGAACAATGCAGTGGAGAATGAGACCTCTAGCCAAGCCAAGCACAGGATTGGTTATTTTTTGAAATATTTATAAGTCTATCCAAAAAACTTTTGAGTCTCCAAATCGTGGTTGGAAATAATGAGAGAATAGGCTTTTTTGCAAGATTTCTGTTTCTTGCTATTCCTAATCAGGCTGTAATATCATGAGAACTGTAGGGAGGTATTCCATTGCTTCTCCTTCATGTCCAGGCAGGAAGTGCAGAGGAACACACAATTTAAGTGAAAAAGTAAACTAAACTAAACTTTTTCCAATCATCAGAAGAGGTTTGGTTTGAGTAAAATCCAAGGGACAGGCAAGAAAGAGAGTCAGTTCTTATTTTATCAGAACCCCTTCTTCCGTCCATGACTATAAACAAATTATTTTTCGTTGAGCGCCTGCTCATGTTGACTCCATTCTAGATGTGTGTGTGCCCATGTGCACAGTTGTCGGAGATTTTTGCCTTAGTGGTATCCATAAGGTTGGCTGTGGCACCCGCTTGAGTGCTGCGCTCATGCATTGGTATATTAGGCGCTGCCGACCCTACACTTCCTTGGTTCCTTTTTACTGCCTGTGACGGCTGGTTGGAGCGCCTTGTCTTGCGTTGCAAGAGCATTAGCGGTTCTTCACAGCTATTGTCTGTCTTCTTTGTATATACTTGTAGTTAGCCATTAAATTGAGCATTAGGTTAGTCTGGTAGTTAGAGTCCTGGAGCAGGGCATGCCCCGCTCTCCCAACTTCAAACCATGCTCATCATGTAACAGGTGAATGACTATTAGTGACCCCCACAACAGCTGTTTGAAGTGCATGGGAGAGTTCCATAGGAAAGACAAGTGCAGAATCTGTAAGAACTTTCGCCCTAGAACCCAAAAGATACGTGATATCTAGCTGGAGGCCCTCCTCAGGGAAGCTGCGCTTCATCTTGCAACTGAGCCCTCCTGCTTGGATCCCACCCCAAGCATCTCAGCATTGGTGCGGAGTGCACCATGGGCACCTGGCTCCACCTGGTGCCGTTTCCCCTTGCCGGTGCCAAAGAAGTGGCAAAAGAAGAAGAGTCCCCAGCACCGGAAGAGAAAGGACCTTGGGCAAAAGACTGACGTCAGGCCATGTGCCCACTCTGGGGCTTCACGGGGGTACTGCTGAGATCTGCCTCTGACTCCTGGGAGTGGCAGGGGACCACAGCATCTCCAAAGGGCCCTCGTTGCCCAAATAACAAGCAGGCAGATGCTGCATCATGCACCAGATTCGGCTAAGACCCCCACACCTAAGGGCAAGCCAATCATGGGACCTCCCCATAGGGCAGTGGAGCACCCTGGTCCCCGGACCACAGGCGTATATCCCATCTCCGCAGCCTAGGACCTCACCACCTTATCGCGCATCTCCGGTCAGAAGATCCAGTTCCCAGTGCCGTGGTCTTCTGCTATGAGACATGGGACACCGGAGTTGAGGCACCAGTCCCCATACCACTGGTACTGGTGAGCTTCCTGCCAAGGATCGCCATGGTGCAGGCCACCCTCACCCAGATGGTCTGCTAGACATCGGTCCCATCTGGGGCATGATCACTCCCTCTAGCTCTTCATACCCCCAGTACTGCTTGTTGGACAGGCACCTATCCTTGCCCTCACCTTGCCGGTCGCCAGCCAGGGTCAGTCAACAGACTCAGGCCTTGATGGCTCTGCCCTGGTTGCTGGAATGGCAATGTTCAGGGTCGGACTGAGAGTTCAGCCCCTTGCCAGGAGGCGTGATTCACCGCTGACCCACAAAACTGGTGCAGCACCTGCAGTGACTGCATGGCAACTGGGACAGTCGCCCACTCAATAGCCATACTGGGACCTGTGGTGCATGCCTGTAATACCAGTACCATATTCCCACCATTTAAAATTCCTTGGCTGCCTCAGACAAACCGCCCCCTGGTACTGCTGGCACTGGAGTCGAAGCATGGTACCAAATCCAACGTGGGGGCAGCCCATAAGACTCCCGCACCTAAGGAGCTGTCCTTGGAAAAGAAAGGGGAACCTACCTCTCCCCAGGCAGTGCAGTTGTTATTGTCCCTTGATGAAGTGGTGTTGGGTCCCTCCTGAACAGGCAGCCCCCCTGCTGACTTCAAGGAACACCAGGCTCTCCTTGAAAGGGTGGCTACCAACTTGAACCTAAAAATTGAGCATGATATCCTCCTCCACTCCAGCTTGGATCACGCTACCTGTTCACCCAGGGGTCCTTAAGATTGCCAAATCACTGTGTCAAACCCCCTCTTCGATTCCACCTACTTCTAAGAAGGTGGAAAAGAAATTATAATATCCTGGAAAAATGGTTCCAATATCTGTATACACACCCTCCAGTGGCATCACTGGTCGTGTCCACTTTTAATGGAAGGGACAGGCAGGGCCAAGTCAGTAGCATGCCAAAAAGCAAAGATGCCAAAAGACTAGACTTACTTGGCAGAAAGATTTATTTGATGGCGAGCCTGCAATGTCGGGTGTCTAACTTCCAGGCCCTGTTAGGCAGATACAGTTTTAACCTATGGGACTTCCTTAACAAATTCCCAAAGGACCGAGCCCTGGAATTCATTGCTTTTGTGGATGAAGACACAGTGGTGGTAAGGGGAGACCCTTCAAATAGGACGCTATTGAATCAGCGGCTGGGATGGTCACCAATTCACAGAATTGCCATTTGGTTTCTCATCAGCCCCAACGGAGTTCACAAAGTGCATTGCATCAATGGCCACTTACCTGAGGTGCTGGGGTGTTCCAATTTACCTGTACCTTGATGACTCTCTAATAAAGAGTCGGTCCTGGGATCAGGTGCGGCAGCACCTCAATCTGGTTTGTTCCACATTTCGTGACTTGGGGCTGTTCATAAATGAGAAAATGTCGACCTTAATATTGATGTAATGCACAGAGTTCATTGAAGTGGTCCTCGACTCTATTCAGGCCAGAGCCTTCCTCTCAGAGGCTCGGTTCCAAGCCATGGCCGACCTCATCTTGTGCATGCAAGCCGAACCTCTCACCACCGCTCACACGATTGTGCTTGCGATTGTTGGGACACATGGTGGCCTACACTTATCTGGTCCGACACATGCTGCTCTGCCTCAGGCCCTTGCAGACCTGGCTGGTATCGGTCTACATCCCCAACAGACACAGCATGGAAGTCCCGGACCACATACTGTTGTCACTCATCTGGTGGCAGAGTCCTACATCGGTGTTGGAGTGGGTTCCCTTTGTGGCTCCATCCTCGTTGGTGACCCTCATCTCTGATGCTTAGGACCTGTGGTGGAGAGCCCACTTGGGTTATCTCAGCATGCGAGGTCATTGACTGAGTTGCGATCGCTCCCTACACATCACTGTCAGGGAGCTCAGAGTGATTCGCCTGGCCTGCCAAGCCTTCCTAATTCACATAAAAAGCAAGGTGGTCCAAGTCCTGCGGGACAATGCAGCAGCTATGTTCTATATCAACAAGTAGGGTGGAGCCAGATCTTCTGCCCTTTGCCAGGATGCCCTCAGGCTCTGGAACTACTGTGTGCAACACGGCATTCATCTCATAGCCACACACTCCCCATGACCAGGAATGCTTTGGCAGATCACCTCAGCAGAATCTTCTTGTCTCGCCACGAGTGGTCCCTCCATCTGGAAGTGGTCAGTTTCATCTTCCAGAGAGCGGGGACTCCCCAGGCGGACCTGTTCACATCCAAGTAAACAGGAAATGCCATGTTTTTTGCTCTATTCAGGGGGTCAACAGAGGCTCCCTGTTGGATGCTTTCCTGCTTCCGTGACTGGGGGCTCTGTTGTATGCCTTCCCTCCAGTGCTGTTGATTCACAGAGTACTCATGATAATCAAGCAGGACAGGGTAAAGGTGATCTTCATAGTGCTGTCTTGGCCATGTCAGCACTGGTTCGGCATGCCGCTGGACCTCTCGGTGGTGGCTCTGTTACAGCTGCCACTCAGGCCAGACCCGCTGTCCCAAAACCATGGAAGTCTTCTGCATCCGAACCTGGTGGTGCTGCACCTGATGGCTTGGCTGCTGCATGGTTAAATCTGGAGGAGCTGGAGTGCTCAGCCACTGTCCAGCAGGTCCTGTTGGGCAGCAGAAAGCCCTCCACCAGAGTGACTTACCTGGCCAAATGGAAGTGGTTCACTTGTTGGACCTCAGATAAAGGTATTCAGCCTGAGCAGGCCTCACTGCAGTCGATCCTGGACTATCTTCTGCATCTCAAGCTCCAAGGCCTGGTCTTTTCATCCATCAGGGTCCACTTGGCTGCTATTTTGGCCTTCCGTCCACTGCTCGAGAGTAGGTTGGTTTTTGCCCAGGACATGACTGCCAGGTTCCTCAAGGGTCTTGAACACCTGTACCCACACACTGGGGACCCCATTCCACCAGGAAACCTTATGGGACCCCCTTCAAGCCTCCAGTTTCCTGTCTTGGAAGGTCGCATTCCTAGTTGCGATAACATCTGCCCATTGGGTCTCCGAGATTAGGGCATTTACCTCGGAACCACCCTATCTGGTCTTCTACAAAGACAAGATCCAGCTGCAGCCGCACCTGGCTTTCCTGCACAAGGTGGTCTCACAATTTCATATAAGCCAGGACATTTTCTTATCTGTCTTTTTTCCAAAGCTGCATAAGTCAGAGGAGGAGCATAGGTTGCATTCCCTAGACATCAGGAGAGCACTAGCCTTCTATATTGAAAGGACCAAGCCATTCCACAATTCAAAGCAATTGTTCATTGTGGTGGCTGACAGGATGAAAGATCGTCCAGTGTCTGCTCAAAGAATATCTTCTTGGATCACTGCTGTTCTGATCAGGTAGGGATGCCATCTCCAGTGATTGTAACTGTCCATTCAACCAGGGTGCAAGCCTCTTTGGCTGCTTTCCTAGCCCAAGTGCTTATCCAGGACATCTGTAGGGCAGCCACCTGGTCATCCGTCCACATGTTCACATCCCATTACACACGCAGCAGGCTCGGGATGATGCTGGCTTTGGTAGAGCAGTGCTGCAAGCCACTCGACTGTGAACTCCGAGCCCACCTGAGAATATTGCTTGTGAGTCACCTACAATGGAATCGACATGTGCAAGCACTCAAAGAAAAAGGAAATGGTTAGCTATCTTTTCGTAACTGTTGTTCTTCGAGATGTGTTGCTCATGTGCATCCTATTACCCACCCTCCTACCCCTTTGTTGGAGAAGCCACCAAGAAGGAGGTGAGAGGATGTAGCGTTGGCAGCGCTTAATATACCAACTCATGAGCATGGCATTCAAAGGGGCGCTACAGCCAACCCTACGGATACTGCTAGGGCAAAAATCTCTGACAACTATGCACATGGGTGCGCACACAGCTAGAATGGAATGGACATGGGCAACGCATCTTGAAGAACAATTATGAAAACGCAATAACCGTTTTTTTATTTTTCTACAGGATCTCACTCTTCATAGCAACACTTTTCTGAATTGAGGATTATACACAGATTGTGTCGTGTGAAGGGGGAGAGAACTGGATTATGTAAACATGGAACAATGGGAGGAGGTAGGGAAATTGCTAGCATATGTTACATGTGTGACATTAGCAATGTCACAGCATATGTTAAATATAAAGTCAGCTTTTACATATGTTTTATGTGGATATTTAAAAGTTTACTGTTGAAATAACAGTATCTTGTGTGTTTGGCTGTGTTTCTCCTCATTTCCCTTTGTCCTTGATGCATTTTTTACGATTATTTCCCACCCCAGAGCAGAATATGCAGGTTTTGAGATGTGAGCTGATTTTACAAAGGAGATATCCTTGCTTAGCATAATTTGAGCATTTATCTCATTTAAATAACAAGAAAAGCCCAGATATTACATGTAAGGCAGAGTCATACAAGTTTGTTATGGAGAAATTCAAGATGCTAATTATCTGTAGACATTTCTAACTCAATAACTAGATGTCCATGGTTCTGGTTTATATGTGGTGCAGTATTTTTCCCCCAAGCACAATTTAAAAAAATATCAGAGCCCAACACTTTGATGTAGGCTTACACTTTGCACAGTATCCAGGGATGAAAGTTGACAAGAGCGTTTTGCTTTACTCTAGAATTGCTGCTACACTGCCACTTGAGTGCATACTTAACTTTAATTCTATTGAATTATTATTGATTTTCATTAATAGTGGAGTTTCTAATACAATATAATATTCTGCTTGTATCAGCAATTTCAATTAGATCATTGATAACAGATCACAGACAGGCTGCTTTACTTTTATGGTTTGTCTTTTCAAATTTACTTTCACAACACAATCACTTTAGGACAGACTGTGTCCAGCCTTGCAATGATGCACAAGCACTGAGAGAAGAAAGAGCAAAAGCATCCTTCTTTCATTCCTGAGCCTCCCTCCCCCCTCTCCAGGGACTCCTACTCTCTGCATTCAGCAAGCACAAAACCTGTCCAAGTTTAGTACCTCCACTAGCACATGAGTCTCTGAAGTGGAAAAGGAGGGATGGGCTTGTGGCTTTCACAACCTCTCTACTTATTGCGGCATTGAACTCAGAGGAGGGAGGGCATGCTGTACTCTTAAAAATGGTGTCTCAGTGGCAATGCTACTCCTGTGCTCTGATATTGTAAATCCTGGCTTTGGTGGTATGTGGATATTTGGCACATTAATAAAATTGTTAAAATCTTCCTTGAAAAAAATAATTCAATTTTGGAAAGATAACTCTCACTTGACAATCAACAGATAGGCCTTCTACTTCCTAGGTCCAAAATCATGAAGATATTTGAGAAAAATGGCCAACAGCTGGTGTTTCATCCCACTTAGGCTTCTCTTCAACTTGTCTTTGAACAGACATTTTCCTACATTTTAAAGAATGATTGGTGAATTGGGGTTCCTCTCTTCTTGATGCCCAACTTGAAACACCTTTAAATGAGTCTGATTTTTAGAGGTGCTGAGCACCCACAGCCAGTGACTTCATATGAAGTTTGGGGTACTCAACACTTCAATAAAATCAGTCTCCTTTAAGTTGTCCCAAATTGGGCTCCCAAAATTGGAGGCATCCAGAATCAGTGGCCACTAATGAAAATTTTGACTCAGGTTATACAGAAAGTCTGCTGCACAGCTGGAAACAGAATGCAACTTCTTTAATTCTAGTCCAGACTCATAACAACAAGACTATCCTTCCTATGTGGGTGTTCTTATTCTCTTTCTTATCTGAAGATTTCCAACCATGGATTTTGAACTCTCCTTCCTCTAGATGATTATCAATAGTTATATGAAACTAAAGTCTTAATATATTCATTCTCTGACACTCACAGGACAAAGATATTAAAATATTAAAGCTAATGTGAAAAAGTTATATACTACACAGGTTAAGAAAAAAGTGTCTGTACATCTGGATATAGTGCTTAGATTATCCACAAATACAAAGTTTTGTTTTATAAGTCATAAGATATATATAGTACATAATCAGCAATAACCCAAATTTAGGAGAACAAATTTAGATATTAGCCTCCAATTATTCAGGTACACTACTCATGAAAAGTTATACAGAGTGGTGGTTGTGGAAAGCAAATCTATCAATGAGTGAAGATTGTCCCTCAATAATTGAGAATTTAGGGTAGGTTATCACACACACTAAACGATTCCAAAATCTGTTCCACTGCTAGCTTACTTTTACTATCATGGTTTGGTTTTGTTATAAGTAATTGTATTTTTTTTTAGTGTGTTTGTATGTAATGTTTTTCACCAAAGAATTTGAACGCGGTAAAAATAACTTAGGAATCTATTGTGCAGAAATGCAATCTCCACAGATATTTACACATTTTCACTAATAAAATCATACCCTGATTCAGAGGGGAAAAATATCTTACTCAGCTTCATCTCTCCTTTGGCTACACTCACAGGTCTGTAGAAGAGCATGAAGGTATGCTTATCTGTATGACTGTATATGGAATGAGACTCCCATGGTATTATGGTTTGAAGTGAGCTATGTTCGACAGAATAGTGAAATACATGAATTGGGGTTCTTAGAGCCTAACAATATACTATTGACAGGAGCCCTTAAAGGAAAATTATAGCTTGTCAGTTCACATCTGTCAGGTTTGTAAGAACAGGCACTTTCAGACTCTGTATCATGATCATCTGAGGTGAAACCCTTCAGAATATACATTGATTTGGACCCAAAGAATAATTTTACTTACCTTTAACTGTGCTGTACACGGTAAGACACTTAATCATTCACATACACTAGTGGCAAGAGAGATTCTTATTAGGCAATTTTTTCATGTACTCTGCACATAACCATCTCTGTGAGGGATGACATAAATACCTTTGTAATGAAGTTTGTTATATGTATATGAAAGTCCTTTACACTAGAAATCCTCAAGGTGGATGTTTGCTGAAATTTCTGTAGGTCTTCCAAAATCTAGGCGTGGATACAATCAACCTCTCACTTCTTGTCATGATAGAGATTTTCTTTCTCTGTGCCAATTGTTTTTTTTCCTCTTTCTTTGACCCTCATTTGTTCAAAGGCTATATAAGCTCTTCTCAGGAACTAGGACCATCTCGGGATTCTGGATATGTTTTAATATCCATCCCCCAGCTTCTTAAAGATAACTCATTCCACATTCACCTATTACTGGCAGGCTGTACCTCTTTGGCATACTATTTAAAAATTACCTAGTCTCATAGCTGTCTATCAAGAAATGGGGAAAGACTGTGAGCCAGATACCCTCCTCTTGCAGTGGATGTCAGGTGCCACAGATTTAAAACCCAGGCCCACAGAGTTGGTGAGCTAGAAACTTACCCTGGGTGCCATTGCATTGCAATGGCAGATGAGGGAACTGCAGCTAACGTGGCACTATCAGAGCCTACAACCACTGATTCAGCTTGTTGGGTGATTAGCAGCTGACTGGACACCACTTGGCATGAAGCTTCCTGTTTCTGTCCCACCTCTTGTCTGAGCAACTAGTTGTTAGGTGTGCTGCTGACCAGATCTGAGAACAAGTTCCTGCCTCCTTATCTTGTTCCTGCTTCCTGATCCTAGTCCCAGTGGCCAAACTTGGCACTGACCTTTGGTGTGGCTCCTGACTGACTCTGGATTGACCCTTGGTATGATTTCCAACAGTGACCCTCCTCCATCCCAGCTCTTACTGGTAGGTCAGACTGCCCCATTATGTAGGAACATAGGAGGACCCCACCTAACAGCTTGTTTAGACCCTCTTGGTCTCCTCTGGGACTTCTTGCTGAACCTCTGGCCTAAATATGGACATTGCCAGAGTTCTCACACTGCTGTCACCCCAGGAGCCCATGACTCCACAGGAGCAGATCTCTGCCCTCCAGGTGGAAAACAAGAATTTGAGGGCCCAAGCACTACAGCTCCAGATGAAAAATTGCTTCTCACAGGAGCAAGGTATAGCTTGGGTGACTATCCCCTGAGTCTCTCTGCTGGAGAGATATGGCGGCACCTGCAGTAAGTTTAGTGGTTTCCTTTTTCAACGCAGATTCCTGTTTGTGCTGTAGTCCCAGCAATACATCACAGATTGAGTTACGGTGAGACTAATACTGAGCCTGCTTACCTCGGAAGCCCTGGGGTGGGCCTCTCCCTTTGTAGAGCAGGATCACCTAGTGTTGACTAGCTGGGACTCATTCTCATAAGACTTCAATAATCCTTGCAAAGCCCACATGAGGTCAGCCTCTTCTTATGTTCCCCAGTTGAGACATTTGACTATAGACACTGCCTGGAACAATGCTGCACTCCTCCATTAGTTTTGGTGCACTCTTTATGAAGAACTAAAAGATGAGCTGGCATGGGTGAATACCACTTTAGAATCCTTTATGGATCTTTGTATATGGATACACACCAGACTGCATGAACAGGAACTGGAATGTAGGAGGGCCCTGCCTCCCTCCTGAACTTACCCAAGGCTCAGCCCTCAGGCCCAAGCAAGGTTGGCCTTGCCCAAGCCTGTGCCAATGCCTGAACTAGTACAGCCTCAGCTATTTCTGGTCAAGTGAGAGTGTGGAAGACAGGAGAACCTCTGCTTCTATTGTGGAGCAGCTGGGCATACAATATCCATGTGTCCTGTCAAAATTCCTGCTAACCTGATGACAGGGAAAGGACTACCCCCCACACTTGGTACACGTCCTTAGTCTGGGTATCACCAGGGAGAAAACCCAAGGTTATGTTAAACCAGGAGTTCCTCATCAATCTCCCCTTCTACAGATTCCTCTGCAACTGTAGATTCCGCAGGTCAAGCAGGCTTTTCCCATACAATGAAACTTGATTGATTCAGGAGCAGAGGATAATTTTATGGATTTTTCCATGGCCCGGGTCCTTGGTCTTTCAGTATGACCCAAGGTTACTACGGTTCTGGTAGAAACAGTAGACAGGTCCCCACTGGCTTTGGGTCCAGTTACACGTGAGATCACACTGCTGGAAGTGGTGACTGGGAAACACCGAGAAATCCTATAGTTTAACCTTATTTCATCCCTGCATTTCACCTTGATTTTAGGGTTTCCCTGGCTAGTCTGTCATGATGCTGTATTCTATGGTCCCAATGTTGAATATCCTTATAGTTGAGCTTCTGTAGGAAAAACTGCCTTCCCATTCCAGACTTAGACCCCTAAAAACTAAGCCAGAGGATCCCACTCCAAGAATCCAGATGTTCCCCCAAGTGATGGCAACCCTATCAGACCTGGAAATGGCACTTCCACATGATGAACCATTTCCTCCTGTGAAATACCAAGACCATTGGGATGTCTTAAATAAAAAAACTCAATGCAGATTTGCTACCCCCTCACTGTGTATGATTTCTCCATTGACCTACAGCCCAAAGCCACAGTTCCATTTAGACATATATATCCTATGTCTAAATCAGAGCTAGTAGCATTAAGAGAGTACTTTCAGGAAAACTTAGATAAAGGTTTCATTTGCCGCTCTACCTCCCCCACAGGTGCCCTAGTACTTTTTGTATAAAAGAAGGCTGTCTCTCTGAGGCTTTGCATAGACTAATCACATAACTACACAACCAGAACTATTTACCATTAATCTAGGAGTTCTTGGGTTGAGTACAGTTGGCTCGGGTGTTCACCAGCTGGATCTTAGAGGAGTTTATAAACTAGCCTGAGTCAAGATCAGGGGTGAGTGGAAGACAGCCTTTAGAAGTAGGTATGGATATAGAATATTTAGTAATGCCCTTTGGACTCACCAACGAACCCATGGACTATGAATGCACTCTCTGCAATTCAGCGGTGGGCAGAACCCCAGAGTGTAAACATAAAAAGGTTCACAGGATTTGCCAATTTTTACATCAGGTTTATTTCAGACTTCTGAAAGGTCACAGCCCCAGTAACTGCCATCCTCCATAAACCTTCAAAGTTTCACTGGTCCCTAGAGGTTCTCCATGCCTTCCAATGTCTGAAGATAGCCGTCATATCTGCCCCAACACTAGTCACCCTAATACTGAGAAGCCCTATATTCTTGAGGCTGCTGCCTCTGATGTAGCCATCGGGGCAGTACTATCCCAAAGTACAGGGCCCCAGCAAGAGATGCACCCATGTACATATTTTTAATGAAAACTTATCCAGTCAAATGTAATTGTGAAATAGCGGACAAGGAGTTACTTGCCATCAAGGCCAGATTTGAGACACCGTGATACTATCTTGAAGGGGCCAAACAGCCCATCTTAGTCTTAGACCATAAGAATTTAGAATACCTACAATCTACCAAGCTGCTGAGTCAGTGGCAATTACATTGGGCCCTGTCCTTCTCAAGATTTGATTTCAGACATGTACCGTCCAGGCAACAAGATTGACAAAGCTGATGCCCTTTCATGAAAAAGGGAATACTATCCAGAATATCCAGAACCTGCTAGCCTCCAAGAATCACCATGTGGAATATTAAAAACACATCATTTTGTTTATGGGTCCATATCCATGGATTCTTCTCATCATGTTTCCAGTGGTCCTCCCTAATGGCCCTTTCGTTAAACTTGTAACATTATCCAAGGAGGGTCTTCCTAGTACCACCCTATGCCACTGTTCCTGGATCAATGACATCTTCCATGTCAACAGTTGCCTGTTCATTCCCAGTGGTTCCCCAACACTGGAAGTACTGTGCAAACACCATAACAAGCTGAGTGCAGGTCCCTTTGGACAATCCAAAACTTTGTGCACTGCTGTCCACTTGTTCTGGTGACCACAAATGCAGGACGATGTCGGGTCCTATGATGCCAGTGTTTGAATGGAGCAGACCACTTGGGCATCTAATGCCATCTAAGACACCTTCCTGGCCCTGGTCTCAGATAACACTTGATTTTTGTAGTGGAACTATCTAAATCAGAAGGCCACAATACCATATTGACTGTCATGGACCAGCTGACTAAAATGGCCTATTTTGTATGATACACCTCTCTCAACTGTGGAAACTACTGCACACCTTCTACTTCTACATGTCTTCCATCTGTATCGCCTCTCTGACCATCTTACCATAGACCATGGCTCCCAGTTTATATCCAGGTTCCTGAAGGAGGTCCTTGTCCTGAATATTCAGCCCCATGCATCCATTCACATCACCCTCAGATGGATGGCCAGTCAGAATGAGTCACCCAGGTTCTCAGACAAGACCTGCACTGCTCCTGAACCACTGTTAAGATAGTGGGGTTGTGTTACTCCCACTAGCTGAATTCACTTACAGCAATACACAGCACACCTCTACCCAATCCAGTCCCTTCTATGTCAAGTATGGTTTTCATCCACCTCTCTATCCCTCCGTTCCCTTGTCCACAGTGGTTCCTGCTGCCTCTGATCTGGTACAGACCATTAATGAAGCTAACATAAAGAAGTGCTTGGAAAAAGCCAAGATGGCCGACAAACACTATGACAAATGCCACTAACAAACCTCTCCTCTAAAAGTACACACAAAGTTGTGATTGTCCACAAAACACCTACAGAACGACCAACCTGCACACAAAGTAGATCATCAGTATGCAGGCCCTTTCACCATTACGCAGCAGATTAATCTGATGGTGTTTGTATTACAGCCTTCTTGATACTGGAGGGTCCATTCAATATTCTGTATCTCCCTCCTGAAAACTTTCCTTGGCAATCCATTCCCCAGTCAACATGCGCTACCTGCACTCCTGATTCAGTTACATGGCCATGAGGACTACATGGTCCTCAACATTCTGGACTCCCAAATGCTTAGAGAGACTCGGTACTATCTGATCGATTGGCAGGGCTGTGGGCCCAAAGAACACACTTGGGAACTGGTTTGACATGTGCATGCCCCTGAAAAGTACAGGCCTGCCACAGGAATTATCCTGAGAAGGCTGGCCTCTGGGGATTGCCCTGGGAGGGAGGATGGTGTCAGATGCTGTGGATCCCAAACCCAGGCTCATAGGGTTGTTCAGTGAGCATCTCACCCTGTGCACCTCCACACTGCAAGGTCAGATTAGGGACCTGCAGCTAACATCCCACAGCCAGAGGCTACACTCACTGACTCAGCTGGGTCAGGTGACTAGCAGCAGATGACTGATTGGACAACACTGGGCTTCAAGCTTTCTGTTTCTGTCCCATCTCTTGTTTGAGTAACTAGTTGTTAGGCCTGCTGCTGATCAGACCCCTGAGACCAAGTTCCTTGCCTGGTTCCCACATCTGGTTTCTGGTTTGATCCTTGTTTCTGCTTCCTTGCACTAATCCCAGTGGTTGACTCTGGCTTTGACTTTTGGTGCAACTTCCAACTGTCACCTTGGCCCACCCTGGCTCTGACCATTAGGTCAGACTGCCCTGCTACAGGCCCTGATAATGTGCTATCATGAAAGGAATCTCAGCAGAATTTCAAGACAGCATTTAAGTGACTAACATGGGTTTGAGAGCTAAGAGTTGAGGCCCTGATCCGAAACCCACCAGTAAGAACACTTCCACTGTCTTCAGTGGGCTTCGGATCAGGCCCTGAGAAAGAGAAACTATAACCATGTGCTACAGGGTGATCCATTCCTAGAAGGACATTCAGATTCATTAAAAAAATCTGTTTATTATGCTGAAAAGAAAAAAGTAGAGATTTTGTAGCTCACTAGTAAAATAACTGACATTTTTAATTTAGATTTTTTTGAGATTTGTTCATTTAATTTTAAATTTTGATTACACTCTGCCCTTTCCACCCCAGAAAAAGAAAAGAAAGTTGAACTTGGGAGAACTGTAGTCTACACTTTCTAAATTATTTGAAAACCAAATTTACAAAAGGGGACTATAAATCCAATCCAAATAAAACCTGACTGTAGAATTTTCTCCAGTTAGGGATTTACTTACTATATGGCTGTGATTATTCTTTACAAATCATCTAACAAAAATTTATAATTTTTGATAATGCATCATTCTGTCTGAGACACTAAGAGATTTGCTTGAGCTGTAGAAAGGTAGAATGGTTCACAGTTCTGTGAAAGGTATGGCAGGGTTGCTATTGCCAGGTTGTGTACTCATATTATTGATCATTTTCTAATTAAAACTAATGGGCCAAATCCAGAAACCTGCTCAGTGCCTGGAGCACTCCTCAGTATTTGGCCAGTTATTTTTATTGCAAAGTGATTGTGTTTTCATGCTATCAGTCTTAAAGTAAATCTTCTCTCTAGTATCTTAAATATAGAACCATTTTAAAAACTCATTTGATAAAAGCAGTAGTTGACATCAGTAAGTTTTGGATCAGATCTAAGTGGAGCTGAACTCCTGCTAAATACTTGCAACTTCCTACAGGAGTTTCACATGCTCAGCGCCTCTTAAGAATTGTTCCTTTATAACCATGATAACCGGTACAGCGTGGCTGTATTCACACCCAATGGTTTACTACAACAATTTTAAAATTTTGGTTCTTTTTTTCTGCTTATAGAATCATAGAAATGTAGGCCTGCAAGGTACCTTGAAGTCATCTAGTCCAGTGGTTCTCAAAGCTGGTCCACCGCTTGTTCAGGGAAATCCCCTGGCGGCCCAGGCCGGTTTGTTTACCTGCTGCGTCCACAGGTTCAGCTGATCGCGGCTCCCACTGGCTGCAGTTCGCTGCTCCAGGCCAATGGGGGCTGCAGGAAGCAGTGTGGGCTGAGGGATGTGCTGGCCGCTCTTCCTGCAGCCCCCATTGGCCTGGAGCGGCGAACTATGGCCAGTGGGAGCTGTGATCAGCCAAACCTGTGGACGTGGCAGGTAAACAAACTGGCCCCCTCTGCCAGGGGCTTTCCTTGAACAAGCGGCTTTGAGAACCACTGATCTAGTCCACCCCACAGTGCTGAGGCAAGCTTAATGACTAATAGCTTATATTTTTGCCTAGGGAACAGTTTCATAGCTAGAACTGCTAGCAGTTCAGATTAAGGAGGACAAGGAAAACTTTTGGCTTACTTGTATTACACTTTCATCTTGAAGGCGTACCTTTCTTGCCCATTTAATTGATATTAATGTTGGGCCGGATATTATTGTAGGGAAGAGGCAGTCTGTGCAGGAGACATGGAGCTCTGGGGAACAGGTAAAGATTTTAGCCCTGTAATAGATTCCCAAGGTGTGTGTGTACCTCAGCACATCCTCAGAGGCCCAGTGCCTCCAAACAGATCCCTAAAGTGCCCTCTGGCCCAAAGAACAATCGCTCCTGCAGAGCTACACTCCTGTTGGCCACAAACTCTGTGTCTGCACACAAGTTCCCTCTCTGACGTGGATTGCAGGCTTGAAGCTAATGCTGCTGGAGTTCATGGGTGATTAATATCAAATGCTAAAGCTTTAGCTTCCCCCTGATGCCCTGTAGAGCCCAGACCTGGCACATCACCAAAAGAGGAGCTTCTGCAGAGTTCCAGGAATGGAGATTCATGCCCCATTGTGTGTGATGCTGTTGACCTCTATTGTCAGGCAGGCCCAGTAATTTTAATTTGTCAATACTACATCTGTAGGTGCATTAAGAAAATGTAGGAACAAAATGACAAATTAACCTAATAAGGTGTCCTAACAAATGTAATGCTGGCATGCCATAACTATAATGAATAATTGTCATGCTTTTAATTTGAGTCGCTTGTTCCAGAGAACTCAGATCACTGTACAGAAAATAATCTAATAGCCATAGCAGGCACGCCTATGGTGCTGTTCAAATAATTGCAATAAGATGACGATGATATTCAGTTGAGCTTTGCAAGCCAGAGAAGCACCATGCTTTAACTTACTGCTGAATAGAAAACAAAGAACAATAAATAGTAATTCAAACAAGTAAAAACAAAAATTGTGTAGAGAAACTGTTATGGAAAGGCTGAGATTGGAAACTACAGTGGATGTGCTTCTACATTAGAAAAAATGTGCTTTCAAACAGCAAAATGTTGCTTGCTGTAGTAGCGTGGGTTTCATTATGAAAGTGTTCTGTAGATCAGAGCTAAAACATGCAACATAAGGCTTTGGTTGGCAGTCTGGAATTTTATTTAATGGATGCCTCTGCCTGTGTAATGTGTAGAACTGCTGTGAGTGCACAGAGCAATACAAAGTAATAAGGGATGTTTCCTACTCAGACCCCCATCCTCCAAAGAGTTATGCATGTGCTTAACTTTATGCACTGTAAGTAGTCCCAGCAGACTCCTCATTTTTTGTAAAGTTAAGCCTGTATGTAGTCTTGGCAGGATCAGGGCATTACATACATGCTTTTAACACTTCCTTTGAAAGCTAGTTGAGCCATGTGTCAGCTTCATGGTTAGACTGCTCTGTTTATAGGTTGTGCAGCCCCCCAAGTGTCACTGAAGGGTGGCTACAGACATACTGGAGAGGAGACGGACTGCCAAGAATTGGGTAGTACATGTGTTTTCCTCTGAAAAACTGGGCTTTTTAAAAAAAAATAGTAATTCGTAATGAGATAAGTAGAGATAGGGCCCAGTTCTGGTGTGTTTGTATAAAACTCCTATTGGCTTCAATGGGAGCAGAATTGGGCATATGTTGTGATTTAAAAGCCCCCGAGTTCTTCATATCTCACTGATGTGGGATGGTTTATGCTCTACTTTTTAAATGAGTCATGACTTTAAAAATCAAAGAATGTTGCCCCTGGTACATTAAATACTATAGCAGGGATCGGCAACCTTTCAGAAGTGGTGTGCCGAATCTTCATTTATTCACTCTACTTTAAGGTTTCAAATGCCGATAATACATGTTAACATTTTTAGAAGGTCTCTTTCTATAAGTCTATAATATAGAACTAAACTAGTGTTGTTTGTAAAGTAAATAAGGCTTTTAAAATGTTTAATTTTAAATGAAGCTTCTTAAATTAAAATGCAGGGCTCCCCAGACCGGTGGCCAGGACCTAGGCAGTGTGAGTGCCACTGTAAATCAGCTCGCGTGCTGCCTTCAGCACCTGTGCCATAGGTTGCCTACCCCTGCACTATAGTAACTGTGGCTCTGATGTTGTACCCCTTATTCAAGCAAAATTTCCATTGACACCGCTTTGAGAGTTGCTGGTGCAAGGACTGCAACAGGGTCCAGTCCTTGGTGCCTGAGCGGTGATAAAAAGAAAGCTTCAGCTAGGGTAGTAAAATATGGTCTGTAATTTAGTACATACTCCAGCAGTATTTTTATAAGTATTTCAATGTAGCGCGTACTAATCTTGTATTGAACCTATCGTGTGGAATACACCAAAACTGTGTTTCAGGCCATTTTATGCAGTAGCCACAAGACGACACTCTAAGGTGTACATTACGTTAAGATAACACTCTTTTAGGGTCATGGAAGGCATCTGGCAGTGCCTGGTATCTCAATGCACTTGAAACATTTATCTCACACTAACATATGTTGTTTGTGTTTTATTATCTAATCATAAAATGCCATTTAAAATTGTGCTTTCTTATTAGCTTATTAGGTCATCTGGCCACACATGCAGCTGTCTGTGTGTGTGAAATCCACTCAGCACCTCTGCAGCTATGGAAGGGCCAAAATGCTGGGGAGCTGCTGGAAATGCTGTGCAATGCATGCTGTCTAGCTGAAAAGTGCTTTTCCATAGGAACATGTGGGATCAAACAGGTTGTATGTTGGCCCCCAGTAGCTATGGGCTAACTGCAGAGTTGCCCTGTTCCCTGACTGTTCCCCTGCCACCAGGGTGGTATTATTCTGTCCACAGTTCATTTATTCAGCCTCTTTGGGGTATAGGATGTTATTTTTCACCCCACATAACACCTAAAACTTCATCACTGATATCATTGCTTATAGCTATTAATCTTACAGAGCTCTGCATAGAATGCTCCCATTGTGTGGGGTAATGCATGCATAGGAACTGCAGGACTAGGCAAAAAAAAAAAAATCAGACTATAGGCTCCTAAAAAAAGATTCTGCTGAAATAAATTCAGGGAGAAAAGAATGCTTAACAAATATTTTGCCAGTACTGTTCTAAATTTCTCTTTTTAAGCCCCAATCCTGCAAAGGACCTTGGGATTGATGGCAAGACTTTTAATTCCAGTAGGGTGAAGGAGTATGCTTACGTACTCTTTGCACTATCAGGTAAGAGTAAGATGTATGGTGTAAGATGGGGTGGGCAAACTATGGCCTGTGGGCCGCATCCAGTCCATCAGATCTTTTAATCTGGCCCTCAAGCTCCTGTCAAGGAGCGGGGTTGGGGGCTTGCCCTGCTCTGGCACTCCAGCCGGGGAGTGGGGTCGGGGGCTTGCCCTGCTCCGTGTGCAGTTTGGCTCTGCGTGGTTCCCAGAAGCTGTGGCATGTGCCCCCCTCCGGCTCTTACATGTAGGGGCAACTGGGGGCTCTGCACACTGTCCCCACCTGAAGCACAGGCTCTGCAGCTCCCATTGGCTGGAAACTGACTAATGGCAGCTGCAGGGGCAGCACCTGCAGGTGGGGCAGCGTGCAGAGCCACCTGGCCATACCTCTGCATAGGAGCTGGAGTGGGGCGCGGGACATGCCACAGCTTCCAGGAGCTAATTGAGCTAAGTACCAGGAGCCTGCAGTCCTGCCCTCCTCCTGTGCCCCAACCCCTTGCCCCAGCCCAGAGCCCCCTTCTGCACCTTGAGCCCCTCATTTCTGGCCCTACCCTGGAACCTGCACCCACAATCCAGAGCCCATACCGCCTCCCACACCCCAACCCCATGCCTTAGCCCAGAGCCCCCTTCCATACTTCAAACCCCTCTCCTCCATCCCCAGTCCACAGCCCCCTCCTGCAGCCCAAACCCCTCATTACTGGCCCCACCCCAGAGCCTGCACACCCAGCCAGAGCCCTCACTCCCTCCCATACTCCAACCCCCAATTTTGTGAGCATTCATACCCCACCATACAATTTCCATACCCAGATGTGGCCCCCAGGCCAAAAAGTTTACTCATGCCTGGTGTAAGATGCTTGTGAATGAATTAGAGCAGACAAGTTTTCCTCCAACAGGAAAACCATAATCCTCTGACTGACATCGCAGCCTGTTACCATGAGAATGCCTCACTTGTCAAATCCGGTATTAAACTATGCCTCAGGATCATATAACATAGGGAGAAAAGGACAGTTGATAATGGATTATTTGTCAAAATGTAAATATTCTTGACAGGGAAGAGGCAAGAATGATTGTGAACAATACAAGATAGAAGCATAAAGGTATTTTACAAATATTCCACCCACCCCCACAATAAATACCTTACATACATTTGCTAATTAGTAACAATATACTTACAAAACATTAGCTATTCATTTTCCTTGCTTAGAAGTGCTCAAGAGATCATAAGTCGTATGCTGTCCATATAATAACCATACTGTGTTCAATTCTTGGCCCTGGATCTGGCTGCTTTGTGCTGCCTTGAGAGTGCAAAACACCCAAAAAGGTGCTCTAAAGGGACAGCTCAGCATTCCCCTGGCATAGGGAAATCCTGTATCAGCTCTATACTACCCGCTTCCCCAGGATAATGGGAGAGAGGCTGCACTTAGAACAGTGGTGTATTAATGATTTTGCAGCTACTAGGCCCTGAAATAATTGCCACCCCCAGCCCCATATTAACTTGTTTTCATTTTTTTACAAATTCATTTGAACTAAAATGAATCTAAATATCATTAAAATTGAACATTTACAAGTTTTATTATAAATAAAGTTACAAGTGCAGCGGACCCTCGCTTGAACACGTTTCTGTATAGTGCAGTTTTGCTTATAGAGTGGGACCGTGCATGGATCCAAAACCCCACGTTCAAGCTGGGGTCCGATGCAGTTTAGGATTCTTGCGAGTATGTTTACTAAATGGTGTCGCGCCATCATTGGTGGTTTCAATGCACACTATGATTGGTAGAATCTCGGTGTCACTGATGCTGTGATTACAAACATGCTGCTATTATAAATTTGCCATCCCTGCCAGTTTGCTGCTGTAGGCCTAGGCCTTGTTGGCCTTGGCGATAATACGCCGCCACCTTTTCCCAGTCTTCTCATTCACTCAATAGCACTTAGCACACACTTGGAGCATCTAAGTATTGAGCCCATGATTACTGTAAAGGTTAAAGTACTATATATTTCATTACAACACAATAATCTTAACTCTGACCCAAGGCATTTAAGAGTATATTGGTATCTGCTTCTTTTCATTTAAAGGATGTTGTTGCTGGAAATACTATAACTTAATGTATGTATCAGTTAAAAGTACGTTTTTTAGCAAAATACTTGACTAGTTTTCTTCCAACTTTGTGATAGTATTCTTCTTCTTCACCTTCAGAGTTAATCTAGCAATTTTGAGGCTACTACAGTTTTCCACTCTAAAATAATAGGAGGAGGAGGAACTAATATATCTGATCCAAAGCTCACTGACATTGGAAGAACTCCTATTGATTTTAATGGGCTTTGATTCAGGGCCTAATGTAGATATTAATAATGGAATCTGTTTACACCCTTAACATGGAGAGGCTTTTACAAAAATTAAATATTTTGGAATATTGTAGATGCAATTAAGAACATTACAATTTCATATCTTAGGGCACTGTATTACTTATTGAATCAAAAACACATAAAAAAGAGCCAGCTTAGAAAAAAGCACAGTTCAGCTATTAAAAAGAAAACATTACCTATGAAAATAACCTTGTTTGAAAAGGTTCAGCTGTTTAAATGATTTGAGAGTCATCATGGATACCTCAATGGAAATGTTTGCCCATAATTCTGAGTGTTAAAAATTCTGAAAATAGTATAACATTATTACAGATAAAGGCACTGTTGTGTCTTTTGCTCTTTGCACAACAAATGTAATATGGAAGGAACCATATGGGCACAGTGGCATCCAAAGGAGTGTGTATACTAACTACACACAACTTGTAAGGCCTAGCAGCCCTGCTGCTCTGGTAGGCTTCTAAACAAGCCAGTGAGCAGCACTAGAGGGCTCACAGAATATTTGAAGGGATATTACCCATTCCTATATAGTACAGGAATGGTCAGTGGAGAGCTGCATCCAGTTTTGATCACCTCACGCTAAGGAAAACCTAGCCCAGGGTGAAAAGGTCCTAGAGGGCAACAGAGATGGCTAAAGGTATGTGATGATTTAGATAAGGTTAGAGGTTTTAAAAGTTAGGATTTTTGATCACAGAAGTCAGAAGAAATTAAAGACTTGACTGAGTTATTAGAAAGTACATTGGGGATGGTGAAAACTGATCAGTACCTTCTTTTTACCCTCCTATAATATGGAAGCAAAGGCTCATTCAAAATTAATGACTTCACACGCTGTATAGTCAATCATCTGTGGAATGTACTGCTTCAGGATGACATAAGCAGTAGGAATATATTACTGACCACCTGACTAGGATGGTGACAGTGACTGTGAAATGCTCAGGGAGATTAGAGAGGCTATTAAAATAAAAAACCCTGAATAATAACAGGTGATTTCAACTGTCCCTGTATTGACTGGATACATGTTGCCTCGGGATGGGATGCAGAGATAAAGTTTCCTGAAACCTTAAATAACTGCTTCTTGTAGCAGCTAGTCCTGGAGCCCACAACAGGAGAGGCAATTCTTGATTTAGTCATAAGTGGAACACAGGATCTGGTCCAACAGGTGAATATAGCTGGATTGCTTGGTAATAGTGACCATAATATAATTGAATTTAACATCCTGTAGGGGGGGAACACCACAGCAATCTAACACTAATATTTAATTTCAGAAAGGGGGATTACACAAAAGTGAGGAAGTTAGTTAAACAGAAATTAAAAAGGTACAGTGCAAAAAATGAAATCCTTGCAAACTGCATGGAAACTTTAATACACCATAATAGACGCTCAACTTAAGTGTGTACCCCAAATTAAAAAACATAGTAAGAGAACAAAGTGCCACTGTGGCTAAACAATAAAGTAAAAGAAGCCAGGCGAGGCCAAAAGGCATTCTTTAAAAAGTGGAAGTTAAATCCTAGTGAGAAAAATAGAACGGAGAATAAACTCTGGCAAATGTAGTGTAAAAATATAATAAGGAAGGCCAAAAAAGAATTTGAAGAACAGCTAGCCAAAGACTAAACAAATAGCAGCAAAAACATTTAAGTACATCAGAAGCAGGAAGCCTGCTAAACAACCATTGGGCCACTGGATGATCGAGATGCTAAAGGAGCACTCAAGGATGATAAGGCCATTGCGGAGAAACTAAATGAATTCATTGCATCAGTTTTCATGCCAAGGATGTGAGAGTGATTCTCAAACCTTACCCATTCTTTTTAGGTGACAAATCTGAGGAACTGTCCCAGATTGAGGGGTCATTAGAGGAGCATTTGGAACAAATTGATAAACTAAATAGTAATGAGCCACCAGGACCAGACGGTATTTACCCAAGGGTTCTGAAGGAACTCCAATGTGAAATTGCAGAAGTAGTCTGTAACCTATCATTTAAATCAGCTTCTGTACCAAATGACTGGAATGCTGCTAATGTGACTCCAATAGTTAAAAAAGTGCTCCAGAGGTGATCCCAGCAATTACAGGCCAGTAAGCCTGACTTCAGTACTGGGCAAACTGGTTGAAACTATAGTAAAGAACAAAATTGTCAGATCTATAGATGAACATAATTTGTTGGGGAAGAGTCAACATAGCTTTTAAAGAAGGAAATCATGCCTCACCAATCTACTATAATTCTTTGAGGGGGATCAACAAGCATGTAGACAAGGGGGAACAAGTGGATATAGTGTACTTAGATTTTCAGAAAGCCTTTGACAAGGCTCTTAAGCAAAGTAAGCTGTCGAGGGATAATAGGAAAGGTCCTCTTATGGAGTGGTAACTGGTTAAAAGATAGGAAACAAAGGATAGGAATAAGTGGTCAGTATTCAGAATGGAGACCCCAGGGGTCTGTACTCGGCCCACTCCTATTCAGCATATTCATAAATTATCTGGAAAAAGGGGTAAACAGTAAGGTGGCAAAATTTGCAGATATATAACTACTGAAGATACTTAAGTCCTAGGCAGACTGCAAAGAGCTACAAAAGTATCTCAAAACTGGGTGACTGGGCAACAAAATGGCAGATGAAATTCAGTGTTGATAATGCAAAGTAATGCACATTGGAAAACATAATCCCAACTATACATATAAAATGATGGGGTCTAAATTAGCTGTTATCACTCAAAGATCTTGGAGTCATTGTGGATAGTTCTCTGAAAACATCCACTCATGCAGTGGGAGTCAAAAAAGCAAACATAATATTGGGAATCATTAAGAAAGGGATAGATAAGACAGAAAATATCATATTGCCTCTATATAAATCCATAGTATGCCTACATCTTGAATAGTGCCTGCAGATATGGTTGCCCCATCTCAAGAGATATATTGGAATTAGAAAAGGGCAACAAAAATCATAAGAGGTATGGAATGGCTGCCATATAAGGAGATTAATAAGACTGGGATTTTTCAGCTTGGAAAAGAGACGACTAAGGGGGGATATGATAAAGGTTTATAAAATCATGACTGATGTGGAGAAAATAAGGAAGTGTTATTTACTCCTTCTCATAACACAAGAACTAGGGGTCACCAAATGAAATAGGCAGCAGATTTAAAACAAAAAAGGAAATATTTTTTCACACAATGCAGTCAACCTGTGGAACTCCCTGCCAGAGGATGTTGTGAAGGCCAAGAATATAACAGGGTTCAAAAAAAGAACTAGATAAGCTCATAGAGGATAGATACATAAATGGCTATTAGCCAGGATAGACAGGGATGGTGTCCCTAGCATCTGTTTGCCAGAAGCTGGGAATGGGCAACAGGATGTATCACTGGATGATTACCAGGTCTGTTCATTCCCTCTGGGTCACCTGGCATTGGCCATTGTCAGAAGACAGGATACTGGACTACGTGAACCTTTGGTCTGACCCAATGTGGCCGTTCTTATGTCCCTGGGTCAAATAAGAAGGATAGAAATTTGAAGGAGAGAGATAATCGCATAGTTATTAGTATACGCAAGCTACAGTAAGGGCCGTCAAATCACATACTTTAGGCATAAGGCTGCTGAGGCCAGGAAGCAATCCTTCCTCTCCCCATAAGTAGCATTATACAGTTGTATAGTGCATTATAATGGGATTCCACCTTTCTTTGCAGAATTAAGTGTTCGCCACTGCTAGAGGTAGGACACCAGACTTCATGAGCCAATGTTCTCTCTGGTCTGAAATGGCAAACTCTATGATTCCTGTTCTCACACCTGGGGAGAGGAAGAGATAGGGGCTCTGAAATCATAGAGTGAGAGATAGATTCTTTAAAATACAAAAAAGGAAGAGATGGGATACTAGGAGGGAAACAGAGAGAAAAGTATAGACCCTTTACAAATGGAACGAAGGGACAGTGTGTCCCAGTTCAGGGCAACTGCACTTGTATTCCCCCTCCAGGGTCCAGCAAGGCCATCTACTCTTGGGCTTTCAACTCCCAGCCATCATCTCTCTTGGGTGGAGACCTGTATCTCTCTATGTCCTGACTAGGGTATTTCCAGGCCACACAGTTCCCTGCCTATGCCGAGTTCCCCAGCAGGATAGATGGCCTCAGCAGGCCTGCTTCGATTTCCTTCTGAGACTATAAACAGTATAATTGCCACCATTATATGTTACCACTCAGCTCTTTCTAAGCAAGTACTTTTATTCTTAAGGTAAAAGCATTACAGATAAAACATATTAAAATGAATAAAAGAAACTATGCACATGCTAATAAGCTTACCCAGAGATCACCCCCTGACTCAGGCAAGGGCTCTGGCCCATGAACAGCCATTTAACCCTCCCCCATCTCCCCCACACAAGAGCTTTTCCTGTGGTTACAAGTTCATTATCTCCTTGGCTCAAAAGAAGCAACCCCATGAATCTGAGAGTCACCCTTTTATCTGGTCTGGTCCTCATGTAACAGATGATCAGCAGCCAGAGACTCTCCTCAGGTCACAGCTTCAAAAGGGTGAGTGCAGAAGTGAGGAGTTGCCTTCCCCTCTTCCCAAGTATTTCCTAAGAATGCCTCTTACCTTTGTTTGTCTAGTACATTGTTTCAAATAGTCCTTTGAAGCACATAACAGTTCCCAGCGTTTATTTTGCTCCAGTCTCCTCTCTAAAGATGTTATATACAATTCCACAATGGTACATAAACATTTTCATGAGAAGAGCACAACCAGAGTCTGAAAACAGCCAGAGAAAGACAACTAACTGCAAAGAGAGCCTCTTTAGGTTGCTGGTTCAATTCTGTCCCTGGTCAGCTATACTTGATAGTTCATTCCCCTTCCAAAAAACACAAGAAATTGAAGGTGAGGGCCCACATCCTATGGTGCTTATGTCCATATGTGAGATTTACACCCCTCATTGCAGGGCAGCATGGCCTAATGGGCAGAGTCCATAGATGTGGCTCTCATTGCAGGGCAGCACAGCCTAATGGCCAGAGTCCATAGAAGTAGCCCTCATTGCAGGGCAGCACAGCCTAGTGGCCAGAGTCCATATAATTGCCCCTGTTTACCAGGCAGCACAGCCTAGTGGCCATAGTCCATAAGATTGCCCCTGGTTACAGCACTGTAGTGTCTTGACACTGGCTCAGCAGGGAGATCCTACCAAAACACACTGAGGCTTATTGAGGGCAAGGTACCAGTCTCTACCCCCACCCCCAAGTAGCTTCCTACCATCTTGAGAGTTGGAGTCTCACACAAATCTCCAGGTTCTCCACATGTCTCCAGATCTGTCACCACCTCAGGCTCCTCCCACAGCGGGGGTTCATGCTGGCCAGGGAAAGCTTCAGATCCCAGCAAGTTCAAGGGTGCTGGCTAGTTATCCACAGGCACTTCCCCTACAGCCACCCACCCAGACTGAGCTGAATTCCCTCCTTTTAGACTCCTATAGCACTTGGAGCATGCCCCGTACAAACAGGGCGGGACTTCCTCTGTCAGAGCTACTGGTCTGATGCTGCTGGGGCTAGTGCTGGGCGAGGCTGCCCCGTCACACTATGTCACAATTCATAGTCTTGTTAACAGTCTCAGCTGAAAGGCAAAGAAGCAAATGGGTATGGAGACTGAAGTGTGCTCTTATCCACAGGGATGGGCAGTCCCTCCAGTCTTTGGAGGGACATTGGCAGAACAGGAGGTAGGAGCTTGTACTGCCAGTGACCATGCAGTACGTTTTCTGTGGATAGTAATTTCTTAGCATATTTGTTCAGTTAACAGAGGGAGGGAGGCCGTGGAGAATTGAGAAAGTTATTTGGACAGAGAGAGGAAGGGAAAGAGAGGTTGAAAGAGAAAGGGTAGAGATCTATATTGCCCTCAGATCATATATGGAACATTGAGAGATGTCATTGTGAAAGCTTCATGCAGAGCACTAAAGGGTTCAGATCTGGGTAATGCATTAAAATCAAGAAGGGCTAAGTGAGATTTTTTCCTTTTAGTGCAACAAAGTCAAAGTAACTTTGTAATCTGTCAAGAAAAATGGTGGTTTCATTTTAGAAATTTATGTTTAGGAAAATGGGATCATTTCTGAAGAGCTTTAAAGCTACCTTGGAATTTAGCTTCTTTTAAAGTTCTCTCATCCCTACTTTTAAGACATGTACAATTGTCATGTTATTCCTTGAGCTTACACAATTTCACAACATTAGTTTTTAATTCATTATATAGTATTATGGAGTTGTTGCGGGAGACATAGCAGCTAGATTCATTTGAAATTCTAGGACAAATAGGCTTTAAAAAGCAAATGCATCCATTTTGACACTAATTATGTGTCTTTTATATGTGTCATAGTATCTTATGTCACAAATTGCTTTCATTTGCTTCTCAGTGTAAAATGTGTGAGAGATGATGAGTGCAAAATGATACGCTTTAACCAGGTGTAGAACAGATCTAAAACCTGCAAGGGATCCTTGCAGCAAACAAAGCAAAGGTGGTATGGAAATCAAACTCTCTAACATGTGAAAGATAAAGGGACTTTCAGTGTATATTAATTATTGACAGATTCTAGATGTAGGTGTAAAGTACATTGCAACAAGCACAGAAAGCTGAAATGAATACTACCAGACAAACTTTTCTCTTTTAGGATCTTTGAGATTTAAGTTCAGGAATGGTATAGCTAGGTATACATCTGATACTGATGGTTTGACTAACATGTCTGGGTTGTTCTTAAAAATGGCAACAATTTAAAATAGCTCTTTCCCCTCCCGCCACTTATGACAACACAAAGGATTTAATGCATTTAAGCGAATTAGAGAAATCTTGTGTTATTGAGCCAGTGTTTGTTGCTAGACAATGGACAAGACTGACATTGCTCTTGTGTACCAAATCCTTTAGAAGTGTCACAGTTTATTTGGTGCCAATTGGTATTTCTGGTCTTCTCACCATAGAGCAGTTCTTTTACTGGCTAGAAGTAAAAATGGGAGAAATAAGAAATATACTAAAAATAGCTCATTAAAATTAATGCTATTTTTTTTTCATTTTAAATATACTACATCCACATTACACATAAGCATCTTTAGTATGTCAGAAGAGTTTTAAGCTGCAAATTTCTTTTCACCTGTGCTGCAGAATTCAAACCTGGCATGCTTTACACGTAATGTAGTTTGACAGTTCATTTGAAATAAATGTGCCGATAACCCTTAAAAGTGGTAATAAAATACTCTTTGCTCTACTGTACAGATGATTAATACCACTAAAGTAATTAAATTCCATTAGGCTGGGGTTCACGTACCCAAGGAATTGGTGCCAGGATTTAGCAGATTTCTAGTGAGGACAAAAGACTAATGCCTTTTAAAGCCATGTTTCACAAGTAAAATCCCAGGAAATTCTATATTAACTTAGGACATCTGCTTGTTGTGATTGTTGGAGCTATTGATGCATTGGATCATTAGCAGGGTAGCGTAAACTACTGTTTTCCTGTTGACAAGGATCTCTCACCAGGAGCTGCTAGCTTTCTGCAAAGGGAGAGAAGCAAAGCAGGGCAGCCAAGCTGAGTCTCTTGCATGGGCTTTGACTTACAGAGTTATTGCTAACTGTATAGTCTCTGATGGTAGGAAACAGCATTTTGCCCCCAGCCATTTTTCCCAAGATCAGAGCCAAAGTAACTCTGTCTCCTGCTGTTTTGTAGCTGTAGATTCTTAAAGACTGGCATTATTGTAGTCGATGAACAGTTTGCCCCCTTTCAGATGGCTGCAGTAATGACCCACAGGGGAAGCAGTGGTTAGGCAGTGCTGACAATGTGACCAGGTGCTGCAACATAAGCATTTCATTAAATATTGAAGCAATGGTTTTCAGTTACAGTGGCAAAAAGGAAATTTGGTCTATGTCCAAATATGTGGCTATTTTTTTCTTTCAACCTCTTCTAATCACATTATTTTTTTGCATGACCTTTCTGCTGCTAATTAGCTGCTGTCTTGAAAAGCATTGTGGGTAATATATCTAAGGTAATTCAGCATTCCACTTTACACACTGGTAATCATTCTTAATGTATGAATGATTTATTTACTGACTATATTTTATTTGCAATATTAAAATATGCAAACCATAAAAACTCTCTTATTATCACTATATTTCAGATCTACCAAAAATGAAAGGAATTTAGATTTCTGTAGAAAAGATACATGACAAGGACTGGTATCATCACTATAAATGTGCAGCAACGGGGTGAGTGCAGAATGTGTCGTTAGCAGGTGCAAAACAGGTCTAAAGACTCAATCTTGTCTTCATATACTTGGGCACGCTGCCTTTTGTGTGTCATAAAATCAGCTACTCTATATAAGCACAATAGATAATATTACAAGAAACACCAGTGCTTACTGGTATGTATGTCCATCTATCTCCGTGCAGGATCACGCCATACACTTAGATGAGAATCAAGCAAATACTCAACTATAAAAATATAAGCACCATAGCCACCCTTTGAATACAGAGATACATGTGAGAATGTAAATTATCAAAACAATACCAGAGATGAACTCACGTTATCCTAGCACTTTATGTTCACACCTCCTGCCACCCCACTTTAAAAAATGCAGTATTCTCCCCCATGTCTTTGTACAGGATTATTTGGATCTTAAAAAAAAAATCAGATCAGACCTTGAGAACATTCCAGTACTTTAATGTACAGCCACTGCACGATGCAGAATGTAAAACTGAACAGTGGACAGTGCTATACTAACTTAGTAACTAACAGACCGAAATAGGTCAGAACCAAAGACTTAACTTTCTACTGATCAGAAGGCTGCATTTGGCATCTTTATTTCCTTCTCCATTATTTGTAATTCTTGCCTACTCAAAACACATATTTCAAATTCTCTATAAATTTCTCAGAACTAGAATCTGTAACAAGGGATTGCACATAGTTTTGTCTTCTTCAGTATGATATTTGCTACACATGCTTTTCTTCTGTACAAATCACCTCTGTAATTTGAAGGTGTTTTTGTAGTTTGAAAGGTACTTTATCTATTGGGGTACATGTATCTATTCAAGAAATATTTTCAGAAATCCACATGGTTACACTGAAAAATAAACACATTTATAGAATATGTATATCTACACACACTAAAAAGGATAGTCTGATCATTGATTGGGGGAGGATCGTACTGAGAAATGATCATTTATCCATTTCCTGCTTGATAAATATCCAGTTAGCAAGCAATTTTTTACATAATCTATTTTAAATACTTTACATGTCATGATAGCATATTCCTTATATTAGCAGTACTAAAGTACTTGTAAGAATTATAGTCCTCTTCCCTTTTGTATTTCTCTGTAAGAAAAGGCTTTCCTTTTACACATTTAATTGTTTAAATCCATCAGTTCTTATTTCATCAAGATTGTTTAAATCCATCCCCTTATTTCATATACTATTGCTTACCTATGAAAATTGGCCACTGTCCTGAGAAAGTTTCATATAAAGAGAACAATTGGTCAGAATTTTAGAATTAAACAGGTAATAAAGAAATACACAGAACAGCATCTCTTTTTGACTATTGTTCAAAGCAGAAAAGCTGGTTTGCAAAAAAAAAATGTTTACAATATAAACATCGGAAAAAACAAATTTGTGATATTTCTACAGTTAGGTTCATTAAATAATGCCTTCCTCATACATAATAGGCCTGATTCCATGCGTACATAAACAAGTGAAAATGTGTGGAGTGTAACTCCATGGGAATGAATACAATAACACTGGTATGTGATCCGAATCAAGAACAAGGATTTGGGATTTTTAGAGAAAGCAGCATTTTCAGAGACTATTTTCAAAGATGCAACATGATCAAAGGGGAAGCAGCTACACAATATGAATGTTTTCCTTTTGTTTTGATGTGCTTGTGAAAGTTTGCTGTATTGACTATTGTGGAGACGAATGTGTATTCCATCTTATTTATCTCAGGAAAGGTACAATATAGTTAGTAGTAGTGCAGTCTTCCACACACTGTCCTAATAATAATTTTCAAATGTCCATCAGTTCTGGTTGTCTTGATATATGATGGCCAACATATAACCAGCTGAGCACCCAAAAAAGGGTGTGTGCAGAATTTTGAACTGTGCTTCAACTATGTTCCTGAGAGACCACCTCAGAAGTGCCCCTTTTCATGCCCCTTCATTTCTTTGCCCTTCTGTTGAGGCTTGCCGCAGGTAGGGGACAACTGTGAGGTGGACATTTGGCCGCTATAAAATATAGTCAAATTGAAAAACAAGCTGTAGTGGCAGGCAAAATTTAGGATCCAGTCCTGCAGTTTTGATGCAAACATACTTCAGTTGCAGCCTATGAGAGTTTATGTGTGTAAAACCTACTGGACTTGAATCCTTGAATTTAGTCTATCATCAAATGAAGTAGAACGGTAAACCATACAGAACAACTTTATATTATATTTTTATTATGGTGGTAGTTTTCAGTTAGTGTTATCCAAGACAACCGTTCAGTCTTTGGCATATGTCTCATCCAACTTTCCTGTGGATCAGAATAAAATCCAGACTGAAGCTGAATTAGAGTTCAGTTCTGCATCAATAACCTTAGGGTCATATGCATTGGTCTGTCTTCCCTTAATAATTATAACTTATGAACATACTGATACTAGAGCCTGATTCACCACAGCATGACACCAGTTTTACAGTGGTGTAATTCTGTTGAAATCAGTGGCATTACACTGGTGTAAAATGAGTAACATGGTGATGAATCAGTCCTTTAAGTTTGAGACCACTTGTGATTTGTTATGGTTGTGGCCTTTAGCCTGGTTGCACGAGGCAAAGATTCGAATCCTCCATTTATGTCAGGAGTCCTCTTAATATTCCTTTTTACTGGTTAGAAAATCTCCTCCATCTCTTGATTATCGAAGAAGAAATATTCCAATTTCCTTTTCTGGAAGGCTGAAAAAAATTTGGGCTATATCTGAACTAGTCACCATTCTTAGGATGCATTTTATAAAGGTGTTGACAGGTCAGCAGCGGGACATACAATGCAGTATGCGTATAACAGTCATGCTGTTTTGGGATATCATAACAGTGCAACAATCTTATAACCAAAATAAGTCACGCTGGACACCCCAATAACACAGTTAGACAGGATCTTTTGCTTTACCTTTTCTTTTCCCATTAGCTTTTACACTTTTGAGACCTGGAAACTCTGGTTAAGATCAAAAAGGGTAGAGTTAACCTCCCTCACTGCTCCATACACTCTTGCCAATCACAAATAGAAAAGGGAAAAAATGGCAGATATTTGTTACCTCTTTGTTTTGGATGTATCAGTCTTCACACACCATTATCAGGTATCACCACAGTAATGGATCAATCATAGCGTCTGTCCATCTGTTCTAAGTTATCCACCCCTTTAATATATTAATAAATGTGTCTGATTGCAGTGGGAAAGGTTCCAGGAATCTTTGTAGCTGTCTATATTAGTCCTGGAGAAGAAGCCAAAATGCAGATGTTTTTATGAGACAAAGAAATTCTCCATTAATAATTGTATTATATCATATTTTAGGATTTGGGGCACGGAAGCAGTTACTAATGGCTCTAAGAACCAAATATTGTGGCATTTGTATAGCCCTAAAAGAAAACAGAGGGAAAGGACCAACATTACGGTAAAATGCAGAAACCTCATTTTTGTTTTAATGTCTCACCTTGTGTTCATTCCTTTTTAGCTCTCCTGTAATAAACTTTCAACGTTGATGAGTTATGGATGTGAAGAAATCAGGGGCCTGTTTTTTGTCTCAGGGTGCACGTTTGCCGCTTTGCCATTCTTTTACATTTTCATTCTTCATGCTGATGAGTCAGTGCAGATTTATATTACCATGTTATTATGGATAGTATAGACTGAGTCTCCTTGAAAGTAATGGCATGTGATTGCTTACCCCATTACTTTCAATGGGACTAAGTCTATGTCATCCTTAGGGACTCAATCCCATTGAAAGTAATAGTCTGAGACTGCCCACATCGTTACTGTGCTTTAAATTGGATTGAATTTATACTGATCTGCAGAGGGCTGCCACAAAAGTCTCATTTTTAAGACATCAACTTGATAAAAGTTTTGTGTCAGTGTTTGGAAAGTTTAACAGCTGGTTTGAAAAGTGTGTTTGTAATATTAAAAAGATCATTTTTTTATTGTTCAAATTCTTTAACATTTGCCCCATAACTGTTAAAGAAACCCCTAGAGGAGCACTTTTAGTGAAGTTATTTCCTCTCCCTTAATTCTTCCTTTAATATTTTTTCTAGTTCTTTTTAGAAAAGATGCTTTTGTCACCTTTGCTTGGTACTTTTGCATAGCACTCAAATAGCTAGTTTTGGTGACTCTTCATTTTCTCAAACCTTTGGAATATCTCCTTTCTAATGCACATAAATAATAATGGATTACTTGGAAGGAAATTATTCATTGTTCCTACCTACACACAACACCGTTTAATCCTGTTAGCATAAAGTACATGCCTAGTGAAAACGTTCCATTTATGCAAAAATAAATGTATTTTTTGTGTTGCAACCCTTTCTCTGAATCTGATGTTATAGATTTGCTAAGTTTCTTTGGAACAAGAACTTTATTTATTCCTTTATTAATGTTAGGTGCTAATATTGCTTTGGAAACTCACAGTGCATTTATATATTTTTATACTGCCACTAAATGAAACAAGATAAAAATGAAATCTATTCCGGAAAGATTTATGTTATGATGATAATGCACTGGGTGAAACAGAAAGAGTAAAACTCTGATTTTACTTAAAGCTGTGTTTAGTCCTAAGAAAAGGAAAAGTTGATGGATGAAATGAGCATTTTTAGTTTAGGATTCAAAGAGGAGTACGTGTGTCTTTTATGTATATATACACAAACAGTATCATAGAAGAGACCTGTATATCTCTGTAATATATATTCCAAGCACTTCTACCAAATGCACACTGTAGAATAAAATATACAGTATCTACCTTATTTAATCTGTAATGCGTCATATAATATCATACAAGAAATGCACCTATCCTTTTAGATAATCACCATGACATAATTCATTTCAAAACAGATCATAGCCCCACAGCTGTTGCAAGCGATTTAGTAATTGAATCAGCAGTATTTCATACACACACATATTTATTAAAACCCCTCAGAAGCATTCAAACACATTCCAGTCCTATGGAATGAATGAAAAACATGCCTTAAAGGGGTAGTATGTATTTTGTTTTATGCTTATTAGAGAAATTGCTATATGGACAAGTGTCATAGCTAGTCATGTGTCACTTTAACAGAAGAAAATAAAATATGCACACAACCACATACAAAAGACATATTATATACTTTCTCTCTTGTATAATAATAGTAATATTCCCTCATGCAATCTCATATATAATGTATATGTGCATATTATGTATGGATCGTGTGAATGTATGAATTTTGTATATACACACATCTATACTTTTGTATCTCTATATATTCCTCTGTATGCTATCTATACATTGTTATTACCTTTATAATTTTTCATTTATTACTGCAGTAATGCCCAGCATTGTGGATCAGGATTAGGGCTTCATTGTGTTAGGTATAGTGTAAACACACATGAAGAATCAGTTCCTGCTCTGCTCTATTTGCAGTGCAAGAAAATAAGTGATAATCAAATGGTGTGTGAAGAGGGATTCAATTAGATGTATTCATTTTTATATGTTTGCAGTTTTGTTGCCACCATGTGGGTCTCAGGATATGAGAGACACATGGTGGGTGAGGTAATATCATTTATTGGACTAACTTCTGTTGGTGGAAAGGACAAATTTTCAAGCTTCATAGAGCTTTTCAGAATTGGGAAGGCAACAAGAGTGTTTAAGATGTTTGGACAGATTGTTAAGTATAAGGAGTTCACATGTGTTGTAGAAGACCACTTAAATATACATTGCATTTAAAAATATTAAAATATTAGATGAAGTAATATCCCCAGTTAACCCCATCTGCTCTTCAACATAATCATAATTAATTATCGTAGATGATTTCTTACAAGTATTGTGGCAACAAAGGATCTTGAGGGATTTGAAGGAGAGGATAGTGGTCCTACGGATCAACCCAGGAGCTGGCGTAGAGTCAAAATTGTGGCGGCAACAGATGATGCAATAAGAGATGACTACAGATAAGCAAGCAGGCACAGAGTTGTGAAGGGCCATCAAGGAGAGGACAAGAAGCTTGAATTTGATATGTTGATACAGGGGGAGCCAGTGGAGGGATTCAAAGAAGCGGAGTGGGGAGGATGTGTTCAGAATAATGAGGGAATGGGACTTTAGTAGCCATGTTTTGAAAGGGTTATGATGATAGAGTTATAATTTTTCATGCAAAATAGAGTTCTGGGAGGGATATAAAACCTCATGCTTCAGGCTTTAAGCCAATCTCTAACTATTAAGGACTAGGATGAGACCTTCATGAGGGGCATATTATTTCACCTCTTTCTGTTGTGAGGTTTCTTACACCCTCCATTGAAGCTTCTGGTGCTGACTACTGTTAGAGACAGGACACTGGAGTACGTAGACCATGACTCTGATCTGATTTGGCAGTTTCTATATTCCTGTGATTGGAGGGGGGCCGTATTGGTCTATCAATGATAATGGCTTTAATAAAATTTCAGCAGTATCAAAAATGGTTGTAAACCAGAGTAAAAACCTCTTCTTTATGTCATCCTTACCCCAGTGAAACCACCACAAATTCCTTTCCCTTAGACTGGGCTCACTGCTTAGCTCCATGACCCCTAGCCAGGAGTGCCTCCCACCTCTCACCTGGCCCTCTTACTCTACTGCCTTTCTGCAAATCTGTCCCATAGATTTAAACATTTTAACTCTTTTGGTGATTCATGTTTTTGGTCTATTAATTGCTGAGACCCATATCAAAAATTCATAGGAACTTAGATGTTTAGCTACAAATATTTGCCAAAATGTGGTCTGTAATATTAGAAGCTATTTCTGAAATCTGGGCTCTAACGTCCAAGGCCAGGATTTCAGAAATGACAAGTGACTTTGACTACTTCCATTTTTGGGTGCTCAACTTCAAGTAAATTCATTTAAAGAGGCCTGATTTTCTAAAAGTGATTAGTACCCACCATCTAAAAATTAGGCTCCTTAATGGTGTCTTAAATTGGGCACCTGCAGATTGGGGCATCCCAAATCATAAGTCACTTTGAAAAATCTTGACCCAGAGCTGCATGCATCAATCTATAATGCGGAAGATGTTTTTCTTACTAGAGGTCATGTTTTCAACCCAAATGAAAATACTGTGGTTTACTCTGTGACGTAAAAATTCCAGCATGTGTATCTTTATTATGTATTTATGTATTTTTGCCCTAAATATTCTGCAATTTCACTTACTCTCTATTTAGGCTGTCCTGTTTAAACTCATAGGGACAAACGATTCTTTCAACCTACAGACAAAGCTATATCTGTGACAGCAGTAATCACTGGAGACATGTGGTCCTTTGGGGCCAGGTTCTGCCAGTCTTATTCATGTTCTGTAGCACCTTACTCTAAACATAGTCCTATTGAAATCAATAGCCTAATGTGAGTAAGAATTTCAAATCATAACCCTTTGTTTTCATTCAGAATATTTTTGGGTACAAACCCATTGCTCCTACTATAAGACTGATTAAAACAGTGTTTTGCTTATATGTATTTTTATTTATTTTTTCCCAGTTTGATATCTGAGCATGTAAGCATTCCTTTGGCTAGCAGCTAGTTAATTCCTCTGCTCCAGCTTTTCTCTTTTGTAGCATATGACCCTGACTCAACTAATCACTAGAGAGGAAGGATGGCCAACTGGATGCCAGCCTGGGACTAGGGAATCCCAGGTTTAGTTCTCTGCTCTGCCACAGACTTCCTTTGACCTTGGTCAAGTCACTTAGCCTTTCTGTGCCTCAGTTCCCCATCTGAAAAATGGGGATAACAACACAGATCTTGCCTCACAGGGATCTTGTTGGATGTTCAGATGCTATGCTGGTGGAGTCTATAGAGGAAGCTAAGATAGATAACCACTCATTAGTTTCTGGTCCCCAAACAATAGGCTAGCGTGGACAGCAAGGAGTATTAAACTGCTCTTGCTGTCTTGGCTATTTGGATTATGTCCAGGGGAGATGTCCCTCAAATGCCAAATCTGAACTTTCCTGAGGTACATGGTGTTTGGATCTTGGATTTTGGTTCTGACTCGTCTCTTGCTCAGCTCTGGGGTTGAATAGTACCTCACAGTGGAAATAACATTTCAGGCTGCAACCTGGGGGGCAAATCCATTAAGCAGCACCCAGCCTGAGTTCCTGGGCTGAGCACTGGGGTGATTGTACAGTGGGAAGGAATTCTTCCCCATTCAAACTGCAAAGCTTGTTTGCAGTTGCCAATACCACAATGAATCTACAATAGACCCTGCAGCTCTTTCAGTGATGGGAAGCTTAGCAACAGATTTCTCCCCTGTAATAACAGATATTTTGTATCATCATGGCCAATGTCTTTCATATTGTGGCTAGCAGGTGCCTGGTATATTTTTTAAATTTCTGTACCTCTTAGGTGGCTACTAGACTATTTGAACACAGGCATATTCTGTGCTGCACTTCAGAAACTCCAATCTGACTGTGGTCCCCTATGATTCACTTTAGCATCTATACCTTTGAGCTAAAACTGTCCCCTTCCTTCATTTTTAGCTTGGGACAAAATTATGGTATCATGATATTGTAGCGTTCCATTGTGCTGTTTGCTTATTACTGTGAGGTTATAGTGTGTCATCATGTGACATTGGGATGTAACATCATATCATGACAATGTAACACGAATACAAGCCAATACCTCTTGGAAAATAATACTCTGAAACATAGATATATAATTGGATGGAGAACCCTGAAAGCAGTGACAGTTAAAATGAGAAGCAAAGTAGAAGTGAGTTTGAAAAAAAGCCATGCAATTTTGGGCTACTTAGCTATGCCATTACTTTATGGAGCAGAGTGGTAGAAGTTGGTTTCTTTTTCTATTTCAAGCTGTGACTGCCACTTGAGTTCTGTGTTTAGTTTGGGACGTTTCATTGCTAGAAAGATACGGTATTCAGAAATTATAGGAAGTTCGGAGCAGAGCAACATGAATGGTTAGGTAGCTGGAGGGATTGAACTAAGAGAAAAGAGAATGGCCCTGATTCTGATTTACACTAATGCCACCTTACAACATTCTAGCAATATAAAGAGGGTGTAATTGTAATTTATGCCCTTCACACTGCCATAGCATTGTATAGTGGCCTTTGGATAACTGAGAAGTGGGCCCAAAAAGTGCTAAACATTTATAGCTTGGGTAAGTGATGTGAACGCTGGGAGGTGGATGAAGTCTACAAATAGAACCTGGCCCATAGATGAGAATGGGAGCATAAGGCACCCAAACTACAACTTCCATGAGGTGCTACAGCACCCTTTTAAATCTAAATATTCTGGATTAGAGCCAGAGTATTTGGGTTCCTTGATATTTCACTGAAAAGTCAAGATTTCCTGCAGAGCATTTTGTGGAAAATGAAAACATGATTTTGTTGACATGTTTGATGGGGGAAAAAAAGTATTTTCTGACCAACTTTAGCCAACCAACTTTGGGAATCTGCAGGTGCTCTACATGCAGAATTGTTAAGAAGGGGGCTGTGGGAGGTGGATGGAGAACTCATGGATACAATCTCTGCACCACACTGATAGCCCTATGCAGATCCTGGATCCTTTCCTCTACTCTTCTGGGAGCATGGCGATCTCTCCATTTCTAAGGTGGCATTAACCTTGTGCTGCAGCCATGGGAAAAGACAGAAGGGGAAGTCCCTAACCTTATGTGAAGTAAAATATAACTATATGTTGGCAGGAGTAGAGGGTGGGTTGGATTGATCTTCTAGGGGCAGAGAGAGGTCTCCCTTCCAGGCACCATGAAAGTTGTCCTTCGGCAGTATTGGCCTGACACTGCAGTCCTGGATGACAGTTGTCAGATGGGATATTCTAATGGTGGATGTGTGCTCATGCAGTCATATGAGCTGTTAATCATCCTTACATTATCCCCAAGTACCAATGGGGATGAGTTATGTATAGATCTGAGGGAGTGGATTGGCATCAAAATAGGCATGATGTGGTTACCCCTAAATGGTGTTCTTTCCTTGGATTCTCAGTACGATTTCACATGTGTGGAATTCAGGTGGGATGCACACCTCCAGTAGGTCCCATGCCATTCATAGATTTTAAGGCCATAAGGGACCATTATAATCATCTAGTCTGACCTTTTGTATTACACAATTCATAGAATTTCACCGCTCAATTCCTGTGGAGAAGAGAGTTATTCTTCCTTGATATACAAGTGAAAATTATCAAGCTCATTAACTTGAGGAAGTTGTGATGGAACTAGAGCATATCTTTTAGATAGCCATCTAATTAAAGACTCCAAGTGAGGATAAATTTACCATTTCCTCTGGTAATCTGTTCCAATGTTTATTTACCTTCACTGTTATAAAGTGGCATCTTATTTCTAATTTGAATTTTTGCAACTATAACCTCCAGCCATTTGATTTGGTCCTACTGTGAATGTAAGTTTCACTTGTCTAAGCCAGGGTTTTGGTTGTTCTCATGTCAGGATGGTAGCATTCTCTTCTAGTCAGTCAATGAACTTATCCTTGGCCTGATCCCATTATTGACCTTCTAGTGTTTCCTTCAGAGATCAAATCCTTGACCCTGTTATGGACTTCTGGAAAGCTCATTATTGGGTTGTGTCTAGCTGAGGGAATAACTTTCAATGAATAATTTATTCAGTGAATGTATCCTCTGTTTCTGCATATAGGATATCCTCATTCAGATTGTGGTTTCCTCAAATGTGTTTCTTGTTTGCATGTATTTGACTAATATTGTTGTAATCCCCCCCATGATTTTACTGCCAATATTTTAAAATCAAGCTTGGTTACATATTATTGGTTGGATAAGTCACATTGTATTATTTCTGTTCCTTGACTGTATGAGACCACATGCACTCCTGGAATGAATACATGCACAAGTGAATTTATGATTCCACAAATACTTATGCATGTGGCAAGTAACTTTTACCATTAAACACAATCAATCAAATGTTTGTGGAAAGTGAGCCCCAAAATGTGTGAACATAGCAAAACAAATTCATGTAAAAAGTTGAACAAATATTCACAGAAATTTAATTGTGCTCTAATTGTGAGTCAGTGAATTGCAATAGAGTACAGTTAACTATAGTTAATTTATATACCACGTCCTGAGTGAAAATGCCTAAAAAGTTATTTTTTAAAATTAACTTCAGAAGAATTCTTTGATCTAAAGTTATCTGATGACATGGATTTACCCCAGAACCACAATTTGAATGATATTGTAATTGTCCATATCAGATCAAAACTGTAGAAATTGTTATATATGGCTCCAATTTAGAAAAGCATGCAAGGGAAATGCTTAATGTTAAGCATAAGCTTAAGTCTTATTGGAGTCAATGGGACTAAAGCACATGCTTAAAATTTAAGTGCTTTCCTGAATCAAAGTCTGCAGTGGAATCACTTCCTAAAAGGACAGTAAGAGCTAATAATCTAGCATGTATATAGAAAAACCATATAACAAGCAAACAGCAATACACGGCAATCACTGCACATCTTAAGATTTTCAACTTTAACAGTGTATTTTATCATACACTTCATAACTCGGTAATGCATAATTGGTGTTTAAATAATATATTGAGGTGACAGATGTCATAAACACATATGAAATGGATGTAGTAAAACGAAGCAAATGTTGCGATGGGGTTTCAATTGCAATGCTTTTTTGTTGTTTTTGTTGCTGATTTTTATATATGATCCATGGACATTTTAAATTAAGGCAGGTGTCACTTTTAATTTATTGTTAAGTGGAAAGCACACTTATTTTGTACTCAGAGGATTTATTCAACTTAACTCTGTAATTGCTAGCAATATACAAGCTCATTATATTACAATTTAGTGCATTTAGCACCAGCTGTTATGGAGTTAATGGCAGAGCCAGTAGAAAATGATATATAGCACATAATATATTTAACACGGACATGATAATAACAGTAAAAACACATCGTCTTTGAATCCACATATATGTTAATTTTTAAAGTATTGTGCAGTTATTTATCAGTGAAGTATTTTAAAGGATAGCTGAGTTGCCTTACAAACTGTGTTATTTGACAAAATGTGAAACCTTACATCCAAAATACCCTCAAATATTATGTGCAATAATTATTCTGTAATACGTTAGAATAATTATCTTATAATAGGACATATTTCTGGCTATATCTATCCATATGTAGTAGTTATGGTTATATCACAATAGGAAAGTTGCAATTCTTTTAGTTTTTGATCAGAACTTGTGAGTGATTTGTGGAAAATTGTTGAATGTGCTCCTTGGTGTATTAAAGTATGATCTGTGAATCATTATTACTTTTTTTGTATGAGAAAAAGGGGGTAAAACTCTGACAGAGGAAAAGTCGGACAAGAAAATAAACTTCTATTAACTTTCATGAATGTTCAGTGAGAAAAAGTGGAAGTAAAGAACTGGTCCGTTCCCCATAGAAGGAGCCCTGTTGAGGTGGATGAGAGAGAGACTTTTCAGAATTGAACCTCAAGTACGTAATATAAATTGTGCAGATCTGTCTTCCTGTTTACACTGTCTATTAAGAGTAGTTGTCATGGCAACACAGCATCATTTTGAATATATTTCAATATGAGGACTAGAGATTAAGAATCCTGTTTCTAAAACACTTGTATACCCATTTGTGCACTCTGACATAAGCAAATTACTCTTAGGGAACATAAGAAGTGTCTATTTTTCTCGTGTTCATAGAATACATATTCTTTTTTTCATATGGATTAAATTCAAAATAGTTCTCCCAAACTCATAGACTCATAGACTCATAGGTCTGAATAATGTTTTTCTGAGGTGAACAAAATTAGAAAAAAAGGAGAGAGAAGGTATTCTTATTTTTTACAAGTATTAACATAGGTATGAATTTATTTGTTTGACAAAGGTAAACTCAGATGTTTTTGAAAATATGCAATATACAAAGCAGTTGTGCTAGTGGCAGATGTCTTCTTCAATGTTGATCTATCCTGCTTGTCTAATCTTCATATTTATTTACCATTCTGTGATCTCTGAGGTCCTGAATCAGGAAAGAATTTAAACATATGCTTGGGTTCATCCTTATTCAAGAGAACATTTATGTGTGTTAACTTTAGGTATGGGCTTAGGTTCCATTCAGCGACTCCAGTGGGACCTACACACATGCCTGAAGTGCCATCCTGAAACAGGGTCTGAGTACCTTACAGAAAGCAAAGTCTTTCATGTTTTAGTGTTGTTCCTTCTTTCTCTGACCAAGTGGTAAAAGGTTCTTCATCTTGTTTTCATTCAGCAGGATCTCTTGTTTGGGATATTTTCCCCCCTTTCTTTCCCCTCTTTCTCTTTCCCTCCCAACACCTAGGAGGTATTTGAAGTACAATAAAGAGATGGGTCTTATATATTGTCCTTAATGTGGGAAGATTTGTATCCCTTTTAATACTTTGGGATGGCTCAGCTGTGAACAAAGTTCAGTCCTCCCCTTTCTTCACAAATGCCTCTTACTGAAAAGTTGCATTGTTACTCATGAATGCATTTGTGGTATTGCCAACTCCAAGCATTCAAAAATCATGAGTCAAGCCCAACAGACATAAGATTTTTTAAAAAGAGTAAATTTGGTATGCTGTTGATTTGCCTTCTGTTTTTTAAGTCTTTAGCATGTACTCAGGTCACACTTTCAAACTTTTTGTGCAATCACAAGGTCTAGAAACTTACTTTATATTTTTATCTAAAAGTTGAGATTCTAATGTAATTCCATCAATCCTTGAAACTGGGAGAAGAACATTGGATATTGTGTGCTTGTGACAGAATTGTAAGACTTGCAATATCACCAACACCTACCTTTAAAAAATCATGAGTCAGGCCCCAAAAATCATGAGATTGTCTTAAAAATGATGGTTCTTTTTATTTGTCTTCTGGTTTCTGAGCTTTTAGGTTACACTGGAGTCACATTTTCAAACTTTTCTAGGCTAGAAACTTACATTAAAAAAAAGTAGGCAGCTGGGGTCTCTGGTAACCACCTGACTCCAACAGCAGGGCCTTAAAGAAACCCCCCAAATATTGTGGGACTGCATTTGTTATAGTAAGTCCTGGTCACTGAGACCAAGAAAGATCCTAGAGTAGACTTGACTTACCTCGTTGTGGGCTTTGGTGATCAAGACTTGGACTTTGAATTTGGTTCAGTATACAGTGGGGAGCTGGTGTGGTTCCCGGAGTTCTGGGATGATATGTTTGCATCAACTTGTCCTGCTTAGCAGGCAGGCTGCCACACTCAGTACAAGCGGTAGCTTTTCAGTACATCATTCTTATATGAAGAAGTTTGCAGTGCATAAAATCATATTACCAGATTAAAAAAAAATTCCTCACCAGACATTGAGGGGTTCAGTTTGGCTTTTGCTAAAACAGATTTTATCTGTTTTAATTAGCTTAAAGCATGTTTTCATTTATCATATTGTGCTGAGTACATCTAGTACTGGAGGACTGAAGAACATGATATGATATTGCACTTAGGTTAAAACAATGAAAAGCTAATTAGATACAGTGAAATAACTATAATATATTAATATTTATGTTTTATATTATGTAGGTTATGGAAGTTAGGTTAATATAAAATGGTGCTTAATAGAATTGCAAGTGCTGTCTGATGACACTTTCATACAGTGTTCAGGGCACTGAAAAGAGATTTTGCTAAAAATCCAAGAAATCTGCATTACAATAGAATGTTTCCTGCTGTGAGAGATCAGGCAATGCAGGGGAAAAAAGCCCCCAACATTTTAGCGCCATTCCCTGTTGTTTACATAGGAATATTATTTCTTTCATGTTCTAGTTCACTTGGAAAAGTGCCTGTCAGTAATGCAGAATGACATGTATTTTTATGTCTATTCATTAATACAATTATTTTATTAATATATGGAGATGACAGGAGATTTTTATATAAAGGTAGATCCTGCACCAAGGAAGTCAATGGGAGTTTTGCTATTAGCTTCAGTGGGAGGAGGATCAGAGCTGTAGTGAAAAAGAATTGTTGCCCCTTATATTCAATGGACTAAATTATTCGTGGCAGATGTAAGAACTTGGTCCATGGTATCCTTTTCTATGGGAGAATGTTCCATGGTTGAAGTTTATTTCACCCATATAAATTATAGCATTCAGGTTCTGTACCGGTAGAGCGTGGAAGTCTTGATGAGTGTGGGGTAAAATCAAGACCCTAGACTCAGGCCACGATTTTGCTTATAAACTAGAAAAGCAGCCACAGCTCCTCTGGGCTACTAGCATGAGGTGTTGGGGCAATGGGATCTGCATAGCTGTTTGAGATTGGTAGTCCCTCCTCTAGCCTCCCCCTTGGTGGCTTTCCACATCACAGATAGAAGGCCAGCACCATATTCATCACTTGGGGTTGTGCAGACATCGACTCTCCCTGCAGTCCCCCATCACAGCCCATATGGAGGCATAAGCAGTGCCGAGGACCTCACGCTGGCCCACTGCACTATGAGTCCCTTTCTCCCTCTGATACTAACCCTGATTCCCAGTCTGTGGATGGAATCACTGTCCCCTATTCGACTTGTTAGATGTCTTTTGTTTATATATTCCTACTCTCCCAGATTACTGAAAGTTAAATTGGCCAGTGCTTGCAAATGCTTAATTCAGAAATTGGATTTAGCAAAATTCGAATTAATTGGTGGTCATTTCATCTAATTACTCTGTCCTCAGTGTCTATCTTACTCCCCAGTGTCTATCTTACTCATTGGAATTTACAAACAATGACAGTATAGAAAATTATTTATGATTATTTTTATTTATTTTAAAGAGCTTTAAGATTTTCACCCTCAAATGGCATTTCTACAAGTAAAGGGCAGGATTCCGACTTCAGAGTTTTCATTTGCCTGTAAGAATTCAACTTTTGATAGTTCTAGTTTGCTGGGACTGTGACTATGTTTATATATAAATGGATTCATTGCTATTCATATTTGCCAATTCTTGAGCAATTCATGGACCTTTTATAAAATGTTGTATTCCTCTGAAGAAATAGCATCTCAGTAAATATGTAGAAGCTAAAAGTGGGGATAGTTTTCACAATTCTTGTTTGAAAAGCACAGAGAAAAGAACACAGCACACACAAGCATCCCCGAGACCTTTTGGTCTGCTTCAAATCTCAGGAGCCTGTACTTCTGTGTCACACCCTATCAGTGAGGTAGAAAAGTATTTTAATTTTTGGCATGCAGATGATCTCACCAAGTGATGATAAAGATTTAGATCTTAACTACTGTATTCTAAGCAGGTTACTAGCAAGTCTTTGTGAATTGGGTATATATTACATTGTCACCCTGCCAGCACATATCTATTTGATGTTCCACTGGCAATTCTGCTGTATAAGCTAATGTTTGGTATGTTGTGCTTTCAGTGATTATGATTAAAAATTGTTTTTTTAAAAATATTTTTAAGACAGGTTATAGGATAATATAACTTTTCCTGATATTTTTGTTTTTCTGAATAGAGTTAAAATAATGATATTCAATAAAATAGTAGAGCCTTTGAAGCACAGTACTTTTATTTTTTCTTAACTACGCTAACTAGTTTATTTAATAATACAACACAGTTTGAATTAGTTAAAACTGTGTTAAAATTACCATGCTGTTTTAAACTTTCACGCACTATAGCACTGCAGGTCTCAAATATGCCGTTATGTAGTATCAAATTTTATACTTATCTATAGTAGATTTTACATATTTATATCATTCAAACAACTGTGTTGAATAATAATATTATAATACCTTTCAGAAAAATAGGAAATCAGGAAAAGTATGTGTAAATAAACTATATGTGCAATATATGTACACTCTGTATATATATTATACATCTACGTGTACTGAAAATTTCTTACAAATATTCAGATTATAATGTAATATATATAGTGCAATATAATATGTGTTATAAATATAGATATGTATTCTGCTGTGGCCCTTGATGTTCTTCATCTAAGAGACAAATCAAATTTACAGCATAATGGAGCGCAGTTCTGCTTAATGTTATCAGGGTCAGGAGCTCATTTAGGACACTCAATGTGAGTCTTATGGTTTGCTTATTGTGTGTCATATTTTGTATAATGGTCTATCAGGTCAGCACAAAAGTATATTTTAATGTTTTTGATACGAGTGTCAGTTTTGCCTGAGAATAAGGACTGTATGATTTGGCCCTAAGTCTGTTAAAAATAAATTACATTTTTTGGTCTAATGTAAAATTAAAATGAATAAACATCATAAAGCTCATACCCATCCTAGTGGCTGTTTGAAAATTCCGGAGATGTGGCACAAGGGAACGACCATCATTGCAGTGGAAATTGTGCATAGCTATTTTCAACAGGGAATGAAGAGCAGAAATGGAAAAGTGAAATAACAATGGGCTGATTGCTTTCAGTTGTTTTTTTTTTTGTAGTTTAACATTGCATTAAAGAGAACAACCCAATTTTCTACATTTCCCCCCTATTTTCTTGTCATGGATATATTAGCATTACATGATGCATACTAATTATAAAGTTGGCTGTAACAAGAGTTCCTCTTGTGAATCCATTTAAGAACTGATTGTTTACTATCTTTTTCTGTAAGTATAAAATTTTAATTATGCCACTGACAGGAACTGTGCGTGATACAGTGCTCTACATTTATCACTGGGAGAGGGCCAGTTGCAGAGCTGTTTGACTTTGGAGAAATCCTGATGCGTTTGCAATGTTGAGCAGCAGGTGCCACATTATTATGTACAGAAAAGCAATTAGGAAGCATATTGGATGAATGGGGAGTGCATTAATATTAGCAAGTACATTTGTCAGTGGTTTTGATGCGAGTCTTTTTCTTTTCTTTATGCAACATTAAGATTGTGGCTCTCATAAATTCTCCCCTTAAATTGCCATCTGTTCCCTTGTCATGCAGTAGTGAGGTAGAAAAAAGTTTTCTTGACAAAATGAAAAGAATTTCTTTTATTTAAAGCAGAAGCAAAGGAGCTTATACAAAGTGGGAGAATTGTAGGTTATGTAATTGAGCTTTGCATGTGTTAAGTAATTACCTTTGAATGTAACATTAACTGTGGAACAGTTAGATTTTTCCCCAGATTTTATTTTTCAATCATTTAACGTATTTTTAAAAATATAGTGTGAAACAATTCGAACTAGATTACATTGGGTTCCTATCCTGCAGACCTTACTTATGCAAATACTTCAATGGGAATATTGTCTGAGCAAGGACTGCAGGCATAGTCCATTGGTCCATTGTCAGGCGTATGTGAATGTAGGAGACAATAGTCTCATGTTACCAGCGGTGAAAAATATGTTTGTCAGAATTTAGTTCCCATTTTGAAACAGGTAACATTGACTCTGATGGTGGTGTCAGCAGCAAACTGCTTAATGTCTTAAGGGAAGTTTGTTGAACTGTCTGTGAAAAGCTTTGAAATGTTTCTTTTACATTAAGTTTTATTTTTATGGCAGTTTCTAAATTTCATCTTATTTTCCTTGGAAGAAGATTTTGTTTGAGGAAAGACTGACATACCTCCCCAAGACTATACCTAGCTGAGGGTTTGGAAAAAAGAAAAGAAACATGGAAACAGCTGTAAAAAGCTCTAAGCTAATTGGCACAAATATTGTGCTTTGCAAAGAGAGAAAACAGGGTAAAGTATTTCCTGATATCTCTCATTCATATAATTTATACATGTGCCTTTGTGGCAGAAAAGAGTGAAACAGTGGATACCACTGATATGCCACTATACCATTAGGGGTGCCAACCCTCCAGGATTGGCCTGGAGTCTCCTGGAATCAGCATCCATCTCCCAGTTACTACTGAAAGCAATCTGGGAGATTTTAATAGGATATTTTAAGGAAATTATTTTATGTCATGTTGGAAAAAAAAATCTCCTGGAATAACTTCAGTCAGAGTTGGCAACACTATATACTGTGTGTATCAGGTCTGTACACCACTCCATTCCTCTGGTTTCATGCTGTTGGAAATCTGTTGACTGATGGATTTACACTGGCTTAAAACTGGAGTAACATAGTAGGGAATCAGGCCCATTGTCTGAACTGTGCAGCAAGTTGTCATCTGGGTCCAATCTTCATATACTCTTCAGTTTTGCGTTTCTATCTGGCAGTTAGCCTCCGAAAACCAGTCCTACTTCTGAGCCATATCAGTAGTGGAGCTTTACATTTTTCCTCTTCTCCCCTTGAGCAAACTCTTCAAAGACCAAGGAGATCTGTTTTAGAGATAACTTGAACTCAAGAACTGGCAGCATGAGTTACAAGTGGCAGAAGCAGCAATTCCAATGATACTTTAGAGCCAGATTGTGAATCATCAGAATACAGTATATCCCAGAAACTGATTAGGAGGTGGGCTTTGTTGTCAGGGGTGTGGGGAAGATGTGGGGGGAGGAAGGAAGGGAGGGAGAAGGAATATGAGATTAACATAAACTAAAGACTCTTTAAAGAAGAACCTATAAAGGGAAAAAATATGAAAGCACTGCAAAGAAAAAAATGGGCGTGTCTGTTTCAGCAGCTATGTACTCTCCTTAGGTTGCAGCAAAGCCCAACAGATTTTTAAATATCAGCTATCTAGGAACCCTTCCTATATTTACAGACATCCAAATCCAAGTCTACAGTATTTGCTCTCTGTGTAAGAAGAGCGATAGCCACCCAGAAGCAGTACACCCACAATGTTCCTCCCTGCGTTGCACTCTGAATACGGACAGCGTTAAGAACTCATTATCTTTTCATTCTTATTTTTAATTGTCTTCCTTTCTTGTATCTACTCTTTAGGGTAAATTCACCTAGGTATGGAGGTTCCATGCATGTTCCCGCTATACCACTTATGCTCTTGGCATCCCTCCATTGGATGGGATTGGTGTGAGAACGTGGGTGAAAGAGTTGCACAAAGGGGCCATTACACCTGTGCTCAGTACAGATCAGGGCTCATTGCTGCTGAACCCAGACAGATGTAGAGATCTGCTGAGGGTGAATTTTGTAACATTTAACTAGTTTAAAGACAACGCAGAGGGGCAGCAGCTACTATTTCAGACCGTATGCATGGAGATTGGGCCATTGCTTTCTTGGTCTTATGTATTTGAAGCATCTGTCAGTAGTTATATCAACCTCTTGCACAGGCTTCCTTATTCCATCTTTACTTTTCCCTTCACTTCATTCTGTAGCTTCTCCAGTCCTGTGATGTAACTGAAGTTTTAGTTACCTCGCTATGAGCCTCTTTTTTCCGGTCATATGAGAGAGACGAGCTTTTGAGCACCACAAAGCCCTTCTCCAGATCTTCAAGTTTTCCAGACGTTCGTTGTGTTTGAGAATAAAAAATTTGTATTTTTATTCTTTTGTGTCTGTTTCATTCTGTTTACAATAGACTATATCTTATATATAACTAAATCAGGGCATTTTATGGCTTGAATTCTGACTTATACCTTGATACCATGGACAGACATAAAGTGATCATGTTGATTCTTTTCAATTTTTCAGCAATTTGTTGGTTTTTTTTAACCAGTAATCAGGTGGTTCTGTTGACTTGCTTGTGGGCTTTAGCAAAGGTGGATGGAGTTACTCTTTAATGGTCTTAGCTTCCTGATGGCGTTTATGGGTAATTATTCTACTTCCCTAGGAGTTCTCCCCTGCATGGTAACACTGGACTCTGTTGTCACTCCAACTTCTCTAGATATAAAGAAGGTCACTGAGAGAGTTAGTGAGGAGACATGGGTTGTGATGCATTCATTAAGCTGATTACACACACAGTTATGTATCCTCATATGTTACCCAGCTAGGGCAGCGGAACAAATAATGCAGTATCTGCATGAGCTTTAGACTTGGATGAAGGCTGGCAGGCTGCAACTTAATCAAGGCAAGACTGAGACAAGGTTGGTGAAATGGGAAGAGTTGTCTGAACTTGGTTGTGGCAGGAAGTGCTGACAGTTGGTGGCAGTTCAAAGAGTTGTCTGAACTTACACTAGGGGAGCGTGAACACCTTTTGGAACCCTCTGGTGCAAGTAGCCTTACGTAAGTAAGTATCTCTATTGACTTTAGGGATAAGAGTTTGCAGGATTGGACCGTAACTGTAGGACTTTGCTCCTTTTCTCATTCTACTTCCTACCTATTGTGTAAGTTAGCAGACCTTGTTTTATTTGTTCCTTCTGTCTAGTTACTTTGTCTCATAAATATTTCTGTTTTCATCTCCTGACTAGGAATCTGGTGGCACCTTAAAGAATAACAGATTTATTTGGGCATAACCACATCAGCCACAGGATCAAGGGCTTGTTCACCTGCACATCTACTAATGTTATATATAACATTATGTGTCAGTGGTGCTCCTCTGCCATGTACATTGGCCAAACCGGACAATCCCTATGTAAAAGAATAAATGGACACAAAACGGACATCAGGAATGGTAACATACAAAAGCCAGCAGGAAAACAATTCAGTCTCCCTGGACATTCTATAACAGATTTAAAAGTAGCCACCCTTGAACAGAAAACCTTCAAAAACAGACTTCAAAGAGAAACTGCAGAGCTACAATTCATTTGAAAATTTAACGCCATTAATTTGGGCTTGAATAGGGACTGGAAGTGGCTGGCTTATTACAAAAGCAGCTTTGCTCTCCTGTAATTAACACATCCTCATCTGTTATTGGGAGTGGACCACATCCATCCTGATCGATTGACCCTGTCAACACTAGTTCTCCACTTGTAAGGTAACTCCCTTCTCCTCATGTGTCATTATATAATGCCGGCATCTGTAATTTTCACTCCACGCATCTGAAGAAGTGAGGTTTTTTACCCATGAAAGCTTATTCCCAAATAAATCTGTTAGTCTTTAAGGTGCCACCAGACTCCTTGTTGTTTTTGTGGATACAGACTAACACAGCTATCCCCTGATACATCTCCTGACTGTGGGCCATAATCAGAGAGAGATATTCCTATGCAAGGATGTGGAACTGGGCCCAAAGTTGTTTTCTCTGGTGTGTAAGATTATATCAAATTCTTCCATTACCTTCCTTAGGCTTTTATTATCTTTATGTTTGGGCCACAATAAGTCTACCTCAAAGGTTGTTTCTCCAAGGTGTCTTCAATCACTACCTAACCTTTATAGACACCATAAGGGTATTCCTTCTCCTTGTGTTCTATTTAATTTCTTCTAAACGGTGTGTGTATCTGAGCATTTGACTCAGGTTTTTTTATTCCTCTTCCAGTAAATAAAAACAAAATTCCCTCTGTGCACACAGTCCTGTTGTTCTCTTTTAAAATATTATTGCTGAAGTCAGGTCACTGTTGTTTTTCTTGTTAGCTGCTTCTTCCTTTTCTGTCTTTCTGTTTTCTTTATACACTGTTCTTTGGCTGTATGTCTCCTGATTTCCCTATTCCACCAGATTAAACATTCATTTATAAGTTTGTGTCTTCTCTGTATCATTACTTTGATGCCCCTTCAATTCAGAAGTAGCCCCTCATACATATACAGATTGCATCTGTTCAAAAAAGAGCCCCAATCCACATAGAATTCATTCTAACAACATTGATAGTAGCGAATTCATTTGAGATTCATGTGGATGTCATATACTATGAGTTACAGTGTAAGCATCAGTTAATGGACACTCACAGTAAAGTGTTCCCTATCAAATAATACATCACCTAGCTACATAAAGTGGTTTATGTATTTTTTTCTTCCTCTGTGATTTCAGCATGGCTAGAGAAGGTATCTAACAGTATGATTGCCTGGCTTTGTAAGGTATTTCTTTTGCAACCATCATTGCATAATGTTTTATTAATGCATTTTTAAATAATTTATCTTTAAACCTTTGTTTGATGGATATATTTTTTATTTAGAATTTGATACTCTGGGAGGTGGGTCTGACAGTTCCTGTTTGCACTCCGACCAAATTTCTCTTAGGAACATGGATTTTTTTTTACCCTGTTCCATAAATAGCGAATTTCTAATTTTTCATCTTTATCTTTAATTATCGGGATTATATTTGAAAAAGATTAGTGCTGATATTTATCAAAAATATTTTAGACAATGCAAATAATATAAAGTTTAGCTTTCTTCATACATATTCCAGTTTATAATGTATACAGATTTAATAGAAAACTAAAATTAATTGCTTGTAAACCTAGGCCTAGATAATCAAAGGTATTTAGATACTTCCTAAGAACATAAGAATGGTCATACTGTTTAGGCCAAAGGTCCCTCCTGCCCAGTATCCTGTCTTCTGACAGTGGCTAATGCCAGGTGCCCCAGAAGGAATGAACAGAACAGGTAATCATCAAGTGATTCACCCCCTGTCGCCCATTCCCAGCCTCTGGCAAACATTGGTTAGGGACACCATCCCTTCCCATCCTGGTTAATAACCGTTAATGGACCTATGCCACTCCCATTAACATCAGCCTCTGGACTAGACTGGCAGGCATAGCCCCTTGAAACTCCCTGTGCAGGGATTCCTAAAAAGCTCAATTGTGGGCTCAGGCACAATTCTTCCAGAGCCCTCTGGCATGAAGGGGAACATACCCCACTGCACCCGCTCTTCAGTTGTTTGTGCCTGGCTAGCTCTGCTGGCATGCAATTTTGGGAGGAAGAGGGTAAGGCCACTCTCCCTTTCTGGGGGCAGTTTGTGACCTTGGGTGCTGTTGGAGTGGTCCCTATCCTCAAGTGCAGAGATGGCAATTGAGGAACATAGGAACTGCCCTACTGGATCAGCTGAATGGTCCACATAGTCCAATATCCTGTCTCTGACAATGGCTAGTACCAGATGCTGCAGAGAAAGGTGCAAGAAACTCAAGAGTGGAAAAATATGGAGGCACAAGCTGAGGAAACAGCCTGTGTCCTTTCCATCCTCCTGCCTCACTTGTACACCTGAGCAGGGAATAGGAATAATCTGATATGAAGAATGCTGGGTAATTTAGAGACTATTCCTTCTTCCATTGAAGTCATTGGCAAAATCTCTGTTGACTTGAATAAGTATAGAATTTGACCCTTAGTCATCAACACGAAGTGGAAGGATTTAAAAAGCATAGTAACAATGTGATTGCAGTTGGCTATACATACACAGTACATATCACAGTTAAATATACTCCTTCCTCAACTATAGGTCTTCCAGAAGAAGTCTCTTTCTTGGTGCAATTAATAAAGACTCTCAGAACCTCTTCTTTACTCCTTATTTTTATTTTTTTTCTCTATATATCTTTTTTATTCCCTATATATCTTTATTTTAATTTCTAGATTCTTGTGCATTGCCAAGTGTATTTGCCTTACTGACCACTTCAAGTAGTACAAAGACTTGTGTTAAAAATTTAAAAAAGTAGAAGGTTGTGCTAACATTTTGTGATTAATTCACTATAAAAATAGGAAAATACACTGTGTTATTTTCCTGAATATATATTTTTTAATTCAGACACATTGAAAATGTGTTCTCTGGTGTATAGTTTTGTCATGACCAGTAATAATTTTTATTTAACAAAGTATTTGGCAGTATAAAAGTGTAAGTATTCACCATAAAACCCATTGTGTAGCTTGGCCATATCTGTACTAAAAAACAGCTTCTCAAGACAACACTTTGGTGTGGGTGTTCCTTTAAGTTTTAAAGGCACATGCTGCACACATCAAAGTAGTATGTGAACTTTAGAGTATTTACCTTGTTTAATGGGAAATGTTTTCCTCATTTTTTCACTGTGACTTTTTTCTACTGCACAATGTTTCTGTGTTCTTTTTCTATTTAAAATTTAAAGAGCTACATTTGGGAGAGGAACAATGTAGGTAAAAGAGACCCCTGGAGTGTGTCTGATGTGATAGTTCTCCTCTGTGCCACCATTTTTCCTCCTGCTGGGGAAGAGCTAAATGATAGTGCCTTATACCTTACTGAATAAAGCCTAACACAGTTTCCTGCTGTGAGCATGTGATCAGTTTTTATGTTTGATTTTTGCACAGAGGTACACTACTGCAAGCATACCCATATACTAGGCAAACACTTAATATGGGAACTATTGTTGACTCAGACATTCAGCTAGTCCTGATTAATCACCCTAAGCCCGACATTTTAGAGATCTTCCTTTTCTGTGTTCAGAGGTGCCACAGTCCTTTTTGTTCTATCTTGTTTTGGTTTCATATGACCAATTTCTTTTCTGGCTAATTCTGATCTACACAGGGATGTTGAAAGATGCGTTACTGTATGTTACTATCAGGGAACGAAACGCTATACTGTGGTCTGATCCTGCAACCCTAACACCCACATGTAATCCTTATGTAATCCCATTGTCATAAGCAGGAATAATGGTTGCAGGGGCTGGCCCCTAATTGTTACACATATAGTTTGATTAATATAGGCAACATTTATAGTAATCTTTCACAAGAGATTTTAACGTAGTTTATATTTTTTAAAATATCCATTCAAATATAACAATGTTCATCCTCTGGACAGAAGATTAATTTAGTTTTAATGTTATTATGCCTAGTATGAATAAATTCTTACATAACAAAAACCAATTGAATAAATAAACAAACATCTTATTCTTTATTTTAATCAAAATATTGGAGCAACTAATGTCAAAGCTGCAGATCTGCTGTATTTGAGGGTGTCATGATATCTATTAAACACCCAGAACTCATAATATCCTTCTTATTGGCTCACTGAACATGAGAAAAAAAATAGATCCTGTAGGAATACATCCAGAGACAAAGAAGAAAAGCTATTTTATTTTTAGTGCTCAGATGGCATAATTGTTGGTTGGCGTTTAGTGGTTTGGAATATGAAGGGAGGGGGGAATAATCTCTGAATAAATGGGCATCATCTATAATCACCAAGGGGACCAGATCCTTTTAGCATCAATGACTGTTCTGCCATGGACTTCAGTGGGAGCAGAATTGGGTGCTTTTACAAGAGAAAAGCAAGCTGTTGTCATGAAAGAATCCTAATTCTCAGAGTGAAGCAGTTTGCCCCCTGCAGGCTCACTGGATCTCAGTGAGTACCATTACTTGTATTTGCGAGGCTGTTTGCCAGGCTTTGTATTATACACTCACAGACAGACACCCCAAAGTACAAATAATGTTGTGAATGTGACACAACCTTGTCAACCAAAGGCTAGATAATTCACAATGAAGACCAAATCATGCTCATCTTACTTTCATTTCATACATTTAGCTGTGTTTTGTGGTGTCAAAACATTAATATTAGTTAAACATGATTTTTTTCTGTGTGAATTTTCTTTTGTTATATTAAAAAGTAAAGAGCTTTCATAGAAGGTTATGAACTGCATATTAATTAGGGATGTGCAGACTAGCTGCTACTCTGAATCAGAAGATTTAGTATTGTATTGTATTCAGAAGTCCTGCTTTGGGGGGAAATAGAAATGTTCAGATTTTGGAAACCTTACAATGGAAATAGCATGTGGTCTTTCTGATTTTACATGAGGGTAGCAGCAGCACTGGGGTTGTAGCATGGCAGCATAATGTAGATGTCTAGAGCATGAAGGGCCTGATACTGCAATGAGCTCCATGTGAGCAGAATTCTCCATCTGCATATAGCACTTTGCAGGATCAGAGTCTAACATAACCTCATTAAGAGATTAACTGGTGTCTAGCATAGTAGCTAGTGTCAGGTGAATGAGACAAAACATATAGGGAATCCTAGGACTCACTGTCCCGCAATGCTCATTGTCCACCAAATAGAATTCTTAAATGCTCCTTCCACTGCATTACAGGCAACAGAGGAGATGATGGAACAACACAGCAACAAGCAGCAATGGCAGCAGCAGTGGAGTCTGGGCAGTAGGTGCCCTTGGCTCGAAAAAGGAAAGGGGATGCTGTGACTTTGACAGCAGGTCTTTAGGACAATCACAATGTGCAGACAGAGCAGAGTTGGTGACCAAACACTGTTGGAGTGTAGAGCAGAGTAGCACACCAGCATGAGTGTAGACTGATTCTCCAGTACCTTACCCCTTGTATAGTCTTTTAGACTTGTGCAAAATGAATGCTCAGTGATTATAAAACCACTCCTAAAACATGACTGTAGTGTTTTACACCGACTTTGCACTCACATAAATGCCTGTGCGAGGTGCCTGCAACTGAAAATCTGGCTCAGAATGTTTAGAGCACTTGACGTCAGATTCATCATGGCAACAGTACGCAGTGCTGCGCACAACAGCATATGCCTTATCTTGACTAGGAAAAAGGTTGAGTTTAGGTCTGACTTAGCTAACATGAGTTACCTAAACTCCACCTTTCCAGTTTCAACACAGAGGCTTGCAAGGGCACAGTAGCATAGCAACATTGTATAATTCTCCTCTTTATCACATCAGTGATAGTTGGTGTAAAATACCATGTAACACAATCAATGGCTCACCTAGTTCTTCCCTCACTTACCTGAAGACAAATATTTGATATATTTGTTTTGAGTGGGAGAAAGGATCAGTTATAACACAAAAGGTCTTTTTCATGAGGATGTGCATCTCTGCTAGCTGTTTTGATTGGCAGCAGAGCTGCCTAGACTCAGGTCTTTGGGTGAGTTCTCAGGACTGCTACTGCTTTCTCAAGATTCCTGGGACTCAGTCCAACTCACATTAGAATCAATGGCAGGACTTCCTTTTAATGACTTTAATGGGAGTTGGGCACAGGCCCTCGGTCTGACAAGAGCCTTCAGTACTGTAGGTGCTGTGGATGCAGCAGCCACTGCCATGACAGTGACATCAGTTAGATTCGAAGAGAAATACAGATATGGGTCCTGCCAAGACAAGCTGCAAAGAAACTGGTAACTGAAGTGACTGAGAAAGTAGTGACATTGGAAGTACTGGCATTCATAAGAGAAAATTGGGATACAGTAGAGGCAACAAACCTGACACCAGAGGTAGTTGCACCCACGAATGACTGAACAGAGTTGAGTATGTCCTGCATTGTGGAACAACAGAATAAGACTCCAGTGCAACCATTTTCCTGCTGAATATTTATTCCAGACAGTCTTTGTTCTATGGGTCCCTTATCAGGGTCCATGGGCTATACTGCAGTATGTATAACTATAATTATCTCACATATGATGCCCAAAAATCAGGCCACACTCCTCCTATCTTCCATTAGCACAGCTAGCAAATACAAGAATCTTCTCTTGCATCACCACCAGTGTTTCCTTTGTGGATATGTTCAGAGCCTTGATCATAATGACGTAGATATGGAACATGTTATATGAACCATCTGCCATGCATCACACTCTGCGATGCTGAGCACGTCTACATTTAAAATCAAAATTAAGGCCAGACAACACCATTAGCAGCAAGCAATGCAGCACCACCAGGTTTCGAAAGTAACTAACTGCAGTGCGAAGAGTGACAGCAGAATCAGAGAGTTCTGTCATGTCATGTAGGTACAGCTGAGGAGTGTCTGTGTCCTAACATGCTAGCAAAGGCAGCTTGGAGTAGTCCAGGGAGGAATTACCTTTCCTTTACTGAATCACTGGCCCCATCTACATGGGAGAGTTGCACATGGGGAGTTCCCTAAAAGCACACTCCCACTCTGTCTGTGAGAAGGGGCAGGACTTGGGGGAGGTACACTGGGAAAAAGCAAGCAATATTGTTCCATCAGGGGGTCGCTAAGCAGCAGCACATGAGGTGGATGGCAGTAGGTTATAGGCTGGCTAGGGTGGGGCTAGAGTATCTGGAGTTATACAGATTATTAATATTTATTATTTGTATTGTGGTGTTGCTGAAGGTCACAACTCAGAGCCCACTGTGCTAGGTGCTGTACAAATACATAGCAAAAAGACTGTCCCTGCCCTGAGGAGTTTCTAAGCATTCGTCCAGTCCTCCTCACCATAGGGAGGGGACTGTGAAAGGAGGAACAGATACTACTCTAGCCACCACGAGGCTGCAGAAGTGGTAGCTCTGCAGCTCAGGGGAAATGATTCCTACCACCAACCTTACGCCATTGCATCTGTTCAACACACAGGTTGGTTGGGCTGGATGATGGGGTTAGGACTAGCACCTAGGCTTTTGCATGTCCATTTTTGGAAATGTAGGGCCTGATTTTCAGAGGTTCCAAGTGTCTGCAGCTTCCATTGATTCCAGGAGGAACTGCTGGTGCTCAGCAGGCCCTCTGTATCTCAGGCTGGGCATCCAAAATCAGTGAGCACTTTTGAGGCCCTAAATCCATAAGATGGGGGTAGTTTTGCTATACAAGGCTGACTGTCACTAGGTGTTTGTGTGTAATTGCCATTAACATAAACATCTCCCCACTCTGAGGAGTAGAATCCTCTCCTTGAGTTTGGCACATCAGGTGGGATCCATTTGAGGACATGGCATATTTCCTTAGTAGTTGGCAGTGACTCCTTCAGAAACGCTCTTGTGCACTCTATAGGGCTGTTCCAGGCACTCCCTAAAGAGTAGATTCACTAGACTGTAGCAGTTCCAGACATGCGGCCATGGCCTGTCATGTAAAATCCCTCGTACCAAGGAGATAACTGATCAGATAGCCCACAGTAGTTGTTTCAGAGATCTCCTCTGCCCTCTCTAGTCTTAAAACCCATCTGAAGTTTTAGTTTAAAATGAGTACACTTGCAATATGATTTCTCATAAAACTCAGCATCTTTTTGATTTTTTTCTCCATATCAAGTATCTGGAGCACTAACCTGTAATACCCACAAATGACAACCTGCAGATAATGCTGAATTTCACAAGTGGAGAAAGTCTTAAACCAGTATGTGATCATTACTAATTGGGGTTTAACTGCTAGACTGAACTCCTGCTTTCTCAGAGCTGTGCATTAACACTGCTTTAATTTTGGGGGTGGGATATACCCAGCCAGCAAGTGGGTGATAGCATGTATGGAAAGTGCCCAGAATATATGAAGAGGCTCGTTTCTGAGGCAACTCAATTTTCTCTTTTTCATGAACTTTATTTATCAAATTAAATACACAAATTTATTTTAGTCCCCTTTGGTTTGTTCTCTTCTCTCTCCCAAACTTCTCTTTGTCTGACTCCTCAAACCTCTTTGCTCTCCCTGATCTCTTCCTCTACTAATTTCCGTACTCATCTCTTCCTTTCCCTTGAAGTTGTAATGTCTCCTTCCTTTATCTCCCTTAAAGGAGCCTTTCACTTTTCCTTAATTATGTGCTTCTTTCCCATAATCTCCCTTTGTGCTGCCCCAGTCTTCACCTCCTCCTCTTCCTGTGCTGGCCTCCTTTCCCCTTTAGCATCATAACTGCCTTGTCATAAACAGATAGCTAAGGGTTAATGTTCTTTTACCTGGAAAGGAGTAACCTGAAACACCTGACCAGAGGACCAATCAGGAAACAAGACTTTTTCAAATCTGGGTGGAGGGAAGTTTGTGTGTGAGTTTTTGGTCTTTGTCTTGTGCCTGTACTCTCTCTCGGCTATGAGAGGATTTCTGTCTCCTGCTTTCTATCTTCTGTTTCCCAGTTGTAAATACAGAAAGGACAGTGGTTTATATGGTTTTTTTTTGTATTTACATGTGTGTAGTTGCTGGAGTGTTTTGAATTGTATTCTTTTTGAATAAGGCTGTTTATTCATATTTCTTTTAAGCAATTGACCCTGTATTTGTCACCTTAATACAGAGATACCATTTTTATGTATTTTTTCTTTCTTTTTATATAAAGCTTTCTTTTTAAGACCTGTTGGAGTTTTTCTTTGGTGGGGAACTCCAGGGAATTGAGTCTGTAGCTCACCAGGGAATTGGTGGGAGGAAGAAGTCAGGGGGAAATCTGTGTGTGTTAGATTTACTAGCCTGACTTTGCATTCCCTCTGGGTGAAGGAGGGGGATAGGGGGGAGCTTGGCTGTCTCTCTCGGTACCTATTTCCAGGACTGGAAATAGGGATGGTGGAATCCCTCTGTTTAGATTCACGGAGCTTGCTTCTGTGTATCTCTCCAGGAACCCAGGGAGGGAACACCTGGAAGGGAGAAGGGAAGGGAAATGGTTTATTCCCCTTTGTTGTGAGACTCAAGGAATTTGGGTCTTGGGGTCCCCAGGGAACGTTTTTGGGGGGACCAGAGTGCCCCAAAACACTCTAATTTTTTGGGTGGTGGTAGCTTTACCAGGTCCAAGCTGGTAACTAAGCTTGGAGGTTTTCAGGCTAACCCCATATTTTGGACGCTAAGGTCCAAATCTGGGAATATGTTATGACATGCCTACAGTGGGAAAGTGCAAAATTTGACATTTTTCCTTTGGTCGCCTCCTGTTCTCATTTCTCCCCTTCTCCCCCTCAGTGTCTCTGTCTCATTTGGGAAATAAAACAAAAAGACTTAAAAAAAATTAAACAGGGAAAATAATGTCTCTTCCACTCCTAGTGAATTCTGACAACAGTGGGGCTTGAAGGTTCAAAATCAGTCTTCTTTATAACTCACCTTGGCAGGACCTATCTCTCTACTCCTCCTCGAATATTGCTAATGCCACTTTCCTGTTGTAGCATCTGCAGCCCCGGCATTTGTGACACCATGCCAAAGGCCCTGACATTTTGTAAATAGTCCTGGTGGCTGGAGAAATCTCCCAAAAGCTTGAGTCTCAGGCCCCTCTTCACAAAGTATCCCAAAGTATTATTGTGTAGTCCTGAAAGCTGTCCCTGGTCTCTTGTCCTTTAGTGGCACCGGTCCAGGAATTAACATGCTGGTAACAGGTTCCAGAATTTACTTGCTATATGTCTGCACTTTGAGCAGGAGGTGTAATTTCCAGCTTGAGGATGTATATCTGCAATAGCTCTGATCAAGCTAGCATACAAAAAACAGTGTATAGCTGCAGCAATGCAAGCAATGTGAGGGTTAGCTGTCCTGAGTCCATGCCTAGCATCTTGGATGGGTGTGTACTTGGAGTGACTAGTGCCTCCCCCTGTTTGTGCTGCCACTTGATCAGAGCTAGCCTGGGTGTATCTCCATGAGCTGGGAATGTGACATACCCTTGGATCTTGAAGGGTAGACATACCCTTGGATCTAGTAACAAGAACCTAATTCTTTTCATTCTATAATCTGCAGTTTGAGCAGCCTTATTTAATGAGAAGTCAGTAGATCAGCAGAGGCCAGATCCTCAGAGTAACCCTGTGAGTGTGGAGTACAGAAAGTTTTTTTTGTGTGTGTGTTTGAAAAGTACAATCTTGAGTATCTATCATAATAATATCTAGCTCTTATATAGCACTTTTACCAGCAAATCTCAAAGTGCTTTACAACGGAGGTCAGTATCATTATGCCCATTTTATAGATGATAAACTGAGGCAGAGAGAGAGGAAGTGACTTGGACAAGATTATCCCATAAACCAGTGGCATAAACCCAGGTCTCCTGAGTCCCCAGCCAGTGCTCTGTCCACTAAAGGATTTTATTCTGCCTCCTAGCACCATAGTATCTGAACACATACCACACAAAATCAAGTAGCAATCGTAAAGTCCTTAGTAGACTTCATAGTATCTTTGGTTCATTTCTCTTTCTGTGACATAGAAACTGCTTAGCATAGGGTTATTTTTGTCTGGTCAGTTGGTTAGTCAATTTGTTTGAGGTCTTTTTGCTTGTTGTGGTTTGTATGAAGTTTGGTAGGAGCTTTTGTTTCTTTGCAGGTGGAAAAGAAGGTAGGTAGACACAGGTGTTTGTGTTATGTCATTCTTGTTACAGTGGAAAGACTTTATCAAACAGGTTTTCCCTCACTTCCTGAAAAAAGGTCAGATTATATTATATTTCCCTCTGTTTTTTAGGGCAGGAAGTTTGAGGTGAATGAAATTTACCCACCAAATTCATCATTTGGATTTCTACACGGGTGTAAATCACAGGTCTAAAGGCATTTTTTTTTCTGGACCTAAGGAAGAATGAGTCAAATATCAAATCAGGATCAGGATGTTGGTTAATCTTTTATGCATGGGGGAGGTAGAGGGGGTGGAGGGCTAATGTTACATCTGCACTGACTTTTCCTGGTTTGAATACAGGATGAGCCCTGCTGTTTATGAGGTCACCCAAATGTTGTGGGATTTTCAAAACAGGATTTGAATTTACCCAACCACCTTTTATTGACTTCATGCCTAAACTGATGTTTTGCTGGAAATCTCATGGATAGCGTACTGAAAGCAACAAGTAATTCCGGGAAGAATAATGTCCCGTCTCTGGAATAAACATACCAACCATATTATCTGGAAACCATTCTGAGCCTCTCACTGAATTTAACTTGGTAAAAGTTTCAATCTTTTATATAGCCAGGAGTTTATGTTGTCAGGTAATAATATGTTTTATTATCAAAATATTTGTAACAATATCATATGAAGGGGAGAATTGAGGATTTTGTTTTTTAAGTGTATCACTTAAAACATTGCAATAATGGAGACGATTAATCAGACTGATAATAGGATTTAAGAGAAGATCCTCAGCTGGTGTCAATTATCATAGCTCCTTTGATGTCAAAGGAGTTATGACAATTTATACCTGCTGAGGATCTACATATAGATCTTTTATCAGCTAGGTTGCAGGGTCAAATCCAGTCCAGGTCTGTAGTTCATGAAAGTTGTAACCATCTAATAATTGTTCTGTGCCTTATGTGAAACAAGCTTGGTAGGGTCCTTTAAGTTCCCAGTAGATAGATGTCTACATCACAGTGTGCACCACTGCTGACAGCAGAAGGGCCAAAGACTCAATGTGCAAAGAAACTGAACTCTTATTTTAATCCCTAGACTGAATAAGAGGAATTTGATCTTTACCAGTATGCATTTCAAATAAAATGCTCTTTGCTGACAAAGGGGAGGATGAAATCCTTACAGGATCTACAAATCTGTCACAGGCATGGAGTAAATCTATCCTAGCTCTGTAGTAAAGATGGTGAATTTACTGGCCCTTAGCAATATGAAACTGTGGCTAAAGTCCAGGTAGCACACTGAGTATTTGGACATAAAGCAGCAGAAGGTTGGGAATATTCTTTTGCCCACCCTTATGTCTGTGTTAAAGTAAAGAAGACTGTGAAGGTTATATAGAGTATGTGACAAGCCCTGATTTTATTCCCCACCCCCGAAGCAGCCCAAAGTATACTTCTGTTCATTTCACTTGACTTGATTTTTATCAGGGCCCTTTTCAATGTGTAGTTATGCACTGTTTGTGTAATTGTAAAATAAAAACACAGTTATAGCCTCCCAACTGTGCCGTAACATAGAAATGAGGATAAATTATGAATACGAGTAGAAAAATAAAGAAGACAATGGGGTTGTGAAAGAAGACTGATCGGCTCACCATGCTTTGCATGGTGCATGCATCCTTTAAAGTCTATTGCCAGTTACATTTTTTGAGAGGGGCAGGCTTGCTCTGCAGCCTAGCAGAGACTTAAATGGAACTACATGTTGGTGGAAAGGGGCAGGCCAAAACAGCAGAAGCAGAGAAGATGTGGTGGTTGGTCAGAAGGATATGGGACTATGGTGTGGTTGAGAAGTACAGAAGATTCTAGAAATGGACTGGATTGGTAGCTAGTGGAAATGGCTTCCAAAAGATGTGAGTAACAGAATGTGTATAATGGTATAGGAGTTTCTGGCTGGGACATTAAAACTAGTATAAAAGGAACTGAAATTGCAGAGCAAGACTGTATTATTTATGAAGACAGACAAGGAGAGGGAAGTTGTAAACAAACAAGCAGAGTTTGTGTTATTCTCAGAAATTAGATGTGGAGATAAATGGAAAGTGTGTGAATTCAATTAATTCTTCCCATTTTGCTGACATTTGTGCGGGGCCCACATTCCCCACAGTGGTGAATCTTTGCCAGTCATCAGGGTGCCCATGGCCTCATCCATGCTGTCCAGGAGAAAGTGGCTCTCAGACCAGGAGTGCCCTCTTTTTTGCTAGATGGCTGCAGTTTCTCACCTGAGGGTATGTCTACATGCCAGATGCTACAACTTTAGTGCCACAGCGTAGACACTTGCTATAGCAATGGAAGGAGTGATTGCTGTCACTGTGGTAAATTCACCCCCTTTAGAGGTGATAGCTAGGTCAACAGAAGAATTCTTCCATCAACCTAGTGGTGTCCATACCACGGCTTAGGTCAATTTAATTAAATCTATCAGGGGTATGAATTTTTCACACCACTGAGTGATGTAGCTAGTTGACCTAACTTTTGGGAGTAAATCAGGCCTTAACTGCAATTACAGTCTAGTGACCCAGGATGTTGATTTACCCTTTACAGGTTAATCTGATTGCAGGCCTCAATCCTGACCCTCTGATCAGTGCTTTAGATCCATACATGATTGGTCCGGGTTAATTGCAACATTCCTGTAACATTGTTGGGGCAGCCTAGCAGGGACCTCTCTAGCAGAAAGCCAGATAGCAGGTGGCTGGGGAAGGTTCTAGGCAGAAGTTCTACAGCTGATCAGAGTGAGAGAAATACACAAAACAGTTTCCTTTATTATAGTTCCTTATTCACTGTTAGAAGAAAGCAACTCACTGTGATTCTTTACCAATGCCAACTGATGCAAGCTCTGGTAGTCTGGGACTCTTCCTGCTTGAGATTTCAACCTTCAAGGCAGCCACAGAAGAGGCTTCCTAGATGAACAAACAGCCATGTGCTGTGGGAAAAGAGAAAAATGAAGGGGCATGAAAGACCCAGCGGAAAAAAAAGAGTGCTAGAGAAACCCAGGACTGATGCTGAAAAATTAGTCCCAGCTTGCTACAGAGTATGTGGGACGTTGACTATAGAGATATCTGAGAGATGGAGACAGATGTGGGGATTGTGTAATCACATCCATGTATCTTACATGTATTAATACTGAAGTTGGAAAGGGCGTGGTTGTTGTACATAGAGCAAAAGTAATAATGATAACAATCTGAAGAAGCCATAGGGACACAGTTTGTTTCCAAATAACCTTGTCTGTTGTACACACACAAACATAAAAAATCCAGTTACAGACATACTCCTGCTCTGGCTGTTTTCAGGAGGCTTCTACAACCTAGAATACAGTGAGCTCCACTTGATGGGTCACAAAATATTTAAAGGGATTCCTACACACACAAAAAAAACCCAGAGTCCTGACTTATCTCATACATTGAACTAAGTGAGTTTTGGAAAAGAATACTTACATAGTTTAGAAATGTCAAGCAAGTTAATAGCTACTTCAAAATCTTCACTTTTACTGTGGGAAAAAAAAATTCTACCTGTTCTAATGTTGTTTATTAAAATGTAATGGGGAAAATTATCAGCAATTTGAAAATTCCAGCAGATTTGGAGTGGATTTATTGTTAATCGGTGACTATATGTAAAAATAGCCTGCCACTGATCAGCATTGGTTAGTAATTCTTTTCTTAAAAGAGGGAGTGGTGATTGTGGAATTGTAGGATGTATTGATGGAACTAGGTGGATCAACTGAAAACCCAAATCCAAGAACGGCCCAAACTTGGACGCCCTTCTACTAATCGCTCCCTATCCCTGGGTCAGATAAAATGATACTCAGATCTGCACTCTCCAGGGTTTTAGGTTTAGTTTTGCAAAACCAAAATCTCACAGGTAGGGTTTTGGACCAAAAAAAAAAAAAGGGAAATTTATGAGCCTAGGGGGATTGTCTATACATAAAAATGATATCATTTTCACAGTAGCAATATGGTTAAAGCGATACAACCCCTGTAGTATGGATGCAGTTATACTGGCATTCATATGCTAATACTAGGATAGCTTATTCCTATATGAAAACATGGATAAGCTGTACTGGTTGTCAAAATTAAAATCAGGACTCACAATTTGTCAGACCACTCTGTTTTATTAGCGCAGCGCTCTGCCAATAACACCCAGATAATGTGAGTGGCCATGCAAGACCCAAACAGTCTTATTTATACAGATAAAAGAGTGGGAATTAGACAAAGGGACAAAGAAAGCAAAACAGTAAAATTCACCTGGGGCACAGCATGTATATCCTACTTCCTTACTAACTCTTATTGATCTAAGGCTAAAACTTCACCAATTGCCCTTAAACGGTGCAATTATTCTATGTTAATGTCTGTATTCCTGACACCTGGATTGCAGCATTCCAACAGTTTTGCTTAAAGGTACAGACAGCATTTCTTTAATCCTTTTTATTTTCACAATATAATTCATTCTACTTTCACAATGTGCTAATACTAGGATAGCTTATTCCTATATGAAAACATGGATAAGCTGTACTGGTATAAGGTACCTTAATATTTGTATACTTGCACTTACATGAGTACTGATGAAAAAAATAACAATTCTAACTGAAATAGTTATATTAGTACAAAAATGGGAGTAGACTAGGCCTAAGTCTCATTGAGAGTTGGGGCTGGATTTAGGGGCAGGTGACATAAGGGAAAATAGAATGTTTGAAGTAACATGTTTCAGGTATTCTGTATTTAGATTCATTTTTCACCTAGAATGTTCTGGACCATTGTAGAATCTCGTGGAACCTTCCAGACTTTCTGAGAACTACATTTTCGTGAAACCTCCTAATATGTTGTCAGCCATGCCCTTGCAGGTACATAAGGGGTGGAGCGTCGCCAGTCAGTCAGTGAGAGATAAGAACGAACTGAAGTGAAGTGATAGCCCAGTTTGATATTCTGAACCTTGTTTCATTGTGCAATTGTGAAACTATATTTGTGTTTTAAGACTTGAAGAGTATAAGTAGTGACTAATAAAGGACATATTTAATGAGGCTCCAGCGATGTCTATTGAACCCCTATGTATGCAACAACATAAAAATAATTGAGGAGCAAAGTGTAAATGATGGAAGTCCTGTTACTAAGGAATTAGCATATTTACCTGAAGATAAGAAATGGAAATGTGAGGAAAGTGATGGAGAATTGTCCATCTTTGTAGGTGGTGTAAAGGAGAGTGATGACATGAAAAGGAGAGCAATGACAAAAATCTGATTTGCATGAAAAAGAGAAACAATCAAGGAGAATCAGTCTTGCATGATGACAGTAACAGTAGTGAGAAAAATTGCACATCACAAATCAGTATATGAGCTCCTACTATATGGTCAGCAATCCTAAACTCTGACAATTGTGTCAGAGCCCCGACCTTGTCACCGTGGGTCCTGCGCTTCCAGGTGGTTTATACTAGCCTCAGAGGCTCACTGTGACCCTCCACATAGCCCTTCTTTCTCTAGAGCCAGGGTACAGTCTACTGAGCCCTTTTCATATAAGCCAGCAAGGAGGTTGGTGAGAGAACTCCCACAGTCTCTGTTGTCCCTAGTGGCTTATTCACGATCAGTTTCGCTTCCTGTCCTGACAGAGGCTTGTCTTCCCCTCCCAGGAGTTGTTTCTGTAGTGGCAGGTTGGGGGGAACCCAAGCCCGCCCTCTACTCTGGGTTCCGGCTCAGGGACCCTAATGGCAGCAGCTGTTGGCAGCCGACGTTTCACTGCCAGAATTGCTACATTTCCCTGGGCCACTTGCCCACAGCTCCGCTGCTTGTGTCTCTTAACGCCTTCTTCATCCCTTCCTTAGGGCTCCCTTTCCAGTGGTTTGAGGGTGTCTTCATTACCCAGCCCTTCAGCCACACTTCCTCTCCTCTGGCTCCCTGGCTTTCCTCAGTCTGACTGGAGTGAGCCCTTTTATAGTATCAGAGGGGCCTTAATTGGAGTCAGGTGTTCACATTAGCTTCACAGCCTCACCTGACTCTGCAGGTTAATTGGAGTCAGGTGTTCTCATTAGCCTAACAGCTTCATCTGACTATTTGGAGGCTAATTGGAGTCATGTGTCCACCCTAGCCTAGAGCAGTCCCTGCTCTGTTCAGTCAGTCAGAACTCCTTATCCAGTGGCCAGTATATCTGCCTTCTGCTACTCTGCTATACCTAACTGGCCTGGGTCTATCACACAATATTGATCGTACAATTTTGAATGGGCTGGGCAACACTGAGGATATGATGTTTCCAGTAACTAAGCAGAAGCAACACTTCTCAAAGTCACACTGCGAAAAAGTGCTCGAGAATGGCGAGAAGCTCAATTGGCATTGGGTAGTTTATGCGAAATCACCTGACAAAGTGTTTTGTTTTTGTTGCAAAATATTTGACAAGAATGCCAAATCATTGCTTGCACTTTCTGGGTACAATTATTGGCATAATTTAGCTGATGCTGTGAAGCAACATGACAGGTCACCAGCCATTTTACGGCCTACTCCAGATAGATGAAGGTGAAGGCCAGACTCAAGCTGAATAAATGAATAGACACAGAAAATCACTATTAATGTAGAAACCCAGCACTGGAGGAATGTGCTCAAGTGTCTGATCTCAATTACCCTCTTCCTTGTGTATAACAATTTGGCTTTCTGTGGCTAGTTGGATAAGTTGTTCACTGAACATAACGATAATTTCCTCAGTTTGGTAGAGCACCTTGGGAAATACGACAATGTCATGTGTGAGCACCTATGTTGAGTAGTTTGTAAAGAAGCTTTGGACCATTACTACAGCAAAACAATTCAAAACAAATTGATTGGACTTATGGCAAGGAAAGTGCTTGATAACATATTGATGTAGCTTGACAAAGCAAAGTATTATGCCATAATAATGGACTGCACTTCTGACATTAGTCACAATGAAAAGATATCATTTACAGTAAGATTTGTTGAAAATGAGGATGGCTGTATCCAAGTAAAGGAACATTTTATCTGTTTCTGGTCTATAGATGATTCTACTGGAAAAGGCTTACTGGAACTGTTTATGAATGTTTTGAATGAGAAAATAAAGCTTCAGAACTGCCACAGGCAAAGCTACGGCAATGGCACAAACATGAAGGGAAGAAATGGTGGCATCCAGGCAAGGATCCTTACGCAGAATCCAAGAGTTTTCTTTCTTCTTTGTGGCTGCCAGTCCCAACCTCGTGTCAGATCAGCATCACCTTCTTTAGATTCAGTCTCTCTCTTTGAGTACTGCAAAGGATAACATCCTGTTTTCAGCATCAACTCTCAGGTGGAAGATCCTCATGGATGATGTTACAAACCTGATCATGAAGCCTCTAAGTGACACTTGTTGGGAGAGCTGCATTGACAACTTAAGGCCAGTGAGGTACCAAGGAAGTGAGGTTTACAGTGCCCTGATGGAACTGGCACAGTTGAGTAAAGCCAAAGCCAAATCAGACACGAGGCACGAAACCTGGCAAACCAGATTATTGACTTCACATTTCTGGTCTCAGTTGTGTTTTGACATGATATCCTGTTCCAAGTAAACATTGTAAGCAAGGCATTACAAACTCAGTTGATGGACATCATGACTGTTACTAGTCCAAAAACAACGGATTTGAACAGCTGCTGCCAAAGAAATGTTGGAAAACCCAGAAGTTGAGCCCGTCTTCAAGGAAACTCATATTCATTGGAAGAAGAGACAGTTTAGTTATGAGGGCAGAGATGAAGTGATGGGAAGATCAGAAGAAAAATTCAAGAGGAAGTGTATTTGCTCACTCATTGTTACTGCATGAGTGTCCATTGAAGAAAAGTTTGGACAAATGAAGCACTATGAAAAGACTAGAGGTTTTTTGTATGACCTTAGTAAGCAGCCAGTGGACTGGAAAACACTCTTGAACAATTGTACAGACCTTCACAGGGCACTGACACGTGAGGAATGTTCAGATGTAAATGATAAAAGACCTATGTGTTGATTTGGGCAACATCCGTCACATTTTGCCACACAGAAAGCACTCTCCACTCCAAGTTCTCCAATTGATTCATGATGCAGAGCTGAAGGACACTTTCTCTAATGTGTGAATAGCTTTTAGGATTCTGCTTATGCTTCTGAACGCAGTCCCAAGTGTTGAGTACAGCTGTTTGAAGCTCAGGCTCCTTAAAACATATCTTCGATTGGTGATGACCAATGAGAGATTGACACTGCTTGCTATTTTGTTGCTGGAAAATGTGATTGGCCAGTCTTTAGATCTCTCTGATGCTGTGCTTCAGTTTGCAAGGGCAAAGGCGAGAAAAGCAACCTTTTGAACTAAAGCAGTAGGATTAAATACAGATTTACATATCCTGGCATGCACATTTATCATCTTATATGACAGGGATAAATCATGCATCTAAGTTGTGAAATGGGCTACAAATGAAATAAAAAATAAGATATTCAGAAGTTTAACAAATGGGGGGGCGGTACTGAAGACACTCCTCACCTGGGGCTCCCTTTGGTCTAGGGCTGGCCCTGTTGAATGTGAATGTTACTTAGCCACCTAAGTCACTTAGACACTTTTGAAAATTTTGACCATAATCTGTTCAGTCAAACTCCAGTGCAAAACTGAGTTACCTTCAGCCTTAGGTAATAGGTCATGTCACCTCTTTTACACCAAGTGGAAAACATCTGTGGAGGAGCCGTGATCTTCCCAACCTCAGCTTGGATCACTATTTTGCCTTTGGTTGCTTTGCGCATGTGCCTGTTTTCTCACTTTCTTCGTGCCCCACTACTTTATAAAGTTTCTGTGAGTCTTTGCCAGTTTCATTCTCCAAGCACCTGATTTTTCATCAATAATAGTAAATATTAATTTCCAGACTTGTAATTCTTGTCTGCCTTTTCAAATTAATGTGACCATGGGACAAAATGAGCTGTGCTGTAACACTGTGGACCTCAGTGGAGTTACACCAGGGATGAAGCTGGCCCACAGTTCAGACATGGAGTGCATTTTGCTATGAAACCTTACTTGTCAAATAATTTAAAAAATGGCTTTGTTAGGTTTGCCAAAACATGCTCTTGTGCTATTGACCCAGATGGTAAAGCCATAAGTGCCAGCTGTGCACTCACCTGTGTTCTCAAACATTGTTCCTTTGTTTTACAGAACGATTGGCTTGTGCATACTTCAAAAAGCTTTTCAAGACGCAGAAAGGGAACCCAAATGTATCTCCTTATTCCACCTCCGTCAGCATGAGGTGAATGTGATATGAGGCACTTTCACACAAGCATATTTGTGAAAGAACTACTATCCTGTTATAACCATGTGGGAATGAAATCCCTGCAATTGGACGCAGGGTGAAAAATTGCCACGTGAGGGTTCTTCACCATTAGTTAGGTGTTTAGAAGGGCTGGAATATCTGTTGTCCTACTCTTCCCATGTGTGAATTTGAATAGGCCAATTTTTAATGTATAGATTTAAAAGTCATAGAATCACAGGAGTGTAGTGCTGGAAGGGACATCAAGAAGTCATCAACTTCAGCCCCTTTGCTGAGGCAGGATCAAGAAAACGTAGACCATCTCTAACAGGCGTTTGTCCAACCGATTTTTAAAAGCCACCAATGATGGGGATTGTACAGCATCCCTTGGAAGCCTGTTCCAGAGCTTAACTACCTATATAATTAGAAAGTTTTTCCTAATATCTAACCTAAGACTCCTTTGCTGCATATTTAAGCCCCATTACTTCTTGTCCTACCTTCAGTGGACGTGGAGAACAATTGATCACAGTCCTCCATAGTAACAGCCCTTAACATATTTGAAGACTGTTATCAGGTCCCCTGTCATTCTTTTCTCAAGATTAAATTTGCCCAGTTTTCTAACCTTTCTTCACAGGTCAGAGTTTTCCAGACCTTTTATCATTTTTGTCAAGTTAGAGGTATTTACTAATGAGGACTATTCTCGTTGCCAGCATCACATTGGTTTGTTTTATAATGGTGGTTCTGTAGGGTGCATTTTTTTATTTTAAAAAACAAAACAATATTGTACATTTGCGTATCACTCCTTTCATCTCCTATAATCCTAAAGAGCTGTGCAAGCTTTGGGCCTTATCTTGTGAGGTGTCTCCACTGAAATTGTTGAGAGTTGCTATGCTGAAGACAATGGCAACTGAGCATTCTGAATACTTCACAGGGTTCAGTCTTTTGTACAATGAGTAGGAATCACTTCATACATTTATGAAGTGTAGCCAGCTCTGTAGTTGATATTTAACTTTAGGTTTGCAGAATGCAACTGGTTGGGTTGGAATTTAGCCAGGGCTTAGGGGCTAATGCTCCTACTCTAGTGTAAACTCTATAGAATCTTTAATGACTATAAGAGGCCAGGGCCTTGATTATTCTGAACATCCCATTCAGAACACAGTACAGTGGCCATTGGTTTCATACTGACTCATAATGAATTGGACCAACTACTAAATTACTGAAAGCAGTTTTTGCAGTACCTTGAATTTTATTTTGCGTGGTGCTTCTTTATGAGTCCCAAAATCACTTTTTGGGTAGATAAAGGATTGCCAAATCCTTGATATTTTTGCCTGAATGCATTTACATTGCATTGTAACACAATGATATTTTGTATCAAACAGTGCTAGCACACTGTTTTAACGTGTTTCTGGAATATGGAACATAATTCGCATGAAGACCAAGTTTATCTTGTCAAACAATCTCATGAAGACTCTGATCCAGCAAACCTCATAAGCACCTGCTTAACTTTGACCTGTGATCTGTCCCATTGACTTCAACAGGGCTTTTCTCAGACTTTTTATTAAGTAGGTACTTAAGTTCGTTGCTGGATGAGGCCAAAGTTGATAACACTGTGAGAGCTCTCCCCTTTGAGCACTGACCAGATTTACTTCTGCTTTGCTGGTGGAGAGATGGCAAGTTCACAACCAGAGGTGATATGGTTCCAGATTATTACTGTAAAATTATTAATACTGCAACTGGTAATTGCAAAGGACAACTCTTGACATCCGTGGGAAGCACAGAAGTTTTGGGGCAGGAATTTGATGTCACTAATAATTTCTGCTAACTCATGATCTTCCATGTCAATGTCACGTCAGGAAGTTGGTTTCAGAGTGGTAGCCGTGTTAGCCTGTATCAGCAAAAAGAATGAGGAGTCCTTGTGGCACCTTAGAGACTTGTGCCACAATTATCCTCATTCTTTATGTCAGGAAGTTGTATCCTTCCACATCATGCCACAGTAGCTGAGATAATGGAGTGTGATGTTCATGATTTTTTGTCCAAAAAACAACAAAACATGCCACCGTATTGGGACACTGCCATTAACTGAAATTTATTGCAGTCAAAAGAAGCTGGGCAGATGTTAAAACACTCATGCTACCCACAAGCCAGGGAGTTCCTTTGTTTATTATTTCCTGGCTGCTTGGCACATTCTTGTGACATACAACAAACCCCCATTATGAAGGATTATATGATGAGGCAACAAGCATGTGAAAGATAGCAACCAAATGGTGACTCCCAATTACATGAAAAATTACTATAATCACCCCTGCTGTAACACCCGTCTGTTGGCATAGTGGTTGATCCCCTTGAAAAGCTTTAGAAGACCCCACTGTATTAAATAAAAATCTCTGTTCTGTGTGTAATCATAAAAATTAACACTGTCACTTTAAAAAAATCAAATTGGTGTCCTAAAGGGAAACCTACTAAGCTGTGTAAAGTAGCTATTATGAAAACGTTTAGCCTTTTGAATGTATTTCAGAGAGCGTTTGTGTTGCCAGATTTGTCAGCCAAAAACTCGCTAAGCAGATTTGTCAGTAGCTGAGGCCATAATCTGTAAAACAGACATTGGCACAGAGATTAAAGATCAAGAGAATTATATAGTTTTTGTTACCATATGCCAAGATTCCTTTTTTTTATTATTATTAAGTTTATTTTGTGTGGACTGTATCTTAAGGCTTCTTCTGTCTCCTACTTGTTGTTTAAAACTGGAATTTCCTGTCAGAAAGGGGAATTTACTTCAGGCTCTCAAAGCTGTTACCCCATGTGTCACTGAGGTTTGTGAAATGTTTGACCAGAAAAAAAGGTGATATCATGTCTCTCTTGCTTCTTTTATGCAATATCTGTATTCCTGTAAGAGTGTATCTTGAGGGTTCGTCCCAAATTGTGGTCATTTTGTGAGCCAAACAGGAGCTTCTGAGTTCTGCACCGGAGGCTGAGGAGGCTCATGTATTTAATATGTTCTCAAGGTGCAGTGATCCACCAATTGTCAGTGCATGTGGGATGGAGTATTGCATGCTAGGAGCTGCAATCTCTGTGGGCAACACCTCCATATAGTAACAAATTCCTGGCACTCTTGGAACTTCACTTTTGTTACTGTGCAGTAAACCCGGGATGCTTCGAGCTTCATATCAACAGCGAGGGCAGAACTCAAATTCTCCTGTTCTAAAATAACAGGCCCTGACAACAACACTCTCCATGTAGTGATAGTAAGGAGAGATGTTTATGCCATTGGTAAGTGGGACAGCTTTGAGCTACCAAATCGGGGGGGAGCACTGTGTTCAAGGGCCCAGAGAGCAGGAAAGGTTTGTTTGGGGAGGGGAGTCCCACAACGACCAGCTTCATAAGCGCTTTACGAAGGTGTCAGCATTTGGACTCGTTCTAGGCCACTTGTAAATTCCATTGAAATGAGATGCTGCTGGAACAATTGCTGATTTACTCGGAAGCACAGAGCAATCTCTCTAGATTTCAGTCAATATTATCATCCAGTCACATAAACACAGCTAACTCTATCACAACACTCACAAGTTATTATCTAGAAAGGTAGATGCTATTATATATTTTTCAAAGGATGCTTTTTGTTGTTACTTTAAAAATGGCTTTATCGTAAGGTCCCAGCTATCCCTCAGTACTGCCAGTTGGCACTTTCCACAGCACAAAGAAAATAACTTGGTTGGAATCACAGAATGTAGCACCCGGGCTCTAGTGTGCAAGATCTGCTGCTTTAACACACCTTTGTGACAAACCAATTTTTAACTCTCAAATCTCTCTATCTTCCCTCCCTGTTGTTAGGACTCAGGGAAGTGGGCAGTCTGCTGCAGTAATGACAGCCAGCCACTGAGGGGCACAGGTACAAAATGCATTTTCTCCCTTGCTAGGAGAAGAAAGGTCTGATTCTTTTGTCAGTCCTTTGCACCATTGCAAAGTTTGTGTAAAATGCTTCCAGAGCTGCATGATAGTGTTTCATGCTTACTTTTAACAGTGTAAGACAAAGCAGAAATAGGCCCTAAAAACCTTTTGTTGAGATTTTCAAAGGAATTTAGGGAATTTGAACACACATTTCCCATGGATGCAAGGTTAGAGGGAATTAAGGAAAGATGTGTGTCTAAATCCTCTAGACTGCTTAGAAAAATCTCAGCTGTGGCATCTATAATGTTTCAGGTTCATGCCAGCAAAATATACTAGAGCTAGAAAAAAATCCTTTCTGATGCTTGAAAAATCCCCTGCTGTCTGGCTTGAGCCTGAAACAATACAGAACCAATATACAAGAGGTTCTGTTCCACTGAGGCGACAGGGATTGGTAGGGATGGAGATAGCCCTCTCTGTGGAGGCTCTTTGAAAGATGTTTTTCTGCAGTTTTTTCCTCCTTTTATTATTATTATTATTGGGGTGGGAACAATCCTGCCCTGTTTTTTCCCTGCATCTTCTTTTTGGTAACTATTTAACCATATTTGGCTGCTTTGTGTGTGTGTGTGTGTGTGTGTGTGTGTGTGTGTGTGTGTGTGTGTGTGTGTGTGTGTGTGTGTGTGTGTGTGTGTGTGTGTGTGTGAGTGAAACTTGTGTTAGGTTGTTTGTTATATTTTGTTAGGTACTCAGATACCTTGGAACATGTGTCACCTTTTATAAATATATAGGTGTTAAATATTTATTAAATCTTATTACAGAATTGTATAGAGAGAATGCCTCTTTCTTCTTTCCCATCTTCCTCCTCTCTTCCCCTAGGATCTGTCTTCCTCTGATACCAGTCCTGAGGAGATAGCTTTTTGTGTCTTGTTTATTGATTTCATTCCAGCTGGACTGAAAAAAAACCCAACACCAACCCTAGAAAAATCATATAGTGATGATAATTATGCCATCAGAGTGTTTGCAGATGAAATTGTTGCTGACATGCTGTTGGAAAATAGTTTCAACAATGCTCTAGTCCAGGGATAGTTTCCCAGAACTAAGGGGAAACAACATCCTTGAGATAGTAGCTGCACCAGCATGAATGAAAAGGGTCCTAATGGCTTGCAAGAAATGGGGAATGGAAGAAATGGAGGTAATAACTGCCTTGGAGCCTTTGGATCTCAGCTTAGTTCTTTGTCTCACTCAGGCAGTCCATTGTAAAGTGAAGGGTTTCGTTACTCAGTTTTATCAGCTGGTGCTACTGATGTTTATGGCCTCAATCCACCAGGATAGGTTAGCATGGCATTTTGCACCCATATGCAATCCCACTGACCTTATGTGATGTTGTATCATTTGCTCTTTACACAACAAGCATCTTATGAATGAACCATGTACAATACAAATAGCCATGTTTACTCTCTATGCACAACATGCAAGACTTAGCTATGAATACCCGCTATTGCTCTGGCAGAGTTCTAAACAGAGAACATAAAGAGCACCAGCAGAGGGTTTGCAAATTACTTAAAAGGAAACTGAAGAATTTCAATACACTACATCTCAAGTATGAGAGGGGTAGCCCTATTAGTCTGTGTCCACAAAAACAACGAGGAGTCTGGTGGCACCTTAAAGACTAACAGATTTATTTGGGCATAAGCTTTTGTGGGTAAAAATAAACTACATATTCCTGTCCCTTTAATATAAAAGGATACATAAAACTCGCAAATGCATGATTACCTTTAAACATACACACGTTGCAAAATAAATTTGAAACGTGGAATGTGACTTCTCTCTGGATAATATCTTGTAGGCATCACAGCAACATTTGGAACAGTACCTGTACTTGTTGGGGTAGCTGTGCCAGCAAATACTGCCCTGCTCTGTAAAGTTATAGTCACTTGCAGACAAAACAAGGATGTGAGGCTCACCAATGCTATCATTAGTCAGTGTATTTTAGACTCTGTGTTTCAAAGAGGTGTCATTGTGTAGACCATTCTGCTGAACTTGTGTTTACAGGAACATTTACATGTCTTCTCTGTGATATGTTGGTGCCACTTCTGTCTGATAAGTGGACCAGTCTATGATGTAATTGCTCCAGGTTTCCAAATATTATTTCAGTAGTCTTCTATGAAGGCTTTTTTTAGATCCTCATGAAAACTTCTCAGTCATGTGACTCCTTTTGGCAGTTCAATCACGCTGTTGGAAGACATCGCTCTGTACATTAGACTTTAACAAATCCCGGTGAAAACTTAAATTATGTCCCATAAACAGTATTGCTGGTGTCTGATTTGTTGTAGCATGTGCTGCATTTCTCAATAGAAAAGTCACAGTCCTGTATTATAAGCTCCCTTTATGCAGAGCCACAGCACCGTTAGAAACATAGAACACTGTGAGCACCAGTAAGGGCTCTTAGACTATTTAAGAGGCTACTATCCAGTTACTATACACTCTGCATGGGGCCCATGCTAGCAAATCCCAGTTCAGGAATGGAGCCTGTGTTGGTATATAGTGAACATGAGTAGTGTCTTACATTTATGTTATTGCAGAGTTTAATTCTGCTCTCTGCATCTTCCAAAGATGATTAGGGAAGAAGTGGAATGATTTTCTTACATCCGATGTGTTTCTCCCAGTATTTCAGAATGAGGTATTGTTGTATATGTCCCACCGGTAGAAATACTGCCTTACCTACCAGCACACCCCTTCAGTATGTTTGACCTCTGAAGGGATAGACACCATACAGAATTTGGATCTCATAAGCCCACACAGGGAAGACTGGTCAGTATGTTTACATGTACTAAATAGCAAGATAGGGGCCTTTAAAGTTAGTCTAGTGTCTTGTTTCTGGAGTGTGAAGAACTGAGTTCTCTTTAAAAACCTTTAATCAGTGCAGTGGTTCATCACACAGATGTTAGCAGTCATTCTAGGGCTCTCTAATAGTAATTTAAGTTATCCCTGCCTAAGGGCTTGCAATCAAATTATTAGACTGTTGCAGTGAGTCTGTGGATCCTGGGTGCACCTTACAAGGGGGTATTTTCTGGTATGATGAGAAACAGTGGTTTCTCCTGGGACGCAAATGCACCATTATGGACTTATTAGGTCCTTGATTAGATCCGCTACTGATTAGCAAGTAGGCTTTGCAAGAGAAAATATTGCAGTTTTTTCTGTTGGCTTCACAAAACCATTGTGTGATGAAGATGAAAACAAACCAAATCTAATAAAAGCCAATAACTTCTTTGTTCAATTTAAGGCTCACTTTCGTAAGAACTGACACAAACCATTAGTAACCCTTTGCTTACTATGGAAAAAGTACACATATAGTGTGTGTGTGTGTATAAGATAGACAGCTAGACAGATATGTGTGTGTATGTATGTACATATAAACACATTCAAATGTATGTATATTATATATATACACATGCACATATAACATAATATCTTTATATAATTTATATATATAATTTTAAAATATGTGTATATGAATGTATTAATACACAAACATATCTGTCTAAATATCTTGAGCATTTCATTTTGTTGTCATTCTAAAAAGTCTTAATGAGTTAGTATTGTGCTCTTCTAGTGTTGGGTTCAGAAGTATCTAATGATGAACTAAACAATTCTTTTTTATCAAAATTCAAATTCATCCAAACTCTTCTTATAAACTATTATCTCTTTGATTATGTCATGCCAGTGTAATATCTGGTGACCTAAAAACTGAGGCATTTCATATGTGATTGCATAATTGCTTTAATTATGGAATGGATTTTTAAACTTTTTTGAAAATAAATTCAGCTGCAGGCATGTACTTGTAGAATTCTGCTTACTCCTAAATGAAGTGTAATTGAAGATTAATATATTGGTTTGTAATAATACCTTTTTATTGCTAGGCATTTACTTGATTTTTCACTTTAATATTATTGCTTGGATCAACTTCATTTCCTGTTCATGTTGATTTCATTAATAAGTCTGTAAGTATTCAGTTGCACAGTAATTAGCCTTTAGTTCATCGTGATGTTATCAAGCAGTCATGTTCTTGCAGTTATGTTCTAAATTGCTCTATGATGGTATGTCACTCACGTTAGATAGACTTTCAACTCCAAATTCATCCCTTCAGTTCCATTTCTTTGAAGTCAATAGAGTTATACCAAAGCTAGATATCGCCCTCAGATATTTAAGAGATGAAGAACTTCATTAGGAAACCACAGTCTTGCAAGCTTTGTGTAATAACACCTTAAGACCAAGTGTGTCCAGAATTTTGCCAATGTGCAGGCCTAACAGACAATTTACCAAGAGCCAAAGGACGTGCCTTACATTTCTTAAAGATGGAACATATTTCAGTAACCCTGCTCTGTGGTACAGAGAAATTGCTCACAAAGATTGCAGCAATTATTTTCATTTATTTATTTATGATGTCAGGAATTGACAGTGTGCTCAGTGATGTAGAGAGCACATGTTATTCTGTCTTGATTCAAGTGCAAGGCCGATAAGACTAAGAAGTAGCATTTCTCTCTGTGCTCTGTAGTCCCTGCACTGTTTTGCAGAACCTCTTAAGCTTTGTGTGGCTTGTGATCCAGACTTTAGCCAGCCCTGCTTAAGGCTCAAACGTACTTTTTTGTTAAGCTAACTGTACAAGTGAAACATTCAGCTTATTATTCAAACAATTACAATTTGTTTGACTAAATTTTGAAGAGATTATTCCATGCCAGCAGTGTTTAGTCCTGTGTTATTTAATACATGAATTCTTCTTATGCTTAATTAAATAGACAGTGTTTTAAATATGTGAAGTGCTTTATAGGTACTAATTATTACAGTTGTTTAGAATATCACTATCCTTTATGACACTATTTTAGGTAGAGAAGGACAAAGTAAGGGTCAGTTAGTTCCTGTCCGATTCAAACCATCAAGATGCGGGTGAGTTGGGAAATATGGCTTTGGTTTGAGCCACAATTTTAGGGATATTTTAAAGTGTCTTCAGGATAAAATGTACTTTGGTTTAGTCATTCCTCCTTCAAAGGTCCTCAGTATGCGACTAAGGAAAGTAAACATATCATCTGTCACTGTCCTTTACAAGCACATAATTTAAATCCATTAGAAAATTGTTCACAATTGTTATTTGAGCAGTTTTCTCATTGTTGTCCTAATTAAATTGGACTATTCCAGCATTCAAACTGTAGACCTTTTAGCTTGTAAACTGAATGATTTTTATTAAGGTAATAATAGTCAGTCTTGTAATCATGGCACTCCAATTAATACTTTAAGGACAGTTGAATAGATATTTACTACTTCATACTGGAGAATACAGGATTTATTATAGCAGACATAATCAGCTCCTGTGATAGTTGAAAGAGGGGAAACAGTTTTCAGTATAAGTTCGTTTGCTGCCCAAGCTCATAACTTTCCTGAACATTCACCTTTTTTTTTTTTTTTTTTGGAAAAACCTCAATATGCCTTGTATTTAGTGTTGCCTGCTCTTGAGAGTCAAATTGATGTAACTCCACTGAAGTCAAGTCCATTTTATGTAGGAGAATGAGAATTTGGAAAATGTTAGCAATTGTCTAGCCCATAACTAGGGACAGTGAAATGTTGCATGGCCTCTGGAGCAGCCTGGGAGGGAAATGAGAATTCCAGTCTCCTGGCCAGTCTTCTCACTGTTATGGAGAGGGAGTATATTGTAACAGGTCCTTTTCCAGCATATGCTTTCTCATGCATGCTAGAGTGTGCTGGATGAGACGGAGTCAATGTTTCACCCATTCTCCATCCTCTCCAGCCCATCTGTGTAAGGGAGGACATACTAGCTCTGTGTTTTCTGCTTTCCTCCACATGTAGGAAGCAGTGTTACAGAACACTGGCACAAGGGGAAAATGGCAGGTGTTACTCCCTCTCTATTCTCTGGGGTTGCACATAGGGCAGCCTACAAACTCTCCCTAGAATAGTGTGATAGGTGTCCCTCAGGGTGGTAATCTTGCATTAGGAAAATTTCTGTAGCACATACCAGAATTAGCGTCTTCTATAAGGCTTCCCAAAATCCAGCAAAGCCAGCAACATTTATCTGAGCTTCTTTCCCAAAGTATAAATATACTTTAAAAAAAACTGTCACGTGTCTCAGATGGCAGGAGGTGAAATGTGAGAATTATTCCCACGTATCAGAGAAGAGCAATTATTTCCCCACCTTGCCATTTGGGTAAAAAACTAGTTATGTTTCCAGAGAAGAAAAAAGAAGTTATTTTTATTATGATCCTCTCACATTTTTTTTTCCATGAGACACAAGATAGCAGGAAACAATTTATGACATTAAGTTCTTTGCATTTTGGGAAAGCAGAGCAACATCATTAATTCTGAACTTTGCTAAATTACATGTAGCCCTTGAAGGAAATAGTTGATATAATTTTGGCATAGAGGATGCAAAAACATTTTTAAATAGCTTTGGAAAACCTCCAGCCTTCTCCTGATAGTATGTCTAGAACAGGATATTTTGAACTGGACGGTTAATGTAGCTGTAAACTGGTAAATGATATAGAGTGACACAATCTGATTTTAGGATAGGAGAACAAGATTTCAGCTCTTTCTTTTCCTTTTCCTTTTCCCCTTCTCTTTCTAAGTCAAAGAGAGATTTTGCTCTTCTATTTTGTGTATTTTTCCCCTTGCTAATTTTAACCAGGTTCTATTTTATAGCTGAACATTTTTTATGCCAGTGTATTTTTTAAAAAATCCCCAAACTATCCTCTAGGTTCCATCAACTGCAATATAAATAATGAACAGATTTTCTGACTAGAAGAGGGTTCCCCTCTCCCCTACCTAAACTATGAGTAATTTTATTAACATTTAGCCTATCTTTTAGTGGTGAGCTGGCTTGACGTGTTAATAAATAGTGTAAACAATTATACTCATGTTTCGGGCAAGAAAATTTAAAATTAATTTTAGTAATGTAAGGTGAGCAGAAAGGAGGAGGAGAAGGCAAGGGAATGCGTGGAGCTGTCTTTTTTAGAGGATTATGAAACTTGTTTAGGGCTCAGTCTTGCACCACTGAAGTCAATAGAAGCATGACCATTGCTTTCAGTATGGGCAGAATCTGACCCTTGAAGTTTACTCCTAGTCCCACTGATTTCAGTGGTAGCAAGATCAAGCCTCTTGTTGAACGTGGTTGCAAAATATTAAATTTAAGCTGCCATTTAATACTTTCAATCTGCAGTAATATGCTACCTACGGATGGGGCTTGAGGAAAAGCCTTCTAGCCATTCTGTCCATCTACAAGATATTCAGGTAATTAGGCACCCTAATGAAAAGCAAAGCCTTGGATATCCCAGGAGCTTATTTTTGTGTATTATTACACTTCCTATTTAGGAAATCTGTTTCTTTTTCATACTGTTTCTATACAGCACATCCATGCTTTCCCAGACAAAAATGTCCTGTCTCTAGAGAGGGAGAGAATCCATCTTGTCTTTGAATCCCACAGTCTCCTGCAGTGCAAGAAACAGAAGCTCTGTGTTTAAAGAACCCAAATAAATCAACCACCAAAGGGAATCTTTCCCTACATATTGACTCCAGTTGTCCCAATACACGTAAACTGAGAAGAGATAGAATTCTTCTATCTCTGTTCTCTTCATATCCAGGTTTCTATCAAAAGGCAGCGTTTCCCAAAGCAGCCACTCCAGTTTAGACATTCTGCCTGCCCCTGCTTAGTTCTTGACAAGTAGACTGACCTTCTATGAAAGCGGGAGGGATGCTTTAGGGGTGTTCTGGCTTGAAATCCAAACTCCACAGCACCTTAACACTGGGTTATGTGCCAATGATTTCACCGACTCCATTTCTCTGGACCCTCTGCATTGGCCCACTAATCTTCTTTTGGCTTTTTGTGTATCATCCCAACATTCTCTAACTTTTTGGAGACCTTGATGTTTTCTGCAGGTTCCAATGACCTTTGAAGATACGAATTTCATTTTTCTGCAGTCTCAGGAATTTTGTTTTTTAACACTTAACATATTTCATCAATTTAACCATTAATTCTTTTTCATAAACTCAGTTTTTCCAAGTGTAATAATGTTGCACATCTGTGGATTGATATTTCTTAACAGCTTACTTAAAAAATATAAACTCAGGCTATAGTTTTGCTGCTTTTTGACAGAGGACTTTATTTTCCATTACTATTAAAAAGGCTAACTTTTGCCTGCTGAACTTTAAAAACCTTTGCAAAATACTAAAAGGAAAAATCTAACAAAATTTCTTTAAAACTCCCAAAACAAATAAATCAACCACTGGGACTCTATATCATGTGGATTTGACATGAGCTTGAATACTGATTTATTTCTCATTTCCAGCTGCATATCTCATCTAATTATACTCATAAAAGGGGAAGGCAAAAGGAGATATTATCTTAACAAGTGGAGTTTTAACTTGCATAAGAAACATTCCCCCCCCCCACCCACTTCCCTTTAAATAGCTATTTCATGTCCCCTGTTGCACAGCAGGGGCAGTAGTATTTGCCACCCCATGGCAAAATGACTCTGTATGCCTGGGTATGCAAAACCTGATCCATGTGTGAATTAGCTTTGAGTTGTATTGTGTTTCTTATACTAATATAATATTGTTCTAGTACTTGCCCCTGATTAAAGAAATACATAAATAAATAATTTATAATTTAATTAATAAGGTATAATATGCAAAGCACAGTAATTTCAAACAGCTTGTAATGTCTCTAATGTACTTTCAATTTTTTATTTTACATAAGGGCTATATTCATTATGTGGTTATGATAAACATACTAATGAATTTTATTACAGGAACAAATTTAAACATGTAAATGAGATCAAATAGTATTAAAATGCAAACGATGGTGAAACTTATTACAAACTAACCTTGCCAAAACACACGGAGGGTTGTTATTAAAAAAAACTCTCCACGATTTAGGAAGTTGCATGCTTTATAGAAAGTCAGTGCTTTCATTTTACAAAGTGACTGAACATAAGAATTTGTGAACTATTAATTTCTGATATCTTATAAATTCCCCTCGAAACAAAAAAGTTAACTAGAATCCAAGGTTTACACATAACTTTGGGTAACAATTAAAATCCCTTTTCTTGTTCCATTGAACAGTAATCTGTGCATAATTACATTTAAATGAGATATTAGCATTTTTTGTGCTTACTCTTTGTTAATTGCTGAGTTCACTCACCATGGTGATGCTTTTGATAGAATCAAGCAACCTTATTGACCTGATGCTGCAAGGCATGTTTGGAAATTCTGCTGTATTCTTCTTCCTCTTTTTCTTTCTTTTTTTCTTTTTTTAATTTTTTATTTTATTTTGGCATTTTGAGGAGTCCTGCTGCTTTTATTACATTCCTGACACTTTTGTTAATAAATCATTGCAAAGTTAATGAAAATTGCATTCAGGCATATCCAAAATAATTGTATCCTTTGTCATGCTAATAAATTGAAAGATGTTGATCCAATGGGTGAGTGCATGCCCATTATGGTGAAGTTTGTGATATGTGTGCCTGTTGCTCTTGTACTTTTTGGCTTGGCAAATCACTCTATATAGAACTGTGTGTGAGGAAAACAAAAGTCAATATGTTTTATTTCAAATGTTATACTACCAGCATTTGTTTAAATTGTGAAGTAGAAAGGAATGAAGTGTTTATATTCTGATACAGAGTCATTTTAATATCAATAGGAATCAGCAACTGCCTAACACCAGAATACATGCAATGATGAAAACTGTATTTAACTGTCTCTATGTGCCTTATGATCTTTCATATTGATAGCATCTGATAGATTAAAGAAAAATGGAAATAATTTCATCTCACTTTCCTACAAAAATGTGGTGTGTGAAGGAAACTAAGGTGACAGGTCTTTTTGGTAAGGTAACAGGTTTTATCTTGCCCTCCTTTATCTAGGTGTTAATCTGGAGTAACTCTGCGGAAATCAGTGGATTAAATTCTACACCTATATCCATTGTCTCTTTTAAAATAAACAGTTATTTCATTGGAGTTATACTGGGTGTAAGTTAGTACCAAATTTGCCATAGTGTCTTCAAGGTTTGTGTGCCGGTGGTCATCCCTTTCCATCATGCAATATCACCAAAAGATAAGGAGCTGAGAGGAAGTGCTGCAGCAAATGATCAACCAGAAAAATCCCATTTTATCTTGGAAAGTTTGCATATTAAAAAACAATACTCTAAGGAAACCACGTAATTGTAGTCTTGGGAGTGCTTAATTTATGCACTAGCCCATCATGCTGATTTTAGGTGAGTATTTATTCTGCTACTCAATCAAAAAGCATAGTTTCCATAACAACTACCACATCAGATGTAACATGCAGTATGCTGTTTGAATTACTGAATGTTTAAAAGACGAGCTTATCGATGTATTGTGTGAATGTATGTTGTTATTCTTATGTTTTAAAAGAAGGGGCTGTGTTTCTATGAGACAACTATCATGTTTTGCATAATTATTAAGAACAATCTTACGTTTACTGGCAGTATTTAGTATTTAAGTGATTTAGTATTTAAGGTTGCAGCATGGTACCAACGAGGATGCAAGATTTTGGAAATTCCCACTTTTCTGCTTACTGTGCTATACTTTTAAGGAAAAAAGGTCAAATTCTACCTTCCTTTACACCCAAGGACTCCACCGGCTTCAACATAATTGCACCAGCATAATTGTGAGGCAAAACTTGGCTCAGAATGTATTGTACATTTTTGGCCTTTAATTACATCTTTCCCCCTTTTTATTAAAACATAAACACACACAAAATCCCCCCAAAAAACTAATCAAACAAGCCCCCAACCTACAGTTTGAGGACCAGGAAAATGGAATACAAGGAGAAGAGATGTATATAGCAATATTAAAGCTAAACTCTCATTATCCAGGGTTTAAGTCAACCTCTAGATATTGGGGTAGGAAGAACCTTTTGCTGTGGGAAGGCTGACCCATAACTGCCTGCTGCAGCTTTCATCTTCTGAAGCATTCGATACTGGCCACTGACTGCCTAGATACTAATCCAAGGAAACTAGTGTTCTGATCCAGCATTGCACCTCCTATGGCCTGGACTACACCTTAAAATTTAGGTTGATGTAGCTGTGAAACTTAGGGGTTTGAAAAATCCACTCCCCGGAGTAACATAGTTATGCTAACATAATCCCTGGTGTAAAAGCAGCTAGGTCAATGGAAGAATGCTTCTGTTGACCTAATTACCATTGCTCAGGGAGGTAGTGTTCCTACAGTGATGGAAAATCCTCTTCCATACCCTAGGCTGCATCTATGCTATGGGCTATGCCAGCATAGCTATGGTGCCGTACCTATTCCACAACAATCCCTATAGTGTAGACATGGCCTGTGTTCCTATATATAGTATGGACGAGTTGGGATCTGACGCAGAATCATGGCTAATACTAATATATGTGTCATTCCCTCAGTTAGATCTATGCGTAAGCAGTGATAAAGTCATTGTGCAATTCTCTGAATTCCTTGAGAACTCTGTGCTCACTAATATATAAAAAAGGCAGTAAATTCACATGGTGTCTGAAACATTTAAGACTCTCCTCAATATGCAGTAGAACCTCAGAGCTATGAAAACCAGAGTTATGAACTGACTGGTCAACTACACACCTCATTTGGAACCAGAAGTCTGCAACCAGTCAGCCGAGACAAAAAAGAAAAAACAGCAAATACTGTATATAATGTGTTAAATGTAATTACACATTAAAAATGTAATTACAAATTAAAAAAGGGGAAAGTTTTTTTAATAAGGATTTTACAAAGTAAGGAAACTGTTTCTGTGCTTATTTCATTTAAATTAAGATAGGTAAAAGCAGCATTTTTCTTCTGATTAGTAAAGTTTCATCATTGTATTAAGTCAATGTTCAGTTATAAACTTTTGGAAGAACAGCCATAATGTTTTGTTTAGAGTTAAAAACTTTTCAGAGTTACGAACAACTTCCATTCCCGAGGCGTTTGTAATTATGAGGTTCTACTGTAAAATTACTAAAGACAATCGAAATATTGCCACTAAAGAGCACATTTTCTGCACAATGTGCAGGAAGTACAGGCATAAATTCCATCATTTCTTTAATAGCTCTGCTACAGTAAAAGAGTAGATTTTTCCTTTGCCTGGCTGGCCCTGCAAAGATATATATTAAATGGATCCCAGTCGTAATATTCACATCTGGATCTTGAGCAGGCCAGAACATCCCCAAAGTTCGGCGTGTTCAGTTTTAAGATCCACTAATGACTATCTGCAATGTTCAGTTTGTCATCCAGATCTGAACTCCAAAATCCTGGGGTGTTGATAACTGGGGCTGGACTTGTCTTTTGTGCTCAGTCCTCACTTCCCTCATGTACTGACTAGATTGAAGAATAAGATGATCCAAGGGTTCTAGCATATTCATCCAGCTTTTAGGTTTTGAATTTGGGGCTGGCTTTTCTCCTGTATAATCCCTTTTATCCCCCACTCACCATGAACTCCATACCTAACATCTAATGGCCTGATTGGTGCACTCAGCAGAACTCTAGTTCTGCTTGGTAGCTATTGGTGAGGGGTATTGAAGCAATATCACATGATGCACTGTCTCAGCCCTAGCTTGGGTGATCTTGGGTGCCCTGAACAACATTAGCTCTGAATATTATGCTTAAACCAGAGCATCCCTCCAATATAATAACATAAGCATTATGCCAGCCCTGCCTTTGTTAGTATGATTTCTTTGCAGAATTTCACCAAGATGATAACTTACTTGATTGAGGAAAACCCCTGCCAGACAGGCTTTTAAAACAATGCTAACACTTCAGCAGATAACACTGTAATGTGTACTGCAAAACTGTTGGCTGACTTTGAAGGCAGTAAGAATAAAGCTGTTAATCAAAGGTTTACAGAAATAACTGGAATTCTTTTACAGCTTGAAGTCTGAGACTATTATTGTCTAGTAAAAGTAATTCCCACAAGAGGATCTACTGGTGTGTTTTCTTTGGCCCTGAAGACCAGACAGTGTTTGCTTTTCTTTGCTAGTGCTTTATTTTCAGGTAAATCTCCATGATAAAGGTGCTAGTTCCCAGTTGTGATGACTGAACTGTTTGCTGTTTCTGTGCTTCTCCACAAGGGTTTTGTGCCTGCTTTTTGGTTTATAGTCTGCTCACGTGAATACCCCTGCATGTGTGCACACTCATAAATGTGGATGTCATTGTTAACTGGTACAATGGTTTGCATAAACTGGTGGAGCCTGACTGGTCAGCAAAGATCCCTGACCATATGAATATGCAGAGTAATTGCATGGATCAGGGCAATATAGGTATGTTAGCCTCCTTCCATAAATCTACACCTCTATAAAAACAAACACACTTCAAGCAGTGAGGTTGTACAAGGATACTTGAATTTCTTGTGAAATCAAGGCATATCATGGCCTTAAGTGTGCATTGTCTTACAAATGCACACCTATGCTTTGTATTTGAGTTTTATACTATGCTAGGTACTTATCACCTGCCGTGGTTTGGCTTGAAAAGAGTTTCCATTATAGCTTCCAGTTTTCACCTACTCTTAAATTTGCAAAAATTTCACCTTTTGGGCTGCATTTTCTGTCTGGTCTCCACCCTAATTTTATTTTATTTTTTATTTTTTTTAAATGGGAACAAAATCTCTTTATGCATGTATTGAGTTAGAGAAAATTAGAGTGGGAAATTTAATATTTTTTTCCATATTAAAAACAGCTGGGTTTTTTTTCAACAGGAAAACAACAAAAATGGCTGAACACTGTTGCTTGAAAATTGGCCTGAAAATACACCTCACTGAGGACTAAGGGTATGTCTACACTGCAGTTAGATACCCATGGCTGGTCCATGCCAGCTGATTTGGGCTCATGTGGCTTGAGCTAAGGGACTTTTAATTGTAGTGTAGATATACCAGGTTGGACTTCAGCCCAAGCTCTGGAACCTTCTCAATTTGTTCATGGTCACTTTGAAATGAATGGTTTTGATGTCACAAACTTATGGCATTTTGGGAATTGCTTTTAGGTATGAAATTAAACATTACACTCAATGTGAGTTTTTATTTAGTTTAGGAAAGCTGGAATTTAAGTACACAGCTATTTACCTTCAGACTGGTTCATTCAAGAAGCTAACAAATCCTGCTGGTAGTCAGGAACTACTATTCCTATTAGAGAATCAAATGCTAAAGATTGAGAAGTGAGCAAGAATAATCCAGAAGGAGGGAAAATCAGTCCTCCAAACAACTGCTAATGGGGTTGTTGGTGACTTGCCAAGGGTTGGTACTGAAGTCATAAGTACAGCCATATTGGTCAGGGCAATGGTCCATCTAGTCCAGTATCCTGTCTTCTGACAGTGGCCAATGCTAGACAGTTCAGAGAGAATGAACAGAACAGGACAATAATCATGTGATCCATCCCCTGTAATCCAATCCCAGCATCTGGCAGTCAGGTTTAGGGACACCCAGAACATGAGTTTGCATCCCTGACAATCTTGGTCATTGGTGGACCTATCCTCCATGAATTTATCTACTTCTTTTTTGAACACAGTTGTAGTTTTGGCCTTCACAACATGCCCTGGCAATGAGTTCTACAGGTTGATTGTGCATTGTGTGAAGAAATACTGCCTTATGTTTATTTTAAACTTGCTGCCTGTTAATTTGAGTGATCCATGGTTCTTGTGTTATGTGAAGGGGTAAATAACACTTGCTTATTCACTTCCTCTATATTATTTGTGATTGTATAGACCTCTATCATATCCACTCTTAGGCGTCTCATTTCTAAGTTGAGAAGTCCCAGGTTTTTTTTAATCTCTCCTCATGCGGAAGCTGTTCCATACCCCATATAACTTTTGTTGCCCTTCTCTGTACCTTTTTCAGTTTTATTATATCTTTTTTGAGATGGGGTGACCAAAACTGCATGCAGTATTCAAGTTATGGGCATACCATGAATTTCTAGAGTGGCATTATGATATTTTCTGTCATATTATCTATCACTTTCCTAATGGTTCCTAACATTCTGTTAGGATTTTTGGCTCCCACTGCACATTGAGCAGATGTTTTCAGAGAACTATCCACAATGACTTCAAGATTTCTTTCCTGAGTGGTAACAGCTAATTTAGAGCCCATCCTTTTATATTAATAGTTTTCCCATGTGCATTACTTTGCATTTATCAACATGGAATGTCATCCACCATTTTGATGCTCAGTGACCCACTTTTGTGAGATCTATTTTTAACTTTTCACAGTCAACTTTGGACTTAATTATCTTGAATAATTTTGTATTGTCTATAAACTTTTCCACCTCACTGTTTACTCTTTTTTCCAGATCATTTATGAATATGTTGACTAATACTGGTCCCAGTACAGACCCCTGGAGGTCACCAATATTTACCTCTCTCCATTCTGGAAACTGACCATCTATTTCTACCCTTTTCCCCCTGTCTTTTAACTAGTTACTAATACATGAGAGCACCTTTCCTCTTATCTCATGACAGCTTATTTTGCTTATGGTCATTTGGTGAGGGACCTTGTTAAAAGCTTTCTGAAAGTCCAAATACACTATATCCACTTGATCACCCTTGTCCACATGTTTGTTGAGCCCCTCAAAGAACTCTAATATATTGGTGAGGCTTGATTTCCCTTTTCAAAAGCCGTGTTGATTCTTCCCCAACAAATCGTGTTCATCTATGTGTCTGATAATTCTGTTCTTCACTGTAGTTTCATCCAATGTTGCTATTCCCTACCCCAAAAGTTACTGCAAAGGGGGAGCTTTGAATTCAACAACTTGAAAGTTATGCTTAGCTCACCTCTCCAAGTGAATACCTGTTTTGACTGGTAGTAAACAATGCTAGTATTCTGATGGAAACCCTCATACAGTCTGAGATTCTTAGAAGGCCGCTATAGGAAAGGAACAGAAGTTAGAAGCATTCCATTCTCAAGCTGAAGAAAGTGAGACTTGTTGATAAGCCATAAAGCTTGTCAGCCAGTATCAACACATCCTGCTGAGAGCTTACACAGCAGAAGCAACTTAGATCAATTATCATGAGGCCCAATGAACAAGGTGCTGCTGAGCTAGAGATTGTTGCTTTTCAAGTAGGCAGAAGAAACCAGGAAACTAGGGTACTGAGTGTCCTGGAAATGGAGTGCTTCTCAGCGGACTAAGTAAGCAGAAAGTTCCTTCACCCTGGAAAGTAGAAGGTTAATATCAAATATAAGCAAGCCACACAGAAAAAGACCTGTTTGTTCCCAGAACCAGTCTAAAAATCATTTTTGTTCAGCACATACAGAAATCAAAAGGCAGAAGCAATGTGTTGGAACTTCAACTTAGTGTACACATTTCATATGCTACTCTTGCCTTTATGCCCTTATATGGGAAATGATCAAGAAGGTGGCTCAGATGGGACTTTGCCATGTTGTATCCACCAAAGCTGTTTTGAGATGCCCTCTCTTTTTTGTGCTCAGTCTGACTTGCCTCAACCCCTATCAATCAGCATTTGTTAAGCGGTTGGTGCAACGGGCTGCAGGAACAAAGGATTTCACTTTTAATGCGGAGACTGTCAATCCATTCTTGGCTTGTATTGGTTTCCTTCTGCTTGACTGATGTGAAGCAGAGACAACCTATCAGTCTGCCCTGGTATAACAGTGTCACGGAAAAGAACCAGCATGAAATCCTGGGTCCGTGGAAGTGGCAAAAATCCCATTGACTAAAGTAGAGCCAGGGTTTCACCCAGGTGAGTAAGTCCCTCTTGTAAGTCCACACAAATAATTGAATCATCTTGCTCTCCCCCTAATAATAATAATAATAATAGAGTTGTCAATTAATCACAGTTAACTCACATGGTTAACTCAGAAAAATTAATCGCGATGAAAAAAATTAAATCACTTGACAGCCTAAATAATCATAATTAATAATATGCTATTTCATACTTAGAGTGAGTCCAAAAGTTGTATCTAAAATCAACAAAAGAAATTTTAACTACTCTAAACTTAAATGTGTAGCACCATATGAAAAACAACAACAAATAACTAGGGCTGTTAAGCAATTAAAAAAATTAATAGCGATTAATCGCGCTGTTAAACAACAATAGAATACCATTTATTTTAAATATTTTTGGATGTTTACTACATTTTCAAATATATTGATTCAATTACAACACAGAATACAAAGTGTACTGTGCTCACTTTATATTATTTTTATTACCAATATTTACACTGTAAAAAACAAAAAAATTTTTTCAATTCACCTCATACAAGTACTGTAGTGCAGTCTCTTTATCATGAAAGTTGAACTTACAAATGTAGAATTATGTACCAAAAAACTGCATTAAAAATGAAACAATGTAAAATTTTAGAGTATACACGTCCACTAAGTCCTACTTCTTGTTCAGCCAATCAGTCAGACTAACACAGTTGGTTACAATTTGCAGGAGGTAATGCTGCCTGCTTCTTGTTTACAATGTCACCTGAAAGTGAGAACAGGCATTCACATGGCACTGTTTTAGCTGGCGTTGCAAGATGTTTATGTGCCAGATGAGCTAAAATTCATATGTCCCTTCATGCTTCAGCCACCATTCCAGAGGACATACTGATAATGGGTTTCTTCCTGATAACAATCCAAAGCAGTGCAGAGTGATGCATGTTCATTTTCATCATCTGAGTCAGATGCCACCGGCAGAAGGTTGATTTTCTTTTTTGGTGGTTTGGGTTCTATAGTTTCTGCATCAGAGTGTTGCTCTTTTAAAACTTCTAAAAGCATGCTCCACACCTTGTCCCTTTCAGATTTTGGACGGCACTTCAGATTCTTAAACCTTGGGTTGTGTGCTGTAGCTATTTTTAGAAATCTCACATCGGTACCTTCCTTGCATTTTGTCAAATCTGCTGGGAAAGTGTTCTTAAAATGAACATGTGCTATAACATGAACTATATGGCAGAATGTGGGTAAAACAGAGCAGGAGACATACAATTCTCCCCCCAAGGAGTACAGTTAGAAATTTAATTGAGACATAATTTTGTAACGAGCATCATCAGCATGGAAGCATGTCCTCTGGAATGGTGGCCAAAGCATGGAGAGGCATATGAATGTTTAGCATATTTGGCATGTAAATACCTTCCAATGCTTGTTACAAAAGTACCATGTGAACGCCTGTTCTCACTTTCAGGTAACATTGTAAATAAGAAGCAGGTAGCAGTATCTCCCATCAATGTAAACAAACTTGTTTGTCATAGCGATTGGCCGAATAAGAAGTAGGACTGAGTTGACTTTTAGGCACTAAAGTTTTACACTGTTTTGTTTTTGAGTGCAGTTATGTAACCAAAAAAATTCTGCATTTGTAAGTTACTCTTTCACGATAAAGAGATTGAACTTCAGTACTTATATGAGGTGAATTGAAAAATACTCTTTCTTTTTTTTTATCATTTTTACAGTACATATATTTGCAGTAAAAAAAAATATAAAGTGAGCGCTGTGCACTTTGTATTCGGTGTTGTAATTGAAAGCAATATTGAAAATGTAGGAAAACATCCAAAATATTAATAAATTTCAATTGGTATGTTATTATTGTAAGTGCGATTAATCACGATTAATTTTTTTTGAGTTAATCATGTGAGTTAAGTGCAATTCATTGACAGCCTCCCTACAAATAACCCCAGGCAGATTATTGTCAATGCAAATTTAGAACAGTAAAATAGTTGAGTCATAAAGTTCCCCACCAAAAAGGAGGAAATAATGAGTATCTATTAACACCGTGATGGTTCACTTTCGGCTCAGTGTATTGGGATTTACTTGTAATTAATCATGTGCAAGACAACAGAAATGGAGCCTCTAAATATCTACAATTAAAATGTATGCACTTGTATATATAACGTGTGGAAGACACACAGGCTTTTTTGGTTCTTACATAGGCCTCATGCTAAAGCTTTTGTATGTTTTGTGAGTTGAATACATCATTGGACCCTGAAGTTTCCAAACCTGTCAAAGAGGTTTTTCATGTCTTATGAAAAGTTCTAGATCTGTTTTTTTTTAAAATAAATTTCTAGGACGATTTCTTAAAATGCAATAAGAACATAATTTGTAAGTAGAAAAAGTAACATTTTGTGGCATAGGAATCTATCTATCTATCTATCTATCTATCTATCTATCTATCTACCTATCTATCTATCTATCTCATCCTGTAACAACCTCCAGCTCCCCAGTTTTCATATTTTTTCCAGAATTTTAATTAAATATTTTCTTGAGTGGGCCCTGCCATGGGAGAAAATATTTGCACCCAGTTACAAAAACTAAAGTGCTCCCTAAAGGTCAGAGAATTGTATTATTCAGCAATTCTTGTTAGTAAAGAGAAAAAGTTATTATTATTATTGAAAAACTGAAATAGAAATGCATTATGGTGGTGTAACCTAGAATTATCACTTTTGAATCAATAGGTCAATATAACTCTTAAATTTGGCTGGACAGTCTTGCTAGGTAGGACTGGACATTTATACCCCTGCATGTAGCTTTATTTTTCCCAATCACATGCAGATGGGAAGAAAGATTTGCTGTTAATTCCCACAGGTTCCTGCACTACACTTTCAACCCCCTTCAGTGGTGGGTAGTAATTTTGAACCAGTGCCTTTGGGGAAGTTATCTCTGCAGTGCATTTGATGGAGGGAAATGGGCTTGGAGAGTACCACAGAGGGGCTGGCCCTCTACACCACTTCCCTAGCCCAGCCTGGATGCCTTGAGTTGTTTGGTATTTCTCCATGGATCTTGGTATGTACACAAGGTTGGAGGAGCACAAGTCCTGACCGGTGTGGTTGGGAAGCAACCCAACAGTCGCATGATAATGCAGGAACTTGCTGAATTTTCTGGTTTATATTACCCTCCCTGAGATTTTCCTACAAGAAGGCATGATACAGCCCTTCATAGCTATTGCAATGAGTAACTATTGTAAACTATAATTCCTGAGTAACTTCATGCTGTTACAAGATAACTTTAAACCCTGCTTACTGCTGAAAATTCTGTAATTACACAGTTGTTCCTGTCATGTTCTAAAAACCTTATGGCAGTGCTGCAATTTTATAGTTCACATATAATAGTCCTGACATAACTGAATAAATCTCAGTGGATATAAATTACAAGACAATTACTTAGTATTTTTATTCTGATTACAGTGTAGCACACACCACATAATGCAAAGCATTAAAAGTGTACATCAGACATTATGTAATGCGGCAAAAGAATTATTTTTAAAGAGCTTTTTGTGTTTTCTAGTTTTCTTTTTTTTTAATTTGTCCCTGATCAGTGTGTTAATATCTGTAATTAAACTATGAAAGACCATAAGGCATATTTTAAAGGTTAGTTGCATAATTTTTTTAACATTTCCTTATACTCTGTTGCATTACTTAAGTTCATGCAGTTATATTATGCACTCCGGCATCCATGTCATGTCATGTTTGCTCAACTGTTTTACTACTAGTCAAAACTAAGTTTTTTTTTTCCCCAGTTCGCTCTCTGCAGGGTCAGCCAACTTAAGGAAAATGAAGCTGTCTGCTATCAGCTTATACATCATCAGCAACAATAAACATGCTAAGATCAGAACGTGCATTTTGCTATCTGACTATTGTTGATAGCAGCACAAAGACAGCTTGATTTTCATTAGCTGGGTTGATCCTGCAGGGCTAAGAGCAGGGAAAAATGTATTTTGACTTGAAGTAAACGAAGGAAACATGACATGGAAGTCAGGGAGGGATTATATATGCATCCCTAAGGTGTCATTTTTAACAAACTGATTTCTTTCACTTGAGGAAATTCTGAATAAACCACTGTACAGATTCCTATAACTGTCCAGCTGGCAAAGGCCAATGTTTCTGACTCTGAATTATGCATTATGCTCTCCCTTTTCCTTTTGCTCATGTTTCACTTACAGTTATTTTGTGGGGAGAGGGTAGGGAATTAAAATATAAAGTTCATGCGGTCTGGAAATTCAGATTTTTCAAATAAAAGTGGCTTGTATATCTCATTCTAAGAATTTTTATAAGCTTACATAATTTGCCATCTTAAAAAAAAATATTTATTTATTTATTGCTCTCCCATAGATTCAAACAGACAAGGTAAATGAGGTAATAATCTCTTTTACTGGACCAATTTCTGTTGATGAAAGAGGCAAGCTTTTGAGCTTTCACAGCACTCTTCTTCAGGTCAGAGGAACTCTGTGTAATCTTGTCTCTTTCATCGACAGAAGTTGGTTTATTTCAAGATATTACCTTATCTATCTTGTCTCTCTAATTATCCTGGGACCAACATGGCTACAACAATGTTGCAAACATATACTCAAATACATATACCTGAGGCCAAAGACTGGGCTGGGGGAATGGCTGCCTCCACTCTACACGTAGACCACGGTTTTTCCCCCCTTTATAGAAGCCATTCTTTTTTTTCTCTCAGTGTATATTTGTTAAGGATCAATGAGTGGAATGTTGTGGTGAACTACCACAAGGGAAACCTAGTGCTGGACAGATAGGGAGTTCAGGTTGCCTAGCTGGTGGGAGGTACATCCCTGACATTATGATTTCTCCACTATCACGTCACCTTGTGGAACTCATTGCCAGGAGACTTTGTAAGCTTCTTCTGTAAATAAAGTTCTGCTTTTTGATACTACTGGAGTTTATTCATGGAGTTATTGGGGCATCTCAAGTGCATCCAGACAGATGCAACATTTGGCCCTAAGTCTACAGTACAGTAACATTGCTTGGGAAGTCGCACCAGCGGCTGGTTTTGGCCTGCTGTTTTATGACTCCATCACCATTGTGCTGTGAGGACTCAATTGCACCTTCAAGACATAGCTGCAGAAGAGGGGCAGAGTTCAAGGAGCAATTCAGGAGGCCAGAATTCCTGTTAGAACTTCCAGATATATATCAGGAGCATGCTCAATTCTACTCGCCTTTAGAGGATGAAACAGAATCCACACTGCATGCCCTACCAGCCCTGCCATAACCCCACCTCCTCGTCACCCATCACCACCCACTTTATGATGCCTTCTGCCCTAAGACAGAGTACTGTACCTGTGCTCTGCAGAGTGCAAGGACTGACATTGTTCCTCATAGCTGCACAGGAGAGAGAGGTGGGGTCTACTGGAGTGAGTGGATACTTGTCATTGGACAGTGGTATGAACTTTTGTAATCCTTCCCATGTCAGGTGTCTGGGGCTAGTGAGTAAAAGTCAGAGTCTTATCAGCATTCCCTTGTGTCACACAATCTTCACTTGAAACCCCAGCAAGCAGCATGGCACCATATAGTGTCTCTGCCAACACCAAAGTTGAACTTTGCCATTGCTGTGACATAAGTGCAGCATTTATTGCTTTTCAGGAACCAAATATGCTGCTGAAATAAGATCCTTTGCACCATCGTTATCAGATCTCAGACAGCAAAATTATCAGCTCTCAGGCTTTTGAACTATGGGCTTTTATTGGCAGAACCAGATGCTCCTGAACACTTAACAGCAAACTTCTTATTTACATGACATTGCCAGCCATGGTTTTCTTTATTTTCTTTTTAATTTCAAAGTGTTAAAGCTGACAAATTCCAGATAGCAGTTATAAAATTACCCAACAAATTAATCCTATAGAATTCAAGTTATTTTGTATGAGGGAAGAGGTTCTTGGCAGTAAAAAGGGATGATTCTTGACATCTCTGCCGTCTTCAGTTGTCTGTATTCTATTTTATTAGAGTCAAGTATTTAAGTTTACTTGAAGAAAAACAGAGATGTTAATTGTCATGTGAGAGCACGTACTTGACAAGATACATGTAGTTATTGAATAGATAAGGAACATTTCAGTGCAATACAGTTATGGTTGAGGTAGCACAAGTGAATGGTGACATCTTTTATTTAACTCACTATTACATTTAAAAAAGGTCCTTATGTATTTTCTTAAGAAATTATGCAACCTCAGACTTTTAAACTATGAGTATTTGTCAGCTGAAATAGACTCTAGAATATTTAAGAGAAAATGTCTTAGGAAAAAGACATTGGCAACCAGAGTTATCTTTGTTTTTATTTTAATGTCAATGTCAGGAAGTTGAAACATATATGTTCCATTATGATGAACTCTACGTGTGGGTCTAAAACTAACATTTAGTTAAGTTTCATTTCACATTTCATTGATGATGGTTGAAAGGGGAAAAAGCATCGGTGACCTGATATAAAAATACCCAGGTAATCAGCGAAGAATATAATACTTTTTCTAAGTAAACTGCCACCTGTTTATTTCAGTGAGAATTCATCTCTTCTTTCTTTCCCATCATTTGCAAAATTGTCACAAAATCATGTTTTCCCAAGTTTGTGAAACAGTAAGTGTTTCACTGTGGTCTTGAATTTTTGTTTGTATTAAAAAGTGGTAATTGCTAGTAGAAAACTGAAATTTCATCCTAGCAAGGACAACTCTACAAAAAGGTGATTTTTCATGTGGGACAAATTCAAACAACAGTTTTGCCATTTTTTTCCTATTAAAAGACATGTTCACCATTGGAACTATTGACATTTTACCTGTGAACATTTACTAGAACATCAGCCTCCATGCCCTTGCATACTTGTGAAAACTGATGGTTTTGCATGATTAATACAACAAACCAGCAGTTGGTTTGTGGAATCTATAAATATAAAATAAGTGAACATTCAAAATTTCACTAATATTACTCAATTGGAGGATGTTGGACTAAGCATGTGTTGATTTGAAATAATCCAGCCAGCTATGAATTTGTACAGAATATCATCATTAGCACAAGCAACAAAGAGTCCTGTGGCACCTTATAGACTAACAGACGTTTTGGCGCATGAGCTTCCGTGGGTGAATACCCACTTTGTTGGATGCATGTAGTGGAAATGTCAAGGGGCAGGTGCATATATATGCAAGCAAGAAACAGGCTAGAAATAACGAGATTAGTTCAATCAGGGAGGATGAGGCCCTCTTCTAGCAGTTGAGGTGTGAAAACCAAGGGAAGAGAAACTGGTTTCGTAGTTGGCAAGCCATTCACAATCTTTATTTAATCCTGAGCTGATGATGTCAAATTTGCAGATGAACTGAAGCTCAGCAGTTTCTCTTTGAAGTCTGGTCCTGAAGTTTTTTTGCTGTAGGATTGCTACCTTAAGATCTGCTATAGTGTGGCCAGGGAGGTTGAAGTGTTCTCCTACAAGTTTTTGTATATTGCCATTCCTAATATCTGATTTGTGTCCATTTATCCTTTTCCGTAGAGACTGTCCAGTTTGGCCGACGTACATAGCAGAGAGGCATTGCTGGCATATGATGGCATATATTACATTGGTGGATGTGCAGGTGTTAGTCTCTGTCTGAGGGGTTGGAGCAGATGCGGTTGTACCATGGTGTCTAGGAAGTGGACCTCCTGTGTAGATGAAGGTGGTGGTGTGAAAGCTGTTGAAATCGTGGTGGAATTTTTCCAGAGTCTCCTTCCCATAGGTCCAGATGATGAAGATGTCATCAATGTAGCGTAGGTAGAGAAGGGACGTGAGTGGACGAGAGCTGAGGAAGCGTTGTTCCAGGTCAGCCATAAAAATGTTGGCATATTGTGGGGCCATGCGGGTGCCCATAGCGATGCCACTGATCTGGAGATATATATTGTCATCAAATTTGAAATAGTTGTGTGTGAGGATAAAGGCACAGAGCTCAGCAACTAGTTGTGATGTGGCATCATCAGGGACACTGTTCCTGACAAACATCCCACACACAGATGGAATACAAGCTGTCGTCTTCATCATCTGGAACCATGGGAAGGAGACTCTGGAAAAATTCTACCACGATTTCAACAGCTTTCACCCCACTATCAACCTCAGCCTGGACCAATCTACACAAGAGGTCCAATTCCTAGACACCACAGTGCAAATAAATGATGGTCACATTAACACCACCCTATACCAAAAACCTGCCGACCGCTATGCCTACCTTCATGCCTCCGTCTTCCATCCCAGGCACACCACACATTCCATTATCAAGCACTGAGGTACAACCACATCTGCTCCAACCCCTCAGACAGAGACCAACACCTGCAAAATCTCCACCAAGCATTCTCAAAACTACAATACCCGCAAGAGGAAATAAGGAAACAGACGTGTACCCCGAAGCCTCCTACTGCAAGACAAACCCAAGAAAGAAATCAACAATACTCCACTGGCCAACACAAACAGTCCTCAGCTAAAACCCCTCCAATGCATCATCAGGGATCTACAACCCATCCTGGACAATGATCCCACACTTTCACAGGCCTTGAGTGGCAGACCAGTCCTCGCCCACAGACAACCTGCCAACCTGAAGCATATTCTCACCACTAACTGTACACCGCACCATAGTGACTCTAACTCAGGAGCCAATCCATGCAACAAACCTCAATGCCAGCTCTGCCGACATATCTACACCAGTGACACCATCACAGGACCTAATCAGATCAACCACACCATCACTAGTTCATTCACCTGCACGTCCACCAATGTAATATACTCCATCATATGCCAGCAATGCCCCTCTGCTATGTACATCGGCCAAACTGGATAATCTCTACGGCTACCTCCTGATACTTGACATCGTTAGCAGAGACAGTGATAGCAATCGATTGCTCGGGGATTGATATATCTAGACGCGATATATCGATCCCCGAACGTGCTTATATCGATTCCGTAACTCCACCAACCCGAACGGAGTTGCGGAATTGACAGGGGGAGCCGCAGACATTGATCCCGCGCTGTGAGGACGGTGAGTAATTCGATCTTAGATACTTCGACTTCAGCTATGTTATTCACGTAGCTGAAGTTGCGTATCTAAGATCGATTTTCCCCCGTAGTGTAGACCAGCCCTGAGATAGGTAGTAAAGAGAGTACTAGTGTGTTAGGAACCCACTAATTATCTTTACTATAGCACAATTATTTTAGCAACAGTATATCTTCAATTTTAGATTTATCCTATAATCCTTACTCATATAAAGCTCCCACTTTTTGCTTGCAAAACTAGAATAAGATCAGGACTATAGAACTACTGATTTGGTCAATACAAGAGGTTGGTTGCAGGAAGACATCATAAAGCAGTGTAACTTGTAGCACAAATTTGAGACAAAGTGATTTGCTTTTAAAATGAACAACACATTTTTTATGTTGATTGCCCTGATGGCCGTACAGGCTAGATTGGGTTCCAAAGGTACAGCCCATAGTAAGGGAAAGCAGGTAGCTGTGCTGCCTCAGGTGCCTCTAAAGTAAGAGTGGGTATATAAACCCTATATATGGGTTACATCCTCCATATTAGGAGGATGTGATTTTCCTGAAATGGCACAAGTTGGATGTGGTGACAGCACTAACATGACATTCTTGTTGTATATAGGGTTGCCCGACATCTGGTTTTTGACTGGAAAGACTGGTCGAAAACAGACCCTGGTGGCTTTGGTCAGCACCACCGACTGGACCGTTTAAAGTCTGGTTGGTGATGCAGTGGGGGCCCGGGGCCAAGAAAGGCTCCCTGCCTGCCCTAGCTCTGTGTAGCTCCTGGAAGTGGCTGCCAGATCCTTTTGACCTCTAGACACATGGGCAGCGAGGGAGGCTTCATGTGCTATCCCTGCCCCATGTGTCAATTCCGCCACTCCCATTGGCCAGGAACTGCAGCCAATGGGAGCTGCGGGAATGGTGTCTGTGGGTGCAAGGGCAGCACACAGAGCCTTCCTGGCCATGCCACAGCCTAGGGGCTGTAGGGACTTGGTGACCGCTTCTTGGGAGCCATGGTAAGCACCCCGGGACCCTGAAACTCCTCCCACATCCAAACTCCTTCCCTGAGCTCACCCCCCAGCACCCCAAAATCCTGCCCCAGCACTGATCCCCCTCCTGCATCCCAAACTCCTCATCCCTGGCCCCACCTCATAGCCCATACCCCGAGACGGAGCCCTGTTCCCCCTGCACTCCAATCCCCTGTCCAGCCCGGAGCCCACTCCTTCACCCCAAACCCCTCATCCCCAGCCCTATCCCAGAGCCCAGAACCCCAGCCAGAGTCTGCACCCACTCCCACACTCTGAACTCCTTCGCTCCAGCCTGGAGCCCCCTGCTGCATCCCAAACCCCTCATGCCCACCCCCACATCGTGTCCCAGCCCAGAGCCCTCTCTCGCACCCTGATCCCTCATTTCTGGCCCCACCCTAAGCCCAACCCCCAGCTGGATCCCTCGTCCCCCTCCTGTACCCCAATCCCCTGCCCCAACCTGGTGAAAGTGAGTGAGAGTGGTGGGGGAGAGCGAGCGACGAAGGGACAGGGGATGGTGTGCATGGGGGCAGGGCCTCGGAGAAGTGGCGGGGCAGGGGGTGGGGCCTCGGGGAAGTGGTAGGGCATGAGTGTTTGGTTTTGAGTGATTAGAAAGCTGGCAACCCTGGTTGTACAACCAGAACAAGAATAATATAAATTGTGATGACCGTGATGCTGCGGGTTTGGACATGTGCATGCAAGTGAGGAGCAATCACAGTAGATTTGCACTTGGAGGTTTTCAGCTTCAGAATATTATCCAGCTATATACTTCAGAGAAGAAGGACAGTAGCAATTAGACAGCTTGAGAGAGATTTTATGTCAAGAAACCAGGAAGGATAGCTGTAAAAAAAAAGGGAGTCCTAGAAGCCTCTCTAGAAGCTGCCCAAGTCTTTAGAATAGTGTGCTTCTCTTATGATCAATTTTGCAGATTAAAAAAAACGAGTTAACTATAAATTGAGGTGGAAAATAGGAAACAAAGATTGTGTGGAAAACTAAAATTTGATTGAACCGTCAACTCTTGATGTCACATTGAGGTAAGACCCATTTGTAAATAAATGGTGAGTTGTTATCCATGACACTTCAAGAAATTATTTTATTGAGACAGAATAGTTACAGGCAGCTGACGCATATTCTCCATTCTCTACTGTTACACCAGCCAGCTACTCTGCACTCCGCAATGATGGGGTCTGATTCTTTATCACAGAATAGAGCATGAAGCATTGACTGCTGAGAGGTGCATGGTTCTTTTAAGTGCTTATAATCTTGTCATTGAAATCCTTTATCAAACATGTGGTTGATTAAACCCCCACCCACAGGCTGGCATAGAGCTGTATATTTTGGAGGTTCACTCTGATGAGTACTGATGTAGCTGTCCTGCTATATAAAATTTTCACAACGATAAAAAAGAAAGGGATTTTCTTTGAACATTACAAAAGCCTTTAATCTTTCCCTTTTAAATCCATGCTAGTTATAAGTTGTTAGTTCCTTAGCAATAGCAGTGCATATTTGTTTAAGTTGTCCTATTATCATGTTATTACTTTCCTTGAAAATCAGTTCATTTTCTGGAACAGTGGAGAAGTTAAACAGGGGTTACATGTTTCTACACTTTAAAGGGTAAGATTGTTTTGATTTACTGTCTCTTTTTTTATTTTTCATTTTTTTTCATTCAAGACTTAACAACAAAAATTTTTGGTTTTGTTTTTTTATTTTTTCCTCTAACCTCCAGACATGAAATGGCCAGGGTCAGAAGGAACTTGTGAGTTAGTCTATGATATTTCAATTACTTATGCTATTGCTTGTGTGAAATGTGTGTGTATTTCCTTTGACGAGTTTTTTATTCCTGTCCATGGAAATAACATATTTTTCTGTCAGCAGTCATTATTTATCACACTGAAAACACAAAGTTACATTTTTTAACAAATTTAAAATTCTTTTGCATTCAATTCTTGGAGAAGTCGTGCAGAGATTCCTACACAATATGTTCATTCACTAAAGAAGGGAAAAATAGATCTCTTCTGAATATAATACACTGTGGACGGCAAGATTATAATTATTCAATAAGGGCATGATCCTGCATCATTAAAGTCAATGGGAGAAGACTGAGATCTTAAAACCTGGTTTTCCACTCCCTAACATCTGTTCGAAACTAGTGTCGCTCTATTGGGAACCACTCTTTAAAACATAGTGGAAGAAGTCAATATGCATCAGTTAGCTACAGAGGGTGAATATTAGATAGCCAATGAAAAATCAAAGAAGAACTGTTTTTTCTTTGGAGAGAGAAGGACTGATTTTTAATATTGTTTTCTCTATAATGATACGAGTTACAGCATATTGATTAATCTGCATCAAATCAATAGAATTAAATGATGTAAGTCATTTCAGTGTTGTTGGGGTGTTTTTTACATTTAACAGATGTGTCGTATGAATAATTCTTAGTTAAAGATCGGTATAAAAGAGAAGTGAGTTGTCTTGAGGTCATTTTATAGTTGAGTTGGACTAAAGATGTGATTACAAGTTGTATGCTAGATGTATTTTAAGCATTAAAAGCCCAGTTCATTCTAAAGAAAAGCACATTTGGGCTGACGATTTTCAAAAGCACTCAATGTTGACCTGATTCTGCTCCTGTTGAAGTCCATGGGAGTTTTATCCCTGGCTTCAATGGGAGTAGAATTAGAGCAGTGCTGAGTGCTTTTGAAAAAGCCAGCCCTTGGAATATTAATGTTTAATTAATTTATTTTTTACAGTGAAGAGAGAGCTGTCAAAAGGGTGGTTAATTTATGTAGAACCCATTATAATAAAGGTGTGATTTCCTGTTGACTTAAGATGTGTTTAGGGGATTAGTTATGGATGCTGACTAAACAGGGACTTAGAGGTCTAGGTTAGATGTTAGGAAAAACTATTTCACTAGGAGAGTGGTGAGTCACTGGAATGGGTTAACTAGGGAGGTGGTGGAATCTGCTTCCTTAGAGTTTTTTAAGGCTTGAGTTGACAAAGCCCTGGCTGGGATGATTTAGTTGGGAATTGGCCCTGCTTTGAGCAGGCGGTTGGACTAGATGATCTCCTGAGGTCTCTTCCAACCCTGATATTCTATGATTTTATGAATCCAATCAAACCAAATGGCATCCAATGGATGATGCTGATCCTGGTTTTATACCTGCTTCCTGCTCACCAGTACTCATGGCAGACCCAGAATCTCCTGGTAATTGCTTTCTATCTTCCAGCCATGCTTTGTTGGTCCTTTGTTGGAATTCAGGCCTACATCCTGTCTCAGTCCATACATGGAAGGGTCCCTTTATCAGTGTGTGCGGTCTGAGGGCAAACACTCATCGGGAAAAGGCTCAGGGAGAACCATCTACACCATTAAAAGCAATAGTTCCTCTTAACCACTTTATAGGCTGGTGATACAAAGAGTGCAAGGCAACACTGTATGATCATGGATGCTCATGCCATTTAGCAAACATATTGTTCAGATGGTGCATACTGAACAAACTCCAAAGCAATGGAGAAGCCTTGCTGAAAACTGTGCTAAGAGGGAATTGCAGTAATCAAATGTTATGATCTCAACTGCAAAGGGTGCTGTTGTGAGGCTGCCACAGAGTAAATAAAAGGTGCAGCCTGCACAGAATGTGTGAAAGAAATAAAACTGTGCCTCTGTACAATGTCCAACATAGGTGGGCTTGCTATGGAAAGAGTTTAGTTGAAAGTGACAGGAGTCACTAAACTACTATTATCCTATGAATAGGTCTGCTAAATAAGTGTGAACATGAGTGAATGTGCCAAAATGGCAACCTTTAAGCAGTGGTAAGACTTCTGTTTTTCAGCAGTGGAGAATGAAATAGCTGTGATGTATCCAGCTGACAAAACCATCCTGTCATTTCTTCCGAGCAGACACTGAATCTGTACTGGGCTGGCCCGCAACATTTTGGCACCTGAGGCAGGGAGCTCAAATGATGCCCCCATTCTCCCTCGCTTGGGCCAAAACTTTGAAAGGTCTCAGTTCTGCCTTCTTCCTGTTCTGCTCCTCTCATGGTACTGCTCTGCTACCTACCCCGATAAAGGAGAACTAATAACTTAAAATACCTTGTTCAAAAATTTCATGTAACACTTAACTTTCAAATGCTTGAACCTCAAATGTAACTTTTCTTGTCTGCATAGTAAACACTGGAATTTTTATCTGTTTGAATAATCAAAGTGGTGCTTTCCGTGCCTTCTTAGTTGCAAAGATTTGAACTGCTTCCTGCAGGTCCACAGTCTGGGCCAGCTCATGCTCTGTTGAGATGGCTGCAAGGCCGACCAGCCTCTTCTGTGTCATTGTGGAGCGTAGATGTGTTTTATTAACTTCAGCTTGGAAATGCTGTATTCTCCACTGGCAACTGTTACAGGAAGTGTTAGAAGTATGCACAGAGCAACAAAAGCATTTGGAAAGAGGGTGGTCATCTTATTTGTGCACATATATTCCAGAACTGCCTTTGGAGCTGATCCTGCTGAAATTGTATCTTGAAAGGGCTTTCAGTTCATCACCTAAATCACTTCTCATCAATATCACACATGTCATCATGTATCAACACTGTCTCTAGTGCCCTGCTGTCATAAACAGATAAGAAAAGTTGATAGCACAGAAGTACTTTATATCTCTTTGACTGTAAAGGGTTAACAAGTTCAGTAAGCCTGGCTGTCACCTGACCAGAGGACCAATCAGAGGACAGGATACTTTCAGATCTTGAGGGGGGGAAGTTTTTGTGCTGTGCTGTTAGTTTTGGTTGTTGTTCTCTCTGGGCTCTCAGAGGGACCAGACGTGCAACCAGGTTTCTCTCCAGTCTCTCCGATACAGGCTCTTATAAGTTCAGAATAGTGAGTACTAGATAGATAAAGCAAGGCTTATGTTTGTTTTCTTTATTTGCAAATGTATATTTGCCTGGAAGGAGTTCAAATTTGTATTTTGCTGAAAGGATTTTAATTTGTACTTGTGTACTTAGGCTGGGCGGGTATTCCCAGTGTCTATAGCTAAAAGACCCTGTACCTATTCCATCTTAAATTTACAAAGAGAAAAACAGTAAAAATTATTTCTTTAATTGAAAGCTTTTCTTGTTTAAGAAGCTGATTGTTTTTTTATTCTGGTGAGACCCCAGGGGACTGGGTCTGGATCCACCAGGGAATTAGTGGGGAGAAAGGAGGGAAGGGAGAGAGAGAGGTTAATTTCTCTCTACATTAGGATTACTTTCTCTCTCACGGAGAGTCTGAGAGGGGGAGAGAGAAGGAGGGGGGAAGGTGGATTTTCCTCTCTGTTTCAAGATTCAAGGAGTTTGAATCACAGTGATCTTCCAGGGTAACCCAGGGAGGGGGAAGCCTGGGAGAGGCAATGGTGAGGGAAAGGGTTTACTTTCCTTGTGTTAAGATCCAGAGGGACTGGGTCTTGGGGGTCCCTGGGCAAGGTTTTGGGGGGACCAGAGTGTACCAGGCACTGAAATTCCTGGTTGGTGGCAGCACTTCAAGTACTAAGCTGGTAATTGAGCTTAGAGAAATTCATGCTGGTACCCCATCTTTTGGACGCTAAGGTTCAGAGTGGGGAATTATACCATGACACCTGCATTGCTGGTGTAGGTCTTCTTCAGTTACAGTGAGGAGTTTTGGAATATCATACAACATCCCAAATATACTGCTGTGTTCCTTGAGCTGCATGAAACGTTCTTCAGCTGACTGTATTGCACAATCTAGCTCCTGGTTAAAGAATTTGACTTTGATTTGTTGTTTGGGGTAGTTTATGGGATTATCCCATGCCTCATAATCAAAATGTCTCTTTCTTCCTCCTGGAGCGGTGAACTGCGGCCACTGGGAGCTGCAATTGGCCGAACCTGTGGACATGGCAGATAAACAAACTGGCCCGGCCCACCAGGGGCTTTCCCTGAACAAGCGGTGGCCCTCGTTTGAGAACCACTGCTCTAGACTTAAGGAACTAAACTCAGCAGCAGTGTTTTTTTGCGCCTCCACCACACTTCTCTCTGATCTACACTTTTCTTCAGGAATGAGCATGGTTACATCCATTTGAGATGGCAATATGGATGCTGTAGTAGCTGCGAGGTCACCTGTACTCTGACTAACTGGAAGATCAGGCATCTCCTCACCACTCACATCCTCACTGGTGCCAGAGGGCTCAGCGTGAACATTTGTGTCTATGTATCTCAGGAGAGCTCCTTCCTGCTTAGATAGAAAAGCTTCCTTTGCTTTCTTTCTTTTTCTGAATGCTGCCCCAGAGGGGCATTTTCTTCTTTCACTCATGACTGTTGTTCTGTGCCAGCTATAGTGGCTCTCAACACTCAGTTGAAGGGGACAAATAAGCAGGCTGGTAGCAGGGCCTGAGTGAGAGAAGATATCAGTGCCTAACTGGCTCCTAGTACTTCAGTTGACTGCCTGTTCTCCTCAAGTGGGTTCAGGGAAGCAGCAGGAAACAGGGAGCTCCCTCAGAAGCTGGTGTTAATTAGTCCAGGCTCCTGGGGGGTACTGGAGAGGTACATGAGAGGGTTCTCCTCCTCTCTTTCCCTGCAGCTCCTGCTGTTTTCTGTTATTCCCTCTCATTTTTTCTCCTGCCTGTCTGTCATGTCTCTTGTGCTCTCCTTCCTCCAGCACAGCACTCCACCATCTCTGTGCATCTAGAGCAGAGAGAATGCATATGCACCAGCAGCAGACACAATTTTCTAAACTCTGGGTCCTAGTAGCACGTCCCCCCCACCCCCCCCCCCCGCCCAGTCTGGCATCTGAGGCGGCCACCTCAGTTCACCTCATAGTAAGGCCAGCCCTGAATCTGCAGGATCCCCTTTTCTAGTGCATGTTACTTATTGTCTTTGAACAGTTTCCCAGGATACTCCCAGTGGTTCACAGACAGCACCTACCAAGTGACTGTCCCTCAGTTTCTGAATGCCAAACCTCAGACCTAGAGGCCAAACTTGGATGCTTTAAAAAGGCTCTTCTCTTCTGTCTCAGTCTGTGATGACTCATGTTTATTCAGAGTGTAGAAATTCCCTCTAAACTTGAGAGCCCAGATCTTTCAATGTCTTCCATTGACTTCATTGTCTCCTCGTGGCTAGAGACGAGTCTTTACTAGAAGCTGGTTGTGTATGAACCCTGATTTGGAGGAGCCCTTCCCTGTTGTGAGATGTAGTTGAAAGTGTAGCGCAGATTATAAGCACAGTTTCCTATGTACATAAATATTTAGATTCATAACCACAATCTGTATACATATCTCATAATGAGCTTCAATTTTCGAACATTACAAGCTTTAATAAAATATGTTCATAGAGTCATAGAACCGTAGAAGATTAGGTTTGGAAGAGAACTCAGGAGGTCATTTAGTCCAACCCCCTGCTTAAAGCAGGACCAATCCCAACTAAATCATCCCAGCCAGGGCTTTGTCAGACGAGGCCTTAAAAATCTCAAAGGAGAGAGATTCCACCACCGCATTAGGTAATCCATTCCAGTGCTTCACCACCCTCCTAATGAAATTGTTTTTCCAGATATCCAACCTAGATCTCCTCCACTGCAGCTTGAGACCATTGCTCCTTGTTCTCTCATTTGCCGCTGTTGAGAACAGCTGAGCTCCACCCTCTTTGGAATCCCTCTTTAGGTAGTTGAAGGCTGTTATCAAATCCGCCCTCACTCTTCTCTTCTGCAGACTAAATAATTTCAGTTCTCTCACATCCTCTCCTCATGAGTCATGTGCCCCAGCTGCCTAATCATTTTTGTTGCCCTCTGCTGGACTCTCTCCAATTTGTCCACCTCCTTTCTGTAGTGGAGGGCTTAAAACTGGATGCAATACTCCAGATGTGGCCTTACCAGTGCCAAATAGAGGGAAATGATCACTTCCCTCCCGATCTGCTGAAATGCTCCTACTAATGCAGCCCAATATGCCATTAGCCTTCTTGACAACAAGGGCACATTGTTGATTCATATACAGCTTCTCATCCACTGTAATCCCCAGATCCTTTTCTGCAGAACTGCCACTTAGCCAGTCAGTCCCCAGCCTGTAACAGTGCATGGGATGCTTCTCTGCTAAGTGCAGGACTCTGCACTTGTCCTTGTTGATCCTCATCATATTTCATGTGGCCCAGTCCTCCTATTTGTATAGGTCACTCTGGACCTTATCCATACCCTCCAGTGTATCTACATCTACTCCCAACTTAGTGTCAACTGGGAACTTTCTGAGGGTGCAATCCATCCCATCGTGCAGATCATTAATGAAGATGTTGAACAAAACCAGCCCCAAGACCAACTTCTATGGCACTCCGCTTGATACTGACTGCCAACTAGACATTGAGCCATTGATCACTACCCATTGAACCCAACAATCTAGCCAGCTTTCTATCCACCTTATAGTCCATTCATCCAATCCATACTTTTTGAACTTGCTGGCAAGAATACTGTGGGAGACCGTATCAAAAGCTTTGCTAAAGTCAAGATATACTCAATACAAGTTTATTGTACAATCATTCAGTATGCAATCAGTCTGTTCAACTGCACATATGGGGGGTTTAAACAGTCTGTTCTGACTTTTGGGGGGGGTTGGATCCTGATTATCACAAAATACATGTGGAACTGAAGAGCCATTGCATTCTCAGTCCCCAGAGAGGAGAGGTTGGACCAGGGCAGTACCCTGGAGTCAAGACCAGAGTCAAGAAGAGATGGTTTTTCCTTGCTTGTCATATGTATGAGAATAGCCAGTCCTCCATTTGCTAAGAAAGACATTAATAATACCTGTCAGTAATCATACCAGAACATCATTATTTATTTTAAGCAACCCAGAAAGGTAGAAATACAGCTAGCAGGTCTCAGAAAACTCAGAAGAACATGGGTATCCTAAGTAGAGAGCAATTTAAAGTCAACTAAATGAGACAGTCTATAGGGAACATGTAAGTCTTGAAGTCAAAGTTTCAAAGAGAGAAAGATGTTGGATGTTTCAGCAATTCTGAAGCTACTTACACTCAAAAAAATTATAGTTGGAGATTTGTCCATGTGCCCTATACTCCTGCTGTTGTACTTAAGGTTAATTTTGTCCCTTCAGATTGCTTTCTTTTTCTCTGTCATCCTCATATTTATACATTATTTGGTTCATTTATGCCACTAAAGGAAGTTGCCCTAAAATAATTATTTTGTGCTGAGATTTTCAAAGGAGCAGAAGGAAGTTAGGCACCTAACTCCCACTGAAACTCAAACTCCCTTTGGGTCTTTTGAGAATCCCAACCTTGTTTACTAAGCACCTGATCTGTATTGCTTTCTTCAGGTGCTGAGTGGTCAGGCTACCCAGAGAGGTGCCTCCAGGTTAGAATGGATATTTTGAATCTAATATTTGTAGAAACTAGATACAGCAAACATTTTGAAAAAGCCAGAACTCAGACCATGAATTAGAAGAAATGTTTCTTGAGAGTTAACTAAATATAAGCAAAATGTAGGTTTCCTACTCTCAAAATGACCTGGTCTTATGAAAAACCTTGTCTTTCAAAATGTACAGACAACTATTGGAACTATAAAATACTTTGCTAAGAAAGAAGATTATAATGCACAAATTTAGAGCAATAACACAAAAACTGAGTCAAACTTATATATCTAGGAAGAGGCATATAACAATCAATTATTGGGGCATTAGCAGTTGCAGAAAAAAACACATGCACACATTCGGAATAAAGATGAGCTGAAATGTATGTCTGCCCAGTTACAATCTTCAGAGACTATTGCTAAATTGAGGTTTTATTCAGCCTTTGAAACAAAGGAGGCATATATGCACAGTCCATGTTAAACTGCTGCACAGTTCTACTTGCTGGAAAAAGCTACCTACTTCATGGCAGATGAGACCCAAGATTATCATGTTATCCTTCCTTTTAAAGGTCCGTTGCTTCACACCTGTTACTCCATATAGAAGTGATCACATTATTAACCAGGAGCACCAAGGGATGTGTGTAAAAACCAGTGGTAAAAATGCATATAGATGATATTTCCAAATGGTCTGCTGGAGAGACCAATGTATTACTAAATTATAAACCAGATTAGGATTGAGAGTTAGTATTCAGTTTAGTGCTTCTGCTACTGAGAAATAGAGAGAGATTAGAGAGAAAAGACAAGAAATTCTAATTTTAATTATCTGTAGGTGTAAAAATATTTCAATTTTACTTTTTCTTTAATGTCTATTAATCTTATAACTGGGAATACTCAGAAAAAATATAGTGACATGTAATGAGTATTTTAGACAATGACTTCAGAGTGTCTTTATAATGCAGTGATTTCCCACTGTCGCTTGTACATCTTAAGATGGAAGCTGAGATGAGTGAATAGTTACCTGATAAGTGTTGTTAAAAACATGGAATCCCTAAACTGGAATCTTCATAACCTGATGATTTTTCTGGATTAAATGTTGAACTATTACAAAACACCTATTTTTAATGTGAGATATAGGATAGGAATGAATCGCTCTTGAAACATAAATTTCATACTGCTAATAACAGGATTATTTTACTCATATGTAGTAATACACATAGGAGAAGGACTGAAGGCCAATGGACCTTTGAGGTTTGTCTCAGGGAATGGGTGGGAGAACTTGGGGGCTATGGAGGAGGCTTGTCATAAACATATGGTTAAGGGTTAATGTCTCTTTTACCTGTAAGGGGTTAAGAAGCTCAGTAAACCTGGCTGACACCTGACTAGAGGACCAATAGGGGGACAAGATACTTTCAAATCTTGGTGGAGGGAAGTCTTTTTTTGTGCTTTTTTTGTTTGGTTCGTTGTTCGCTCTCGGGACCGAGAGGGACGGGACATCATTCCAGGCTTTCCCTATCTTTCTGAATCAGTCTTTCATGTTTCAAAATTGTAAGTAATAGCCAGGCAGGGTGGATTAGTCTTATGTTTGTTTTCTTAACTTGTAAATGTGTCTTTTTGCTGGAAGGATTTTTACCTCTGTTTGCTGTAACTTTGAATCTAAGACTGGCTGGGGGGGGTCCCTCTAGTCTATATGAATCTAAGTAACCTGTAAAGCATTTTCCATCCTGATTTTACAGAGATAACTTTTACTTTTTTTCTTTCTTTAACTAAAAGCTTTCTTTTTAAGAACCTGATTGATTTTTCCTTGTTTTAAAATCCAAGGGACTGGTGGGGGGAAAGGAGAGGGGATGGTTAATTCCTCCTTGTTTTAAGATCCAAGGAGTTTTAATCAGTGTGAAGCCTCTCAAGGCAACCCAGGGAGGGGAAAGTCTGGGGGAAAAAGGAGGGGGATGGTTAATTTCTCCTTGTTTTAAGACCCAAGGGGTTTGGGTCTGGGTTCCCCAGGGAAGGTTTTGGGGGAACAGAAAGTGCGCCAGACACAGACTTCTGGCTGGTGGCAGTGTACCAGATTTAAGCTAGTAATTAAGCTTAAAAGTGTTCATGCAGGTCCCCACTTTTTGTACCCTAAAGTTCAAAGTGGGGGAAAAAAACCTTGACATGGTGATAGTGGTGGGATTTCTAGGGACCAAAAGCCTGTAGGATTTTTTTTTCTCTCCTTTCTAGCTGCTTGGAAAGCAGCCTGAGGGCAGAGGTGTTAAGTTTTTAACAACGGCCTTTGTTAAGAGGAGGCCTCATGCTTTGAGCCAGCAGACAGCCAGCAAAAGGCATTTACAAGTTGAATTGTTTTCTTTCTTTCTACCTCTCGGGTATAGCTAGTTAGAAAATCTCTGTTAACCAAGCAGCCCTGAGTTGAAGCATCCCAGTCAGTAAGCTGCAGGGGGGTGCGGCCAGCACAAGAAAGCAGAAAAATGAGTGCCAAGAAAGCAGTTAAACAGGAAATGGCTAGGCTGGACACAGAAGAGAAAGCCAAAGAGGCTGACCACAGGAGAAAGCTAGAGATAAGAGAAAAAGAGATGGAGATAGAAGAAAGAGCCAAAGAGGCTGACCACGAGAGAACTACGGAGATGAAACAAAAAGAGCTAGAGATGAAAGAAAGAGAAGAAAAAGCCAAAGAAGCTGACCACCGGAGGGCTTTGGAGCTCCAGAGGGAGGCACTGGAATTAGAAAAGGCTAAGCAGGATGGAACAGCCAACCCTAACAACCCTTCTCCAGGTACTGTTCCCCATCCCAGGAAATTCCCCACGTACTAGGCAGGTGATGATACTGAGGCCTTCTTAGAAAATTTTGAGAAGACCTGCCATGGGTACAACATCTCTACAGACCAGTTCATGATAGAGCTGAGGCCACAGCTCAGTGAACCCTTAGCAGAGGTGGCGGCTGAAATGCCTAAGGAACACAAGAATGATTATAAACTTTTTCAAACCAAGGCCAGAATCAGAATGGGGCTAACACCTGAGCATGCCCGTCGGCGGTTCAGAGCCCTAAGGTGGAAACGAGATGTGTCATTTACCCGACAAGCCTTCCACATTGGAAAGAATTGGAATGCCTGAATATCAGGAGCCAATGTTAACTCTCTGGAAGAGCTGTCCCTCCTAATGCAAATGGAACAGTTCTTAGAGGGTGTTCCTGAGAAAATAGAAAGGTACATCCTAGATGGGAAGCCCAAAACTGTAACCAAGGCAAGGGAGATTGGAGCCAGATGGGTGGAAGTGGCAGAAAAGAAAAAAGCTACTAGCAAGGGGAGCGAATATCACAGGAGGCAAACAGAAAATAAACCCTACCACCGAGGGCAACCCAAGACCCCACCTACAACCCAAGGAAAGCCCCAGACACCCTATTGTCCCACCTCGTCAGTCTCCAGCAACCCACCTCGGCCCAGTGACCAGTCAGCTAGGCGATGCTTTAAATGTAATGAACTGGGACACATAAAGGCCAACTGCCCCAAGAACCCCAACCGAGTGCAGTTCATTACACCACCATCATACCAGTCCCAGATGCCTCTCAAATACCCTCGGAGCGAAGGGAAACCTTAAGAGTGAGCGGAAAGAAGGTTATCGCGTGGAGAGACACCGGGGCACAAGTGTCAGCTATCCACCAATCCTTAGTGGACCCCAAATTCATCAACCCAAAGGCCCAAGTGACAATTTACCCATTCATGTCAAAATCTGTAAACTTTCCTACAGCTGAACTGCCTGTCCAGTACAAGGGCTGGTCAGGAATGTGGACTTTTGCAGTCTATGACAATTATCCCATCCCCATGCTACTAGGGGAAGACTTGGCCAACCAGGTAAAGCGGGCCAAGAGGGTGGGAACGGTTACACTCAGCCAAGCCAGGCAAGCTTCCAGACCCATTCCTGTTCCAGAGCCATCCACAATGGCCCCGTCTGTATTACCAGAGACCCAGACAGAGGTGGTGGACCCGAATCCCCTGCCAACGACTGCAACAGCCATAGTGCATCCAGTCCCCGAACTGGAACTGGAAAAGCAACCAGCACCAGAACCGTTGCCAGCACTGATGCCAGCGCTTGCAAACCCATCTACCACTCCAACGCCAGAGGGCACCAGCGGGCCTGCACTGGCAGAAGCAGCAGACAACCCTACCCAAGAGGCTCAGCCAGAGCCTGAAATATCACATAGTGTCCCAGCGGAAAGTGGTTCACCATCAATGAAAACAACCCCATCACCGACATCGCTTCCAGAGGGACCAAGCCCAAGTCCACAGTCTAAGGAGGAACTGGTGCCTCCAGCCTCAAGGGAACAGTTCCAGACTGAGCAGGAAGCAGATGACAGCCGTCAAAAAGCTTGGGCGGCAGCACGGAGCACTCCACCGCCTCTCAGCTCTACTAACCGATCCCGGTTTGTTGTAGAACAAGGACTATTATACAAGGAGACTCTTTCTGGTGGACACCAGGAAGACTGGCATCCTCAAAAACAGTTGGTAGTTCCAGCTAAGTACTGGGGAAAGCTCTTAAGCTTAGCCCATGATCATCCCAGTGGCCATTCTGGGGTGAATAGAACCAGAGACAGGTTGGGGAAGTCCTTCCACTGGGAGGGGATGGGCAAGGACGTTGCCAAGTATGTCCGGTCTTGTTTGAGGTGTGCCAAAGAGTGAGAGAGCCCCAAGACCAGGTCAAAGCCCCTCTCCAGCCACTCCCCATAATTGAGGTCCCATTTCAGCGAGTAGCTGTAGATATTCTGGGTCCTTTCCCAAAAAAGACCCCCAGAGGAAAGCAGTACGTACTGATTTTCATGGACTTTGCTACCCGATGGCCGGAAGCAGTAGCTCTAAGCAACACCAGGGCTAAAACTGTGTGCCAGGCCTTAACAGATATTTTTGCCAGGGTAGGTCGGCCCTCCGACATCCTTACAGATGCGGGAACTAATTTCCTGGCAGAGACCATGAAAAATCTGTGGGAAGCTCATGGAGTGAATCACTTGGTTGCCACCCCTTACCACCATCAAACCAATGGCCTGGTGGAGAGGTTTAATGGAACTTTGGGGGCCATGATACGTAAATTCGTAAATGAACAATCCAATGATTGGGGCCTAGTGTTGCAGCAGTTGCTTTTTGCCTACAGAGCTGTACCACATCCCAGTTTAGAGTTTTCACCATTCGAACTTGTGTATGGCCACGAGGTTAAGGGGCCTTTACAGTTGGTGAAGCAGCAGTGGGAGGGGTTTATGCCTTCTCCAGGAACTAACATTCTAGACTTTATAAGCAACCTACAAAGCACCCTCCGACACTCTTTAGCCTTTGCTAAAGAAAACCTAAAGAATGCTCAGGAAGAGCAAAAGGCCTGGTATGATAAACATACCAGAAAGCGTTCCTTCAAAGTAGGAGACCAGGTTATGATCTTGAAGGCGCAACAGGCCCATAAGATGGAAGCATCATGGGAAGGGCCATTCACGGTCCAAGAGCGCCTAGGAGCTGTTAACTATCTCATAGCATTTCCCACCTCAACCCTAAAGCCTAAAGTGTACCATGTTAATTCTCTCAAGCCCTTTTATTCCAGAGACTTAAAGGTTTGTCAGTTTACAGCCCAAGGAGAAGATGACGCTGAGTGGCCTGAAGGTGTCTATTATGAAGGAAAAAATGACAATGGCGTGAAAGAGGTGAGCCTCTCCACAACCTTGGAGCGTCTGCAGCGGCAACAGATCAAGAAGCTGTGCACTAGCTTCGCCCCATTGTTCTCAGCCACCCCAGGACGGACTGAACGGGCATACCACTCCATTGACACAGGTAATGCTCACCCAATTAGAACCCCACCATACCGGGTGTCTCCTCATGCCCAAGCTGCTATAGAACGGGAGATCCAAAACATGCTACAAATGAGTATAATCCGCCTCTCTACCAGTGCATGGGCATCTCCAGTGGTTCTGGTACCCAAACCAGATGGGGAAATACGCTTTTGCGTGGACTACCGTAAGCTAAATGCTGTAACTCGTCCCGACAACTATCCAATGCCACGCACCGATGAGCTATTGGAGAAATCCGGACGTGCCCAGTTCATCTGTACAATAGACTTAACCAACGGGTACTGGCAAGTACCGCTAGATGAACCCGCCAAAGAAAGGTCAGCCTTCATCACCCATGCAGGGGTATATGAATTTAATGTGCTTCCTTTCGGGTTGCAAAATGCACCCGCCACCTTCCAAAGACTTGTAGATGGTCTCCTAGCCGGATTGGGAAAATATGCAGTTGCCTACCTCGATGATGTGGCCATTTTTTCTGATTCATGGGCAGAACACCTGGAAAAAGTCTTTGAGTGCATCAGGCAAGGAGGACTAACTGTTAAGGCCAAAAAGTGTCAAATAGGCCAAAACAGAGTGACTTACCTTGGACACCAGGTGAGTCGAGGAACAATAAACCCCCTACAGGCCAAGGTGGATGCTATCCAAAAGTGGCCTGTCCCAAAGTCAAAGAAACAGGTCCAATCCTTCTTAGGCTTGGCTGGGTATTACAGGCGATTTGTACCACACTACAGCCAAATCACTGACCCGCTAACAGACTTGACCAAAAAGACCCAGCCAAATGCAATTAAGTGGATTGATGAGTGTCAAAAGGCCTTTACCCAGCTTAAGGCGACACTCATGTCTGACCCTGTGCTAAGGGCCTCAGACTTTGACAAACCATTCCTAGTAACCACTGATGCATCTGAGTGTGGTGTAGGAGCAGTTTTAATGCAGAATGGACTGGATCAAAACTTCCATCCTGTTGTGTTTCTCAGCAAAAAACTGTCTGAGAGGGAAAGCCACTGGTCAATCAGTGAAAAAGAATGCTACGCCATTGTGTATGCCCTGGAAAAGCTACGCCCATACGTTTGGGGATGGCGTTTCCAGCTACAAACCGACCATGCTGAGCTAAAGTGGCTTCATACTGCCAAGGGAAACAACAAAAAACTGCTTCAATGGAGTTTAGCTCTCCAAGATTTTGATTTTGAAATTCAACACATTTCAGGAGCTTCTAACATAGTAGCTGATGCACTCTCTCATGAAAGTTTCCCAGAATCCACTGGTTAAAAATTGTCCTTAATATGTGAAAAGTCTTGTAGTTTACATAATTAGTACTATATGTAAAGGTGCATGTGTTTTATTAATCTGTTTATTCTAAAGTTCTGGAAAGAAATCACCACCAGTGTGGTTCCACACTGTCTGAGATTTGAGGGGCGTGTGATAAACAGACAGTTAAGAGTTAATGTCTCTTTTACCTGTAAAGGGTTAAGAAGCTCAGTAAACCTGGCTGACACCTGACTAGAAGACCAATGGGGGGACAAGATACTTTCAAATCTTGGTGGAGGGATGTCTTTGTGCTTTTTTTGTTTGGTTTGTTGTTCGCTCTCGGGACTGAGAGGGACGGGATGTCATTCCACTCTTTCCCTATCTTTCTGAATCAGTCTTTCATGTTTCAAAATTGTAAGTAATAGCCAGGCAGGTGGATTAGTCTTATGTTTGTTTTCTCAACTTGTAAATGTGTCTTTTTGCTGGAAGGATTTTTACCTCTGTTTGCTGTAACTTTGAATCTAAGGCTAGGGGCGGAGGTCCCTCTAGTCTATATGAATCTGAGTAACCTGTAAAGCATTTTCCATCCTGATTTTACAGAGATAACTTTTACTTTTTTCTTTCGTTAATTAAAAGCTTTCTTTTTAAGAACCTGATTGATTTTTCCTTGTTTTAAAATTCAAGGGATTGGTGGGGGGAAAGGAGGGGGGATGGTTAATTCCTCCTTGTTTTAAGACCCAAGGGGTTTGAGTCTGGGTTCCCCAGGGAAGGTTTTGGGGGAACAGAAAGTGTGCCAGACACAGACTTCTGGCTGGTGGCAGTGTACCCAGATTTAAGCTAGTAATTAAGCTTAAAAATGTTCATGCAGGTCCCCACTTTTTGTACCCTAAAGTTCAAAGTGGGGGGAAAAACCTTGACAAGACTGACCGCAGTCTCCAAATCTTGGAAAGCAAATCAGGGAAAGCAGATTCCAACTCCACAAAAAGACCAGCTCCTGCTTCTTAGCACCTGAATCAGGCTTCCTGTAAAACAGCTGTCCAATCCCCTATGCCTGAGGTCTACGCCAGTTGTTCTCAAACTAGGGCCACAGCTTGTTCAGGGAAAGCCCCTGGCGGGCCGAGATGGTTTGTTTACCTGCTACATCTGCAGGTTCGGCCGATCGCGGTGGGAAGCTGTGGCCAGTATGTCCCTTCACCTGCTCCACTTCCTGCTGTTCCCATTGGCCTGGAGTGGCAAACCACGGCCACTGGGAGCTGTGAATGGCCGAACCTGTGCATGCACCAGGTAAACAAACTGGCCTGGCCCGGCAGGGACTTTCCCTGAACAAGTGGCGGCCCTAGTTTGAGAACCACTGCGCTACCCCACTACTTGTAAAGGGCAGCATGGCACAGGAGTTCACCCCGATGGTTTTGCAATGAGTATTTCTACCAGCTGGGGAGTGGAGGAGCATGTTGCCTTAAGCTCCCCTACCATTGATATACCCCCCAGAAGAATATATCAGTACTAGAAACATTCAGCCATGACATTTCGTAGTATCCAGTATAAAACATGTTTGTCTTTTCAGTATTGGGCATTATGAGCACTTGCCAGTATGCTTCTGTTTTATTTTGCCTTTTGCTTAAAATGAAATTCAGGAATCTTGCTCTTCACATGAAGACATGAATGAACTTTCTTTAAGCTTGTTTTTATTATATTTTAAATTGCAAAATGTAGAAATGTATAAATAATCTATTAAATATTACACATTCACAGAGCTGATACATACAATAAATAGTACAGAACCCCACCCACTGTGGATATTAGATAGTTCTCATATGCTGGTACCAATACAAATAACTAAGTAATACACCACAATTACATAGCTTCTTTTTTCTCCCATAGATCCCAAAGATGGATAAACATAATTGATAACTAAGGCACACCGAGGTTAAGGTTGAAATTTTCAAACATGATACTTATATTAATATTTACATACTTACATATAATTTGAATGGCATTGTTTGTGTTCAGCCCTTAGGAAGCCAGGCTGCTTTTATTAAGGGAATAAATATGAATAATGTGCCTAAGTTTGAAAATATTGCCCTTAGTTAATTGCCCTAGATCACACAGCAGTTCAGTGTCAGTCAGCATTAGCATCCAGGGCTCTTCACTCCCTGTACAATGTGTTAGACTACTGCTGCCCTCAGAAGTATGCCTGCTTTGCCTTTAATGGACACAATTAATTCAGTCCATAATGTTTAAAGATAACATTTTTGTCATGTATATGATAGGGAAGGGCTAAATTTGTAATTAATACCTCTGGAGCCCTACTAACTTCGGTAGGGCCAAGCTGATGTAACTAAAAGTAGAATTTGGTCTGATATGCTCTTATGGAGGAGCACCAGCCATTTCCTGACATTTGTATACTCATAAAACGCAGATATTCAATTTATATGGCTAGCGAAACCCACATCTTCATTTATGTTTTGTTGAAAGTTATGATACTGGAATAAAAGGTATCAGTGGAGAGTATTAAGATAATTATTGTATACTGTATGCTTATCAAACAACAGAAAGCATAGCATTCATTTTATGGAAAAGTGTTTATCTTCTGGAGGTTATCCAAGTGGCAAGTTCATCCTTATTTGATAATAATGAAACATAAGTTTGATGTGTTTGCTTGAGTAAGATTGCCATCTGGTAAATAATATGTTTTGTGAGTGTTGATAACAATCATGATGTAAGCCAGAATTGACTTATCATGATTGCTGCAAATAACACTTGAGTGTCCTAACTTAGTTTGATTTTTTTTCTTTGTGGAATTGAGAAAATGTATTTTGAGAAGCTTCTTATATTTATAAGTTTTTGTGCAATGTAAAGCTTGCTTTTTCAAAAGCAATAATTACAGCTGATTACTCTTTCTTTATACTTTAGCTCCAAAGTTAAAAAAGGTTGTTTATATCATTGTGAGTATCATTATTTATATTTAGGTTTTGCCATTTGGCTGGTTGAAGTTTATTCTTTTTGGATTTAGAACACTATTTTTTAAAATCATTTATTTATTTATTTACATTTCTGTGCTGCCACATTCTGGGAATATGCAGAACAGCTCAATTAGAACTTGCCCACTTCACATTTCATTGAACTAGCTACTAGTCTATATAGTGTCTTAGTGATGAAAGAAAGTGATGTTTCCTTCACTCCTATGAAGGAGATGTTCTACCGGGAATACCAGGTCTTTACTAGTCTATGTTTTAAAAGTGAGGTTAACTCAAAACAGATGTTTATAATAGTGTTACATATTATCGGTAGTTTAGGGTTTGGGTTTCTTTTTTTTTAATGTAGTGCAAGTGAAAGACACTGGTTGACAACCATGACAGTCTTGCCAGTGGGACTCAACACTGAACAAGAGAGGTGATAGAATGGCTTTGTCTCTGTACCCATTCATTCCCTACTGTTTCTTCTGAGACAGCTAGCAAAGATTCTAATTATGGCCAATTTTTGTAGTGTTGTAGGGTTTTTATTTTTGTAATGTGGACATCTTTCCAATGGAAGAAGAAGAGAGAGTTTCCGTTTTAGTGGAAAGCTGATAGCTTAGATATAAAATGCCATTTAAGACATAATTAAATGAGGCCTTTACAAATTTTTTATCTTTTATGACTGAAATAAATACCCATTTATCATCTGTTCAAATGACTGATGTAAAACAAAATGAAAACATGAAAGATTCCAGTGAAAACAAGAAGATTCTAGGACCAAGCAACTGTGCACTTACTTTAGTAACACCATAACTTCTTACCAGTTATGAGTGATGCACTCTAGGCCTCCCAAATGAGTTTGATCTTGAATAGGAAGAGATACCTAATGTTCCTATTCTGCCTTTAGTTATATACTCTTTATCGTGTATGCATCTCAATTCATCTATGTCTTCAGATCTTTCAAAATTTCATTGTTTGCTGCATATGCATTATGGACATGTTGAACAGTTATTTGAACTGTTCTTCCAGTAAAGAATGTGTCCGAATTGCTGTCTGACCTGGACTTTTTGGCATCATCTATCTATTAATAGGAGGATCCTCTGCTGCTTTGCCCTGTAACCTCTTTCTGAGCCCAAGAAACCTCAATATGTTGCAAAGTTTTGTCTCATGGGACAATATTTCAGTGTAGCTTGATGCACAGTCATAATGTTGCATTCTGGTGTTCTAATTAACAGTGAAGATTTCACGACATCATGACAGGTGCCATCCAATAGACAAAAGTATATAATAAGATTCAAAGCCTGGAAATGAAGCTAAATAGATCAAGGTTAGAAATAACACACACATTTTAAGTAAACCAATGAAACAAAGTACCCTGGGCTGTGGTGGATTTTCTGTCACGAAGTTACGGATTTTCTGTCATGGAGTATTTATGTCACAAAGTATGGGTGTCTTTCTGAAAGATATGGCCTAGCTCATCCAGAAGATATGGGCTTCATGAGTGAATTAGTGGGTAGATTCAGAGGACTCTGTCATGGAAGAGGTCAGCCTTCTTATGCTCATTCCTTCTGGCCTTAAATATATAAATTTGAGCCATTGAACAATTCATATAGGTTGACATTTACTTCTGTATAAAGGGCCAGACAAGGCCGAAAGCTCTACTTAAGTCCTGTTAAAAACTTTAAGGGCCTTAAGAGGTGTTTTAGCCTTTTACACAGGGGTCCGTTTCATCCAGAGGTAGTACAAGCTTGTGTGTGTGTGTGTTTGTGTGTGTGTGTGTGTGTGTGTGTGTGTGTGTGTGTGTGTTCATTCGTGGAGGAATACACAATCTCCCATTTACCTGTTGGCTACTTCTGTAGACTTCATTAACTAATATTTTTCATCTAGGATGGTTGTGGCTGTTAATTAGACTGGATTTCAGATGCTAACTTCACCAGCTTGAAAGGCTGATACTTTGCTGACCTTTTAATACCAGGAGTGAGATTTTCATGGTACCTTAAAACAAAAAAACACTATTACACTACTGGACAGAATGATATAAAGGAATTAACTGCCACCAGTTGGGTAGCATAACATCACCCATAACAATGAAAGAGAATGTGCTAAATGTTTGAGAAAGAGTGCATGCATGTGTGTGCCTGTATGTGTGCACTGCCATATATAGTAACACAAAACAGATCATGTAAATCCTCACAGACTACTCTGGAAATGTGTCTCAAACACCTGGAATGTTTTGTTACTAAAATATTTCCTTTTTTTTTCATACATTTTCTGAAAATATATTGGAGAGCGAGGAAATATGTTGGCCTCATCTGACCCAAAATGTGTAAATTCTTTAGTTGTGCAATAGGTGAAAAGTCTATATTTGTGTGTGCACATGTTAGAGCAGAGTCTGGCATGAATCTATACAAGATCCATAGTGCTGTCCTCTGACTCATATCAAGGCCACAAGACCAACACATAAAAAGACTGAGGTTGGCACTGTAGCCACAGAGATCCGGAGAGAAGTACTCTGAGAGCAGGAACTCCGTGGCCAGCTATCAAGAGGATTTTGATTAAAAAGCACTTTATGTAACATCTCCCACACACTGATAAATGTTCAGCTTTAAAAGCTCTCCAGGAATGAATTCCCTCTAATAATGTTTGTTTATTTTTATCTTGTTTAAAAGCAAACCTCTATTATACATCTGCCAAAGGAAGGGAGAATATTTAGTCCACTTGTTTGTGGCTTTAGGATTTGATGAAGGGCTTTAAAGGAAACTTGAAAGCTAAGTTGCTCTTGACATTTTGATTTTCCCTGTATTTAATATATTTCATATTTTTGTAAAGACTTGGTGATACGAGACACTTTTTTAACTGTCTTCTGACATCTTGGAGACTTCATATGGGTTTCTGGTGAGCCCATAATGTATAACTGACAGACATTGACTGGGCAATACTGTAGTTTTGAATATTAGTTTAGAGATCATTCTTGCAGACAGTAGTCAGGATATTTTAGTGAATCCTCAGAGAGAGGAATTTTGTATATGTTATATATTTTGCCTTCAAGCAATCTTCAGTAAAAATCTCCAATCTTCCATAGTTTTACATCTTTGTGGTACCACATCACTGTGGGAAAGCATGCTTTCTAGATATTACTAGTACAAACTTTGGCATAAACTAATCTAGAGGAAAGAAAGCAAGATTACATGTCAGAAGGGCTGAGGAGAGAAGCAAACACCAAGATCAGGGGTGGCCAACCTGTGGCTCCGGAGCCACATGCGGCTTTTCATAAGTTAATATGTGGCTCCTTGCATAGGAACTTACTCTGGGGCTGGAGATACAGTTGCTAACTTTCCAGTGTGCTGGGGAGTGCTCAGTGCTCAACCTCCTGCTCTGCCCCAGGACCTGCCCCCTCTCCACCCCTTCCCCCAAGCCTGCCATGCCCTCGCTCTCTCTCCTCCCCACCAGAGCCTCCTACACACCGCATAACAGCTGATCGCAGTGGGCAGGAAGTGTGGGGAAGGAGTGGGAGACACTGACTGGTGAGGCTGCCAGAGGGCAGGAGGTGCTGCAGGTTGGACTAGGGGGAGCTGATGGGAGGCTGCTGACATATTAGTATGGGTCTTTGGCAATGTACATTGGGAAATTCTGGCTCCTTCTCAGGCTCAGGTTGGCCACCACTGACCAAGTTGAAGACACCTCGAGGTAACCATTTAGTTTATGGGACACCTGGCCCTTTGGCTTCATTAACCTCTATAGCCCTTGCTCAGCAAGCACTGACTTCTTAGTGAGGTACTGAATACATTTACAAGAGCTTCTCACCTTCCAAAAGGCTCTTGATCTTAACCCCATGGAGTGGACACAGAGCCCCTTGGAAACCTAATCCACACTGGGCCCAGCCATGATCAGGCTAGGATGGCATGGTACTGAAGTGTTTTATATTGGATTATGGGATGCTTATGTACCTTACTCCCACATATGTAGGGTTGATTATACAAGCATTGCTATTTAGGACTCAGTTTAATCTTCTGAATAATATACTACCAGTCTTCAGACTTTCTACAACACTTACAAAACTTTATTATTATTATTTATTGTTATTTATTAATAATAAATTATTACTTTATCATTATTATTTGTAATATAGAATGTAGTGAAGGCTGAGTCTGCAAAGTCTTTATGAGCAGATTGGTTTAAGGTCATTAGGATGGTTAGTGGGAAGTTATGGTTTAACATATCTCCAGTATGCTGATGACACCAGATTTGTATGTCTTTGTCCAGCCCCAGATGATGCAGTCAGGTATCTTCCTCAGTTTCTGTCTGAGACTGGGGTATCCATGAAAGCAGCTTGGCTGAGGGTCTATCCGAGTTGATAATGGCTGGCTGGGGGTAACAACTGGAGCATATTGAGGGGAGGGATAGCTCAGTGGTTTGTGCATTGGCCTGCTAAACCCAGGGTTGGGAGCTCAATCCTTGAGGGGGCCACTTAAGAATATAGGGCAAAAATCTGTCTGGGCATTGACCCTGCTTTGAGCAGGGGGTTGGACTAGATGACCTCCTGAGGTCCCTTCCAAGGCTGATATTCTATGATAGGACAAAGATTGTAGCTATGCCATAGATTGAAGGGTTATGTGCCCTGTTTGTCACTTCACAGCCTGGGAGTCCTGTTAGCTACTCTGTTGCCTTTTGATCATCAGATAACAACAGGGACTAGGATAACCTTTTTTCCCCATCAGTGTTAGGTTAGAAGTTTGACATTTTTACTTGGATACAGTGACCTTGCTACTGGGATCCATGTCTTTATCACATCGAGATTACATTACTGTAATGTGCTATAATTGGAACTACTTTCTCAATCCACTCAGAAATTGAAACTAGAGCTGAATGTGGTGGCCCATTTTTTACATGGAGTACTGTAACACCATTACTTTGTGCTCTGCATTGGCTACTTCCTGGTTTCTAGGCAGAGATTAAAGTGATTAAACCTGCAAACCCTGTATTGGTTGAGACAAGTGTACCTGAGACAGCACCTCTGCCCCAATACAGTACTGTTGTGATTATCTAAGCACTCAAGATGAAGCGCTCTTGCTTTAAAAGAGATGGGGCTACAGATGAAATTTTTCCATGAACTCCCCCACTTGCTCTAAAGGAGCCTGTGTCTATTGAATTTCAGGGAATACTTCAAAGTCCATATATCTGAATGGGCCAATGGAGAGAGATAAATTGTGTGTGTCCAGAGGGGGAGAAGTGGGGATGTTTTATCCTATGCTTGGATGAATTTTTGCTTTTTGTGTTAGGTGGGAGCTGTCATGGTTTGTTCCCATTTTTAGTCTGTTATAGGTTTTGTTCATAATGATCTATCGAGGTGCCAAGAGCAAGTAACGTGCAAAGATTATCAGGGAGCTTTACAACATCACCACAGCCTTGATCTGTACCAAATCCGATAGTCCAGTCCTAGATCCCTCTAGCTTGTGCCAAACTCCAGTAGTTCAGCATGGACCTACTATTGCAATCAATGTATATAGAAAGCAAAAGATCTCACAAGATACATATCTTGAGGAATCTTAGAATTAAATAGTTTATTCCTTTTTTTTACTACATTGTTGTTCTTCCCTTTATTGTTGAGGGGAATTCTCAATAGTTATTTAGGGGCCAGTTCAAATACAAGCAGCATTGTGAATTTGACTTGCATGATACATGTTTCTTCCATGGCCCAGTAACCTCAGTTAGGTTTCATACAATATGTAGTCACTAAACATACTGATATATTGTAGTCCAACCTGATTAATCCACTATAAATCAAGCTGCAAAATCCATTCTGATGTAGATTAAAAAATTCAAATAGTCAATTTCAGATTAGCAAATTAATGGTTCATGTACAGTTGTGACCTGTGTGATTTATCATTACCTTGAAATGCTGCATGGTATTCTGAAGTAACTATGTGGTAACAATGCACAAATTCCAATGCAAATAAAGGTGCAGTAACTACTCAGTGATTGCTTATGTCTCTCTATAAATAAACCTGGTCTACTTAGTAAACTTGATTACTTCTCATGTTATTGCATAAGAAACTGGTAAAGAAACTGTCAGCACCGTCTGTTTAAGGAGAAGTGTTACCACAGTATGTAACCTTTGGACACTCAAAAAATGCTTGTGAAGTAAGAACATCTTGGTAGGGTTTAACTACATTAAAAAAAAAGAGAGAGAGAGATCATGTATTAAGAAAACAATGTCTGGTGATGGTAACCCCTTTCTGATTTTCTAAATTAGCCTCTCTCCAAACAGGCTCATATCTTAGGAAATGCCTGCAATTAGTAGAATATCTAAAGAAAATACACACAAATAGCAATAAGAATATTATTATCATAGCAGTTCCCAGTAGTGCCGCTATCATTAAAGGTCTATTTGTATTTTCATTATCAAACCCTTGTTTTCAGATTTGCTCTTTACATGACTATAAAAATTTGAACTGTGCAGAAATCTTGGCAGACATGCCATGCAGAAATCTTGAGGCTGATAACACATTTGTTTTAAACGCTTTAAAAATAATGGCTTGATACTTATCACCAAAAAGCTCTGTTTTGAGTATATACTATTCATGTACGGCTTCTGAACTGTGCATTTCTTTGTATAAGAGGCAATGCTTATAACATGTGAATAGTCTAAACCTTTTTTCTCTTTTTGGGTAGGCATATAAATAGAATCGCAATAATTCCCATTCATGACTTGGGGTTTTGCTACCATTGCACAGGCCAAAGTCAGCTGGCATACCTGTGGAATAAGGTACAACTCTGTGGCTTAAATTCTGGCCCATTGAGGCCAATGAGAGTTTTGCCAATGGAGTCAGGACTTCACTCCCTGTGAGTAAGGTTAGTAGTATTGTGTCACTGGAGATGAGCTGATAATGACTGAATTTTCCAAACTCACTTATGCAGAATGCAATAGATAACACTGGTCTACAATTTTTGAGAAGTCGTCGGCTTCAGAGATAAAATGTAATATTTATTATGTATTTTTATGTGCTGAATTCAAATATGACAATTAAAACAACTGATTGGCTACTGTTTCTAAGATATTTAAGTTTTTACATTTTATGTCTATGTATATTGTGTAGATAGTAGAGTTTTAATCATAAATTGTAAACCTAGGTCTTTTCATGTGTTTATGGTTGCTTTACATGATAATATTTCACCTGTCCTGTTTATGTAACACTTTAAAAATCAGCAAAAGGGTTATATAAATAAAATTTATTATGAAACAAAAGGCAAAAAACTTTTATGTACATAGTTTAGTCCTATTCAGTGTCTACTCGGCGCTTCTTGGCTTGTCTCTTGTATTCATTAAATGGAGCATCTCTTGTCACTGTCCAGCAATAGACTGCAAGCATTGATGGGCTCCATTTGTCCTGATAGCCTGCCAGGAGATTCCACTGCTGGAGTCTGGAGCCCAACAGCTCTGCCTTACTCTTGGGTAGTTCCAAATCCCTGACAAGGTCATTCAGTTCACCTTGTGTTATGAGGTGTGGTTCAGAGGAGGAGGATGGGAGAAAATGTGGGTCCTGTGACATTGATGGTTCAGGACCAGAAGTTTCATCCTCTTCCTCTTCCTCATCTGACTCAAGTGAGAATGATTCTGGTGCATCAGGAACCAGCAGTCCTTCTCCGTGGGGTACTGGGCATATAGCAGATGGAATGTTTGGATAATGCACAGTCCACTTTTTCTTCTTTGACACACCTTTCCCAACTGGAGGCACCATGCAGAAGTAACAATTGCTGGTATGATCTGTTGGCTCTGTCCAAATCATTGGCACTGCAAAAGGCATAGATTTCCTTTTCCTGTTCAACCACTGGCAAAGATTTGTTGCACAAGTGTTGCAGCATATGTGTGTGGCCCACTTCTTGTCCTGATCTCCAATTTTGCAGCCAAAATAAAAGGGATAGGCTTTCTTAACCATAGTGGTTATACTGTGCTTTTGTGATGCAAAAGTCACTTCACCACAAACATAGCAGAAGTTATCTGCACTGTTCACACAAGTACGAGACATCTCTGCTCACTTTGGCTAAACAGAAATGTGTCCCTTTGCAAAATCAAACACTGACAAATAAGAGAGCACGACACTGTATGATTTCTAGAGCTGATATAGGGCAATTTGTTCAGCAGAGTGATGTAAGCGTCGTTATGATTGCATCATCCATGACTTCTAGGAATAACACAATACAATTCATATAATGTATGACGCAATACCAGCTTCAGATTGCATCATTCATTGTTTTTCCTAAAAAGCAAGTACTGTCCAAACCCAGTCATAGATTTATTCATAGATCCAGTCAAAGATGTATTTTAGTCATTTCTGGTTTAAATTGAGATCCCTTCCCTTTATAACTCACTTATCCTCTGCCATTCCCAAGTCAAGGGTCGTATATACTGACCCAATAGCATATCTTGAAAACTAGAGCCAATCAACAATTTTAAGCATCATTTTCGTTCTCAGTGACCCAGAATTAGTAAAGTTGGACTACATTTATTTCAGAAGCATTTTGGCTGTAGAGCAGTGTAAGCATACAAAATGCATCACAAAGAGGACATTGATAATTTATTCAGCACATATAATATAACTGAAATTAATTATAATATTTCATCATATACTAGTCAAAGATCTTCAATATAGTTAGTAAAAGTATTGAAGTAACATTACATATTTGCTGGAACTTGACAAAGACCACTTTTGAGTCTAAGTTATGAGGAATGCAGATTGTGTATGTATATGTAATATTTGTGAATGAAATGTATTATGGCTGTTCATTGGTTTATGGTTTCAGTGCAGAACCTGTGGTTGAACGTCTATTTCACAAAAGACAAGTTCACCACTGATATCCTTGTTAACAGTTTCATTAAGGAAGCTAAGGATTGAATAGGTCGCAACCATAGCAGTGATCCTTCCAATCTGAGGAAGAAGCATATTGACAAGGCAGTGAGGGGAAGCATGTCCTGCAATTGCTTACCTCAGCTGTGGATACAAAGAGCATTTTAGTCACTAAGGCAGCCAGCTTGGTGCCTTTCATGACAACTGAATTCGCTATGGTTAGTTGAGTTCCTAAGGTCCCTACTTGATTTAGGCAAAACATCATTTCTTCCACATAGTTCTAGAGTCCCTGAATGCATTCATAGTAAAACAGTTCAATTTCAAATATCCCTGAGCTTGAAATGTTCAAAGACAGCTTGACAGGGACTCAGAAGGTAGCTGATAATGCTGCCTTAGTTAGAGTGGAGTAGTCTCCAGGAACAGCAAACAGAACCACTCATATGTCAGGCTATATATTAATGTGAGATTTTAACTCCTCCTACGTCGGTGCACAGGAGGAGTACGAGGAGAGAGTATAAAGCAAACCCTTTGCACTGGCTACCTGTATCACCAGTTGCAGCATGGAGGGGAAAGCAGCCTCCATTAGCTGCAACTTCCTCTTCTGTGCAGGTAGGCCAGGAATGGGTGGAGTCTTGACTATGCTTCCCCAGCTCACTGGCCAGCTCACCTGCGTTGAATGGAAAAGGAATCACAAGGTATAGTGCTGGTACGGATTTATTAATCTCCCTGTCCCCACACCTTTGCAGTAAAGGTACCAGTGACCAGGTTGTGACTGTATGTGGCAAAGCTACAGTTTTATATATAGAGAATGTGCACAGAGGTTTGCTAGAAATGCTGCCGTAAATCAGTGCCAACTCTAAACATAGTTATCAATAGCAAACAGCAATTTGAGAACTGTCTTTGGAGTTAACATGGGTTGTTCTGCATCCTTTCCCACTATGCATAGTCACAGCTCTTGTGATAGTACGCAGGTCTGCCCTGTTTTGTTATGTAATTATATGAAACTATGCAAATACCCTCAAAATGCAAGTTTGTATTTTGTCTGAATATGACCTCTTTAAGTTAATTTTTATGCATCAAAGCTATTTGACATTTACCAAAACAAATTCAAATCTCTTGGAGAGATTTTTATGACAAAAACACCATTGATCTGACAGCTTGTTCTCTAGGGAAGGCATAGTGCGGCTGGCATTAAAGACTTAATGCTTCTAAAGTTCTCCTTTACTACTAGTCCCAAGGTATAGTGTCTGGGCCTGGGCAAAACAAGCTGCCATGGTGGCAGCTGGGAGTTTGACAGTGGTATGAAGAATTGCAACTGTTGATCAGTGAGTTGTTACACTGTTGATGACAGCATTGCAAATTAATTCTGAAATTAACTGAGGGGACAAGAAGAGGTGCTACTGTTTATCTGAAAGAAGAGCAGTGTAGAAATTACCAGTGAAGTTGAGTAGAAATTGTTCTGTAAATTCTGCGTAGCAGGTGGATATATTTATAAAATGTGGATGTCTTTGGAAATCTGCATTCACCTAAAGAAACCTAGTGGCTGAAAGAGATGAGTAATAAGAGTTATAGTTGAATGGTTTTTTGGTTCTTTATTGTTTTTGTGAATGATTTATTGCACCTATTGCATCTTAGAGATGAGGCATTAGTAAACTGATATTTCTTTTCTATTCTTAAAATAAACTGTTATTTTGCAAAACGAAATAATTTCTCACATACCAGGCATTTCTACTCTTTGTTAGATATTATTCAGCTTAGAGTATTTCCAAATACTCAATGTTATTGCATCTACGTGTGCAGAATGCTGTATACTTAAAATCTTAGGTATCATTCACTGGTTTGTAGTAGCCATTAACATATGCTTTTCCCATGGTTTGTGTACTTATTCTAAGCATGTGCCTTTTACAATGCAGAACACAAGAGACTTGTTTTGGAAGATTAATGAAGGTCACCAAAATTCTCAAAAGTATTCTGATAATTAAGGCTTTGTTTATCAAAAACAAGTTATATTAAGAGCAAAAAGATTCATGGTAATTATTCATAATCTTAACAATTCAAGTGTAGCCACCTCATTTGTGCATTTAATTCTTCTTGTTAATGTTTTGCATAAATCTGCATAATTACTTGAGTTGCCTGTTGTAATTTTGACAGCTACTCAGTTCATGTGCACTAAAGTATATCAAAAGCTTGATGTGCTGAATATTTATAATTGTACGTATGTTCTTGGGATAATATTTTTTCAACAATATTTTTAGTTTTTGTAAAATTGACATGGTATACTTGGAAAGATTGCCAAACATAGATCTCCATAATAGGGAGCACATGACGGAAATAGAACAACATTTAAAGGTACAGTACCAGTTTTTTGAAGTATTTTACAGAAAATACATATGATTTATGCACATTAAATGTTTCTGATAATACTCCATTGTCTGAATTATACTTAATAAGTATGAACCTAGCGTTTTTTTCTGAATATTTTCTGCATGTGTATGGTATAGCCTGCTCTCTAGATTTATACACAGGTGCACATCAAATGGTACAAGGGGGTAAAAAGCACAACATTAGTATTGTATAGCATTATACAAAAGCTAGCCTTACTGTTATACAGACTACGTCATTGTGTTGCTCCCCTTGGAGATGTGGTGGGGTGCAAGAACTGTCTGTGATTTAAGGTAAACTCCCTCTCCAAAAAGAAACTCAATCCAAACCAAAACAAAACAAAAATCCTTAGTTTCCCAGATGATCCTCAACATTAACATTTTCCAGTGATTGGGAAAATAAGAACCACCTTTTTCAGATCAATGGATGATATATAGAAATAATAAAAATAAGAGAGATCAATCAATAAAGTTGTATTATCCTCCCACCAACCTATTGGGAAAGAAAGGACTTTGTAGCCTGAGGATGTGCTAATGACCTCTTCTGTATAAGCGGTAAACATAAGATTTCACAAAGACAGCAGGTGCTGTGGCTATTTGTAAACATCATTTTGTTGGTGGACTATAAAGGCATTTAAAACCTCATTACCACAAAAAGTTTTCAGTGTGTCTGATGATTATGTCTGGCACAAGGTAGTGTGAGCTTCCAGTCAGCTGAAATCACACAGTCTCTTTTCAAATGTGTTTTTTTTTGTTTTATTGTTGTTGCTTTTGTTTTTTGTTTTGTTTTTTAAAGTAAGAAATAAGATTAATCTGAAAATCCTGCCAGGAAAAAAATAAAATTCACTTCAAGTTCAGTTATTTTACAGTAAAAGATGATGTTTTTTTCTTTGTGTTTTTTAAAGACAGTTTCCTTTATTTCTGAAAGACTGGCTTTGGCCATGCCATCATACTTTCTTTCATTTAAAACACTGAAGTGTACGTAGAGTGTTTTCAAAATTTGTCCTTTGTTATGCATGCTGATGTCAGTAAGAAAATTCTTTGTGTTGCACTTAAGGAATACTATTCAAATCATATATGTTTGTATTTAGAAACCTACACTACAAAATGATATTTTGACCTTACCAAACTGGTAGTTTGCATTGTAAAAGATATATTTACACTGATTAGCTCTGTAATACCAAGTTTCACATTTTCAACTTAATGACTTTGCTTAAAGGGAGTGAGAGAGGAGAGGAAAGAAGGGAGATAGGGAAACCTATTTCATCCATTAAAATCTTCTTGTAAATAGGAAATAAATTAAACACACAAAATACTCTTACCTCATGAGAGAAGAAAACAAATATATTCAAATAGTATCAAAAGCAGAAGTGAAATTGTCCTCTTTGATTTTGATGTAACTGCATAGATTTCTTCTCTGTTCACAGAGGGGATACTGTAGATTAATTTTGAACACTTAAAATATTAAAAATATGGGGCAGCATTTTGTCGCTCCAAGGGTTTAACACTGAAGGAGGAGGGAGAAAGGTAGGGGGAAGTATAAACTGGGCGTATTATATTCAAAATATATCTGGGGTTGATTTAAGAGTAAAAGAATGAAAAGTGCAATTGTCATGCACTGCTATCTTTCACTTTAATGAGTAAATGAAAAATTAAAAGGTTGTTATATTTAGAAATAGCTGGAGCCATACACTGGATGTATGTTGCACACAGTGGGGAACAAACATAAAAAATGAGGGGGGAAAACCATCCACATTGCAGCTATATGCATTAATTAAAAGAAGTTTGTTAAACTAAATTTGAAAAAAAAACTTCTTTAATTGTGTTTACCCAAAAGCCTTTTCTTCCTAATTTAAATAGCATAAACATCTGGACTAAAGCAATATTAGAATCATGGCAGTAGTCAAGCAAATCTTGTGGAAAATAATGAAATTAGATCCCTGGTGTTGTGACAGAGTAAGGGCAGGATACATCAGTTCGATGTTAATAAAATTTCCATGAATGACTGAATACAATTAAGAAATTGTCAGTTGCGGCAATGAACTTTTGTAGCTCATAGATGTTTGCATCATTTGATTATGCTGGCAATTTAAAATTGTTTGTTAGTGTCTGTGTTGGGATATTAATTATGACCTTTATTACAGCCCACAATTAAACTAGTCTTATAGCGGCACACAGACTGTGTTGTGATAGTGAAGGATCTGAACTGTTTCGAATGGGGTCTTGCTATATTCAGACCATTCACTGATCTTTCAAACTAGAAATTATTTGAAATGATCGAGTACTTTAAAAACCAATAGAACTGGGTTGAGTAAGCCCTTTAATACAGAAATTTCTTTTTAATAGTGTTTTAACAGTTTCAATTGCTAAGAACATCTGTAAAACTGTTTTAAAAAGAGAGAGAGAGTGAAAGAAAATGCATTTTTAACTGAGACTCAAAGATAAGCTTTCTCCTGTTTCAGGAAGAGAAAACAATTATTCACTGGTTAATTAGCTGTAAACAACTTTTTAAAGACACATCCATTTTATATGTAATGATTTGAAAAAAGCTTTAGTGGTATTTGTGCTAATGCATAATTATTAGTACTTGCTAAAAAGATTAACAGTACTTAGATGACCACCACTGTTGAGAAATATCAGTCCAGAGATAATATTAACATCAGGAAGGAATGTGTAGTGATCAGTCAGATGTATTACTGCACCCTTTTTGTAGTGCCAATGAACAAATCACACTTTCAAAACAAAGCATTTCAAACTGAAGTCATACAGTTTTTTATCTTTAATATTTCTATGATACTTGAAGAAAATACCTCACAGCTAAAGTATTTATATTCCCAGTGGATGACACAGTTGCTGTGAGCTTTTTAAGCTCTGTGGGCATATTTGTCCTTTTGGGTTTTTTTGTTTTTGTTTTTGTTTTTGGTAGCAGTAGTCGTTGTACAATGATCATTGCACTGAGGGGTAACTTTATTACACAGATGTACTGAAGGCATTCTAAATATTGTACCTATTTTATTATGACAATGTAAAGTCTTATTTATTTGTGTGTGTGTGTGTGTATATATATATATATATATAGCCATTTATTTACTGGATAATTGTTTATCATTGTTAACATATAAATGAAAAGTATATTTAAGAATAATATTTTTAAAGATTTCAAGATCATTTACATAGGTAAACAGAAAAGTTAGACTTTACAAATTATCTAATTCATTGCATATTACTAACAAAACATGAGATTAATAATATTGAAATGTGTGTTGACATTTGCATTTGTTTAACAAAAAGGGGCTTGGTAATGAATTCTAAAATTACACTGGAAGAGACTATTTGGGGCCCACTGTTGGAAGGATTTAAGCAATGGAGTAACTTAATTCCTTTAAGTCATTCTCGAGTTTTGATTGTTAAGGTATGTCATTTTTTGGCATAATGCTACAGAAGTCATTGGGCTCATGAGACACTATTAGAGATTGACTGGTTCTGTTAAAAAGTTCCATATCTAATCAAATAACGTGGGTTCCTCAGAAAGTTGGTAGTCAGTGTGCCAACTCCCAATTATATTTGTTGAATTTGTTAATTTTTCAGAGCCATTTTTGAAGTGAATGTAGAGAAAAGTACAGTATTGACAGTCCTGGAGGCTGATGTTTTCTTACTACAGAAACAAGAGAGACAGCATGACTAGGATTGCTGCTACAAGTTTTCTGTACATACTGTCCAAGCAATGGTGCTTCAGGCCTGACCTGAAAGAATCAACCCAAGGGGCTAGAGGGCTATTCAGTCTCCATGTTTATTAAATTTGGCTGTTTTTCAAAAGCTGCCAGTAAGAGAATTAACTCCTGGCAGTTGTGCAGTGGGTTTTGTGATGCAGATTCAAACACTGTTCAACAATTTCTGATATTTTAAACAACACAAATGCTGCCCAATTTGCTTTTTTATGAAGTTGGAATAACAGTATTGCACTGTGATGCTGATGAAGCAACATCACACTGGTGACTCTGACATTATAGTTCACTGGGCATTTTCAATGCACTGCAGTATATTAAACTTAAGCAAAAAGAATCACATTTTCATTCCTCATATTTTCTTTAAAACCCATCATTTTGGATGGTTGGGCCATCTGACATAGAGGTTCCTCTGGAAGGGAGGCCAACTGTAACTATTGTTTTAGTTAGCTGACAAGGAAATTATTGTATTTGAAGGGATTTGTGTATTTAAGCATAGATGATTACTTAGAAGTGTTGGTTGTTGCGAAATGGAAACCTTGTAGCTCAATTTACTAATTTATTTTGTGATCTGTGACTAAACTGAGTAAACGTAAATAGCACCAGCCTCTTTACGTTTTATCACTGGATCAATTTACTGATGGGAGAATCAGAGTCACTAAACAGTTCAGCACTCTTGTAATTTCTGAGTATTGAGCCACTAAAAGCACCTAAAGAGAAGACTATAGAAAAAGAGTAGAGCTTGATATAAAGAGGTTTAAATGAAATTCAGATATTTATTTATTTTTTGGTTTGGAATGAATAGGCAAGGCTTAGCTTTATTGTCCATTTTGGTTACAAAAGCTATTCTGTTTCCCGTCACATGTGGCAATAGGACATGCATGGTATGCTCACTTGTAGGAGAAAATAATTGGTAAAATTTCAGGTAAATGCTGAAGCTTAAAGAGACATAGTCAAGTTAGTTTGATTAAATTTATTTTTACTCTTCATTGTGTAATATACTTTATGAGAAGGTTGAAGAATTTCTTTCAATTCTACTTTTATCTTTTCCATTATTTTTTAATTGTTTCCCCATGTTTCTAGGTTAAAAGTATCATGACTGTTTATTTGCTATTTACTTGTGAGCCAGCCTTATCAGCGATTCAGCACAATTCTGGGAATAATATTAGGACGTGATTCTGCTCCTGTTGAAATCAACCAGTTGGAATTCTGCCATTGACTTCTGTGGGGTCGATTGTTACCTAACTATTACTGCATATCCCCCCAGAGAGAGCGCAAGTCCACAAGTGGGGTTTCTAGGACTAAGCATTTGAGGTGGCAGATGGATTGGCAAAAATTGCCTCTGGGGGTGGGAAATGGCAAGAATCACCCCACCCCTCCATCTTCTGAAGAAACTGCTCAGTTAAAACATTAAAGATTGCTTTGTAATTTGATACGTTTTCATATTTTAAAATTTCATTTGATCTTTTAGCCCCTGAATTTCCACCATGTTATTAATGTTGATAAAATCAACCACATAGTAAGCAGTATGGGATATCTCAACTGAGCCTGCAGCTGAGCTGACAAAAGTTATTTCAACAGGGAGCAACATGCTACTCTATCCGAAAATACAAATGCCCTTACCTCTTCATCACCTCAGTGGGCATTCCTCTGATGTCCTAGAAACACTGTTGTTGTGTAGGCCATATATAAACAATGTTTTTTGTTTTGTTTCTGTAATTTCTTCAATTAAATGGTGATGTTTTATTTTATTAAAGATATATTTATAATCATGTGGTCAGTCCCCACCAGAATACAATTTAAATATGCTAAATATTGGCCTAAACTATTTGATTATTATTCCTTTTAAAAGATTATGGGCTGAAGAAATTTTTGGGTGAAATTAGCTACCATGGTCTAATGTCTTCTCAAAGTATGTGTGATCTGCACAAAAAGTATCTGTTAAGTGCTTGTAATTCTCAATTTTTATTATTTCTGTTCAGGTCCGCTGACAGTCCCCAGGGCAGAATAGTCCATGGGCCACCACTGGTGCCCAGCGAGCTGCCGGCTGCATTGATGAGCACGCTGTTCCGTCACGGCCAGGGCCTCCACATGCCCATCCTGCTGCCTTTGCCACCTCCGGTATCACCCCTTCCCCTCCAGCATGTTCTGTCAATCTCCCTGGTGGGCAGGAGTCCAAGCAGGGAGCAGGAGGGAACTCCTTTTAACCCCAGCCCCTCCTGGTCGCTACTCTGCAGCCCTACCCGGTAGCTCCCTGAGAGAGCCTGGCTGGAGAGGAGGCGGCTTCCGCTCCCCACCTGGCTCAGCTGCCGGGGACCATGGCACCAAGCCCGGGCAGGGAGCAGAAGTCACATTCTCAGCCATGGTCTCTCAGGCAGCTGCCGCGCAGCATTGCAGAGCAGCTGGTCCCGCCCCTTCCACTCCCTGCATCTGAGTCATGTGTCACCCAAGCCCACCCCTGCCTCTTCGCACCCTCTGCTCCTCCTCCTCCCCCCAAGGGCTCTGGCATGCCACCAAACAGCTGACATTGGTGGGAGGGAAGAACTGGGGAGGGTGTTCAGGGATGAGCTGATTGGCGGGGCCCGCCGGTGGCGGGAGGAGGGGCCCACTGGGGGGTGCTCAGCACCCACTCAGCACCTATGTCTAGGAGCCCTGCAGCCCACCTGGCTGATTTAAAAGGGCCTGGGCGTCCCAGCTGCTGCTACTGTAGCAGCGGCCAAGGGCCCTGGGTCCCTTTAAATCACCTGGGCTCGTAGGCAATTGTACTCTTTGTCCCCCCATGTCAGCAGCAGGCCTGTTTGTGTTACAGCAGTGCTCACAGTTATGTTAGGAACTTCCTAAACATGTAGCAAGGTACAGTCCCAGACCCAAAGTATGCACTTTCTAAGATGTGACACAAAATGGTGAGGGGAAAAGTATTAAACATCAGCAGCTGACCTGCTGTGTTCAGATTTGGTCTGAATGCCAGTGAAGCCAATTGTTCTCAGTCACAGTGGAAGTCGGTGACAGAGCTGGGTGGGGCTAAAATCCAGATATCATGACGCTGTCTTGTGTCTTACCAACAAGAAAATCCTTCCTCCATGAAGCAGGAAGTAATAAAAATATCTATCCACCTTTTAGACATCTAAAGCATAATATGGTGTATTTTTATTGATTTATTTTTGTAATTTGAGGAGGAAGTCAAATCAAAATGCCATAGTTTAAAAATAAGTTGCTCTTTTTTTTTTCTTGAGGCAATCAAACCAACAAACCTGACCATTGTGAATCTGAGGGATCTGTTTCTCAATAATACCATGCATTCACAAAAGTAGTATTATTGTTTATTTGTGTATTAATTTGTTTTATGGTAGCGCCTAGAGGCACTGTTGCCATGAAGGATATATTTAAATTTGAGACATTAAAGTTTCTCAGAGAAAAAGTTGCCCAGAATTCTCAGAAATATTTGGTAAGACTGTGCTCCTGTCATTGCAGTACCACTTTCAGTAATTGTACATGCAAATTATTTGTGTGGGATCACCCACGTACAGTTCTATGTGTGCAACAGTTAAAAAAAATCTGCACACAAAGGAAATATTTACCCACTGGATCTCTTTATGTCTGCTTTGAATTGGTGATGTTGGTCCCCACTCTTGGAACATGTATTTTTAACATTAGCTATGGATGCCTCATCTGCTCCTCCAGGCTCCTACCCTCAGAGCTAAGTGTTTCCTTCCTCATTGCCACCTAGCTGAGTGCAGGCCCAGAACACTCACCTTCTGTAGCCCTGCAACCTTCTCCTCCAGCTGGCCCTGACACCACCTTCCATCCAGCTCCTGCAGTCTGCCAGGGAAAGGTCAAATATCTCAGCATCTCTGCCGACCCATTCTGTAAGAAAAGGAAGGGGATAATATAGCACTACCAATCCCTTCATGGTGAGTGGGGAACCAAGCAGAATAGGCAGGAGTAGAGTGAGGTACATATCATTAAGGGAACGTGTGGAGCTGGGCTGAAGCAATAATGTTGCGTCAACTGTTGTAGTTTTGGAGAGATACTGCTGAAAGGTAATAGACCGGAGGAAGCAGAGAATATAAATTGAGGAATTTGTGAGTGGGGGTTAAAGAAAGAGGTAATTATGATACAGCAACTCCTCACTTAAAGTCATCACAATTAAAGTTGTTTCATTATTAAGTCACTGTTCTATTAAGGAACATGCTCATTTAAAGTTGCACAATGTTCTGATACCTTCCACCAACCACGCCAGCACCTGTCGGCGGTCCCCACAGATCAGATCGTGGCATGCAGGGAAGCTAGAAGGGAAGGAGGAAGGAGTGAGGACCTGGCATGCTCGGGGGTGGAATTGGGTGGGAAGAGGTGGGGCGGGGCCTTGGAGGAAGGGGTGGGGTATGGGCAGGGCCTGGGACAGAGCCGGCGCCTGTGGCCCGAGAAGCGTATGGCTTTCTCCAGCTGTGCAGGGATCTAGAGGCTCAGTGCCTCTGTGTTCTTTTTCCCAAGCATACCATGCAACCTGCCAGTTTGGTTTGGAGATGACTGGTCTCCCCAGCACCCTGGGGGAGGGGCTGCATTCAGTGGCTAACTGGAGCCTAACCCCCCCCCATTTACATTAATTCTTATGGGGAAATTGGATTCACTTACCATCATTTCGCTTAAAGTCACATTTTCCATGAACATAACTATGTTAAGTGAGGAGTTACTCTAGTCAAAGCACAAGAGGATTAAAGCCTGAGTAAGGGTTGGATCAGTTGGGACAGAAAGGAATAAGCACATTTTTTAGATGTTCTAGAGATGCAAAAAAGCAGGGTTTATTAAGAGATGTCTTTGAAGTTTGATTTACCAGGGAAGAGGATGGTTTGGCTGGAGGGATGAACTATACACAGTCAGAGAGAGGAAACTGAGGCAAAAGCAGCACCTGCAATTGGAGAGTAGGGTAGCCGGGTGTCCAGTTTTCGACCAGAGTGCCCGGCTGAAAAGGGACCCTGTCGGCTCTGGTCAGCACTGCTGACTGGACCATTAAAAGTCTGGTCGGTGGCACAGCAGAGCTAGGCAGGCTTCCTGCGGCGTCTTGCGGCTTCCAGAAATGGACAGCATGTCGCTGCAGCCCCTAGGCGGAGGGACAGCCAGGGAGGAACTGCGGCCAATAGGAGCTGTGGGGGTGGCACCTGTGGACGGGGCCAGTGGTGGACAGAGCCCATGCTCATTCTTGCGCGTAGGAGCCACAAGGACATACCAGCTGCTTCTGGGAGCTGCCTGCAGTAAATGCCGTCTGGAGCCTGCACGCTGAACTCCTTCCCACACCCTTGCTCCAGCCTTGAGTCCTTCCTGCACCACAATCCCCTACCCCAGTCCTGAGCCTCTCCCAGAGCCCGCACCCACTCCCACAATCCAACCCCTGCCGCAGCCCTAAGCCCCCTCCCGCACCCAAACTCCCTCCCATAGCCCGCACCCCCTCCTTCACACCAAACCCCTCATCCCCGGCTCCACATCAGATTCTGCACCTCCAGCCGGAGCCCTCACTCCCCAACACCCCAGCACCCTGCCCCAGCCCGGAGCCCCCTCACACACTCCAAACTTCTTGGCCCCAGCCCGGAGCCCTCTCTAACACCCGAAACCTCTCATCCCTAGTACCACCCCAGAGCGCACACCCTCAGCAGGAGCTCTCACCCCATCCCGCACCCCAAACCTCTCTCCCAGCCTGGTGAAAATGAGTGAGTGAGCGAGGGTGGGGAAGAGCAAGTGATGGAGGGAGGGGGGATGGAGTGACTGGGGATGGGATCTCAGGACAGGAGCAGGGCCTCTGAGAAGGGGCAAATCGGGGAGCAGGGCAAAGGTGTTTGGTTTTCTGCAATCAGAAAGTTGGCAACCCTGTTGGAGAGATAAGCAGCCCACTCACAGACATATGCTATAGTAACCTGGTATAGACTACTGTCTCTCAGAGAGTTGGAGGACAGTCTACTGTTAAGAAAAAAAACCTCTAACAAAGGGATCTATAGAAGGAAAAATCAGACAAGAGCCAGGAAATTCAAAATGAAAGCTTACACATTTCCAGCTCGAAACGTTGTGCCCCCCATTCCATAAGCTAAAGATGGAGCATGAACCTTGAATTTTCTTGCTTTTAGCAGTTTATGATAAAAAATGTTATTGAGAAATAGTTTTTATCTGTGCATAACACAGCTTTTGTTTGCCAAAATCTCTGCTCCTAAATGCATTAACTTCAGAAACTAACAATATCAAAGTAAGAAGATTTTTCAACTAAAAAAAGTTATCTTTAAAAGTGATGATTAGCTTTGTACTGTATAATTTCTGGTGAATAATTATTAGAATATTTAATAAACACTGAGCAATCTGTATTGCTCTCTTGCTCTAGCTATTCTATTGTAAGAGAGATTCTTGATTATGTAATTTTAATTAACTCTAGCTGTATTTTACTAAAGTTTGAAGCATTAACATTGGGTATGTAAGCACTGTGACATTCATGTTGCCTGAAAGTAGTAAATAAAACTGTAGGTCAAACTGTATTAATATGTCTTGCCAGTTATTATTACTTCAGCCTTGAATAGCATTTATTCTGTAATTGATGGTTGTCAACCTGTAATTTTCACCTACCATAGTTACGCCTCAAACACTTTGCATTTTTCATTAATTTTTATAGTGTTTATGCCATATATAGTCGTAGCATATAGGAAAACTGGGGGGGAAAGGTAACAATTTACATTTTGTCTGCTTAATATTTTTCTTCAGGAAATCTCTCCAATTGTTTGCCAAGACTCTATATCTATAACATCTCTCTAGATTCAATTCACTGCCCTTTACTTTTCTCTGTTTCATATTTACCTTCTTCCTTTTGGATCTCATCTAATCTGTCTGTGTCTATCTAATCTGTCTATTGTTTCTTTAATACGCTTATCATTGTACTGGCACCTAGCATCTAGGTACCTAAGATATATTGAGAAAGATTAATTCCATCATTAATGGATCAAAACTATGTGCATTGTCCTCATTAACACTGCTTCATGAGTTAAAAAAGCATTGTTGATTGTCTTCCAAGAGTTGTAATGCAGAGCTATGCTTTAGCTTTGTTATTGGGAGAGGGACATTGTAAGGAGTGTACTCTGACACTAACTAGATTTAGACTCTTCTAGATCTCTGATGATACTAAATGCCAATTTTTTTCTTCTTCGTCCCAGCATGAGTTTTACCTTGGGGACCTCCACCTTCCATGCCCCTGTTAATGGAAAAGGATCTCAGCAGTTCATCTTTTTTGCTACTTTTATGCTGATGATAATCAACTGCACATCTTCTAACGTCTTTTACAGCTCTATCTTGTTGACTCTTTTTGCATATCTTAACCCATTAAGCTTGTGTCTTTGTCTCACTTCCTTTGATGAAATAACTCAAAACAGATATACTTATCTCAGGCTAGAGGCCCATTGTCATACAACTCTGTTGCTTTCATCTCCTTTAACTCTCTGTAACTTTAGACTCATCCTTGACCTCAAACTCTTATTTCTATGTTTTGTCTATAATTTGCATGTTGTTACCTTCACGGTATTATTTGTGTATAGCACTGCTTCATCTCCATCTTTGCTGAAATTCTTATCTTCATCTCATAGATTATCAGGGGGTTGGAAGGGACCTTGGGAGATCATCTAGTCCAGCCCCTGCTCTAAGCAGGACAAAGCCCCAAACAGATTTTTTTTTAATATCCTAGTTCCTTAAATGGCCCCCCTCAAGAATTGGGCTCACAACCCTGGGTTTAGCAGACCAGTGCTCAAACCACTGAGCTATTCCTCCCCCCAGCTATTGCCTCTTGCCCTGACTTGCAATTTCTGTTTGTACGGACTTCCCATGATCCATCTCCCCAGACTCCAGTACTTGCAGAAAGCTACATAACTCCTTCCCTATGTACGCAGTGGAGTCTGACTAGCTCATTTCCATATTTTTCAGGATCAAATCCAAAATTGCTGTCTCTGTTTTAAGACCCTTATTGGACTTTCCCTAGCTTACCAAAGATTTTGTGTCTCTGTTCCCTACATCATTCCCACTTCTGAGCTTTGACCTGGCCTAATCTATGTCCTACCACACAGTGATGGTGTGTGAGTCTTCTCCACAATAGCTCCTATTACTAGTAGCAGCTTTCCTATGTCATTCCACCTCATCAACTCTCCACCTCATTTCATATGTCAACTAGAAACAGGTATTTTTTCTCTTGCTTATGGCATATCCCTTGATTTCACTCTTGCTCTACTGTTCCTTAATCCTGTAACTATATTATTTAACTTTTTTAAGTATTTTGGAATGGGGAAGTTTGACAGGTGGTTGCCAAATCTGCACTTGCTAAACCCACTTCACATGTAGAAATTGACACGGTGCAGCTCCACACTTTGGTGCCGAAGTGCTATTTGCATGTGCAGAAACGGGATTTTTGCAATCAGTTTAGGCAAATATTTTTGCAAAGTGGGCTCACAGGTTGTATAAAAGGTGACGTTAAATAAAGTTCCATTGTATTGCTCTAGTGAAGCATGGATGTTCTATTAAAGACCTTGTACAGAGGTTGAATAGCATAACACATAAGATATGCTGTGCTGTACATCATTTAGCCTAGGTTTGTTTCTGTATTTCTTTTTTTGTGACATAGACTTTATGGTGATATAACTATTCAGTGTAGTAGAGAACACTCCTGAAGTATCCTGTGACATGATATGGTTAACTAAGCTTCCCACAGCAAGTTTAAACTCCTTATTAGCTAGCTCTTTTTTTTTTAAGCTTGATTGGGTGCATCTGAAGTTCATTATGACATGTCTTTATATTGCACACAGAAATCAGCACTCAGTCAAATTAAAAGCTGACATTAAAATTATGCCCATCCTTTCACAGTAGAGAAAGCAAAATATCAGTTTACGTACATTTTATTAGGAAAAAAAATCTTTTTGAACATAAATTAATTGATGCCAAAGAGCTAACCTCGTCATTATACCTTAACTAATCTGTTAAACAAATAAAAGTGGGTGAGGCTGTCCCTTTTGTTATTTCTTTATTCTTTCATTTGAAAAAATCAGGATCTCAGGAGAGCATTTTTAACTAAGGGAAGTATAAATGCACAGAATGACTGTTACAAATAATTTCATACAACAGTCAGACAAATTGTGCTGATTGTCTGTATTTCTTTTTTTAAAAACTCTGGCCTGGAGACTAGAGTAAATCACAAAAGTGTTCTCAAGTGAACAGAGATAGATTTCTGGAATACGGTGTGCAATGAAACCACTGACCTCTTATGCAAGGGTTCATGTCTTTTTCTACAGAAACAGATGGGTAATAGCATAATACTGAAATCATGCTCTACATAATATGGACCTAGTGATTGCAGACCTGATTGCTTGCCATATGGTTGCTGAAGGGTTGAAGAGAAAATGGGATGATATGCAAACCCTTAAACGCAACATTTTTATTGAATGGCCATTACATTAAAACCCAAACTCTGCAAATGAAAGCAAGAACTGTGGTGAATAATGATGAAATAACAAAGCAATAAAAGAAGAAACAGAAAAGGAAGTATATGTTTTCAATATGCAAAATAACAGTATGTCTCATTTTTTGTCACTTTGCCTAGTATTATGAGCATTTGGTGTTTGGTTGGTGGGACATTAGTGCCTGCAGGGTAGAAATACTTTGTATTTGGAGCATTGCAGTATTCCCTAGGTCAGATAGAAAATGAATGTAATCACTTGTCTCAAAGGAACTGCATTTGACTTAAGTGATAACTAAAATATGCAACATACCTACAGGAACCACAACATTGAGAGGCCTATGGGAAAGCTGGGCTACTATATGCAGGGCTACTAAAGCTTATTTACCTCTTTTTCCTTCTTTGAATTTTCTTTCTGTCACAGTTTTTACTGCCTCTTCACCACTGGTAAGCTTTAGCTGTATGGTTTTTCAAAGAACCAGAGCCTTAGCCCTCAGATCTCTGCATATGCCCAGCATGAAGAGGCTCCTTTGTAGGGAGGAGAAATGTACATAGCGCTCAGCAATGTGGATCTATCTCAACCACAGTGAGCGGGGCGCTGAGGGATAAGTAGACATGATGTGACCTGGTAAGTGCCATGCTGAGGTATGTAAAATTGGTGTTAGATCGGAATCAGGTCTGGTATCTTTGAGTCATGGGATTGTGCTTAATATGATTTAGGATGTGCCCCAGAATGATGATATCAGAGGCATTTTATTGGGCAAACTCTCAGTTATGAGGCTGTCCATTCATAGAGAAGGGTAGCTCAGTGGCTGAGAGCCTTTTCCACTCCTAGGTATTCAAATCTATGTTAGAGTCCACTAGGGAGATTACAGTTATATAGGAATAAATCTGCAGATTCATCATTGGAATACACTACATATGCATATACTTCCTTTCAGTAGATTGTGCCAGCAATCCAAACAACTCAGAAGTGCCAAATTCCCATGGATGGCTGGGCTGACAGCCTTTTTTGAGTTGCATGATGGACTTGTTTCTTTAAAAAAAAGTTCAAATTAGTCAGAGTGAATTCCCTTACTAACTTGTAAGAGTCCTCACCTCTAAGAGCTACAAAGCGCTGTTGATGTCTAAATCAACAGCACGGAAGAATGAAAACGGAGTTCTTTTAAAATGAATGTGAAATCAGGCAGGCAGGAAATCATGGGTATACAGCTGTTTTAGTAAGTGGAGATATGTATGCATTTTATTTCGAAGGCTCTAGCCTTATCTGGAAAGAAGAAACTGGACACCCATCCCAGCTCTCTGCATAGAAGTCCAGAGCTAGCTTATGTGGCCCAGATAAGATGGTAAGAATAATTTGGCTTGGTAAGGAAGGGATTTATGTAGGTGCAGAACATTGAGAGCGAAAGGGCTGCTCAGCTTATTGTGACACCTACTAGTTTCCTAAGTCAATGGCTTCTGAGTGCCTGATTTCCAGAGTATGACTGACAGCCCCCATTGCACCACCTCCTAAACCGGTATAAAGAAAGGAATGTGAACGTAGGTACCAGCTCACCTTGCATCACACCATGGGTTGTTGCCTGGCCACCTACTGGGTATGTGTGCATGGTACAATAGATATGCTCTTACCTCAGCCCCACCCTTCCCAGCCACACTGCTTGAGAGTTTTCAGGATTAAGTCTTATATTTCAATACAACTATCTCTGATTAGTCACTGCTGAAAAGAATCAATAAGAGTTCACATTCAGTGAAAATATAAACTTTTCTGGCTTAGCAGCTTAGCCTAGTGTGTCCTGTACATCATAATCCTTTTGACTGCAAGAATGAAAAATAAGTATTTGTATAGTCATTTTCAAAGAGAAATCTTCTACATACACTAAGCTGAGGATTGTTAAACTTTTCATCAGCTGCCTAGCTCACTTTTAGTACGTTCTAGACCTAAAGACATATGACAAGCAGCATATTCTAGTATTTAAGAGATTTTCATATGATGAGAAGAATTTTCCTCCGGCCTGTAAAACTGATTCTTATACTTCTTGACTAGTGACATGTCTGCTGTGTGGCAGCAATAAGTTTTGCATAACTTTTAAGAGCCTATGCTGACCTACTTAACAGGCATCTAGTGCTTCATAATGTATTTAGGTCAAGTATTGTGTCTGAGCTTCACATCACTCTTGTAATAGTCCAGTTTACTGTGAAATTCACGGCTATGAGACTGATGCAAACACTGTGTAGGTTAAAGAATGTTCATGCCATTAAAACATGATTATATTATTATGATTTATTATTTGTATTACCACGGTGCCGAGTAGCCCCAGTGCCCATTGTGCTAGGTGCTGCATAAACACAAATTGTAGTGCCATCTGTTTGCACTGCTAGGTTTTCCATTTAGTGGGGTGTGCAGGACGGGCTGTAACCCAGTTATAGGCAATTGTTTAAGGGCAACAGGCTGTTTTAGGCAAGAGGGCTATGTTTTTGCACTCCTGTGACTCAGACATTACTTCTATAAAAACAAAAAAACAGAAACAAAACCAACCAACCAAACAAACAAAAAAACATGGCAAACAAGAAGTGCTGGGAAGACTGCCTGTTGTTAATTGTCAGATTTAATATAACCATGTTAGTAATGTATCAGAGGGGTAGCCGTGTTAGTCTGGATCTGTAAAAGCAGCAAAGAATCCTGTGGCACCTTATAGACTAACAGACGTTTTGGAGCATGAGCTTTCGTGGGTGAATACATCTGAGAAAGTGGGTATTCACCCACGAAAGCTCATGCTCCAAAACGTCTGTTAGACTATAAGGTGCCACAGGATTCTTTGCTGCTTTTACATGTTAGTAATGTTGATCTTGCATGTGCTGAACTGAAATTGTAACTTGGCTCATGCTGGCAATGCAGAAACATAAGGTGGAACAAGACTCCTGATATATACACATACTCCTGTAGACCTTGGTTTTTGGTGAGGGGAGGGAGTAGTAGCCAGGTTCTTTGTACCTGCTACTTTCCCCATTGAGGAAGTGGTTCATGTGGGGCGGGGAGTGGGTGGAACCTTGACTCCAGTTCTCCCAATAGCCTGACCAATGCAGTTGACCAAGTATTGGGCCAAATGGTGTTAGTTATCCATTTCTGAAGACCAGTTTCAGGTTATTACAAAGGATAGATCAAGGAAGGAATCATTCTTCTGAGGCATGATTCCTTTTTTATGTTGCTCCTGAGGCCTATGTCAAAGCCCCTTAGCCAGAGCAAATTGTTAAAGCACAATTTAGCCTCATTTTTATAAAGTGATGCTAATACAGTTATTCATCCATCTAATATTAACATATTGTCCTGTGGTGGATCGGGTATTGTGTGGTGACTTGTCTATACAGTGTACGGCATCTTAATGACCTGACATGAAAGATAAACCACAAAAAAGGGCCATTATAAATACTGAATAAATTAATATATTAGCTTTCAACATTGTATACATTAACAAAATATATTGGAATGATGTACCGTATAAAGAACAACTAAATAATTGTGTACACCAGACACTATATATTTCCTGAGAATCAGAACTTGAAAAACTCACTCACAACATGTGTGAATTGATTCTGATATGGCGGTCATGGTCTCTGAAAGCTATAAAAGCCTGCAACCCTAGTTCCTAGCTGCCTCAGTGGCTGAGGCAATGCCATTTTACTTATATAATCTTACTTATTAGAGTTTCATATTTTGAAAGTAAGTTCTTCCTGGAAGAACCTATCTTGCAATTTGTTCTAATGGACTAGTGAGAGATATTTCTAGTGCCCAAAATGTTCAGGCCTGGTTGCCTAAATTTAGACTCCTAAATACACACGTAGGCATCTGTGGATTCCAAACCCCACAGTTCCTATTGAAGACAATGGTAGCTGTAGGTGCTAAGCACTTCCGAGAACTAGAATTTTGTTTAAGTGTCCACATGTGGCTCAAGGAGCCTAAATTTTGGCTCCCAGGTTTTCACATTATCCCAACCTCTTTTAAAGTATGCACTGGTAGAAGAGGAACCACAACAATCCACAGTACAAGGGAAGACTATCGATTTCTACATAAACCTCCACAGTTTGTCAATCTCTGCCCTTTCCATCATTTAAAATGGTATGAAAACTACCCATTTGCTTGATAAACAAGTCTGTTATCCACTTCCATAATCCAAATAATATTTTTGTGACCACATTGGTTTCTTTATTTTAATGCTTCTGAAAAAAAATAATAAAAAATATACTGTAGCATAGTACCTTCACCATATAATAGTAATAGTAAGCCTTCACTCTGAATACTCTTGGATAGGGGGTCTATCACAGGAGTGCTGGGCAACAGCAGCTGAGCCAGCATTCTACTCACTGCAACTCTAATTAATTACTCTAGAGCAGACCTTATTAAGGTCTGGTCTACACTTTATGGCTGGGTTGACATAAGCTCCCGTGCATTGACCTAGCTTTGCAAGTGTCTTCATTTAAATTTGGCTCCCACTGACGTAAATGCCTCTCTGTGCCAAGTTAGTAACGCCACCTCCCCGAGTGGTGTAGAGTCACATTCAATTGTAATTAGGTTGATGCACTGTCAGTGGAGATGCCGCGTTGCTAATGTCAACTGTTCCTGGCTTTCAGGATTCATCCCACAATGCCCCATATTGACAATGCAATTGGTACAAGTTTCCTCGTGAGGACATGCACTGCCGACACAAGGAGCCAAGTATGCACACACACAAGCGATTTAATAATTGTGGTGGCTGTATGCTGATGTAAGTTAAGTCAACATAATTTTGTAGTGTAGACATGGCCAAAGAGAAGCTGTGCCTAACTGATGTGCTGAGGAGAACTAAGAGGCTAATTAGGCCATTAGGCAGATGATACAAAAGGCACAAGAAGGAAGTGGAAAAAGGATGAAGCAGAAAGAGAGTGGGAGAGAGAGATTGCTCTTTCCTGCTTGCCTCAGGAGCTGAGGGCTCCCTAGGACTGTAGGCTTGAGGACTGAATAAGGGTAATAGAAACTAATAGTGTAAAGAAACTACATGGTGTTTTACCCATAAAAATGTCTCTGTTTGTGGATTTGAGCAAAAGGCTGGAGCGAGCAGGCCCTGCCATATGTCTTGAGTTAGATCTTAATGATACTTTGACATAGTTCAATTTGCATTACATCTGGACTTTAATGTCTTCTGCAGAGCCTATTTTCAAAGTCCTGACTTATAATATGTAAGAACTGCACTGAAATAGTAGGATTTAATTCTGGCTAGATTACAAAAAGTTGAGTATAATTAATGTTGGATATTCACTATATGTAGAAATATGTATTGTGTGTGTGTGAGAGAGAGAGAGAGAACACAACTGAACCTTTGAAACACACATTGTTTCAGAGAAATATTGGTATGGATGTAAGAAAAAACGCTATATTTTTCAATCATCTAAATATACACAAATGGACCATTTTTCAGTGACATGATTCAATATTCAAAGCCAATTTTGCAACTGATTTTCTGTTATAGGTACTGTTTTGTTCTTCTATTCTTTTTTCTCCCTCCAAAAATATTATTCTTCCCAGCAATAAACAACAATAAAACCAGAAGAAACCCCCAAAACATAAACAAACAAACAAGATGTGAATGACAATATTTTCAGAAGCTACGTGGATGCTAAGAATAATTGAATTGTAATAATTATACATTCCTCCACTCATAAAAGCTCATACATGTTTAGGTTTGAATCTACTGAGTTGGATGGCCATCGCTCTGTTGAATGAGCTTGAGAATCTGGCCCCAAAATTTCAAATCTTTGTAGTATATATAATATGTGTTTAACTTTTGCATTTTAAAAAAGACAGCAAGAAAGTTGCATAACATCCTTAGAGAATTTTTTATTATAGAGTCTTTGTTCATTTTCATTAAATATATTTCTTAGAAAGTAGGAAGTATATTCTGAAATATTTGTACCGTCTCTGCACTGAATATTTAATTATTCAGAAGAATGTGAATGAATCTGTTTCTTCAAACATTTTGAATCCTTTGAATACACTTCACCGTATCGTTATTTACAGAGATGCTATTCAATTAAAAAGAAAGCCATTTTTCCCTTGCAGGTATATGCATCATTTATATTCCAGCTTCATTATATGCTGGATAAACTCCTGTAGGAGAGTAGTTATGTAATATTCTTATGTCATTACATTTAAATGTATTAAAATCCTTGCAGAATCATGTTCATTTTAGGGACCTAAAATGCTTAACTCACAAAACTGCTAGAATAAGTGAGATGTACATTTTTTTGGCTGATACTGTTGACATGGAGTTATACATTAAGTACAGTGCTGAACTGGGATTAGCTAATCCCAGATGACAAGTAGAAATGTTGTAGTAGTAGTTTACTGAAACCTCTTTCTTCAGTTACTAAGTTGGAATGGAAATATATCAGCATTAAATGTACAGGAGAAGATCCTTTCCCTAGTATAAATAAAGGCAACTCCATTGAAGTCTATGGATTAGTGCTCATTTACATCATCTGAGGATCTGGCCCTACATAGTAGCTTTTATTTTGAAAACTATGAACCCTGTTCTAGAAGAAAGGTTGTAAGAGACACTTAATTTATGGCTGGAAATAATATTCAGGTAAAAAGAAAATTTCAAAATAGATTTACATGCATTGTATCCCACAAAAGAAGTTAATGTGTGACTTTAAAAGTGTATTGACCTATCTGTAGTCATTGCAGGCTTCCAGTTCATTGTAGCTGTACCGCCACCAGGAACAGTGCAACCTTTACTGTTAATGATCCATTGCCACATGGGCTGATGTGCAATCAGTTCTGTCCTCACTGAGTTTGGTGACAATGATAATTCCAGCTACCTCAAGGATTAGGCTGTATCCCCTGCCTCACTAGGCTTGGCTGGGAAGCACCAGAGATTCTCTTCTCTCTTTAACAAGAAACTCCATCCACTGATGCCCAAACTCTTTTCAGAAATGCATCCTTTTGTTGGTACATTCCTTATTGCCTCCTGCTTCAATCACAGCTGTTAAAGCACAGCATTTTGGGACCGATGTGGGAAGAAGGGCACCCATTCAGTCTTGGGCCCTTTTATTAGGGGACCTGCTCAAATTTATTTTTTTTTGTCAGGGAGCCACAGCTTTGCTGGAATCATTCCTGGAAATCAAACATTTATTTCACTTAAAATGACAATTAAACTAGATGAATATGCCAAAAGTTAAAAGTGCAATATGAGAGACCAGTAAAAAATACTTCAAGCCTGTGACACTAAACTGACAGGAGTGGTAGATATGCCGGAGGGTAGGGAATAGGATACAGAGGGACCTAGACAAATTGGGCCAAAAGAAATCTGATGAGGTTCAACAGGGACAAGTGCAGAGTGCTGCACTTAGGACAGAAAATTCCCATGCTCTGATACACACTAGGGACTGAATGGCTAGGCAGCAGTTCTGCAGAAAAGGACCTAGGGGTTACAGTGGACGAGAAGCTGGGTATGAGTCAACGGTGTGCCAAGAAGGCTAATGGCCAAGAAGGCTTGTTGCCAAGAAGGCTAATGGCATTTTGGGCTGTATAAGTAGGAGCATTGCCAGCAGATGGAGGGACGTGATAATTCCCCTCTATTGGATATTGGTGAGGCCTCATCTGGAGTACTGTGTCCAGTTTTGGGCCCCACACTACAAGAAGGATGTGGAAAAATTGGAAAGAGTCCAGCGGAGGGCAACAAAAATGATTAGAGGGCTGGAGCACATGTGAAATATGAAATAGAAATGCAATATGCCAATAAACTACTGCAGTAAATTGCATTTTGATTGGATGAAGCATCTCATATTCTAGTCTTGTCATCTCACAGTGGACCAATCCTAACTATTCTGAAATAAATTGTCTGGTTATATCGAAAGAAGGACAAGAGCCACTTCATATGGCCACAACTTTATTATTAGATGTCTGGGACTACCTGGCAGATAAAAGTGTACGGTGCAGATAACCCCATGTTCATTCAATAACTACCTGGGTGGGCTTCTGCCAGACCCTCCTTTTCCATCCAGATCCCCCAGCCAACCTATTGCTGGGATCTTAACATCCCCCCCGCCCGCCCCATACAAGCGTTAAGGTGGGCTATAAGAAAGAACAATTGGCTCCCCACCATACTATTCATAGGAGCCCCAAACCTGCCCCCTCCATTCCATTCTTTTAACCAGCACCTCCTTTTTAAGTCCTTTACTAAGGCATTTATCTGGTCACTGTGTACCTTCTGTATGGAATACCTGCACTGGACATCCACCCCACATTTATATAATGAGTTGTGGCATAATAGCCTAACTTTCATGCCTCACATTAATAAAGTCCACCCAAAGCCACTGTGGGGAAGGCAAAAAAACCCACTCAACCTACGCCAATCTGGTGGTGAGGGAAAAAGTCCTTTCCAGCCCCCCTAAAAAGGGGCAGCTAACTTGATGGCCACAGCAGGTCCTGACCAAACCTAGTATTTTTGCCACCTTAAGGAGAGGGAGGGTGGGCGTTACTCCACTTGTTTGATGGAAAAGGGCTTCTCCCACCCAGGCTTGCCCCCTTTCAACTCTTCTGCCCTTCTAGTCCTCAGGGATGAGTTAGTGTCGTCACACTGACCCGTTCCCCCTTTTTACAGCAGCTTCTGAACTCTCTTTCCTCCCCACACCTGAAAAACACTATTGCCTCTCCCCCAGCAAGCCAGACAAATGCCCCGCACTTAAAAGTGTGGTGTGGTCATTTAAAAAGAAAAAAAATAATGCTAAAGGAAGAATTGGCATAAAGCTTCTGCAGAAATTGAACTGGATCCAAATTAACCATTCCTTGAAGTTTGAAAAATGTTTAACTGTATTTCTGAAGTAACTTATATTAATTTAGATGGACTATATGAGCCAAAGGTCTTAACATACCCCAGTCACTGTCCAGCATTAAATAGTTTTAAAGAAGGCTTGGAGTTTGGTACACAGAGACCTCAGACTGTTTAATACCATGGCAAACACACCACTGAATATCCTTTTAACCTTTTATTTAAGATACAGAAATGAAAGCAAAACAGCTAAAGCCTTTGAAATGTAAAGTATTACATAAGACTTTTATTTTAACAACATCCCTTGTTCCCTTTCTCTTTAGCTGGAGAGAATTTTTAGAAGGAATCTCCTCCCCACCCCCTTTGTTTGATAGTCTTTTAGTTGGTATCAAAGATGGTAATTGTCCTTTTGGGGGGAGAGAGAGAAGTTAGTTAAGATGGGCTGGAGCTGTCGTTGTTGCTGTAAAAGTCCGATCCTGGTTACTCAAAGACAAAACAAGGCAAATACACACAAAAGGGAAAGAAAAGGGAAAAAAAAGAAAAGAAAAGAGAAAAAAATACAGCTGACTTTCACCTGCAGTCTCTGTGCTGGAGAGAAACAGGCACGGCACACTGTCTTTTCAGCCACTCTGAGACTTAACAAACTTGTACCAGCATTGGATTGTTTAGGGGAAGACAGTTGGGGCATCCTAGGAAATGGTGGGAGTGGCCGCCATGATCGCGAAACTCACTACTTCTCCTTCTTTTGTCTTTCAGTCAGCCAATGTCATGGCAGCCTCCATCTGTTCATCTGTAATTTCCCCACAAAATCTCTTTTGTAAAGAACCCCAAAAGGGAGTGATCATGAAATAGCTCATACTCTCATTATTTTATCCACCAATACGGCTAATTTCACACATATCAATTTTGATTAATTCATTTTTAATTCATTTTTGGTGACAGGCGTGAGTGAGTGGTCTCGCACGGTCTTGTTTACCACATGATCTTAACACAGCCCTTTTTTGAGTTTCCTATTTTATTTTTCTGTTACAGGCTTCTGAATTGGCATTTCCAATAATATACTACTGTATATTGCATAGCTAGGACATCATCTGTAATAATGCATGTTTTTTTAAAAAAAAAAAACATTGCAGATATTGACATGGGGGAAACAAAAGGCACAATTTCCCAATTTTAAGGCATCCAAATTCCATATTTGTGCTCAAATCAGCACTTAACAGTGTTAAGCCCTGAAATCTTCACCTGTTTTCTCAGATTCAGTAACTGGGCACGTGACTGAGACAGAGAGCCTTGAGAATTGGGCCCATAATTGAGAGAGGACAGCGTGTTGTTGTGTTGGAAAGCAGAGAGATGTCTTCAAAGGCACACAGATTAATTTCTTTTTATTAGAGGAACTGAGAGAAAATATGTTGAAAATCAAATAAATTCCAATAAATTTTAAAAGGCTGTGATAAAAAGCTAAAAGAATTACATAAAAGAGGCAGGAGATGCTTCAGAAGTATATAAGATACCATTAGCTTTTTATTTTTAGCTTTCAGTTACTGTACAGCACAATGATGTCACAGACTGCGTTGTGGTGGTGTATCTTAGCACAAGGAGCGATGAAGTCTGAAGCAGAGCCTACAAAGTAACTGTAATTACACATGCAGTAATACAAATCAGCATTTTCATCTTGGGTCTGGCAGGAAGCTCAAAGCACTAAAGGTTTGCACTCATGCTTTTTTGTTGCTAACAGAACTCAAGAAAAATTTCTTATACTGTTTCTCAGACTATCTGAATATTAAATGGCAAATTACTGTTTAGTTTGCTTATTGACAAAACGTGATTGTCCCTCTGTAGTTTCAAATGTCTTCCCACAGTGAAACTGGTCCTGTTTTGTTGTGTTCAGGAAGTGTGCAAATTTTTTGGGAACTCACGAAGGCACCTGCTTTGCATGGGAACATCATACTCCAGGGAGTATCAGGGGATAGAGAAGATTAGTAGGGGTGAAGTTTCAGATATGAAGATCTGCTATCCATTGCTGCTTATGAGGGAATGCATGCACATACTTGTGGATACTACTTTAGGTTTATGGAGCCATTGGCAATCACAGAATGCCTCTGTTGCTAATCTGTGGTGTGGGTGGCAGAGGATTTTATTTTCACATTCCTTTTGAGATTTAAGGCACAAATTCTTTGTGGATTCTGCCAAAGTTATCCTTTTTACTTTTTACCCCAAAAGCATTAATACTTAAGATGGTCAGAAATGGTGTGTTTAACTCAAAATTTTCATTATATTGAATTTGTGAAACATTTTGAACTTTTCTGATGGGAAAAAACTCCCAAACTAATGGAAAAACAAATATAATTTTGATGTTCAGTTGTGGTTTTTCCTCATTTCCCACTTAAAAGGAAGGGGGGGGAGAAAAGAAGGTCTAAAAAATGATGGAACGATAACTGTAAAACTAAAAACTAAAGAAAAAACAGGTTTTTTTGGTTTTGAAAAAAGGAAAAAAGTCATTTTGGATTTTTTTTCATTAAAGTATAGGAATTTTTCCCACGAAAATTTACATTTTCATAAAAAGGCCATTTTTCATCCAGAATTTTTAGATTAAATTTTTTTGGCCAGCTCTGCTTACCACAGATGCAGCATCTTGGTTTTGTTGAGCCATTACACACATTGAATCTATTTCCCCATGTTAAGTATCCTCACAGCTTCTTGTCAAACTGTCTTAAATGGGCTATCTTGATTATCACTACAAAAGATTTTTTTCTCCTGCTGACAACAGTTCATCTTAATTAATTAGCCTCTTAGAGTCGGTAGGGGAACTCCCACCTTTTCATGTTCTCTGTATGTATGTATATCTCCTCACTATATGTTACATTCTATGCATCCAATAAAGTGGGCTGTAGCCCACGAAAGCTTATGCTCACATAAATTTGTTAGTCTCTAAGGTGCCACAAGTACTCCTGTTCTTTTTGTGGATATAGACTAATACGGCTGCTACTCTGAAACTTGTTTTTCAATGTTAACTGTACATTTTGCATAGTTTGGCAAAAAGATCAGTGATTTGCTCAAAGTGACAGTCAGTCAATCAAATAACACTGACACTAAGAATCTTAGCACTTTTATTCTTTTGCTTCAGGAACTAGACATACAGCTCCTTGAAGCAGTGCAATGAGTAAGATTATGTGTTGTGCCTCTTTAAATCACTTCTATGCCCTCCTGATCTTGGGCAGCTTTTGGGACTAGAGCAGCCTCCATCATAATTGAGACAGCCCTGAGAGGTTGCTGGTATTACAGCAGTCTGTCCCTAGGCTGCCCTATGGGGCCACAGAACTACCCAGAATCTCTGTCATGCTGTGTACCTGCCCCATACATGATCCCTCCTTCTCCCAGTGCACCCAATGAGCAATGGCTTACAAGGGAGTCCCTGTGCTGTATTCAGCAGTTCCTGTGCTGGAGGAATTATCTCCCAGTTGGATCCAGGGCTTTCAAAATCTCCTTTACATTGTTCTGGTCCTTGTACTTGGAGCAAAGGGGCTGGAGTTGGGGTGAGACTCCAATGCCTCTTTCCTTTTTGGGAGATGCAATAGATTAAGCATCCTATTATGTTAGCACAGTGAAAGTACAAGACTTTCCAAGGCAGACCCACCCCAGCCCTCTTGACAACAGATCCAGCCCTTGTACTACTGAAGTATAGAAACTCAGCAGTGCAAAATCAAGGCCTGCTGCTGAATATGGCAGCACTTAACATGAGTTGCAGAGGCTTAGAAGGTACTGGTGCTCAGCAATTCCTGTCAATTAACGGTGTTCATGTTATTGAAGTGGGGAGGCTTTATAACTAAGCCTCCTACTTTCTATCAGCTCATCTGTTTGAAATCATGGTTTTGGAGTTCATAAGCATGTTAACAGCACACAAAGCTTTCCACTGCTCCAGAGTAATTTCCCAGTTCCTCTGTACTATGGAATTTTCCTCACTCTAGATGTAAAAGCATTTTTACAAAGGTTTCTTTCCAGAAACTCTCCAATGGTTGGAGTTAATAATATAAAGACTTCCATCATAAGGCTTGAACACATAGGATAGCCTGTTCTAACTATCTGTGTAAGTCCCAGTAGCACAGGCTATAAAGAACATTGTATGCAGAACTAAAATGTAAACACAAAAATAAAGTAGATCCATAAAAAATCCTGGTATAATTAGAAAACACTATTGTGTTTTTAGTGGCTCGAAGTTTATTTTTAAGTAGATTACTTGCTGCTTTAAGGGGATAATAGTTTAAATTTTTAGGAAGCTTGACTTGTATGTAATGTACTGGTGAAAAGTGGCTGTTGAACTCCCAGCCAAGATACATCAGCTTATGTCACAAGATGGAAGTCTTCTTTCAATACTGTCACATCTAGATATCCCTGTTTTCTCCTATTGCTTAAATGCCCATGATATTTTAGGAGGTAAGGGGATACCTTGAACAGTCTAAAGAGAAGAACAGTAAGTATGTGTCTCTATAAGCATGGGAATTTTAGCAATTGAATTAAATTGAGTCAGGATTTCACTTATAGAGTTTTAAGTAAAAAAGCTCAGAGTTGAACTATTCATATTTACAGGACTCATTTATTATGCTTCTTATGTGCACCCCAACTTTAACAACACAAATATAAATGCAAAGACGGTTAGGGGAAAAAGATGACCAAATATTTCAGTTAGATAGTAAATTAATATCTTTGTCATTTCTTTTCCTCTGTTATCATTCCCAGTAACAAAAGTGATCCAACCAGAGTTATAATAAACAATAAGAATAGTTCTGAAGGGGGGAAATCAAAGCAGGAAAACAGTGTATTTGGAAAAAGATGCCTAAGGAAGGTGTGTGAAACATGCTATTGAAACTAGTAAAATGAATTTGAAACTCCGCATACCTACTGATATTACTCATTTTTAAATGAATATTTTTCTTGATTCTGTTGCAAGAAATATTTTGTGTTTTAGAGAATTAGGAACCTGATTGATATGAGTAAGAAAATAAATACAGTAGATAATAAAAAATCCTGGCACAATGACATCCTGTCAGATGACATTCAGAATCTGCTTTTTTATTATGCACAGTTTATTTCTGAAATACATTAAAACATAAAGAAGTACATTAAGATCTAGAATTGCAGAACAGGGAAATGGTAGCAGTTTGTCACACAGGATTCTTTTTATTGACATCTTTAGTTTGTTTTGATGTCTGTAATTAAATTGCTAATTATGTGTTTCTGTTGCAGTGGTCATGCTTTTATTACATAATTGCTGCAAGTTTTGCTCTCACCACTAACAATATTTGTTTAACCTTAGTGCTTGCTGGTTACATATTTCATAATGTAAAAGCTTAGAAAAAGAGTTATTGACTGCTGTGATTAACTAAATCAAAGAAGTTCAAAGTTCTTCACCATAAATTAAATCTGTTTTGTGGCAAAGGCTCACAGATAATTGAAGGATGAAACTATCACAGTCATTAAACAATAAATGTTATTACAGCGTAAGTTAAAGAAAATGCCACAAAAAATCCAGGACAATGTGATATGCTTTTTTAAAGAGGAATAAAAAGTTTAGTTTAAGGTAATATGAAAGATACATGTAATAATTTGTGCCCTGATAATTTGTTTGTTTCTGTATTTGTTCTAAAAGCATTTGATTAGGTGATACGCAATTCAGTCACCTTCCTTTTTTTTCTTTTGAGCGTAGGCATATTTTTTGTCAGTATATTTCAATGTATTCATTAATTTTTCTCATTTGTTTATTTTATGCAAACCATAAGAGACATTTTTCTCAGTGAAGATTGCCTCTTTATTTTATTTTGAAATATTTGTATATTTATTTCATTAAATGAGATAATGCTTTTTCTTATTAACATAATTTCCAGTACATTAAACATATTTCTCCACAGACAGAAGAGAGGAATCAAATTAAATGACAGTTAAATCACTTGCAGCAATTTCAACTGTTAAAAGAAATAACTGTCTCTGTTTTCTTTGTGATCACGAGATGTGCTGTAAAGGGAAATGAAATACTAAAGAAAGGAGTGAAAACATAAAGAAATAATGACTGACTTATTGAAGTAATACCACTGAGAGAAGAAAAATTCACTGCAAATAAAAGGAAAAAAATAATATAGCGGTTTTGAAAGTTACCAAAATTCATTTCTTATTGATGAGATCAGTGCAAGTCTAATACTAAGTAAACTGCAACTGAAAAAAAAATCAGTGCAATAAACTCTGGATGATGAAGGAGAAATAAATATTTTGCATTTGGAGGGTTGTTATTCTAAATGCCTTTGATTTTTAAATAATTTATATTTCCTCATATTTAGGGGGAAAAGAAAAAAATGTTTCTTGGCAAACTAACCATTTACTTAAACTAATGTATTCCCTTAACTGGTTACTGTCCTGCAGTTGCCCAAGTGTCCTTGTCCCTGATGTGTTGTGCTATCCTGGGCAAGTTCAGGACTCCACTAAGGGGAAGAGTATCCGTTGTTCTTACTATGAGATGTTCCAGAATTAAGAGAATCAAGAAAAATATTTGTTCTTCATTGTGGTTTATTATTATTATTTTTATTATGAATAATAATAATAATGGCTAGGCTTTGAAACAACTGCTTTGAAGAGATCTTTCAAATTAATGGCTAAGATGCAAATTGTTAAGGTAATGTTAACAATTTTGATTTTCCCCTGTAAATAGGGTGATCAGTTGGCAAGCATGAAAAATCAGGACAGGGGGTGGCAGGTATATAAGAAAAAGTCCCAAATATCAGAATGGTCACTAGAAAATCGGGACATCTGGTCACCCTACCAGTCAAGGGTGTGTGTGTGTGTGTGTGTCTGTGTGTATATGCAGTTTGCACCTGCAAAACATTTCTTTTTTCACTTGCGTTTTATGGGCCTGATCTTTCAGTCCTGTGTAAGGTCTCCAGGATTCAGCCTGCTTTTGCTAGTTTGTTTTTGACCTTTTGGATTACTCCATAGGGTGCTGCAATTTATATCCTTAATTCAGATCTCTCTGGTGAATGTGATCACATGTCAGATGCTGTGATTTATGCATTAAGGTGAGGAGAAGCAGGCTGCTATATGATGGGGGTATCTAGAGCACGAACCAAAGTTGGCTGGTCAGGGAAGGGCACACATTGAGCTCATTACTATAGAAGGAAGTAGTTCCAAGTTGATACTAAGCTTCTGAATAATGCCTTTTTGCTTTTAAAATAATCATGAAAAATACGCTCACTATGCAAAATCATTCCTTCACGCTTAAAATGATGTAAGAGGACTGAAGTGAAGTGAAAAAGTCTAGGTCACTGGCATTTCTGTTTAATTGTTTTCAGGGCCAGGAGGGCAGCGTATGCTTCCCTGCAGAGGAGACATCGTGCGTGGCCATCTGACTCCAATGGGGTCTTAAGCTTGGTGGGGGACAAATAACAGCTGCAAGGTGGGGATAGTGCATCCACAGTAATTTGAACCCCACCGGGTACCTGCATTAGCTTATGTTGAGAAATCCTTGTAGCATGATGAGTAGGGCTGGAGAAAGAGGGTTGGCTGTCATGGGGAACCTAGTTTGGTGTGACACCTGGAGCTCAGGAATGCAAGCTGATGGCCAGTCTGCTACGGAACAAATACGGGCCTCTCAGCATGCTTGAGAAAGATCTCTTTCCTACAGCTCGAACTGTCTCCTGTTTATTCCAGATCTGAAGGACAATGTAGGTATAGAAAGTGTCTCTCCCATACCTTGGGTCTCTCCCTACCTGGAAACTGTGAAGTCCCAAATCCAGAAGTGACAGAGAGTTTTTATATCTTTCTTTTGTCTCCTCCCACCCAAAAGCAAAGAGATTATGTAATCCATTGTGTCAAAGAAGACCCCTGTGTATGTAAATTGGTATTTCTTGTTGGCTTAGTCCAGGGGCGGGCAAACTTTTTGGCCTGAGGGCCTCATCGGGTTTCGTAAATTGTATGGAGGGCCGGTTAGGGGAGGGGGTTGTGGCCTGGACGCCACCTCTTATCTGCCCCCCCCCCGCCCCGGGACCCTGTCCCATCCACACAGCCCCATGCCCTGTCCCTGACTGCCCCAGGACCCTTGCCATACCATCCAACCCCTTCTCTCATTCCTGACGCCCCCCTGGGACTCCTGCCCCATCCAACCACCCCTTCTGCCTGTCCCCTGCACCTATTCAACCCCCTATCCGACCTCCCCAACCCCTATCCATACCCTGACCCCTGATCACCACCCCGAACTCCCCTGCCCTCTATCCAACACCTCCACTCCCTGCCCTCTGACCCTGGTATGGCCACACCGCCGCCGCCACCACCAGCACAGAGACCAGGTCAGGCCTTTGCTGCCCCAGGCGTTCACAGCTCCACTGCCCAGAGCATTGCGCTGGTGGTGGAGTGAGAGAGCTAAGGCTTCAGGGAAGGAGGTACAGCGGGGAGAGGCTGGGGCTGGCTAGTCTCCCAGACCAGGAGCTCAGGGGCCGGGCAGGACAGTCCTGCGGGCTGGATGTGGCCTGCGGGCCGTAGTTTACCCACCTCTATTTTAGTCAGACTACAGAACTCTGCCTAATGGAGACTTGTATGAATATAGGTAGCAGGGAAATTCAGTCAGTCAGGAAATATCAGCGTACTTTGCGGGACACAGAAAATATAATTCAACAACTATACTTCTTTGTCCCCTAAATGAGCTTCATGCACTTCTTCTGGTCCCATTAACAATAATGGTAAAATTCCCACTGAGGAGGATCCGATCCCAAATTGGCAGTCAGGGATCAACTGTCTTAATTCCCACAAACCTTCCATCATTTGTGCCAGTGGGTATGGATTAAGTGTTGTTCCATGTTGTGCAATAAGATCAGTAACTGTGCAAGAAAGCTTAGCAAAGTGGGAATAGCAGTTGTCAAAATAAGGTTTTAAACAGTATAATTCTGTCTAACTAAGTTCTTGTATGGTACCATTATCATAATATCTGAGCACCTCACAGTCTTTAATGTGTTTCTCCTCACAACTTCCTTGTGACGCAGGGAAGTGCAATTATACAGATTAGCAACTGAGGCACTAAACAACTAAGTGACTCAGCCAAGGTCACATAGGAAGTCTGTGACAGAGCTGAGATTTGAACTCAGGTCTCTTGACTTCCATGCTAGAGCCTTAATCATGGGACCATCGTTAATGATCATGTGGCATTTATCAGAACCCCAAGTACAAATTACAAAATAGCTGAGGTTTTTAGCGTTGCCTTTGATAATGAAACCGAGGTTGGTTGTAATTTAGTTATAATCTGACAACTCTTCAGTACTTATCTGAAATGAGTTTCGTAGGCTCAGTCCTGTTCCTGGGGAGAGAGAACCACCTTACAAAATCACAGCCATAGTTTGAATTGAGTGACATCCTTGTTTACAGTCTCAGGAGATTCGAAAGACCAAGGCCCTAATGCAATACCCACTGAAATCAGTGCAAAGACTCCCATTGATTTCAGTGGCCCTGGATCACCCCTAAGTGGACCCAGAGGCCTTATCACTCTAAAAGTCGTCTTTTGCTGTCTAGGTACAGGCACATTGGCAGGGCTGCATACAGAAGATTGCATTGCTGCTTCCTCTGACTGAAGCACCTTTCACAAACACTCTCAATTTAAAAATACAGCAATAAAATTTTATAACAAATTGGGCAAAAATCAGTTAAAATGAAACACACACATTAAATGTAAATTGTTCTTTGTGTTCACATGCTTTTTTTTCAATTGTTCACCAGAAGGTCTCATCTCCGTTTATTTGTTCTGAGTGTTTTTAAACAAAATTGATTTCAGTATTGCACAATCTCTGCAGAGGACTATTTTTATTTTAGCTTCCTTATTTTATTCCCCTGTATAGACAAAAGCTCCTGGGTTGCAGGAAGTTTAGGGACTGATCCAGTAATTTTTGCTTGGGCAAGTAATCTTCAAGCCTTTGTCTTCAGTACAGGCTGATAGCATGGGTAAGGAGTAAAACTTGCAGGATTGTATACTTAGGCCTCAATTCTGCAAAAGAGTTATGCACATACTTAACTTTATGCGTATGGATAATCCCACTGAAGTCAATGAGACTATGTCTGTGTGTGTGTTAGCATGTTTGAGATCTGAGACTGGAAGAGAAGTTTTCCACATCAGCATACACAAGGGCTATGTTAACTGACTTTAAACAAAATAGGCAATTGGAAAAATGACAGTTTCAGGACTTAGGAGACTCATTTTGCATATTCTTGTGGAACAGCAAGATGCTGAAAAATCTTTGACCACGAGGGTATGAGGCTGAAAATGTCTCTCTCTGGACAGGATCCAGTTTTTGGAGAGTATTTTAAAAATCCTCTTTTAAGCTTGAAATATATCAGGATTGGTTTTAATGTCATAATTATTTCCCATTTTGCTTTAAATATTTTTCAGAATTTTTGACCCCCACATGAGTTGTCTATTTTATGGTTCAGAGAAACTGGCTTGTAGAAGACAAAGGCTGAAAACAAACAAACAAACCCACATCTGAATACCCCCAAACTCTAGGATGTTCAAAATCTAGACTGGGGCATTACCACGTGTTGATTCGTCCTGTGTCTCAGGGTATGTCTACATCTACAATTTTGCAGCGCTGGTTGTTACAGCTGTATTAGTACAGCTGTATAGGGCCAGCGCTGCAGAGTGGCCACACTTACAGCAACCAGCGCTGCAAGTGGTGTTAGATGTGGCCACACTGCAGCGCTGTTGGGCGGCTTCAAGGGGGGTTCGGGGAACGCGAGAGCAAACCGGGGAAGGAAACCAGCTTCGCCGCGGTTTGCTCTCGCGTTTCTCGAACCCCCCTGCAAACCGCAGGGAAGGAGACCTGCTTGCTCGGGGTTCGGGGAACACGAGAGCAAACTGCAGGGAAGGAGACCTGCTTGCTCGGGGGTTCGGGGAACGCGAGAGCAAACCGGGGAAGGAGACCAGCTTCGCCGCGGTTTGCTCTTGCGTTCCCCGAACCACCCTGCAAACCGCAGGGAAGGAGACCTGCTTGCACGGGGGTTCGGGGAACGCGAGAGCAAACCGGGGAAGGAGACCAGCTTCGCCGCGGTTTGCTCTCGCGTTCCCCGAACCACCCTGCAAACCGCAGGGAAGGAGACCTGCTTGCTCGGGGGTTCAGGGAACACGAGAGCAAACCGCAGGGAAGGAGACCAGCTTGATTACCAGAGGCTTCCTCAGGTATGCTGGGATACCTGCTTATTCCACGGAGGTCAAGAAAAGCGCTGGTAAGTGTCTACACTTGATTACCAGCGCTGGATCACCAGCGCTGGATCCTCTACACCCGAGACAAAACGGGAGTACGGCCAGCGCTGCAAACAGGGAGTTGCAGCGCTGGTGATGCCCTGCAGATGTGTACACCTCCTAAGTTGCAGCGCTGTAACCCCCTCACCAGCGCTGCAACTTTGTGATGTAGACAAGCCCTCAGTACTGTTTCTAGTGCCCTTTTGACTCAACAGTATTCCTGAGATCAAAGATCATTCTTTAATCCATGTCTGATGATTGGAAAAGTGTTATCACCTTTCTATGGAGAAAGATAATAAACATGGTTCTTGGTGGAAAGATGCTACTGTTGTTTCCTTATCCATTATAATCATGGCTATAGGAAATGTTTTTAATAGCTGCGTCATGTTCTGAGTTTAATTTATGTGTAATGCTGACAGACCCCAATTGTCAGTGGGCAGGATCAAACATGGGACCTCTGGAGCTAAATGCATGAACTATGTGGCTGTTAACTAAGGCTATAGCACAGACACATTAATTTCTCTCTAAGTAGTCTCGGTGCCACTAGATGGGCCAGAATACCACAGCCAGAAGGTGTGTGGGTTACATATGCATTTCAGATTCTCTGCTGTAGCTCCCAAGAAGTCAGAGTGACTAAATAGGACCAGTTAAACTCCTCTAGACCTGAAAGGAGATGAGTCTGGTTTCATCACTGAGGTTCAGGGGTTGGCTGGTCTGGCATCCTTCCATACAGAAGGCCTGTATCTCCGTCCTTTCCCAACCCTCCTTCCTCAAACCGAGCTTTAGGGGTATGTCTACAGAGGGATAAATGACCCATCGCTGGCCTGGGTCAGCTGATTTGGGCTGTGGGGCAAAAAATAGCAGTGTGTCTGAAGCTTCCACCCTTGTAGGGTCCCAGAGCTCTGGTTCCAGCCTAAACCTGAGCATCTACACAGTGATTTTCCAGGCCTGGAGCCCAAGCCCTGTGAGTTGAGTCAGGTGACCTGGGTCAGGCACAGGTTTTTTATCCCTGTGTAGACATAGCCTAGGAATCTTTGGGGGAAAGGGAAGTGGCTTCATCTCACCCGTCCCCTTTTCAAATCTTTTGGGGCTAGCTGCATGGTCAGTTCCCTTAATGTTTTTAAAATATTTTATTTTGGGCGGGACTAGTGTGATTTCCCCCCTGTGCTCTCCTTGACCCAAGGACACAATCCTTCTTGGACCTCAAAGGAGATAAGTTCCCTTCTTGGTTGTCAGTGTCGCCCAAATTAATTTTAACCAATAAATGGGAAGCAGGACTTATTTCTGTGTTCAGCGACCTGTGGAGAAGGGAGGATCCTGAGTCATGCCAAGGTGGCCTAAATGCTTTGAGCTGCTTACCAGCCTCTCACTGAAGTTAATTCTTGCATAGAAATCTGGAGCTAGATGGAACACGACTGGCTTCAGTGCAAAAATTTTTGATAGCCCTATCACAGTCAGTACTTTTTTATGCTGTAGGCTGTCATCTCTTCTGTGTAGACTTATATGGGTTCACAGTTTGCTACAGGAATTAAGTGAATATTTGCACAAATCTGAGTATAACAAAGTACACAAAGGGCAAGCTCTGAAAACTTTTTTGTTTTATAGACATTTTTCACAGGAAAAATATTTTCCCATCCAGCTGTACTTATTACATCTATAGAACTATTTTTTTCTTCAAAGTTTTTGGCAAGCTTTAATTAATGAATGCCCTGTTGGGTATGCAAGTACTGAAGAGTAAACTGAGGCAGAGAGGTTATGTTACTTATCCAAGAGCACAGAGAAAGTTAGAATTTGGAATAGGACTTCAGAATCCTGGGCTCACAAACTTATACTCACATCATAATATCACACCCCTGTTTAGGTGCTGGAATATTTTCTTATTAAATTTTTGACAGTTGGTAGCATTTTGGCTGCTTGACAGACCTTTTTTACAGATTTCTAGACCAGGCTGTTAGCAAGAAATAGTGATAGTGTTTCTGTTGCATCTATTCTACTGTAAGTATTAAAAAAACAACAACAAAAACCAGACCAACCAACCAACATTAAAAACAAAAGAGTGAGTGAAATTTCCTTGTAGAAAAAAGTTGCAGAAATCTGCTAGATTTACCTGTGCTACTATCAAGAGTGCAAAGATTGTTTTTTGGGGTAGTGGGAAAATCTTGGCGGCCCCAAAATGCCTGAGAATCTGAGTTGAGTCTTGATTCTTGATTGTGTATTGGCAGTAAAATAAAACAAACCTAAAATGAAAGTTAAAAATTGCCTTGATGCCTCCAAAAATTGCACCCACTCTTTAAAGAAGTTTCTCTTTTCCATCTACTCATGCACCAATGTGTTATAGCGTGTCCAACTGTATCATTCTGTCTCCTGCATACCTTGGAGGGTGCTTCCAGCTGGACAACTTGGTACCATTACCAAAATATTAATCTGGGTAGCTATGGAAAAGGGGCACAAAAATGGTGAAAATCAGTTTCTGTGCCTACACCAAAATCTAAAATGTGATCATTTATCTTTAAAAATGGATTTTTTAACCCTAAATTTTCTCTAGCAAATTTACGCTGGACAATATTGCACGTCTCCAAATTAAATAGTTCTAGGAAAACGCCTCTCTTTACAGTCGTATAGAGGCTGCTGTCAGATTTTAGCTGGCTGTTGTTACAGAGCTGTGCTCTGTAAACTTCCAGTTGCACAAATTAGAAGTAAAAGTAAAACAGAACGTTGTCACTTCCTTCCAGTGCCTTTACTTGTTTCCTCCTCTAGTTACACTTCCCTTTTGTTATTTTACATAGATATGAAAATTAAAACAATTGCTTAGATGGGGAAAAAAACCCTCAAATTAGTCTAAAAATATAAAATAATCTGTTTAATATTGTACATATTTCCAGAAGTTAATGCAAATATAACAGAATGCAAATATATACATGGATAAATAAGGCTACGTTTTAGTCATAGGTATTTTTAGTAAAAATCAAGAACAGGTCAAGGGCCATAAACAAAAATTCACAGCAGGTCTGTGACCTGTCCATGACTTTTACTAAAAATACCCGCCCTGACTAAAACTGGGGAGAGGGGAACATGGGTGCTCTGGGGTTGTGGTCTGGGGATGCCATGGGTGCTGGGGGAGGTGGCCTGAGACTCCCACTGGTACTGGGGGCTGGGGGAGCTGGGTCACAGTGTGCAGCCCATGCTGGTACTGGGGAAGGGAGGGGGGAGGGTTGGCATGGCTGGCAGGGGCTTCCTACATGGTTCTGTGTCCTTGCAGCTCCTAGGCAACAGAGGCAGGGGCCAGGGCAAGAGCCAGCGCAGGAGCAGTGGCTGCTCCAGCTCCTATTGGCCGGGAACCACAGCCAATGGTAGCTGCGGTGGCAGGGTTTGTGGGCACAGGCATCACGCAGCGTGGAGACCCCCCCCTTGCCCCTCCACCGCCTAGGAGCTGCAAGAAGGCTATGCCAGTGGGAGCCAGGGAGCCCCACACCCCAACATAAGCACCCCTTTGCACTCCCCAACCCCCTTCCCCTAGCCCAGAGTCTCCTCCCACACACCCAAACTGTTGTTGCTGGCCCAGGGGCTGCCTGGCTCGGGCAGCCCCTGAGCCAGCACCAGCTGCTGCAGAAGCTGCGGAGATCATGGAAAGTCACGGAATCTGTGAGTTCCGTGACCTCCATGGCAGACTCGCAGCCTTATGCATAAACAAACTAAACCAAAAACAACAATGCTGTTAAAAGGCAGCCTGTGTGTGTTGTAGAAAAGGGGGTGAAATAAACTCTGGCTGAAAATACAGCAGTGTCCTGGATTTTCTGTCTTCAGCAACAGTTTAACCTAATCCCTTTGGTCCATTTGCAGCCCATGTGTTAATGCAGCATTCCTTCCAAAACTTTCTATATGCCATATTGGGCTGGGTTTCCTCTGTTTATTTTTTCAATATTGCAAAACATTATAGTGTACTGCTCTTCACGTTTGTTCAAATGACCACTGCGTTGTTTTCCACCATGGCATGCTTGTGTGTTTCTGTTTTCCATTGTTTATAGAATAGCACATGTTTAACTTCTTTTGGCTTCACCCTCACTTTTTTTTTTCCAATGTTGATTACTTCACAATGACTTTATGCTGGCAAGTTGTACAGATGAAGTCCAACCTTCCAGATTGCCTAGGAAAAGACTGCAGGGTATAGTCTATCTGGGTCAGTGCAGAGGGGAAATCAAATGCACAAGTTGTGTGGGTCTTATTAGTTTGGCTATTTAGATTCAGATATCCTGCAATGTCATCTACATAGGCAAACCACTGCACCCATGCAGCACTCTTGGTTTTGGTTCCCACATAAAAGAAGGATTTGGAAAAATTGGAAAGAGTCCAGCAGAGGGCAACAAAATTGTTAGGGGGCTGGAGCACATGACTTATGAGGAGAGGCTGAGGGAACTGGGATTGTTTAGTGTGCAGAAGAGAAGAATGAGGGGGGATTTGATATCTGCTTTCAACTATCTAAAGGGGGTTCCAAAGAGGTTGGATCTAGACTGTTCTCAGTGGTACCTGATGACAGAACAAGGAATAATGGTCTCAAGTTGCAGTGGGGGAGGTTTAGGTTGGATATTAGGAAAACCTTTTTCACTCAGAGAGTGGTGAAGCACTGGAATGGGTTACCTAAGGAGGTGGTGGAATCTCCTTCCTTAGAGATTTTTAAGGTCAGGCTTGACAAAGCCCTGGCTGGGATGATTTAGTTGGGAATTGGTCCTACTTTGAGCAGGGGGTTAGACAAGATAACCTTCTGAGGTCCCTTCCAACCCTGATATTCTATGATTTTATGAATTCGGTGGAGCTTCCAAAGGTTGAGGGAGGCTACCTGCATGGATGTCATTGCATAAGCAAGGCCTTGTGGTAAAGTTTCTTGTATACATATCCTGAAATCATGTACTACCAAAACCTCCAGCTACCTGACTGTTACTTTATTGCCACTCATCAACTTTTATTTATTTATTAATTAAATGCAGAGAGGTTATTTTTAGTGTTCAGTTTAGTCCAGAGCTGGTTCTCTCCATTCATTTCTTTCTAAAGACTCATTTCTTCCATTACATCTATAAGAAATCAGTTGTCAAAATCATTTCCCCCCTTATTTGTATTTTGTATGTGTTAGAACAATTGAATCAAAACTGCTGTACCGTAAGGAGTGCATGCCTTTGCAGAGTAAGCAAATATTCTTATTGGTATAACTCCTCTTTTTCTTCCTATTATTTGGTTGCCTCCACTCACAGCACATGTCCAATTAAACTATAATTTGGGTCCTGGTACCTAGCAGACCTCTGATTGCTGTCCAACATTAGCATATTTAGTTAATTTAAAACTACAAAAATGCAACATGTTAATTTTGTTACATATACAATGTTGCATTTTTTTTCTCAGCTCACTCAAACTCACCAGTCACTGAGTATAGTTTACATTATTATATTCTGGAACTTAACGAATACATTTGAGATAAATCCATTTTTCTTGCTACCTCCATGTTTTTCATCTGTTCAGAGTAGCTGTGGACAGTATGACCCACTGGTACAAAAGCCTGTTGTAGAGAAAATATTTGTTTTCTTAAATTTCTTTGATGAGATAAGTACTTTAAAAAATACCTACTGCGATATGAAGTAAAGCAATCCTTCGGTAATTAGGATTCATTTGCAACTGGAGCATTTTATTAATTACACATTGTAATCACATGGATAGTCACAAAACCAGTCGCGCAAGTCTGTATTTAGAGATTTGTAGACAGAAGACTTAACGTAAACATAGAAATGTTAAACCTACTCATCTGTAACCCTGCAAAGAAGATAACAAGAAGGATTATGTTCTCTGTGTGATTTGTGAACAATGCTAAGTAAATATTCATCATTAATATATAATAACTGTTGCTTTTGGCAGTTCACTTTTCATTTAATTTGATAATGTGTCCAGTAAATGAAGTGGTACAGGCTACAGTGTTTTACCAACACAATTGCATATTTTCAATCATTGTTAAATGAAGGCAGCTCAAGGCAAAGCTTTAACCCTCACTAGTTTTTGTATGTGATAAAAAGAGAAGGCGCTATCAATCTTTATTGTCTGTCTCGCTTACTGTAATTGCATTCAATAGTCCACTGATTCTGTTGTCTGTGCGAATGTCAGGAACAGATGCTCTGACTTGATCATATGCATCCACTGGCCACTGTGATAAGTTGGCAGAAGTCTCTGGGTTTCATGATAAATTGTTAACGCTGTAGATTATGAACAGCTGAACTCTGGAAGTGTATATGGAGGAAACGTCTTACCTTGTTTTAAATCTGGCATCATGATGCTAGCTAAAGGGCATGTCATGTATTATTCAAATACTCTTGCACTGGAAATGTGCCAGTGACTCATTGTATCCCCCTGAATAGTAAACCAAAACAAAACAAAAGCCAGAGTGATTTGAACATGACATTATTGGTCCTAGGACTGTGAAAAGTATTTCAAAGTGCTGTTTAATAGTTCTGATTATCTAATTCAAGAAGGAGAAAGCTTTTCAGTTGTGGTATTCACCCTTGAATCCATATTCAAATTTAGGATGTCTTATAAAAACAAAACAGGTTGCTGTAGTGAAAACTGAGCTGTGATAAACTTGGGGAAAAGTATAAATAAGACATATTAGGACTCAGCTTTGTGGAGTGATTGTTGGGTCACTACTTGTTGACAGTATTTCTGCTTAATCAAGCTTCTTGATCTACTTTAGAGTGTGAACTGGTTAACTGAAACATACGAGAGGCGTTGCCGAGGTATTACCAACTGGACATGGCTGTTGGAAAAAACCCAAAAGTCCCTTTAAGGCCTGGTCTACACCCAGTTTTTGTACTGGTTTAACTGTTTCAGTTAGTACTGTGATTTTTCTACCAAAGAAGTGTAATCAGTTTAATCCCTATTGTGGATGTAGTTGTATTGGTATAAAGATGTCTCATACCAGAAGAACTTACTGTCCTTCCTTAGGGGAATAGCTATACACTGCAGTGTAAGGGAACTTTATACCAGTACAACTACATCCACAGTAGGAGGGTTGTGCTGCTTTATCTGTACAGCTATCTGTATAGTAGTAGAATGTGTGTGCATAGACAAGGCCTTAGACACTGTAGGCTAAATCTCTTGCTGACAACCGTTTTAGTACCAAGAAGTTGGAAATGGATATTGACAATATGGTTCATGTATCTTCAATTTATGGGGATGTAGGGGTATAAAGGTTTCTCTTGACTAGAGATAATGACCTGCATTTTTTAAAGTTGAGTGCCTAAATTTAAGTACACAAATCCCTATTTAGACACTTAAATTAAAGTAGTCTGAATTTCAGAAGTGTTGAGCACTTGAAGCTCCAGTTGACTTCAATAGTAGTCATGCATTCCCAGCATCTCTGAATAGCAGGTTGTTTTTGTATAGGGGTTTAAATAGGTATTTGGATTCCTAACTTTTGGATTCCTAACTTTAGCCGTTCAGCCCTCTTTCCCAGTGGTTCTCAAGCCAAGGTATGTGTACCTCTGGGGACGTCTTCTAGAGGGTACATGATGCCATCTAGATATTTGCCTAATTTTGCAACAGGCTACAGAAAAAGACCTAGCAAAGTCAGTACAAACTAAAATTTCATCCAGACAATGACTTGTTTATACTGTTCTATATGCTATACACTGAAATGTAAATACAATATTTATATATCAATTGATTTATTTTATAATTATATGGTAAAATGAGAAAGTAAGCCATTTTTCAGTAATAGCGTACTATGACACTTCTGTATTTTTATGCCTGATATTGTAAGCAAATGGTTTTTAAGTGAGGTGTAACTTGGGGGTATGCAAGACAAATCAGATTCTTGAAAGGGGTACAGTAGTCTGGAAAGTTTAAGAACCACTGATCTATCTTGCTATGCTAAATTCCAGTAAATAGATAAGTATGCCCAACTGGACGCATGCAAGTGTCTTACATTAGGAAAGAGTCCAAAACAGGGTGGATCATGTCCATCCACTCCCCTGCATTTGTGTGTGTGTGTGTACATGTGTGTACATATATATGCAAACATTGCATTTCTTAAATTGTTTCTATTTCACCGAATCACCTTTTAGTGTATTTGCAGATTTACAGTGAAATGAATATTATTTAATGTTGTTATTTGCAATCTTCTGCTTGGTATATTTATATTGAAAAGTCATTAGCTAACTGAGTTCAGAAAATGAAAATTGGTTTGTTGAATTCATATTACCTACTGTTGCTTCATTTTTCCCCTGTATTTTGTTCAAATTAATCAATTAAAGTGCACAGATGTTCAATTAAACCTATAAAAATTTTCCATAGCTACAGCTGTTTTGAAGCCGCATTGTTGGAAATTTAACATATCTAGTAATGATTCCCTCTCAGAAGAAATTAAATTAATGAATCTTTGCTAGATTATTTTCCATTGATAAATTAAAAGAAATTAGGAGTAAACTATAAGGAGACTTATACTATCTGCTACAGTTGTTAATTAGAATGATAGACTAGCACAGGAGAAAAAGGACAGAAAAATAGCAAATGCGTTTTTATTTTGCTATACTGGCCTACTTCGGTAGTATGTACCCTAGGCAAAATGTGGTGGTTACCTGAAAATTATTAATCCTACTCCTGCAATTGATGGACAGGTAACATGCAGTAGTTGCCATTAAATAATCAACATCTACTAATATTTACCACATTAAGACCTTGAGATGCCTCAGAGCTTCTCTATATTTAGAATGAGAAATAGCACTAATATCTCATGTTTGGGGTATGGAAATGATTAGGGGTATGGAATGGCTTTCATACGAGGAGAGATTAATAAGACTGGGACTTTTCAGCTTGAAAAAGAGACGGCAAAGGGGAGATATGATTGAGGTCTATAAAATCTTGACTGGTGGAGGGAAGGATAACTCAGTGGTTTGAGCATTGGCCTGCTAAATCCAGGGTTGTGAGTTCAATCCTTGAGGGGGGTCATTGGGGGATTTAGTTGGGATTTGGTCCTGCTTTGAGCAGGGGGTTGGACTAGATGACCTCCTGAGGTCCCTTCCAAGCCTAACAATCTATGATTCTATGAAAGTAGATAAGGAAGTGTTATTTACTACTTCTCATAACACAAGAACTAAATGAAATTAATAGACAGCAGGTTTAAAACAAATAAAAGGAAGTATTTCTTCATACAACACAGTTAGTCTATGGAACTCCTTGCTAGAGGATGTTGTGAAGGCCCAGACCATAACAAGATTCAAAAAAGAACTAGATAAATTCATGGAGTATATCTCACAATGGCTCATTGGTGGCTATTAGCCAAGATGGGCAGGAATGGTGTCCCTAGCCTCTGTTTGCCAGAAGCTGGGAATGAGCAACAGGGATGGATTACTTGATGATTAACTGTTCTGCTCATTCCCTCCGGTGCATCTGGCTCTAGCCACTGTCAAAAGACAGGATAATGGGCTAAATGGACCTTTGCTCTGACCCAGTAGGGCCATTCTTACATTCTCATATAAACTGTATGGTAACTCTTGGCAAACATTGGCTTTTTAGTTTTGGCCACTGCATTCTGACATTATATGTAAAGAGACAGAAGGACATGATTATTTAGGTCTGACGTAACCTCTGTTGTCACAACTGCATGGAGAAGATACTTTTTGAGAGGTTTGATTATGCTCCTTGTGAGAAATCCTGACTGATGAAGATAAGTTATATTTGACAACCCAAAACATTTTGTTCTGGGGATTGGTCCTGCTTTGTGCAGGGGGTTGGACTCCTGAGGTCCCTTCCAACCCTGATATTCTATGATTCTATGATTTTCTATTGTGTTTACAGGGTAGTTTGTTCTGTTGTTGTTTTTCCTCAACCATTTTTGAGCAAATGTTATTATACTGTGTGGTTTCCAGATGTCACCTTGGTTGCTATTTAATGAAGGAGGCAAAATATGGATGTGTAGTTCAAAATATCTTGGTTTCATTGGTTAAAATATTTTTCTGGTGAGTCAAGTCACTTATTTCTTTTGGGCTGATTTCATGGGTGAATTCATGGCCCCCCTGAAGTCAATGGAAAACCTCCTATTTACTTTAATGGATTAAGGATTTAACCCCAGAGGCACTATTATTATAGAGGCCTGCACCTAGCACCCCATTGTGCTAGACACTGTACCAAACACAGAGTAAATATGCCCCAGAGAGTTTACAGGCATGGCCATCTCTTGTCATATTTGCGCACACAAGTAAAAAAACCCTGTGTCATCTTATGATGAGTGAAATGATTAACAAGGTTTGTGGTTTAGTAAGTACCAAATTAGACTCTGTCAGTGTTGCTCATGTGGGGCCACATCCTTAGCCAATGTCAGTGGGTATACTTCCATTTGAAGTTGATAGAGCTATGTAGAGTTACATGAGCTCAGGATCTATTTGGCCTGCTGGAATGTAGGAGTTAAAGAAGAAGACTTTTTAAAATTAAATTAAGATTATTTATCTCTTCAGATATTATGTGGCGTTTTCTGCTGCCTAGTGATTATTGAGCGCTCCTATACTGGACAGGAAGAGATATCCCTCCCTCAGAAAATGAGAGAGAACATGTTTACGGGTGGAAGGAGAGAGGCCCATTTGACAACATCTTGTATCTTGATTCAACAAGGCACATAAGCACATTTTTAACTTTAAGCATGTGAGCAGTCTCACTGAAGTCAGTAAGACTATTTATGTGCTTAGCTGAATTGGTGCCATGAAGAGGAGGTGAGATAGGATGCTGCAAATGGGGCCACATGTCTGCTCCCTGAAAGGGTAGCTAAGCTGAACTTTTAGAACAGATAAGTAATTATTTTGCTTATTACACTGAAAAAATGAACATTAATAAATATTGAAAAAGTGGAAAGAAGGGAGACATTTACGAGAAATTTTGGTATGTGATTCTCACTTTGTGGGCCATTTACAAAAAATAATAGCTATCACGTGATCCAGTCTGAGTTAGCTGGAGACCACCTAACAGTTTTTAAACTATTGATTTCTGATGATAATACTTAGCACTTACATAATTTTGTTCATGTTCAATGCATTTTCCAAACATTAGCTGATTAATCCTCCCTGGAATTCTGTTCTGGTAAATGTATACTATTCCCATTTAACAGACGAGGAATCTAGCGAGTCGAGGGACTTTGCCCAAGGTATTGACTATGCTGGAAAACTATTTCATGCAATTTCAATGTGTCTTAATCAGTTTGTTTTGGAGTTAGGATACAAGGGTTTAATACACGTGCATATATGTGTATGTGGCTAGACATCCAAGAACACATTTTCCATGGAACAAAATATTCAGTGTCATGTGTTTAGGTGTTTGGTAGAGCCATAGAGCTAAACAGCTTATTTGAACTAAGATCTCATGTGCTTATGTTCGTATGTGAGTGTTAAACTAAAAATAAAGGTTTGAAAGTGGCTTGTGGTCCTTGAGCAGGGATTCCAAAATAGTGACCATCCAGTCCCTGCCTCATATCCTTCTCCCTCTGCAAGAACCATCAAATAGGCTAATCAGGAGAATTAAACACCAGGGTATTTTGTTGAAGAGTAAAACTCATTTGACCACAGGCAGCATAACCTAAATTCTCTGTGCCCTCCAGAGACCTGATCAGAGGTTCTGACAGCCGCCATCTTGGAGGAACTATTAAGCTCAATAGATGGGATTTTACAGCTCCCACAGGACCCTGCAAAATGCTGCACTTGGCCCTGAGGGAATGTCTTACTGCTCAAGTAGCTCAACTCTGTGCTGAAATACAGTGCAGCACTTTTATGTGAATACCTGATGAAAAAAATTAAATTTACAGTATACTAAAAGGAAAATACAATATTGTCTATGTTCCCAGCTAAGTACAATAGAGCCAAATTAAAGAAATAATAATTGTTGAAGAAATAGCGTAAATTTAAGAATAAACCCCAAAAGGTAGGCTTCCTTTCCATTCCTGGTAGAACTATAGCAATTCAAAGTTTACTGAGTTAACCATCCCAGTTTTTGCACACACAAAAGAATGGTCTCTCCCCACTCTGCAGTTAAGATTGCAAGTGGGAATTATCCTTAGGTTTTTAAAAGTTATGTGTTTTCACTTACTCACTAATTGCACTCTTTACAGTTGGTCTTCTAGACATTAGTTTCAATTTGAGACATTCCACTGTAATATATGATTATCTGAAAGTTCCACCAGATCACTACGTGACATATAGGACCTGGGTTTTGGCTGGGCTGCAAACCATTATTTATTCTTGAAGATGCAATTTGATGTGTGCAAAAATTACCCTAATGGTTTTGCAGCTGCAGTGAATTGTGGGTAAATATTTTTACTGTGCATGCTCATTATAAAACAGAATTATACATTGAGGGCTTCATTCTCCAGTGCCTTGCTTCCTGTGTTGTCATTTACACCTGTGTAAAGTGAATGCATAGTGGGTCCACACTCCAACTCAGGAAAGGAGGAGTAAAGGTGGGTCTTCCAGGCCTGCCTAGAAAAGCTGCAAGGAAGCAGCCAATCTGAGTGAAGCAGGCTCAGATAAAAGGAGCTACAAGGGCTGAGCAGGTCAGTTGCTGGCTGGGACCAGAAGGGTGACGAAGACTGGAAGGCTGTGAGACTCTCCAGGTAAGGAGGCCTGGGAGAGACCTTGCTCAAGCAGGGAACAGAGAGAGAATATCAGTTCTGAGGTGAGGTTGAAGAGGAAGGGGCTACGTGGGAAGTGGCCCAGGGAACAGCAGCAGCAGCAGCAACATAGTTAAAGGAAGCAGCATGGGGCTTTTATTGGTAGGGTCCCTTGGTTGGGACATGGATTAGTGGGCAGGCCTGAGTCACCCCGCCAGCCACTGGCAGTGTGGTCAAAGCCCTGAGAAGGGGACAGGTGTTGTTTAGAAGCCCAAGAAAGGGGCTAAAATTTCAAGGGCTCAAGGATGGGTTTGTAGACCCCATAGAGGGCCAATCATTTGTGGAACTTTGTTACACGGTAGGGATGGATTTAAAGCTAGCCCAGAAGGTGCTGAGAATTGAGCCCAGCGACCAGGGCTGCAGATACCAACCAGGGCAGAGTGATAGTCCTTGTTGGACTTTTGTTAACTCAGAAGGAATTTGTTCATGCGTTTGACTGTGTGACTTAGGCAGACTGTTGAGCCACTGAAGACCCATCTGATGACGTTAGCTGACAGGGAGTACCAGGAACAGAGAGAGAGACAGAAAGTGACTGCAGGTTTGCACCCTACTGACAGGCAGCGCTTATGAGAGATGAGTGTGCCCCATCACAGGGTGCAAATGGAACCTTTCTGATCTGATAAAATGTTACACCCATTTGGAGTGAGGTGAATACCTGCTAAGTGAAAGCCACTGGAGAATCAGGCTCTGCATTCTTCTCCGTCAAACTATTATGAGTGCTATATCAGCATGTATCCTGGCAGAGTTTACAAATATAAGCAGTTGTGGGTTTTATTTATTATCTTATATGTTTTTTAGCATTGGTGTGATGTATGCATCTATGTAATACAGTCTGGTGTTCCAGAGTTTTAATGAACCTGCATGTTTGTTAAATGATGGAGTATCTGTAAATGAAGAGGCTGATGGATATCTTTGTGAAGTATTATATTTTTTCATGGGCATTTACTGGGGGAGCGTTAAAATTTTGCAAAATATATATTATATATTGCCAGTTTCTCCTGGCACAATATTTGAAGCAAAAGTTTTGTATGTCTTTGCACTCAGCAACACATTCTGTCAGAGAATCAATAGTTCACATATTCCAAGTATATAAAAATCTGCAGCAGGTACTTCCACAAGCATTTGCTGAGCTGAAGTCTAACATTGTTGCTAGGTATCTGCACATCTGTTAAATGTCTGTCATAAAAAAATTAAAAACATTCAAGTGTAGACAATTATTCAAATTGTGTAAATATTCAGTTGTTTTATATAAAAATAAGAATATGCCACCTTGTGGTAAGAGAGATTTTTTTAGTGTATGCATCCAACAAACCTTTCAGTGGATAGGATATAGCTCTGACATTTGGTAATCCAATCCTTTTTATTTAACAAGTGTTTTACAATTAGAAATTTTATATGTATATAATATTTGGATATTTTTTCCATTAATGTAGGATTCCATTCACTACATTTACAAGAACATTGAAGCAAAAGCTGAATATTTTCAGAATTACAATGTGTTTCTTTGGAACATTTAAAAGGAAAACTGAACCTGTGTGGTGGTTTTATAAAATACTACTGTTTGATGTTTTTAGTATTAATAATGTATTATATAGATTTTAGGTAGCAGGGTAAAATGCCATTCCTATTTTATATTAAACACTTTAAGCGACAATTGTTTGATTTGTAGGCACATTTCCTTTATAAAGAAAGTAAGATTTTAAGAAGTTTATGTCAATGTCTATAAATAGATCCAACATGTAAGAATATTTAATACCTATACTATTATGCCATACTTTGTAACAGATGACAAACGGGCTTTGTCTGCGTCTTGAACATTTCTAATTTTACATTGTGCAGTTATTCATCGTATGCATTGTCTGCAATAATAAAACTACTTTCCCCGTAACCCCTTTTCTTTAAATGTTTGTTTTGGTCTTTAAAAATCTTGTATTTTCTCACTTTTGTATGTTCCTGACTAAAGGGCAATTGAAATAGTATTTCATATTTATAGCATATTTAGTAACCCCACAATACCACTGCTACCAGGTACACTGTAACAAGTAAATATTGTTGCATTATTGCTGAGGTCTATTTATTATACTTAATTATGTGAAGAGATGAAATTACATAGTTACTAAAGACTAGAAAACTGTAAGGTCCTAAATTACATTTACTTTTTTTTTTTTTTAAATATTCCCAGTGCTAAGGCTTGTATTGTGATTTTTATTCATGTACTGGCCCAAAATGTGCATAATTTTAAAAAAGAAGGGTTGATGGGTTTTATTTGTTTTTTTTACACCCCAGTTTAAAAGTACTCAGAATTGTAATTAAAACATTTTTCCTCTTAACACAATGGATTACTGTATATAATGTAATATGACAGAATGTCATAAAGGTATGTCTGCCATTACCAGGCAATTTTTGCTGAGTAATTCATTCATATTCTGTTTCCTCCTTTTCCTTTCTGAGGCCATGGCTACACTTACAGTTCTGCAGCGCTGGTAGTTACAGCTGTGTTCGTACAGCTGTGTAGGGCCAGCGCTGCAGTGTGGCCACATTGACAGCTACCAGCGCTGCAGTGTGGCCACATTTGCAGCATTTGCAGCGCTGTTGGGAGTGGTGCATTGTGGGCAGCTATCCCAGCATTCAAGTGGCTGCAACGTGCTTTTCAAAAGAGGGGGATGGGGTGGAATGTGACAGGGAGCGTGGGGGAGACAGAGAGAGTGGATTTTTGGAGCTGACACTGTTCTCAGCTCCCTGCCTTGCAAGTTCTAAGGACTGGAAGATACACAGTGCCTACCTTCAATCATTTTAAAAGTTTTGACCTTTCCCCCACCTGTCTCTTATTCACTAAATGCTAATTATGCACTCCTAAATAGCCGTCAGACCACATAAATAGTTGCTCAACATTACTCCTCCCCTCTCTCTCCTCAAGCAAACAGCTTTGAACATTCCAAAGCAATTCTCCTGCCTTCGCTGGCTTGCTCGCTGAAGCACAGAGCAGCTGTGTTTGTTTTTTAGCAAGTAGCTACGGGGAGATCGGAGTTCAGCCATTCTTCTGGTTTGTTGTGGACAGGAATTCTGGGATACCTCCTTATACCCCGGAGGCCAATAAAAGCGCTGGTGGTGTCCACACTTGCTGACCAGCGCTGCATCACCAGCGCTGGAATCGCTACACCCGAGGCAGACCAGGTGTACAGCCAGCGCTGCAACCAGGGAGTTGCAGCGCTGGCTGTGCTTTGCAAGTGTGGCCACATCCTGAGTTGCAGCGCTGTAACCCCCTCACCAGCGCTGCAACTCTCCAGTGTAGCCAAGCCCTGAGTGTGCCACCAGTGCTGAATTGTGCAACCAACATATCGATAGAGAGGAGAAACTTCCACAGGGCTTGCTGTGCTGCCCTTATTTAGTGCCGGCTCCCGCTACCATAAAGCAAATTGCAAAACTCTTATTGACTTCAAGGTGCAAAAATTTTGGAAGTGGAAGTGCAAAAAGTGGGGCATCAGTGACCTGCATGCGGTGAAGGATGGGAGAGGGGAGCACCAGCTGTCAGGAAGATGGGGCAAGGCTTGTGAGCAGTGAGGGAGCCATGGGATGTGGCAAGTGGGACTTGAGTAGAGTACCACCACTATTCTTTCTCAGCTTTATCTCTAGGTCTTAAAAATACACCTGCGGTGTAATCCATGCCATTTGAACTTCATAGTGTCAGAGGAGTAGCCGTGTTAGTCTGGATCTGTAGAAAGTGACAAAGAGTTCTGTGGCACCTTATAGACTAACAGAAGTATTGGAGCATGAGCTTTTGTGGGTGAATACCCACTTCATCAGACGCATATGGTGAAAATTTCCAGAGGCAGGTATAAATATGCAGGCAAGAATCAGTCTAGAGATAACGAGGTTAGTTCAATCAGGGAGAATGAGGCCCTCTTCCAGCAGTTGAGATGTGAACACCAAAGGAGGAGAAACTGCTTCTGGGATGGTGCAGGGGGCTCCACATACTGACCCTGTCTTCAGGCACTGCCCCCGCAGCTCCCATTGGCCGCGCTTCCCAGCCAATGGGAGCTGCATAGTCGGTACTTGGGGTGTGGGAAGCAGGCTGAGAGACTTCCCCCCAGGTCCTGCAGGGATGTGCCAGCTTCTTCTGGAAGTGGCATGGGGCCAGGGCAGGCAGGGAGCCTGCCGTAGCTCCACTGTGCTGCTGGACTTTAAGTGGCCTAAAATCTCCTGGTTTGACTTCACTAGCCTCCAGAAGATAAAGCCTGATTCCAGGAGACTCCCTAAATCCAGCTGTTGTGTTCAGCCACTCAGGGAACAAAATATACTATGTTATCTGTGAGTGTCCAAAGAAAACTAAGCATTTTAGCTATAATATTGAACCATTCACACTCACAGAGAGTGATTGCATGCTTATAATAAGCCATGATTACATGTGGAAAAAGTGTGAGCAGCTCATGGACTATTCGCAAATAGCAAGTGGCAACATTAATCAAATTATTTGTTGCAAATTATGGGCCTGAATCTACAAGATGGCTGAATATCCTCACATATCATTGTCTTCAATTAGGACTAAGGTCATGCAGCTCCTATTAGGACTGGGCCTTGATCATTAAGCTCTAGATATCATAAAATCGTATTGTAATGGGAAAAAATGTAAGGCTTAGTGGAAGCAAAAGTCTGGCTTCATGGTCTGAACCCAGGACTGGGAGTGCTTAAATTCCAGTACTTGGCTCTTTTACTAGTTCAGTCTATGGCCTTGCACAAAAAATGTAGGACTGGGCTCTGCTACACCTGTTAGGAAGTGCTTTCCTGCGTGAGCAGTCTTGTTGATTTCCATGGCACTAGATTTTCACATCAAGGCCACGATTCAGGAAAGTACTCCAGCACGTGCTCATGACTTCAGTCGGATGCAAGCAAGTGCTTAAAGTTAAATACATGCTGAAGTATGTTAAACTTTAATCCAGAATGCACCCCAAATCAGGAATTTTGGGTGCATTCTGGATTAATGTTTAACATATGAACTTCTCAATGTGAATAAGGGTGGTAAAATCTGCTTCTGAAATTTGGTTACCTTTTCCCTATTTTAAAATGGAGATGTATGAAAAATGCAGAAAGTTTCTGTACAGTTCTTCATCATCTTCACTTTATCACAGAAGATTTTAAAACAGAATTTCTTTGAAAGGTATGACCTACTCTTTGACATTGAGGAAAAAAATCCAAAATTTATTTCTAATCATCTTCATCTCAAGAGCACTAATTGAGATTAGGAAGTTATAATGAATTAACAGGTTAGTGATATTTTTCAATATGGGGGGAAAAGTTGCTCAGTAAAGTTTTTATAAGTGCTCAACCTTTGAACACAAATGCAAAATCAAAATGTTTTTAAGCTAGGGCCATAAGCTTGACATTAGAAACTAATTATGAGCTGTTTGGGTGATACAATCTGCCCCGTTTGAAAATGTAATTTATTAACCACCACAATATCTGTTTCAAGGCATTATTCAAACTGTAATAATGATTTTCACAAAATTATAGTAAAGTGCAATCATTGGGCTCTATACTCCCCTTCAAGCAAAAGTAGCATGCTCTCTCTCCATCAGTGGGCATGTTGTTTCTTGGCCTGCTGTTGCCTGCATTATCCCCTTTGAGCCAGGGGATGCAGAATTGCCAGGGAATGTGGCCATTAGTTCACAGTACCATAGAAGATTAGGATTGGAAGAGACCTCAGGAGGTCACCTACCCCAGCCCCCTGCTCAAAGCAGGACCAACCCCAACTAAATGATCCCAGCCTGGGCTTTGTCAAGCTGGACGTTAAAAACCTCTTAAGATGGAGATTCCACCACCTCCCTAGGTAACTCATTCCAGTGCTCCACCACCCTCCTAGTGAAATAGTTTTTCCTAATATCCAACCTAGACCTCCCTCATTACTAATAGACTAAAAGACCTGATATTTGAGGATAAACAAGGTGAGTTCCTGCTGATCTGGAAAGTAGTTTCATAGGGCTCTTGTTCCAGTCATCTTGCCATTGGCTATGCCTCTGCAACTGCCTACACTAACCATACCATTGTGTGTATAATCATGGTGTTTAGAGAATATAGTCACTGCAGCAGTACTTTACCATGGATTTTTGGCATTGTAATTACACTGTGTGAGAAATGAATACATATGTGTATTTCCCCAGGTCTCTATTTTCCCAGAATATATTTCAGTGGAGGTCAACTCCCTGATAAGGCAACAAAGAAACTAAAGCAGGCTATGCAATGAAGCTTCCTTAACCAGTTATCAAATTTCATGTCTGCAAGGCCACTCCCCCATCCTTTGCACTGACATACACTTCCATCCATACACCAATGTGGAAAGCAACATGTGCTCAGAGGGTCTGGTCCAAAGCACGCTGAAGTTAGTACGAGTCTTTGGAATCAGACTCCGAGTGTATTTTCTCTTCTGTGATGGACAAAGGAGGAGATAGTAAAGTACTAATGATCCATATAAAAAAGTATTTGTACTTCAGAAATGTCTATGATTCACAGTGTGTGTGTATCTATTTCTGCCATCATAGTTATAAGCAATAACTTAATTTGACTGTGAAGTGTTAATTCTTGGAAACCTCATGTAAAAGATATGGCCACATTACAGCACTCAAACATTTATACTTTTGCTAGAACTGTAATTATTTTCATTTATGAAATGCTAAATTCTGTTTTAAATATTGAATAAGTGAAGTGACAGCTTGTGCTAGCTTTAGGATATGCCTGCTTGATAATTATTCATGAGAAGAACAGCTGAAAACAAACTAGTTATACACCTTGGCAAGTTACTGTGATTTTAATTCTGTGAAATTTCCCTATGGCCATGTGACTTTATTCTAAAGCACTTTAACAGTGCAGATGTCCAGAATGTTGTAGCGGTGACAAATGTTATTCCTGTATTCACCACTGGTGCTTCAAAGAAAGCAAAGGAAGAAAGAGAGAACATACACTGTATAATCCAGTGGTTCTCAACCAGGGGTACACATACCCCTGGGGGTAGCAAAGGCCTTCCAGGGGGTACATCAACTCATTTGGATATTTGCCTAGTTTTACAACAGGCTACATAAAAAGCTCTAGCAAAGTCAGTACAAACTAAAATTTCATACAATGACTTGTTTATACTGCCCTATATACTATACACTGAACTGTAAGTATAATATTTATATTCCCATTGATTTATTTTATAATTATATAGTAAAAATGAGAAAGTAAGCAATTTTTCAGTAACAGCATGCTGTGACACTTTTGCCTTTTTATGACTGATTTTGTAGGCAAATAGTTTAAATGAGGTGAAACTTGGGGTACACAAGACAAATCAGACTTTTGAAAGTGGTACAGAAGTGTGGAAAGGTTTAGAGCCACTGGTATAATCAAAACATACGTCATATATTACTGCATGTGCATATGCATCATATACTAATGGAACATATGTTAGGTGTATAGAATGGTAGCACTACATAGGTACAAGACACATAATAGAATTACAATACTTGAACGCACATATAACTTTTATGCACTAATTAAATATATTTTAATGTTTAAATTACTGTACAATAAACAATATGATCAATGACAACTTTGCATGATTAAAAGTTGTACAACCCATATGTAACATTGGAGAAAGAATTGAAATGCTTCAGATTTATCATCCCCTCAAAAATTCAGCTAAAATCAAACATTTCTCTACTTTTCCTTTTTTCTTTTTTTTCCCCATATGGCTCCTGAAGCATTCCTTCATGTAAATAGATTTTAAAGCTCTGTCCTTATAGTTCCTAGAGCATTCATTGCTTTTGAGAAAAACATTTTCGCATGTGCTATTTTTGTTGTTCTAATTAGAAAAAACAGCTGGTCCTGTACAGCTTAGACTGTAGTTTTTTTCAACACATTGTTCAGATTTTTTCTCTTCTTCTGTCAAGCTACAGGCTACCACCTCTTCTCATCCTGCACAAATCAACCCCCAAAACACCTGCACATGCAACCTTAAATATCAACCACGTCTGCCATGAATCAAAAAGAAAATTCTTTATTGGTCACAGGACACATATACAAATTATTCATAATAGGATTCTATATATTCACAAGTAACTAAAGCATCACCAAGTTAATGACCACTAAACCAGCTTTCTAAAGGGTTGAGTACAACTACTTCTTAGCCTCTTTATGTTTCGTTCTCATACATGTAAACCAACTCCTCTTTAAAAAAAAAAAGAGAAGGCGGCGGCAATCAACCATCATCTACAATTTTGATATCTGTAAATGTTTTTGCCTACAAATAATCATTGAAGCTGATCAAAGTCACACTCTCTGTTGCTATGGTAATGAATCCCCATTTTGTTTACGGATGGGTATGCACCACATGGCAAGAAATGGTGTCAGGTGGAAAGGGGAGATAAATTTAATTTGTGGTTTAAAGTTCTTAGCATATATTTTAGAAGGAGGAGGTGTTTTTGTTTTGTTTTCTACTAGAGAATAGTTGATCCAGACTTTTATTAAGAAATAATTTTATTATTTTAAAATCACAATACTGAAACACAAATTATACAACAAAAAATACAAAACAATTAATTACAAAGGTATTTGTAAAAATTGTAGAATGCTTGGAGTTACAATGTCCCAGAGGTGTGCCTAAGTCAATATGGTTATTCTTCACACAGCGCTGGTGACTATCTCATTGCTTGGGTAATTGTTCTATCTACTCCAATATCTAATTTGTGTAGCTAAACTATAATCTCCAACCTGCCCCTGAGTCTATGTGTGTATTTTTTTTGCTTGAGTGGAACAGAAGTAGTCAGTCCATGATAACAGTCAAAACTCAATGCATTCATTTGTAATTAATAATTACACAAATAATCACATTTTGAAAGTAGAAAGATACATACAATAAATACCAACTGAATTTCAAAATAAAGCGTAATATATTCTTTATGTATCTGTTAAAATAGCACATCCGTTATGTGTGCAATCTACTTTTGTTTCTACAGTACTTTTTATTTAATTTTTTTAATGTGCCCATATTTTCTTTCCATGAGTGCAATAGACAGACTTTTATGTGACATAATAAAATACTGGTAAACTCGGGGGACGTCCACAACATTTGCATAATCAAAGTTTTAGATAAATTACATTTGTCTTTATACAAGTTTAGATTTGGTGGAAATATCCAAATTTCAGGATTTATGTGTATGCGATATCTGCTCTTATATGTGGGGCAAAAAAACAACAACCACTATGCACTAAATGGATGAAAAGCTGTTCTTATCATTTTAATAATCAATGATATTCCTACTTTTACATGCAAACATATGACCGGTGAAAACGTGGGTGCTCACATAACATGATTACTTCTATCCAATCAAGATTTACTTTTCTCTGACTTGTATTTGTATCTGTCGTGAAACCCCACGCTTCCGCCACAATACAGTACTTCTGATGGGACCTTATCCAAAGCCCATTAAAATATCTAGAGAGACTCCCATTGCTTTCAGTGAGGTTGGGATCAGGACCATAATCTGCCTGATAGAGAGCCATGTAACAAAAACAGAAGCAAACAGTTGAAATGATAATGCTCCTGGTTTATAAGTGCACAGTGAGTATCTAGTGCATTAAATAACTACTTAGCAAAATCGAAGTGATTTTGTGAGAAAAAAATCAGTGATAATTCTGTTGTTGGAGGGGTAAGAATTAGTTATTAGTAAGGCTATGTTTTAGTCATGGGTATTTTTAGTAAAAGTCATGGACAGATCACGGCTAGTAAACAAAAATTCACGGCCTGTGACCTGTCCATGACTTTTACTATATACCCCTAACTAAAACTTGAGCTGGGGATCTGGGGGTGCTCTGGAAGGGCAATCTGGGGGCACTGTGGGTGGTGGGGGAGGTGGCCTGGACCCCTGTTGGTGCTGGGGGGGAGGGGCAGGCCAGGGGAGCTCCACGCACTGCTCCTGCCAAAAGCAGTGGCTCTGCAGGCACAGCTCCCATTGGCCAGGAACCATAGCCAATGGGTGCTGTGGGGGTGGTGCCTGCGGGCGCTGGCAGCACATGGAGTCCCCCTGACCCCTTCACCTAGGAGCTGCGGTGACATGCCAGAAGGAGCCAGGAATCCCCACCCCAGGTAAGTGCCCCCCCCGCCGCCCACACACTGCAACCCCCAACCCCAGCCCTGAGCCCCATCCTACACCCAAACTGTTGCTGCTGCTGGCCCAGGGGCTGCCTGAGCCGCTGCAGAAGTCACGGAGGTCCTGGAGAGTCATGGAATCCATGACTTCTGTGACCTCTGAGACAGACATGCAGCCTTAATTATTAGTAGGGGCAACAGAAATTTCAACGTTTGGAAAATGTATTAACTCCTATACTGCGTCAGTGACCTCTGAAGGAGAAGGTTGTAACATGCAGTAAATGTGGAAGAACTTCTGACATTTAAACAATGAAAGTTGCTTGTTTGTTCAACTCTGAAGTTTGGTTTCTTAATGGATTATTGGAGCATGTTGCTATGTGGAATACTACAATAAGAATGTTGTCATATCTCTGAAGGACTGGACAAATAAGTTATGACAGTATTAGTACTGCAAGATTAGTGTAATACAACAGTGCGTAATACACTGATATTTATTGCATTGATATTGTATTTTTCAATATTGAATTTGTAAGTCTTATTGCCGCAGGCCATTTCTCCATTCCTTTGGGGAGAAAACAATATTCCTAATCCACTGTGCAATATGACAGTGTGCCACCTAGCAATAGATAGTGACTGAGAGCACAATTTGACTCTTTGATTCTCTAAATCACATTTGATCCCTACAAAGAGATCAGATTTTTAGACATCACATGATTGCCAGCTCACGATCCAGTCTTTCCTTTGTCACATTTTTTAAGAGTTTGACACTCTAATGAAAGCAATACAAAAAGCTGCCAGAGCTAGCTCAGATTGCCCATTTTTTTAATGACATTACCTAAAGCAAAAAATGTATTGCATTATTTGTATGAATATTAGGATGAACTTAGAATGTAAACGCTTCTGGATAGGGATTGTATCTTTATGTGTCTGTAAATTACCATGTGCATTTATGGCATTATATAAAGAATATTGGGGCGGGGAAATAGATGCGTTCCTGGAGGTGGCTAATAGAGTTCTGCTGGCTCTATGGCATTTTTGATTCAAGCCTTGTGCAGTCTGAAGCCCATACTATGCAATGAGATTTGGGAATATCTTGTGTGTATAAAAGCTGAGCACAAACAGCTCCTTTTGCCCAGAATAACCCATAACACATGTGGCCAGACTTATTACCAAATTCTGCAATAAGGATGGAAAAGTTAATGAAGAGGTGTGCTTTGAGTAAGCTGTTTGAAAAATCTTTGGGTTTTTTTCTTATCTTTCTCAGCTACAAACTTTCTGTGTCCTCCTCATCTAATATGTGAGAACATTACAGCAGGCTTATCAAATGTTAACCCAATACCGAAAAGACTTGGAGATTCATTTTGTTCTCTGAAGAGAGACTGTATTATTCTGAGGTGCCCTCTGCTACACCAAGAGGCAAAGATTCTTCATCAACCACACCTAGCGAAGATGAGTAAGAACCTTCCTTCGAAAGGTTTACACCTGTTGAACATCCTTTTCATCATTAGAACATATAGTACATTGCAGCTTCTCAGATCAACCATATCTTCCCAAGAGTAACATTTCCCTTTGTTAAGACCCTAGAGAGGTTAAATTTTTCAAATTCAGTTTTGAAATACATGCTGGAGGAAGCTGAAGGTTTTTTATTTCCCAAAGAACCCAATTTACAGAATCAAACCTCCAAGTTTAAACTTAAAACCAGAAGCAAATAGGGCTTCAATTCAGAAGGAGCAAAAAAAGTATACTGGTTGAGAGATTCTGTGAAGGTTCTGCATTCTTCTGAGTACTGGTCCAAAGATTGTTAACTATCAAATTTAGCTTTGGCAAAATAGATCTAAGTAATATCCTTCAAAAATTGTTCCAGTTAATCATAGTTACAAAACAATGCTTAGAGAGTCTTAAAATAGAAGTTTTTTTCCAACGGAAGTTATTGATGTTTAGTTTTTTTATATACTGATTTCTGAGTACGTGCACAGATTTATTGAGCCCTGAAGGATTTCTTCTGAGAGTTTGAATTGTGAGATTTATTTATCTGAATTATATTTTCAGTTTTTCTTCAACCAGAAATAATTTTCTTATTTTAAAATGTTTTTAAAAAAATCTTATTTTGACTGAGATTTGTCCATTTATAGCTCATAATTTTAGATATTGAGAATAAACTTTCTTGATTTTAGAAAACAAGATATTGTAAAGAAATTGGATAAGATCCAAAATAAGATCAAATATCCACTACAAACCTGTATCCCTGATATGACTGAGTGGATCCATTTGATTCCCAACTCTTGCCTACTGACTCCACAGAAGTGCAGTACATCACATTTATCAGAGATCGTTATTTAGTGATTCTCTATCCTGTTTTCATAATGGTTGAACTCAGCAATTCATGAACTGATTATTGAGTTTTAGCAAGTGGTGCTGGCTCAGTCAGAAATAGGCTCCTTATGTTTCTACAATTCTGCTGGATTTCAGGACTATGTAATTCAGGTAATCTGGCTGTTTCTCCCCATCTATCCCCTGGTAGGTGTTTATACCAGGTTACAGTGTTACTGGATATAACATTTAACAAACAAAAAAAGTTTTGTTTTGTTTTTTAGTTGGAAAACAACTTAGGTTTTAAAAATTCCTAAGCTCTTTTAGTATGTTGGCATACTTGTTACCATAAATTACATTTGTTGATGTATGTACATGATTATGACAAAGCATCAAATGGAAGAGAAGATCAGCACAATAGCTGGAGTAGCTAAGAAATGCATAGGAATACGTTCTTTGACATCTTTGAACCTATTGAGGAGTTATTAAGAGTTTAAGAGTGGAATTTCTTTAAATGGTAAGGTACAAAAGCTGTCAAAAGGGGCCCCATTGTATTGTACTGTAAACACAGCCGTATTATTGTACTGCAACTCTTCACGTGCCACAGGAGCAGACCACATAGCCAGGATGAAACAGAAAAAATATGTTTGACCAGAAGTTGTTAGGTTGGAGTTGAATAGAACTGATGGTTAAAGCACTGGGGACAGATCCATAGCTGGTATGAAGGGCCGATGAGTTCAGTGGATCTATAATGGTTTACCAGAATGGTCTACCAGCTGAGGATCTGCTCCTGAGAGTTTGTGCCGGCTGAGAGAAGTTTGTCTTTAAAAAGGCTTGCTGCAGCTTTCTAACTGAACATAAGCTGTGATGTTTTCAGGTGTTTAAAATCTACTTCTGTTCTACCCAAATCACTGTGTGTCTATATAATTTTACAACAAAAAATAGATTAAGATAATTTATTAATTCTGTCTTTGTCCACTCTTCCCTCCCCCCCATACCTTCTTCTTTTTCTTTTAAAAATAGAACTGTTTGAATGCAAAACTTCCTGGCTGTGTGATAGTACAAATAATGGGCATGGTATATATTGTCAGCATTCCCGCTGTCCTTCTGTCCTGGTTGGTCTGTGTACCTAAAGAGGTTAGCTATTAATGTTGCCTTCTTTATAGCTAAATTACCTGACTCCAGAATTGTTCACAGATTCTATTAAAGACCCCTATGGAGGATTGCTTCTTCAAATAGGCATTTTAATTCATCTGGGTACACTAAGGTGCTACCTTCCCTTCATTAATAAAATGGAAACTCATAAAGAAAACAAGATTATCCTGAATTTATAATCAAGTAATTTTGTTTCTCTTAGCTCGAGTAATAATTGTGGAACGTTATTTTCCTTTTTCTTTCCTTTCTCCTTCATATACCTAGACAATTTTAATTTCTCATGTTTGTTTATCTCCCCCACCCTTTAATTTGATGGGAAAAGCTATCTAGGACCCCAGGAGGCAAACACTGAGAGTTAAGAATGGGTTCTTTCCATCTCCAATTTAATGAAATAATAAGTAATTGATTAATATTTACCTATGGTTTAGTAATTCTAGGATATTCTTTTAGTCTTCTATGCTAGAATTTCTAGACCACAAAAAGTTGCTAGTTTTATTGCTGATAATGGTTTTATGCCTGTTTCCTAATACTCTTTCCCCCTGTACTTTCACAGTGGTCACCAGATTTTTCATCATGGTTTAAATGGTCTATTTTACCTTTGTTTTACTTGTTTTCCTGCAAAGATGCACTCTCTTCTGTCTTTTTAATATGACTAAATTTTACCTTGTTTCTAGACCTCTCCATTGAGCTCTTAGTTGGTGGATATTTCTAACAGGTTAATGTAGTGTGTTTTCAAGACACTTGGGGCCAAAACTTCAGCTGGTGTAAATAAGCATAACTCCACTGAAGTCAATGTCACTGTGCTTAGATCAAATGTGGATCTGGCTCTTGGTGTACAAATGCCCTTTTTCTGGACAGAATGCAGCACCCAAGTAGCCAGACCACATGTTGATCAGGTGTGTGGTTGGACAGGAATCCTCTTCCCACTAGCTTGCGGAACACCTGTGAATCCCTTAGTTCCACATGGTTTAACATTAATTGTTCATTACTAAATTGCTCTCCTTATATTCTTTGGCTAAACTTCTGACAGTAGTTTGTGCTTTGAGGACACTAATGGTTTGTCCTCTTCATCCTGAACTACTGAACTCAATTTGCATACAGTTCCCATGGATTTTGGGCAGCAGAGAGTTGTTACACATGTGTATGAAGGCCTAATGTGAGTCAGTGAAAAATTGAGTTTACAATAGGCTAAATCTGGACTAACTCCATTAAAGTCAATGAAGTAACTTTGACTTTAAAGCAGTGCAGCCGAGAGTAGAATGTGAGCTAATGGTTGCCTGATAAGGCACAGAGTCAAAACAACATAATATTTGCTATATACAGCAGTAAAACAATGAGAGATTCTTCCAATGGTTATCATAGTATTTTATATCCATGAGCTCTCAAGGAGTTAAAATACATTTTCTTTATTTCAGAAATGTTTCCTTTAATTGGCAGCATTCATTATTTTTGATAATTTTTCAGCTATGAAGTAGTTTACAGTGATGGCCTAATCTCTCTTAATGTCTCTGTTGGTACCATGGACATTTCACCTCTCTTTCTAAATGAAATCTTTCTTGCTTACACATTCTTAATCTGCTCAACCATTGAAAGACTATAAACTAAAGATTTTGTTAATTTAGAGGTGCTGAAGTTGCTGAACAGAAATATTTTCAATTCGATATTTTTGTACTCTATGAAAGAAGTAATATGAAAACTCAGATAGGAACATTCTTATGTTTGTATTTCTGAAATGTGGATTGAAGATCTGTTTTTTTCCTTTGCTAAAACAGAATGCAAAAGAAATTGACAGCTGTTGATAATACTATGTCACATCAAATTCTGAAATAACCTAGATTTCCTCTAGTTTTTGCACTGCAATTTTATTATCTCTGATACAGTCATGGAAAACATTATACAAGAATCTCCAGTATCTCATTTATAGAGAACGATCCTGATTCTTCTCATGTTGATGACAAAGGTCTCATTGACTTAATCAAGAGTCAGACCAATAACATTTATTTAATCATCATTTAGTATAATCAAGAGACGTCAGCCTAGCAATTTAGTGACAGTGTCTTGGGCTGCCACACTCATAGGATTTCTTTTCACATTTTAAGCCAGAACTCACACTCTCAGCCTTGGCAAGAGCCAGGAGTGTGGTGACTGGAGCACCTCATGACACTCTGTAGTGTTTAGTGAGTATCTCCACCACTGATGGAATCTGGAGGGAGATGCCTTCACCCCTTCTGTGACCTGCAGATGAATAAACCTGTTGCTGCATCTTTAAAGAGGTAACATGGGGTAAAACCAGTTGGCTCCTCCAAAAGAAAAAGAAATCCTGTTTTTTTAATTAAGAGACGAGGCCAGAAGCAAAGTTGGGGGGGTGGGGATGTGATCTGGAGTTATGGTAAAGTCTATTATAGGACCCTGTTGCAAAGTTTGGATCTGAATCCAAGCTTCCCCAAAATTCGGGTTGCTCTGAATTGAACTGTTGGTTTGGCCTTATCTCCAGCCACAGTGCATCTCTAATATAATTCATTTTCTCATAAGAATGTGATACATTCATTCCATACTTTTAAAGTCACAGATCAAATTGATTAATTCCACAGGGGTAAACTGGACTTTAAATATTACATGGTGGTTGAAGTGCTGGAAGTGAGACTAGAGAAATGAGAACAACTTTGAGAATTCTGTGTTGCTTCAGTCATGTAGCAGAGCCACTGCAGCTAGTTTTGAAGATATTTTTACTTGTACTGAGCAGTAATAATGCTGAGGCTTCTATTAATTGTCCCAAAGGAATTGTTATCTACTGCTCTCTAGTACAAATAGGAAAGTATTTAAAAGAGAAACATCTGAAAGCACGTAGAAAGATACACTTGCAACAGTTAGTTTGGCCCTTGAATGCATATTTCAAAGGAGTACCGGCAATACCAAGCAATTCATCCCACACATAGGGTAGTATTCCTTCTAGAAGTACAGCAGACTTCATACTGGGGAAGCAAAAAATAATTTTCTTAGCATCTGGGCTGAAATTGCAGCATGTGCAGAACAACCTTTCACTTGGGACAAAGTGCTTCAGTAATGCTGGCTGCCTTCTTAATGGCACTGGAGGTGAGGCAAAAACAACGGCTGTGGTGAATGGTGCAACACTGAAACAAAAAGTACACGGCAGAACTCTGGTTGGGATCTTTGAACATTCTCATGTTGAAGAACCACTCTGTTCTGTAGTGCAACCTGGACCTGAAAAGAAAAAGTCTCAGCAGAATATAGCCAAAGAGCTAAAGTATGTCCAGAGAGCTAGCTGATGAGCTCATCATCCAAAATGCCCTTGCATTTATTTTGAATTCGCTTGTGAACAGTGAAGTAGATGGAAATTCTAGGATTTTAGAAATGATTATATCCTGCTGTTAAAACCTCGCATGCAGAAAGATTTACAATATTGCTTTATTAGATTGCCAGTACGAAAAACCATCACCAGAACCCTCTAGCACCCTCATTTCCCCTTAACCACCCTACGCCAAACAGTCACATCCTAAACCCAGCACACAGTAACTGGGCTATACGCTCTTCATGCACAGTCCTAAGCCTAGCCCACAGCTGATTAGCTGAACTCCATGTTGTAGAATTTTTCAGGGGTCAGCAGAGATGGAATTCCTTTTCCCCCCACCCCCAGTCCATGGCTGTGGAAGCATTCTGTAGTAGCTACTGCCCTTGGAGGTGAGTTGTTGATTGATCTGCCACTGGAGCCCACTCCTCTCCAGACCTCCCCATGAACTCCTCTGCTGGAGCAAAGGGAGCTCCCGTAGAGCACAGCTTTCTGGGACATAGGGGAAGTGCTGCATCCTGTGACCTGCAACCACAATGACTGCTGGGGAAGGGATGGCAGGATTTCCCTCTGTTAGCAGATCTCTGACAATAATAAGGATCTAGTTCAAATTATATTCTCCGTTTTACTTTGTGTTTTCCAGGCCTCATTGATGTCAATGCAAAGACTTTCATTCATTTTAATGGGAATCGAATTGGGCCTTTAGTGAATATATTGGTGAGAACCGTTTTGTTTTGTTTTGTTTTTTGGTAATTTACACAGTTGGTGAGAGAGCATAAATATTTTATCTAAAACTTGGTTTAAAATATTTTTTTGTAATCATAACAAAGGCCCTTGCCTCAAATGTTTTGTCTTTTATTGTCTTTGGAAAACCCAGGATGAAAAGGTGCACCTACAGTATATTATCTTCATGAATTATTCACTCTATCTCTTTTTATACCTACATACAAATCTAAAGCAATCATTGTTATATCTAGGGCGTGTACAAGACAATAAATAGCTCTAGAATAAGTACTGCCTACTCCCACTGTATCAGGACATGTTTCTGTGAATCACAAGCTAATTACTTGAAAGTTTAAAATCTAGCCTCCTAGAAAGTATTGTTCTTTTATTCATAGAAATATAATACCAAGCTGTTGTATTTTAATAGCATTGTCACAAATATTAAGCACATGGAGGTCTACTTGTTCTTATTTAGCTATTGATGGCTTCCCCTGAATTTATCTGAGATTCTGTATCTGTCTGCAGAATTACACACACACACACACACACACACACACACACACACACACACACACTCTTACTTTGCTATAGATCAATTGGGGAGTACTCTCTGTGTGATAAAATAGGAATTTCAAGTTCAACTTCCTACCCAGTGCTAATATTAATACCAATAGTAGTAATGTATTTTAGATGAGACATTGACTGCCCTGCACCTTTTAAGAGGGGTGGGGAGGGGAGGAAGGAGCATTTGGCTGGTTGGCTGAGTGAAGGGAACAATTCCTTATGGCTGCTGGTGGTGGGGAAGATAAAAACTGCTGCAAAAAGGGGTCAGTGTGGTCGCAGACTCATCCCCTGGGAATACGGAGTTTAAAAGGGACAGCTAGGCAACCAAAGACTTCCTTTTTACATGGATCAAGTCCGAAGCAGGACCCACCCTCACTCCCTTTTAGTGGTAAAATACCAGGTTTGGTCAATGCCTGCTGTGGGCATTATGCTAGCCGCCCCTTTTTTAGGGGGGCTGGAAAGAAATTTTTCCCTTACCACCATACTGGCTTGGGTTCTGTTGGGGTTTTTTTCTGCATTCCTCACAGTGGGTTTCAGGAAGGGCTCTGTTCATGCATGGCATGATGGGCAGTAGGCCATATGTTGCAATTCATTATTTAAGTGTAGAGTGGATATCCAGTGAAGGTTGACCATAGGAAAAGTATACAGTGACCGGATAAATGGCTTGGAAAAGAACTTAAAAAGAGGTGTTCATTAAAGGACGAATGGGGAGCGTTTGGGGACTCCTAAGGCAGGGAGCCAGCCCCTCATTCTTATAGCCCACCTTAACCCTCTGATGAGTGGGAGGGGGTGGATGGTAAGGTCCTGGCAATGGAGGGACCTGGAGGGAAAAAGAAGGGGAGCTGGTAAAAACTCCCCAGGTAATTACAGAATAAACATGGGGGTTACCTGCACTGTACACTGTTATCTGCTGGGTAGTCCCAGACATCTAATAATAAAGTTGCTGTCTGATTAAACCCACGTCAAATATCTCCTGTTCTTCTTTTGACATAGCTAGACAATAATCTGAGGCCTTTTCTGTTTATCTCCCGTGCTGGCAAACTGAAAGCCAAAAATCTCAAAGAATGTTTTCAAAGTAATATGGATAACCTCTGTGTTTTGGCCACTATTTCTTCCATTCACAGTCAGTGCCCATATTTGTGTAAGTATTGTTGCTGAGTCCAAAATGGCTGTTGTAGTTGGCTTCCTACAAAGTTACTGCATTATCAGCATTTAATCTCATTATTCTATAAAGGAATACTTTGTGTATGGAAGAAGCTGTGTAACACAAAATTTAATTCTATATGCTACATATGCACATATACACAAGTCATCAGTTTCATTTGATACTCTAAAATATTTGTAAATATTATCTTAAATACACATTTAGCTGATTCATTATTGAATCTTAAAATAAATTTAATCTTCTATAAGATGTTCAAAATCTTTAGATTTTGTCAGCCTCTGTTAATAATTGTGATTGACTAATGTTTTACATTTATAGGAGTTTTAAAAGGCAGGTGCAATGTGACATATCAGAAGAAGCAAATTAAACTCTTGTAAAGCACAGCTGGAATGCTAAAAATGTGTATTTGTAATTTAAATATGTGACACCATCGCACTGTAAAATCAGTTCATAATTAGAAAACATCTGTTTTTTTCCCAATATGATGTCTAATAGTATATTTAAATAATTTAGAATGCAATAAGAAAAAGAAGTCAAGCAATAGTAAGTGATTCAGGACATTTTTTCCTTTTGTTTAAAATATCCTGTTCCAGATCTTTGGGTAACCCATCATTATAATGCTAATTCTTAGTTCAGAATATAATCAGCATTGATGAAATGCATATGCCAAACATATGTGTTTGTTATGACCTTATTGTCAGTCAAAAACGGTTTTGTCGATGGTGTTGCTAAGAAGGATTTACACACTGTCATATGGCTGATTTTTTAAATTTTTGGTTATCGAAGGACTGTGAGTCAAATAAAAGTTAATTATTTTAACTTTTACTTGAAATTTACATAAATATGTTGTAATACAATAATGCTTAAGAGTTCATAGGCTCTGGAAACATACTTGAACTAGGTTAAATATTGAGCTGAATTTTACCAGGATCAATTCAAGTTTAGCTAATAAAGTTTGAACAAAATCACAACTTCTCAAATGATGCTAACATGGTAGATTAGCCACACATTTGTCATCTTTGTTCACTAGGAGGGTATTTATATAAGTGTGGTGAAAATTCTAATGGATACTTTTATCCTAAATGAAGTGTGTGAGTTGAATATTCTACTAGTTTATTGGCAATAAACTCTATAACCTTTTTCTTGCCACTGCCTAAGCATTTATTTGAGATAAGTAAAGGTCATACATTCCTGAACAGGTTTTATTTTCTCTTTCACAAGCATATACCTACAAATGCTTCAAAGTCTTCACAAACACTAGATAATGTCTTAAAAAAATATGAGGCACAATAATACTGTTCAAAAGTATTTTTCAGCTCAGTAGCTGGGCAGTGGTTAGTAAATGCTGTAAAGTCCATCTGTCAGTTGTCCCCTTTGATATGAACATTGCTGGAAAAAATAAGGTACAGTTATGAACTGACTTGCCTTTCCATTTTAAATACCACTTTATCATTTTAATTCTTGCCCAAGAAAAGATGTGCGTGCGTGTGTGTGTGTGTGTGTGTGTGTGTGTGTGTGTGTAGGGGGGGTTGGGGGGCGGGGTGTTCCTAAAACTAACTGTTGCAGGATTAGCATACCCAAAGTTAATCTGCTGCAATTTATATGCATCCACTTCTCAACTGCCTTTTATCAACCTTTGCTGCTGCAGCCCACCACTTGCTTTTCATTAGTTTATACATTGTGTGCCAGGGCAAATAATGACAGAATATCTAGCTAAAGAAGGGGTACTTAATCAGCAATCAAGATTCAATTTGTTTTAATTTTAGCAGGTGTTTGTGAGGTACATTGATGGGAGAGATAATATGTACTGCTTTCATTAGCTCTCTTGTTTTTGTGCTTGAACATTTAAGAGCCAGATGTTCGGAGGTGAGCTGATCAGAATATTAAGTCTCCAGAGGTTGGTTTCCATAGTGTTTTACATTCCTTTCTTTATCTTCCTCAGTTCACCCTGAGCTATGAGGTGCAAGTGCTTGCAATGACAAACTACATCTCTGTTTCCTATTCAACTAAAGCTTTACATTAGTGGCTAATTCTCTGTATAAAATACTTTATTCTAATAATCTGCTATTAATTCTTGATCCTTGGGTCAGACTCATTTCCCATTTCAAATGATTTTATCTGATAAATCTGTTACTGAAATTATTTGTTTAGTAGCTGATGTTTCACCAGGGTACTTTACTTCAGTAAAAAACAGGAGCTAACATAGGTACGTATGGTACTGATCCTATTATCTTGTTACGCTAAATATGTAATCTAAATCATCTCTCTATTATGTGCTAGTCAAAATGCTGTAATGACATAATATATGGACAGGAACAGTGACAATAAAATGGGCCTTGAAAGGGCTTTAGACAATCAGCGTGTCCCTAAAAAGAAAAAGTACAGAATATACTTGAGTTCAGTACTCTTTTCTACTAGGTAAGATTTCTGAAGAATGCAGTGAAGCAGTAATAAGGCTTATAAGAGGCAGCATGCAAATAAAATCTTTGTTCTATATTTTTAACCCAATGGGTAACACAACTGAGCACTAATTTAGTAGCTGCTGCAATAATATACCTGTATTCCTATGTATGGTATTTTTCCTCCAATATTCCATTATACGAAAAAAAAAATCCTAGAAATAAAGAGTTAATGGAATTGCCACTATTAATTGTTCTCTGTTTACTCTGATGTTCAAAGATTGCCCTGTTTTACAAGCATATTTTCTTAATTGTGTCACCTTGTACTGTAAGTATGTCAGAGGGGAAACATTTGCAAGTGATTAGATATGGACCTTTGTGTCACCAAACGTATGAGGTACATACCCTTATAGGATATAATTGTGATCTTTTAATATGCGGCCATTGACCCAGACTTGTTATTATCTATTATAGTTTATAATAATGTATCTCTTTATGATTAAATGATGATGCCCGGCAGAACACTATGATTAGCATTTCAGTTATTTATAGATTATGTCAGAGCAGTAATAAACATAAAATGCTGTTAATGTGTGGCTAATGAAATCTGGACATGAACAAGTTTATGAATTGATATAATTCATTTGAGTGTTCTAACTGAGCTGCTGGTTCTCGTCATAATTCAAAAGCTTAGCAGGGTTCACCGATTAGGTGGTAGACTAATTTGCTACAAAAAGTCAATGAGTTTTCATCGTCTTGGGCTATCATACACAGCATGGCTGATTGCATAAGGACTATACAAAGTAATTCTCATAAATATATTTATTAAGCTTAATATGTTTTGTGAGGATAGGATAGAATCAGCTATTGCACAACATGTGGAACAAAATCACAGTGTGTTAGATACTAAAAAGATATGTTCACTCAAATCATTCAAGACCAGATCAATGAGGCAATTATTTGAATTTTTAAGTGAGCTATTAAGTTGCAAACAAAAAGGAGGACTGTACAGCATGATGCAAATGATTTAGTGAGCATATACAACCTTTATTTCTGTTTGGTGTCATCATTTCAGTTCAGGATACACACATACTTTTAAACTTAGGATACATTGTGTTGTAACAGTTAAATTTGTTCCTGGTGTCAGTGGCAACATTCTTGTCTGTGGACTAGAAAGAGGTGGGTTCAAATGCTGTACCAGACCATGAGTTCCTATTCTGGTCTGATAGTATATTCTACTTATATATAATGAAGCCCTGTTAGAGACACTATCCTTTGCCTGAGATGTTAAACGCAATCCATAAGGTATATGCTTACTGTAGATCACTTTCATTTTCCTCACAGATTTCAAAATAATTTTCCCACATCCAGTTAATTCTGATTTTAAAAAACGTGTTCCCAGTCTACAGAGTATAATCCATCTTTTGGAACAAAGTGCAAACTTTCATAATGAGCTGGACACCATTTCCTGTCTGGGGTATTTGTTTCTTATTCTATAAATGGTGGAGCCAATGGGGCGTCTCTTGCTCCATAAGATCCTCTCTTATTTTCTCTCTCTGTCTCTCGTTCCATCTCTCCCTCTTTATACAAACAGTCTAAGATTAGGGATTAATTTTGGTTGAATTAATCTACATGCAGATTCCTTTGTGCTACCCACAAACAGTAGTTTCTGGTAGTACTTCAGTGCCTTAATTGCCCTTTATAGCTCTTTAGTTGTTCTCATATGTTTGTAGCCCCCCACAGTAAACCATTTCATAACCCTGTGTTTGAGGATCTGTGGATAGTTTGTCCCTGCTCTTTTATACAAGAAAATCAAATAAAGGTTTATTCAGAACACACACATACACACACACACAAATGTACACACAGAGCAGTTAGGGAAAATAAATGGAGAGTGCTTATTTTTTCTTCATACAAAACACAATATTAATAACTTAGAACTATTGTTGAAAAGCACAGTATTTAAGCTCTGTAGGATTTTGTTATGACACTGATGCATCTATGCTACATAAAAACATTTGTGTAATTAGTTATGGTGATCCTATGATCATAGAACATATTCTTGCTAATTGCCATATTTAATTACTAATTTATCAATGTTATAAATTCTTGTTTTATAAACCGGTATCTGTTTCTCTTTATTTATTTAATTTAAAGGTGAGAGGAAAGTGTCATTTGAGGAAGTAAGGAGGTACAGTTTTACCATCAGTTGTTATTCTAAAGAGAGTCCAAATAGAACCACTTTGCATTCTCCTCTCACATTTGTACCCTGACCCAGAATTCAACCCATATGAGGCCTTGCACTCTAATCTTCCCTATCAGGTTTTTGTCTGTTGCTTTCCAATATCATTCACTCTACACACATTCCTTTCCTGCAGTACATAAATCTTTTTCCTGTCTGTATAAGAAAGGCTTGATGTAATCATACATCACAAACTGCAACCTTATTTCCCTCTTTCTATTCTATTCTTAATTTCTGGGGAGAAAAATGGGCTTTTCCCAAGCTTTGGTTCCATAGGACATTGTTTATCCCTTTTTTGGTGGAAGGTTGGTGATACTATTTCTTTTCAATTGTTGAGTAAATCATTACTCTGAAAAGAAATTTAGGAAAATACTTATTTGTAACTATCTTTAAGTATGTTGTCCTTTCTGAAATTTTTCTTTTGCTTTTGCTTTTCGTTTAATCTCCCCTTCGCATGCTGTTCCTGTCTCTCCACTTTGCTCTCCATTGTACGCTTCCCTGCCATCTGGCCTTCTTTTCCCTCTGCATGTGCTATCTGGCTGCTTATTCCCCTGGTCATGTTGATCAGCTACTTGATCTTCCTCTCCTCTGCTCTTGTGGACATTCCTATTCTACTGGCAGCTTCTGACACCTATCCTGCCAGTGGCTCCTGCTGATTATGAGAGCTCCAGTTCTGTTGCTGGCTCTGATCCTTGTGGATGGGTCTTGTTTTCTTCCGTCCTCATTTTAGGTTACTATGGGGTCTGATCCAGCTTTGATGGAAGTCAATGGGAGTCTTTCCATTGACTTCCAATGGAACTGGGTTAGGTAGTAATGGAGACAGGTAGGCCTGGATCCCTGTTTAAGCATCTAGAAGCAAGGAAGGGACCCCATTTCATTAGCTGTCCATGGACCAGTGTTTGATTACTGCTGAAATTGGAATGAAAAGGTAGTGTTACGTTTTTATTAAAATATGTAGTCTTTGTTTTTCTCTTCTAGAATTTGTCGTTAAAATAGTTGAGAAAGACTGTGCGAGCACGAAAAGAGAATAAAGGTACTGGGAGTCTACCTTTGCCTATTATCCCACTAGGCCTTAGACACTAAGCGGGATGAGAGGATGCCCGAGGTTAAGTAAGAAGCATTATGCAGTTGAAGGTGCTGTCTTTTAGGTGAAACAGAATACTGAGGCCCAGAACACCTGTAGTCTTTGAAGAGCTCATGGCATATTTTATAATACTTGGAGTGTTAGTCTTGGTGTCCTGGACAAATTTCAGCTTAGGCAATTACATTTTGCTCAATGTAGTATTATTATCAGTTATTGTAGCATATGCAATAGGCTATTACGGCTTAGCTTGGCTTGGCTGCCACATTTCTTCAAACTTTTGGAATTGGCAGATTTTAGGGAGCAAATGCTGTTCACTGTGCTGTTATGAGGAATAAATAGAAATCAAACCCTTGAGTTACCAGTTCCCAAGTCTTTTTTATTTATTATTATTTATTTATTTGTTTGTTTAAATATTTTAATATTCTAAGTTATAAAAAGACCATGACCATCACATGGGATTACTGGTTCTTGGCTCAGCACCTTCTCATCTGCTCAAAAGTCATCTAATTTTTCATGTAAATCATGGAGTCTTATCTACCTACTATTTCTGGGTAATATTGGCATAGATAGATAGATAGATATGCCAATATTATCCAGAATATTTAAATATATGACTACATAATACAGTGATGCAGGCCCCTTGCTCCCCAAGTGAGTGAATTTATGAAAAGGCTGGCCTAGGTGGAGGCAAGGAGTGGGTATATCACAAATTCAAAATTCTTGAGATAGTTTTCATTTGTAGCCACCTGCAGATTCGCTAAGACTTAGGGGAAAAAAGAGGCTTAAAAATGGCTGAAAATTATAATGGTGGGATGGTGCATAGCTCCAAAAAGTGCTCCTCCTTAGTTGCTATTCCTTGATATTAGATCTAAATGCAAACCCCCATCCACATGCTACTTGCAATGTCATCATTTTTTCTATGATTTTTTTCCATTGTGGTTTTTTTTTTTTAATTTTTTCCTAGTTAATGAAAAATAGAGCTGATTTTTTTCCCTCTGTCAAAAATGAGAGAGCTAACGTTTCACTTATAAAGTGATATGTGGTTCAACCTCTGCTCTTGATATTTTCAAGAGGCCGGTGTTTAAAAAAATATATAGAATATTCTGTGTTATTGCCCTCTCTAGGCATTGTCACATAAAACCTTAAAGGTTTTGGTACTAAACCCCCAAGTCAGCATTCTGATACATGCCAGATGTTCACTCAGGGGAGAGATAAATGTTTAATAATTTTTGCTATTGGTACTCTTTTTACAATGTGTTACACTGCCATGGCTTGCTAAGGCTTAAGTTCTGTTTTACTGAAGGAACAGGCCTATAATGAATGAGATGTCTGAATCTATATCATCTTTGCTTTTGCTGACAATACGGGAGACTGACTCCTCTTTGAAGCACAGCATTCCAATTGAGACTTTCAAAGGTGACTAAGAGATTCAGCCCCAAGCTCATACTGCAATTAATGAGATTGGAGGTGGGGTGGCCAACTCACCTTGTCAGTTTTGAAAGTCTCAGCTATTAGTTGGTCAGAGCAGCCACTGTTAATTTGTGTACACAGATGTCCATATAAAGCATCAGTAAAAGTAGCTTAGGAAGCTATACATTTTTATCTGGAAGTAGTGGTAGAAAATGACACCCATTTGGCTATATTATTTGTATGTGGTATCTCTCAACGACTGTGCAATTAAACCAAGTGCATGTCTTTTTAAACTAGAGATATGCCAAAATGCAGAAATTGACCATATAACACAGAGGAACCTGATCACAAGTTGGCCTACTGGACTAAACTCATCCCTGTTGTAACTCTGATAATGTCAGTGGAATTACTGCAGGGATGAATTGGAATTAGTGTGTGTTCATTGAGCCTGAGATATATGACAGTGGTGATATATGTTTTCCCATCATTGTAATCTCATAATGCTAAGTGAGTGGTGTAAGTTCCAAGCTACAAAGCATAGGGCATCAGCAAAGAAACTTGAAAAAAGTTCTTTCTGTTCTTCTGATCTGTCTTTCTGGACTAATGAATTATTGCCTTTCTGCTCCTCATAGACAGCAAACCATAACTCAGCTCTGACTTTTATAATCTCTCTTCTTTCCAAAGCTTGGAAAAGAGACATTGTAGGGGGCATATGATAGAGGTCTATAAAATCATGAATGGTGTAGAGAAAGTGAATAAAGAAGTGTTATTTACCCCTTCACATAAGGCACAAACTAGGGGTCACCCAATGAAATTAATAGGCAGCAGGTTTAAAACAAACATAAGGAAGTACTTCACACAATGCACAGTTAACCTGTGGAACTCATTGCCAGGGGATGTTGGGAAGGCCAAAAATATAACTGGGTTAAAAAAAGAATTATGTAAGTCCATCAATGGCTATTAGCTAATAGCCAATGACTATTAACCTCATGATCTAGGTGTCCATAAACCTCTGACTGCTAGAATCTGAGACTTGATGACAGGAGATGGATCACTCAGATTGCTCTGCTCAGTTCACTCCCTTTGAAGCATCTGGCACCAGCCATTGTCAGAAGACAGGGTATTGGGCTAGATCAGGAGTTCTCAAACTAGGGGTCAGGACCCCTCAGTGGGTCACGAGATTATTACATGAGGGGACATGAGCTGTCAACCTCCACCCCAAATCCTGCTTTGTCTCCGGCATTTATAATGGTGTTAAATATATCAAAATGTGTTTTTAATTTATAAGGAGGGTCGCACTCAGAGACTTGCTATGTGAAAGGGGTCACCAGTGCAAAAGTTTGAGAGCCATTGGGCTAGATGGCCCATTGTTCTGACCCAGTATGGCCATTCTTATGTTCTCTTTCCTTGATCTCTTTTCAGTTGTATATCAGTGAAAAGAATTGGGTGATACAGATGTCCTAAGTAGAAAACAATCTTCATAAAGCAGCTGCAATGGTGAAAGCCAAAGGGATGTAAATAACCAAAATATGTAACTGCGTTGTAACCCATTTGAGAAATTCCTGGCAATGAGCATTTCATAGGGAACAACTTCCTAGAACAAGGATAGTTTACCTCCACTGTTTCTGCTTGTCCTGAAGGGCAAGCAAGGTAGCACAAAACTAAGGATCCACCTAATTTTAGAAGCATATTTGCTGAGCTGTTTCTCTTATGCATACACACTCTTATTCATTCTCCACCTCCCACCTCCATTCCCATTTTCTTAATGAAGTGAAATAGGTCATAGTCTTGTCAGTTCACCCTTGTCTAGATCTAGCAATAGTTTTCACCTTTTGTAGACTTTTCCTGGGCTCGGCATCTTCATTTTTTTAGTCACTTATGGCCAGATTCTGCGAACCTGAGAAAGAGTGGAAGAATTGGTTCCATATTGAAATTGCATAAGATAAATTACACCAGTGCAGTAACTAAAGGTAGCCCCTACATAGGCATGCTGTTTAAAGACATCCTTGTATTCTCTGCAAGAGAGCATTACCTGGAAAGACGCTACTTGCAAGAAAATATACTGCCCTTTTAAAGGTACACAGTGCGCTCAATGACATTTTATACACTGCTATTCAGACATCCCAAATGGTCAGAGCTGAGAAGATCTGATTCTTACAGATCCTGAAATAATTTAGCAACCTGTAAATTTTAAACATTTGGAGTGTACAAAATATCTTCAGAAAATATTGAACTATGTAATTTTGAAGTTTGCATTAAACAACAGGACAGTTTTTATAAGCACTGATGACAATAGCTAATTATTCTATGTTCTTAGAAGTAGGGTATATCATAGTTCACAACCTGAGCTAAGTAAATACATCTATTTTTTCTTTATGTATATTTGATGAGTGACTGTAACATACATAACAAACTAATTTTGCCACTATGTGCAAAGTGGTGAAATACTGATGAAATGCTCATTGAAGTAGTTTATCAGCATTTGTTTAGCTTCAGAAAATAAAATCTGTAAGCTCTCTTTGAATGGCATAATACATGTATGGGAATCGTTTGTTTAATCAATTTAGTAAACTCAAAGTTCTTACTGGAGACAACATATGAGTGAGATTTTGTACTTCAGATATTTGCATGCTTCTTATTAGTGGTTAGTCCAATAATTTTCAGAGACATTATGCTATGTAGTCTTATGCCTTTGCCCAGTTTTCCTTCTGTTTTTATGAATCTACTATATCGCAGAAACCATTTTTCTTTTCTTGCTGTTGTCTAGAAAACATCCATGCTTTAAACAAAATATTTTATGACATTTTTAACAAGTATAGATTTCACTTGTATAATAAAAGTTTACTTTTAACATTGTAAAATAAGTGTAAAATAACATTTTTTAATAGCAGCTGGATACTGCTATTTAAGCTATGGATAGAAAATGTGACAGAACCTTATGGGCCAGAGCTTCAGCTGGTGCATATATATGTAATTCTATTAATGTCATGGAACTATGCAGATTTACCACAGCGAATGTACAGCCAGTGGAGGGGGTGTCATTCCTTGGCCCTATGAGATTATCAAAATGTAATATTATTGAGTTAAATTTGAATTAAATGTAATCTTCCATCTGTTGGCTGAGTTCTAAAGCCATGTGGACTGTTGGACAAATACAAGGACTGTGTGACAGTTTCTTCTTGAGCCCAAATTGAAATCCAGATGGGTTCAAAGTTCTCTACTGGGTCTCAGGGAGCTCTAGATAGCCACTCTCCACCTAATGTTAGTTTCTCAAAGGGCCACCAAATAGTGCTATTGCCTCCCCTAACACACAGGCCAGGAAGCAGCCTAATTCAGGAACCTGAAAATACTGTTAGCTCACACAGGTACTAGCTATATTACTGACTGGGGTAAGATAACATCCTAGAGTCCTATTAGAGTTAGCTAAGGGATCTACTGTACAGCTGTGCATTATGGGATATTGCAGCCAAACCCAGGATTCTTGGGTGTTGCTTGTCCTTAAATCAGTTATGCAGCTACTGGCAGAGGGGGTTGGGACAGTTTCCAGACTCCTGCTGCCCTGTGAGAGCTATTATTCCTTATGAAGACTTTTCTGGATGAGGGGACACAGTAGCTTTGAGCCTGCACTGGTGAATTAGTTACTATGGACCTTTCCTCACCTGACTAGCTAACAGCTTCATCCTGCTTCAGCCATGCCACGAGCCTTGCCTTCTAACTCAATTGCAAGTTCCATACCACAGCCCGACTTCTGGAGTTGGGGGAGAAGTGAGTCCTCTGGGACAGCTTTGGTCAACTTCACTGGCAGAAAGTGAAATTGACACGACCCTTCCAGGGAGCTGTCATTTTGATATTCCTGATGAAAATCAAAATATTTCAGCAAAACTGGAATTTTCTGTTTGCCAAAAAAGGCAGTTTTTTGACCCGCTGTAGTTGGCTGTTTGTAATTGCTACAGCAGTTGTGCCTAGCCTAGCTTCTTTTTTTCCTGGCAGCCCTAGTAAAGGAATCTTCTCTTTTATCTGAAATGGATTTGGGGGACCCACTTGAGGGCTAGACTGTGAAAAGCCTAGGACTTGTCTTGAAGTGCTTGGTACACTCAGCACATAACCTAATATCTAGGGACTGCTGTACCTCAAAATTTGCAGTGGGTAGATTACACTGTTTCAAAGGAAGAAAAAGTAATCAGTCATTTATCTTATTTTTTATTTTATAGAATATGATTTTCTATACACGGTGTTATAAAATGTTTAACTATCATTATATGAAATACAGCTCAACTGATAACGTCCTGTGAAAATAATTAACATCTGACAATGCTATAATATATAAAAGAGCTGTAGCTACTATAGATGTCCACTAAGATTATAAACTCTCCCAAGAACCTTAAAGTGAAGCTTTATCTCTCCTATATAAAGATTTTACAATGATGCTAATTAATAAATAATGATAACCTTCTGACAGGGAGCAGCTCTAAGGGTGCAGTAGGTAGATGCAGTGGGGCTCTTTCAACTGGGGCTGTCTGTAATTTTTTAACATTACAATTATTTTAACATAGGGGTTTGGGTGTTCATTATTCACTCTAAATCTCTCTCTGTGTGTATATGTAATATAGATAGATTTTAGAGCTATATAAATGGGTTGTGGTCTTAACATAGTTTCTCCTGATTATTGGTAAAAACTAATTAGGTTTTTGTCATTTATTCACTTGGAGTTTTGTATCATTGAAACCTTGCTACTCTATTTAACCTACTGCTAGTCTGCAAATATCTGCTGCCATGTTACGTTATATCCTTTTTTGCTTAAATTAACTCCAGAATAATACAGCATAGCATATACAGGAGAGAGAAAAGTTTTCACATTTTTAATACAAGACTGATTTTATTATATTACTGGAGAAATAAGTTAGATTGCTCTAGCAGTCTCAATAAATCACACATGAAGTCGTCTTTTTTTTCTAAATTAAATTTTTATTTAAATAAAAGTGTTATGTTTGTATTTGAACTGACAGCTAAATCTGATAATTAGAGTGCATGAAGTTGGCTTTGATTGGCATTGTAATTGGATTGTCATTGGGCTGAAAACCTATTATCTTTGGATCATGCCCCATGAAATCTGTTGAAGAAACTTGCTGCCAGTCATTAAAGCCACCATCTTGGCTTACAAATGAGGTTTGAAAGGCTTTTTACCATTGGGAATGTAATTTAAACCACTGCAATTGCACTCCCATTAATTAAAATTATATTAAAATTATGGTTCATTTTCTAAATTTTTTTATATTTTATTAGACATACTTATAACTAAATGCTTAGCAAATTACATAGCAAAGCTAGTAAAATTATATTTTTAGATAATCCATCATTTCAACACATGCTACTCAGCATCAGTGGAATTAGCCAGTGTGTTGATCATTAAAAGATATACTATTTATGTTTTTCATTACCAGCTTTAATTAAAAACAGTTTAAATATAAAATGATTTTAAAAAAAATACAGCCCATTTCCTCTGAAAATTATAATAAGCATCACTGAGAAAGGTATATGGACAAAGCCCCCTTTAAAGTCAATAACATCCATTAGGCTTTCAAATATATATACTGCAGATAAACTGCACGGATTTATGTCATGCTTGGGAAATTTAGGAAAAATAAATGCATCAGTACTTCATTGGATCTCAGAAATTCATCTTAAGGGAAATTTGCTCCCATGCAGAGGACTAGCACAAGGCCTATGTGTTGCCTATGTATCACTTAAGTGAGCCTTCAGTTTTATATGTCCCTCTGCGTAAGCATGAATTTCACTCATAGGCCCCTCACGTAGGAGATCCACATTGAACAATGCTTTCACTTACCCTCTATATTCTGTATATGAGATCACTCACTGGATTTAGTGTCACTAGTTTCAATATTATACCCAGTATTATGTCTGCTTCTCAGTTGATGTAGTCTTTGCTATCACTGAGAATTCTTTGTGCCTGGGGGAAATAAGCAGGTGAATAAAGGAAGGGCAAAACATTCCAAACGACCTACCAAGATGTGTTGCATCACTAGATCTTCAAGCGAGTGTGCAGACTGTCTCATTTCTGAGATTCTTCCTGGGCACATTGATGTAACCTTGGAAAGTCGTGCCATCTGCTACTTGTTGACTAGTCTTTCCTCTCCAAAGGCCTGGCCCTGGTGATTATGGCATTGTCATCTCTAGGTTGCCTCACATAATATCTCACTCTGGCTGGGGGCGACTGTGGGCTCCACACTGACCTCTTTTATAGAGTCCTGCTTTGAAATGAAAAAGGCTATTGTGAGCATTACACCCTGGTGAGTAGCATGTTCCACTTGCTCTCCATTTGGGCCTGACTAAATTCAAAGTCCTGGTCCAACTCTACACAAACCTTAAGAATTTAGAGCATGGTTATCTTAGGGACCACCTCATCTTCATCCAAAGCAGCTGGACTCTCCATCTAGAGCACCACAGAAAGGAAAGCACTCAGTGGCAGGATGGTGGAGCTCCTTGTCAGAGGACATAGAACTTAGCTCTACCCTTACTATATTCGTATCAGGATGTAAGCCTGGCATCCTTCAACAAGGACAGTTGTGGATGAGAGGGAAGAAAAGGAAAGCTGTAGGAGAGGATAGGGAGGGAAAATTACTGGTAGATGAGATCAAATGAGAAGGTACTGAATGATAAATATTTAGGGCTGTGAAGCGATTAAAAAAATTAATCGCAATTAATGGCGTGATTAATTACATTGTTAAACAATAATGGAATACCATTTATTTAAATATATTTGGATGTTTTCTACATTTTCAAATATATTGATTCAATTACAACACAGAATACAAAGTGTAGAGTGCTCGCTTTATATTTTTATTACAAATATTTGCACAGTAAAAAATAAAAGGAATAGTATTTTTAAATTCATCTAATACAGGAACGGTAGTGCAATTTCTTTATCATGAAAGTTGAACTTACAAATGTAGAATTATGTACAAAAATAACTGCATTCAAAAATAAAACAATGTAAAACTTTAGAGCCTACAAGTCCACTCAGTCCTACTTCTTGTTCAGCCAATTGCTCAGACAAATTTGTGTACGTTTGCAGGAGATAGTGCTACCTGCTTCTTGTTCACAATATCACCTGAAGTGAGAACAGGCATTCACATGGCACTGTTGCAGCTGGCATTGCAAGATATTTATGTGCCAGATGCGTTAAAGATTCATATGTCCCTTCATGCTTCAGCCACCATTCCAGAGGACATGGGGATGACAGGTTCTGCTCAATAACAATCCAAAGCAGTGCGGAGTGTTGCATATTCATTTTCATATTCTGACTCAGATACCACCAGCAGAAGGTTGATTTTCTCTTTTAGTGGTTAGGATTCTGTAGTTTCTGCATTGGAATGTTGCTCTTTTAAGACTTCTGAAAGGCCTGGTCTACACTATGGGGAGGTGTTGATGTAAGATATGCAACTTCAGTTACGGAAATACCGTAGCTGAAGGTGACGTATCTTATTCTGACTTACGCCCTGTCCTCATGGCGCAGGATCAACGGCCATGGCTCCCTCGTCGACTCCGCTACCACCGCTCACTCTGGTGGAGTTCCGGAGTCGACGGGGAGCGTGTTCAGGGATCGATATATCGCATCCGATGTGATATATTGATTCCCAATAAATCGATCGCTACCCGCTGATATGGCGGGTAGTCTGGACGTAACCAAAGTGTGCTCCACACCTCATCCCTTTCAGATTTTGGAAGGCACTTCAGATTCTTAAATCTTGGGTCAAGGGCTGTAGCTATCTTTAGAAATTTCGCATTGGTACCTTCTTTGTGTTTAGTCAAATCTGCAGTGAAGGTGTTCTTAAAATAAACAACATGTGCTAAGTCATCATCTAAGACTACTATAACATGAAATAAATGGCAGAATGCTGGTAAAAACAGACAGAGACACAATTCTCCCCCAGGGAGTTCAGTCATAAATTTAATTAATGCGTTATTTTTTTTAATGAGCATCATCAGCATGGAAGCATGTCCTCTGCAAAGGTGGTCGAAGCATGAAGGGGCATACAAATATTTAGCATATCTGGCACTTAAATACCTTGCAATGCCGGCTCCAAAAGTGCCATGCGAACACCTGTTCTCACTTTCTGGTGACATTGTAAATAAGAAGTGGGCAGCATTATCTCCCGTAAATGTAAACAAACTTGTTTGTCTTAGCGATTGGCTGAACAAGAAATAGAACTGAGTGGACTTGTAGGCTTTAAAGTTATGCATTGTTATGTTTTTGAGGGCAGTTATGTAACAAAAAAAATTCAACATTTGTAAGTTGCATTTTCACAATAAAGAGAGTGCACTACAGTACTTGTATGAGGTGAACTGAAAAATACTATTTCTTTTATTTATCATTTTTGCAGTGCAAATATTTTAAATAAAAAGAATATAAAGTGAGCACTGTACACTTTGTATTCTGTGTAGTAATTGAAATCAATATATTTGAAAATGTAGAAAAACATCCAAAAATATTTAATAAATTTCAATTGGTATTCTATTGTTTAACAGTGCAATTAAAACTGTGATTAATCACAATTAATTTTTTTAATTGTGATATTCATTTTTTCAAGTTAATTGTGTGAGTAAACTGTGATTTTTTTTTTGATTAAGTGCATGTGAAGCTGCTTGCAGACCTGGACCCTTCCCCTTCAGATGTCCTGTGCTCCTCCCTTATACAGGCCTTGGAAATTAATGCAGCTGCACTGCACTGTTAGAGAGTGTGGGCTTTTAAAATGCTCATTACTCTGACTATGCAGCGGAGCAGAGTCAGTTTGAAAGACTCTTCTTCCCACCGAAAAGTACTGTGAGCAGCCATGACAATAGCTCTTTGAAAAAAAAATGTTGACAGTGGGACAGGCAGACAACTTGTGCAACAATGTGCAAACAGCCCCAGAATAGGACTGTAAGGATCTGGTGCTGGGGCTCGTCCTTCTCAGGCATGGCGGGGAGCCAGGGCGCCTCCCTACAGGCAGCAATCCATCCAGGGCCTAAACCCCTCAGCAGGAGCTGAGCAAACAAATGGTCTCCAAACAAGACCGAGTCCCGGCCCTTCAGCAGGGGCTGAGTAAACGCGGAGTCTATAAGCCCCGCCCTGAACAGGGTGGGGCAGTAAGCAGTTCAGGCTCAGGCCTTTCAGTAAGCTGAGCAAACACAGTATATAAGCCCAGGCCTTTGGCCAGGGCGGGGCAATAAGCAGTTCAGGCTCAGCTCCTTCAGCAAGGGGCTGAGCAACAGTTCCACCAGGAAGTCTATAAAGCCCCAAGCCCTGGTTCAGAGCGGGGCAATAAACAGGCACAGGGCTCAGACCCTCAGGCAGGGGCTGAGCAACCGTTCCCACAGTAAGTCTACAAAGAAGGCCTCCTCAGGCCAGGCAGAGGGGGAGTCTGCCACCCGTGGAAGGGTGGCAGGGGGGATGCAGGCCCTCCCACTCCACTGTGTTCCAGCCCGGGGCCCTAGCAGCAGCAAAGGCATGCTGCTGTCAGTGGGGATCCTGGCCGCAACACACTGACATGGGTTCAGGCTCTTCAGGAGCCAAACCAGGGTCGGCTATCCCCGGGCCACTTCCAACCTCCCCCTCTCTGGGTACCTGTCTCTCGCCGGCATCGTCTGGTGGGTCCCAGACCATGGGCTCCTCAGGATACCGGTCGTGGGGAAGCTCAGGCAACTCCTCAGGATACCGGGCGTAGGGAAGCTCAGGCAGCTCCTCTGGATACCGGTCATAGGGAAGCTCAGGCAACTCCTCAGGATACCAGGCGTAGGGAAGCTCAGGCAACTCCTCTGGATACCGGGCACGGGGCAGGCTCGGCCAGTGCTCCTCAGGGTACGGGGCACGGGGCAGGCTCGGCCAGTGCTCCTCAGGGTACAGGGCACGGGGCAGGCTCGGCCAGTGCTCCTCAGGGTAGTGAGCACAGGGCAGGCTCGGCCAGTGCTCCTCAGGGTAGCGAGCACGGGGCAGGCTGGGCCCGGCGGGAGCTCGAGCACCAGCGTCTGTCCTCTCCAGCAGCCTGTGCCTAACTGAGCGCTGGGGCTGGGCCTTTATACTTCCTGTCCCACCCCTGGACTTCCGGGGGGCGGGGACAGGGGGCGGTGGCTCCGCCCACTCCGGCGTCAGTTGTGGCCCGTCCTCAGGCGCGGCGGAGAGGCAGGGCGCCTCCGTACAAGGACATCTAAAGGGGAAAGCACAGGGTCTGAGCTGAGAGCAGCCTGCATGAAGAATTCCTTTAAGAGATTCTCCCACTCCTTGTAAACTGTTCTTCACATAGGAAGTGGCAGTAGTTGGAGCCTTTTACTTCCTATGGGACAAAGTTGCACTAAATCTGCTATACAAACATGCAGAAATTGAAAAGAAACTGAAAGGGCCTGGAGTGGTAAAGTGATGCTGATATGATTAGTAGCTTTGTATAGTCCTCATGTCATGTTTCCTGGGAGGTAATAACTTTGGCTGGAATCCTCATTGGCTACTGCTTATCTGACTGCAGCTTTTATCTTAGCCATTTGTTTAATTTTATGATCATCATTAAGCAGAAGAATAATTTTGTGGTGGTATAAGGATGTTTCTAATGCTGTTCCCTAAGAATTAATAACACCAGTCTTTTAAATACAATGAGAGATTAATGTCATTCACAGGATCTTTAATATTGTAGTTTATATTTAGCTTGGAAAATAAGTCCCTACATTTTCAAACTGGAGGTTTAGCCACACATTTCTTATTCTGTGATCAACAGAAGCCATGCACCAAAAATCCTATGCAGCTCAGAAATTTGCCTTCTAGCAACTTTGCCATTTTTCCTCTTTTCTTGTTCTTTAGGATGCTTCTCTCTTGTTCTCCTAGAGATTCATTATTGGTAGTGAAGATGCATTGCAGCTGCAGGCATCCCTACTTCAGAACCTATGTTTTTTAGTTTTAATGTTGCAAGGTTACTTGGCATCCTCCATGTGGATTGTTTTCTTCCCTATGTGAGAGAGTTCTTCCAAAGAGCTACCTCCCTGCTTGGCAAGCCAAGGCCTAGAAATTCACTGCTTCCAAGGTTATGATTCCCCACCTGCTGAATCACCATGGAATTCCATCTGAAGTCTCTTGAGTACATTTGGCTCCCAAAGTTAACCTCTTAGTCTATGAAACCGTTGAACTGCCTTAAAAGTAACATTTTCGAATAAGGCTTATACTCAGGCTTTGAGTCAAGTGTTCCCATGTGTGAATTTGCCTACTCTCAGCTACTTAACACATTGTTCTTGGTATCAGGAAACTGAGTAGGTTTTTTCTATCTATCTTTCTTCTCTATTTTTCTTGACCTAGAAGCGAACTTTTATCTGATAAAGTGAGAGCGAACACATAGTAAACTTGGAATATATCCAGTTTAAAATAAAAGAGTTCAGAATATTTGCTGTATTGGTTTTTCATCACTGGCAGATTGGGATGTTGTTTTGTGAGATGAATAATTATTAATTTACAGATTCAGTAAATAGTGTAGTTAAAGTCGACTTCCCCGTACTTTGGGTGCCTGATAAGGAAACTTTCTCAGTAGGTCCAACTGGCTAATAAAATCCTGTAGGTATGAATATCACAGTCCTGAAGTCTGTTCCCTTCAGATGGCAATCACATTCATTCTCAGCGGATGTTTAAAAAATGCAAATAGAAATATACTACACTTAATCGGATTTTACATCCAAAATATAAGTATTGTTATCTCATTTACACTTGCAACTGCATTGATTTCAGTAAAGTTACTCTTAATTTACACCAGTGTAAGTAAGAGCAAGATCAGGCCCAAGGTCTTGGAACGGGAGACCTATTCTCTAATCTGTCTACTTCTCAAAAGTTTACATAGCCATCTACAATGAACATTTTACAGATTAAGTGTAAAATGTGATATTCATCTCATAAATAGCTAATAATAATATGAAATTAAATAACAATGAAAATGCAAATTCTCTACAAGTATACTACAGAGCAGTACTTTACAGTATTTACAGCTACCCCATATTTCATATAAATTACAATTAAATTGCATTAAAGCACCCAGCTTTCTGGTTTCAATAGAAACAGTAAAATCTGTCTCTTTTTTATACTAATTATTGAGTCGTAAAAGATTATTGAATTCTGGTAGAATTTCCCAGTAGTTAGCTCAATTAATAAACAAGAGTTGGCAGGATCCAAATGTTTGGCACATATTCCTGGAATGAAGAAAACGAAGAATAACAATGGCCAATTTCTGCAGAAAAAGAATTTTTATAAGAATTGGCCTGCCAGCGTGGATTTGCATGATAGTGTATCTGACATTTTTCTAAATTAGCATCCTTGGTAAATATTCACCATTGTTTAAGGTGGGCAAAATTTATAGTGGTCTCAAGCACTTTTGTAGTAACTCCATTCTGTTTCTGAAATAACAGATCAGCCCCATTTGAAAAAAATAACTAAACTCTGGTCTAGGTACAACTCCACTGAAGTCACTATCAGTTGCATCTACTTATTCCAGAGCTGGATTTGGCCCTTGTAGCTGTCCAAAGTAAAGAAGAGATTTTTTATTTTTTTATTTTTTTTTGGATAAAGTTCTGCCTTTCACACTGGTTTCATTTTACTACATTACCCAAGCTAAGTTAACAACATGATACCAGATCATTTCAGTTTTTCACACATTTTTTTTCTGTTTTAGATCCTGGAGAAATCTTATTTCCCTAATCCACTGCCATAAACAGTTACTCTGTATCAAGGCTTGGCATTGGCCTGAAGTAAAACTGTAAATACACTGAAGAGAAAGGTAATGGCAATAGACAGTGCTCTGGAAATGAATCTCCCTGGCCCTGTGGGTCAGCTCTTTAGCTTACCTGAAACTAAAACTAAAACTAACACAACTTCTCCAGGTTTTTAGGGTCTCATTTGCATGAGTGGCTGAGTTCAACAGCAGAAATGGATGGTCACCACATGCAAATTGGACACCTAACCTCCTGATATGCTCACTCAAGTGTCAGTTGTGTAACTGGTTTAGAAACTGCCGACACTGAAGTGGCACATAAAAAATGAGAACTAGAATTAAATGTGTCCTCCTATGCCATTTTTATGGAAAGGAAGGATAGTCTGATGACTAAGGCACTGGACTAGGACTGGGATTTAGTTCCTGACTCTGCCACAGACTTTCTGTGCAGATTGCTTCAGTGTGTCTGATCTCCCTGTGTAGGGCAATGCTGGGGTTTTCATGGTACAGAAAGCATTGAGTCGGCCCTATAAAATTTCACCTCCACATAAAACTTCTTTCTGTCTGTGAGGTGGGTCAAATTCATCCTTGATTTTTCTGTATGGAAGACAGTAGAGTTATGCCATGTATGCTTGATGGTTCTTTCTCTTCTTCTGCCAAATTACTTAAGGGCAAGACATTTGTCCAAGGGATTCAAAGTCATAAAGAACTTTTGGTGTCCTCTGTGCAAGGGGGTTGTAACCATAGAATTCCTCCAATCATAAGTGCCAAAAATGTGTATGATTCTAAAAGGGCATAAACTAAATCCCACATTGAATGTATTAATGGTGAGAGTAAATCTCAAGGGAAACACTGCATGGCATGATGTGTTTATTGTCCATCTGAAAGAGCTGTGGCACCTGTCTACAATGAAAATGTAGAAAATCAGCCACCGTCCGACATATAGCATTGTTTTCAGATGAACATTCCAGATATAAATAGTGTCTTCTGTTAGTAAATAAGCCATGGAAGACCTCAAACTGACTATTGGCATGTCTAGACTTATAGTAGACACAAAATGCTGTGAAGTACTAAAGCAAGAACATCTCTGGTATTGTTGAGAGCATCAAAGGTCTCATATTCCCTTCCTCCTCCTCAGTGACAAAGATCAAGGTCAAGGGATTTCTGAAGGAGGTAGAAGATACAAGGCGAATGATATCAACTATATTTTATTGCAAACTATCTGTGGAGTTTGAGTATAGAATCTGAACAAGACAGAGGCTGGTGTGTGGGGGAATAAAAATAGTGGTTCTTGCTCAATAATTGAACATGTGATGGAAGATTCTTAGTAGTAGAACCAGTTGAAATAAACATTCAAAAATCTGCTGGCTAGTTGGCAAGTACATGCAGAAACCTCTGTGTTCCAGATATATATAGCTGTGTGAATGCCAGTGCTGGTCCATCTGCAGTGCAATTCTTTCTTTACTTAGGAGATCAGAAGAGGCATACAGAAGGGAGAGAAAGTCCACAGCCCAATTAAGACATATTTTATCAGGCAATGGTGTCAACACAGTGTGGATCAAATGATTATGCCTCTGCAATACACACTCATCCAGATTTGTGCACTGCTTAAACTAGCTTATCAGTGGTTTCCTGCATGATAACTGTTGAATTCTGAAATTTGATGAGGGGGTTGCACAAGCCTTACACCTGAGACAGGGGGATGATGGCTCTCATAAATAAAGAGCTGCTGGCCATATCATCTCTCCAACTCTTCTTCTCCCAGCCCAGTATCCTTTAATTCCCATCACTTTGCTTTCCTCTCCGTGCCTTTCCCTATGTGTTCCTTTTCTATGTAATGGAAATTGATCTGAATACTAATGAGTAGAATTGACAAAATACTCTTAATGAAAGTTGTTATCGTTTGTTTTTCCTCCATCAAAAATCACCATTTGTTGCTTCGGTGAAGTTGTGGTAAAGTGAAAAGAACGAGGAGAACTTGTGGCACCTTAGAGACTAAGAAATTCATTTGGGCGTAAGCCTTTGTGGGCTAAAACCCACTTCATTGGGTGCATGCAGTGGAAAATATAGTAGGAAGATATATATACACAGAGAACATGAAAAAATGGGTGTTGCCATACCAGCTCTAACAAAACTAATCTATTAAGGTGTGCTATTATCAGCAGGAGAAAAAAAAACTTTTGTAGTGATAATAGGATGGCCTATTTCAAACAGTTGACAAGAATGTGTGAGTAACAGTAGGGGGAAAATTAGCATGGGGAAATAGTTTTTACTTTGTGTAATGACCCATCCATTCTCAGTCTTTATTCAAGCCTAATTTAATGGTGTCCAGTTTGCAAATCAATTCCAGTTCTGCAGTTTCTCGTTAGTCTGTTTTTGAAGTTTTTTTGTTAAAGAATTGTGACTTTTAGGTCTGTAAGTGAGTGACCAGGGAGATTGAAGTGTTCTCCGACTGGTTTTTGAATGTTATAATCCTTGATGTCTGATTTGTGTCCATTTATTCTTTTGCATGGAGACTGTTTGGTTTGGCCAATGTACATGGCAGAGAGACATTGCTGGCACATGATGGCATATATCAGATTGGTAGATGTGCAGGTTAACGAGCCTCTGATGGTGTGGCTGATGTGATTAGGTCCTATGATGGTGTCCCTTGAATAGATATGTGGATAGGGTTGGCCACAGGCTTTGTTGCAAGGATAGGTTCCTGGGTTAGCGTTTTGGTTGTATGGTGTGTGGTTGCTGGTGAGTATTTGCTTCAGGTTGGGGAGCTGTCTGTAAGCAAGGACAGTCTCCCAAGATCTGTGAGAGTGATGGAACGTCCTTCAGGATAGGTTGTAGATCCTTGATGATGTGCTGGAGAGGTTTTAGTTGGGGGCTGAAGGTGATGGCTAGTGGTATTCTGTTAATTTATTTGTTGGTCCTGTCCTGTAGTAGGTGACTTCTGGGTATTCTTCTGGCTCTGGCAATCTGTTTCTTCACTTCAGCAGGTGGGTATTGTAGTTTTAAGAATGCTTGATAGAGAACTGATAGATGTTTGTCTCTGTCTGAGGGGTTGGAGCAAATGCGGTTGTATCTTAGAGTTTGGCTGTAGACAATGGATCGTGTGATGTGGTCTGGATGAAAGCTGGAGGCATGTAGGTAAGTACAGTGGTCTGTAGGTTTCTGGTATAGTGTGGTGTTTATGTGACCATCGCTTATTAGAACTGTAGTGTCCAGGAAGTGGATCTCTTGTGTGGACAGGTCCAGGCTGAGGTTGATGGTGGGATGGAAATTGTTGAAATCATAATGGAATTCCTCAAGGGCTTCTTCTCCATGGGTCCAGCTGATGAAGATGTCATCAATGTAGTGCCAGTAGAATAGTGGTGTTAGGGTATGAGAGCTGAGGAAGCATTGTTCTAAGTCAGCCATAAAAATGTTGGCATACTGTGGGTCCATGTGGGTACCCATAGCAGTGCCACTGACTTGAAGGTATACTTTGTCCCCAAATGTGAAATAGTTGTGGGTGAGGACAAAATCACAAAGTTCAGCCACCAGGTTTGCCGTGACATTATCGGGAATACTGTTCCTGACGGCTTGTAGTCCATTTTTGTGTGGAATGTTGGTGTAGAGGGCTTCCACATCCATAGTGGCCAGGATGGTGTTTTCTGGAAGATCACCAATGGATTGTAGTTTCCTCAGGAAGTCAGTGGCGTTTCAAAGATAGTTAGAAGTGCTGGTAGTGTAGGGCCTGAGGAGAGAGTCTACATAGCCAGACAATCCTGGTGTCAGGGTGCCAATGCTTGAGATGATGGAGTGTCCAGGATTTCCAGATTTGTGGATCTTGGGTAGCAGATAGAATACCCCTGGTCGGGTGTGTCTGTGCAGATTTGTTCCTGTGCTTTTTCAAGGACTTTTTTGAGCAAATGGTGTAGTTTCTTTTGGTAACCCTCAGTGGGATCAGAGGGTAATGGTCTGCAGAATGTGGTGTTAGAGAGCTGCCTAGCAGCCTCTCATTCATATTCCGACCTGCTCATGGTTTAGTTTTACTTTTCACTTATATGAGCACTTAGCCTACTAAATAGAGTCTGTACATAACATTACAGATAGGGAAGAAGAAATCACGTGACAAGCCCACACTGGCACAACTCAGTGTCAGAACCAGGTTTATGCTCAGTTTTTGATAAGTCATTTAACTTTTCTGAGGCTCTATTTCTATTCCTGTAAAATGAGGTCAATTCTTTTTAAAATAAACAAGATCTGTAAAAGATACTCACAGCATTAATTACACAAATAAGTTATTAGTAAGTTATCATCTCCATTCTACAGGTAGGGAAAACCATGAGTCAAGTGACTTCTTTGGGAAGTACTGGATCAGGTATAGGACTGAGCATCAGAAACCAGGAGTGAAATCCTAACTCCACTGGCATCAATGACAAAAAACTCATTGGCTTCAGCGGGGCCAGAATTTCAACCTAGGATTCTAATCCTGGTTCATACAGTACCCGGAGCCACAGCATAACTTCACGCCTATCGTTTACGTCTCAGAACACTGATAAATCAGCCAGTTATCTCTGGGGATTTTGGTTAGCACATGCATATATCTGTTTAAATCCAGTTATTCATGCTTAATATTCAAGTCTAAAATAAAAAGGCGGATTAAATTGAGAAATTTACAAGACTTTTAATTCTTAAATGAATCCATGCTTGTTTGTTTTTTAATAAAGAAGCTCCTCACCATAAATGTATCTCAATCCAACCTTTTTACTTTGCATTTATTTTGCAACTGACTATATTTGGCTTATTCAGTAAAATAAAGATCATATTTAAACTAATATTTGTCACCTCAAAAAAAGTGACGGGATTCATATAGGAATGCTGTCTTTACATACACTGAAACTATTTTTACTACTGTGCAGACATACAAATAGCACCTTCTGTATTACTGAACTTGTGGCTTTGGTTAGGAAATAAACATGTTAACAGTGGACAAACAAAACAAAAAAAAATAACAAAAAAATCCAGAGCTGCATGAAAAAAAAATGCTACTTATATGTTTGAAAACCTAACATAGGCCCTGACTCAACAAAACACTTAGTGATTTGATTGTTAAACACATCCTTAAGTCTATTCTTATTCAGCAAAACACTTGCTTAAAGTTAAGTACATTCTTAAGACCTATTGACTTCAGTTGAATTACACACATACATAGACACATAGTAATGACCAAATTCCACTTGTTTGATATCCATGGAATCTACATACCTGCATCCAAGAGCAGAATTTGGCTCCATAGCAATAATAACTTTAAAAGTTAAATCTAGAGGGCTCTTTTGCTTGGAGGAGGCAATTTCTTTATTTGCCTTGTTTCTTCAGCTTCCTCCATCTTCTTGACATGGCAGGATCAGGATCACAGTGTGTTTGATAGGAGGAGAAGAATAAGAAGAGAATTATCAGAATCATTGCCTTAGTACAAGTTCCTTAAAAATAGTATAGTGAATATTGCTATTGATTTCAAATTTTCAGTGTCTGTGCTGCAGGGGGATCTGTATTTTCACAAATGTAGTCAATGTGCTATAAGATATTCTTTACATTTTTTTAGAGTGAATTGCTAATTTACTGTAGAATTGAAAAAATATATCTTGTTCCTGCCATGCATAGAGGAGACATATTTGTTTCCTTTATTGATATGGGCTACTTTTGTGTGATGTTGCCTTTCTCTGTATTTTTCAGTTGATTGTAAAATGCAAGCTTTTCTTTGCCTCCACTCTCAGTATTGTATTAGCATTGGGTGCAGAACAACTCTGATAAAATCTTGGTAAGTGGTGTAGAATCTTCAGGTTATGTTTCCAGGTGAGAGATCCTAATTTATTATTAGGTTCTGGCTCCCAGATTTAGGCTGGATCAGTGTTACAATAAACTTCTCTGGTTCATAGGAGACTGCCCCTCTTATCCCTTTTACAGTGGAACCTCTGGGTTGTTTTCTCTCTGTAGAAACTGGCCATCAGACTCTGAGCAGAAGCTTTTTATGGAAGGAGGTATGGAAGAAATTAGAAATACCTATTTAGGAAATTTGATAGTAGCACTAAATTGGTATTTGATGTGATTAGAGCTTTGCAAATATGTTCATCTGAAAGGATGGTTAAAACCTACCCAATGAACAGTTTTGCACTTCAAGCTATTACAAAGACAACAAAAACAAAACCTATCAACAACAGAGGTTTGGTGCAGTGATTACCATTAATAACATAGCATTTGTCAAGAGATGCCATGATAACCAAGATATCAAAGCCTTTTCTTGGTAAGGAGTCTGATTCCATATTGTCTGTCTAAAGTTATGTTCTGGTGTAACACCCTTGACATCCATAGAATTGTGCCATTGTAAAAAATTATTAACTCAGTCAGAGCCTGAGAAGAAAAAATAACTGTGGAGACTGTGAGGTACCAGTTGACAAATATATATATTTTTAATGGTGAGCTCTGTAATTAACTTACTGTGGGGACCAAAATTGAGATACTGTGCTTTAATATCTTCTCCCATATAGCAGTGCAAAGCAGAAGTACCTCCAATGAAGTACATGGATTAACATCAGTTTGATGCTAGCATATCTGAGAAGAGACTCGGACCTATTTCATTTTTGAGAAGAAATGTTTAGGTGGCACTGATCTGCATCTGATTCTGTTACAGGGGAGTAACATCAGTGTAGAACTGGTATAACAGAATGGTGAAACCAGCCCACTGATTTCTAGACAATGCTCAAGAGTCTCTACGTTCCTTAAAACTGCATTTTGAAAAGTAGAGAAGCTCTGCTTGAAGTTATCTGATGAGCATACATGCGGTAGCTTTCTTGGAGGCTTTCCAGACTAAGTCCATATTTATGTACTGTATTTCAAATCTTATACAGCTCTTGTTGTCACCTTGATTTTAATCCTGGCACACAGGCAGTGAAAGTTCCAATGAGTCCATATTTTCTGTTCCTTATAACTGTGCTCAGGTGCAACATCCAGTGGCTTAGGGAGACTACAGAAGAAATATTTTGGCAGTGTTCTTTACACTCAATATTATGTAGCCTTTAGGATGCTGACTATAGACATCTTTTGGCAACATTTAAACCTATAGAGGATCATCATGCTGATTTAGCTATGTTTACAGTGCCCATTTTGCTTTCTACTTTTTAAAAATAATACCTTTTTGCACAGCTGCCATTAGATACCCTTTCTCATGTGGCTGACATTGTAAGTGGTTATGGGAGCAGCTGCATCCAAGAGTTGTAGCAAAGGTGAGCCACATCTGTGCTTAATGCTTAGGCCATGGCTACACTGGAGAGTTGCTGCGCTGGTGGTGGGTTTACAGCACTGCAACTTAGTAACTGTCCACACCTGCAAGGCACATCCAGCGCTGCAACTCCCTGGCTGCAGCACTGGCTGTACATCTGGTCTGCTTGGGGTATAACGATTGCAGCACTGGTGATGCAGCGCTGCTCGTCAAGTGTGGCCACCAAAAGTGCTGTAATTGGCCTCCAGGTTATTAGGAGGTATCCCAGAATGCCTGTTGACAACAAACCGGAAGAGTGGCTGAACTCCGGGCACCCCGGAGCTGCTTATCTAAAAAACAAACACAGCTCCTGTTTGCTCGAGCGAGCGAGCGGAGGCAGGGGAATTGCTTTGGAATGTTCACAGCTGTTTGCTTGAGGAGAGAAGCCACACGGTCTGAAGGCTATTTAGGAGTGCATAATTTGCATTTAGTGAATAAGAGAGGGGTGGGGGAAGGGGTCGAAACTTTTTAAATGATTGAAGGTAGGTGATGTGTATCTTCTAGTCCTTAGAACATGCAAGGCAGGGAGCTGACAACAGTGTCAGCTCCAAAAATCCATTCTCTCTGTCTCCCCAACGCTCCTTGTCACACTCCACCCCACCCGCCCCTCTTTTGAAAAGCACGTTGCAGCCACTTGAACGCAGGGATAGCTGCCCACAATGCACCACTCCCAACAGTGCTGCAAATGCTGCAAATGTGGCCACACTGCAGCGCTGGTAGCTGTCAGCGTGGCCACACTGCAGCGCTTTCCCTACACAGCTGTATGAAGACAGCTGTAACTCCCAGCGCTGTACAGCTGTAAGTGTAGCCATACCCTTATTGTTTTTATGAACCAAATATCTTTTGGGCAACTTTGTTCCTACTAGCGTGGGTTAAGACTGATTTACATAGGTCTCTGTAACCTTAGTGCTATACCTTGGTGAAGTTTGAAAAGACACAAGAAGTGTTGGTGCAAAATATTTTGTCATCATAAGATTTTACCATGTAGTACTCTAGAATAAGCATTTATTTCCAGTGAAAATAATTACTTTTAGTACAGAACTACTTACGAGATATTCTGGAAAATAGTTTGGCAGTCTTGCAATGAGTATGATAATATACTGTTCCATTAGGGTAAATCACTATAGTAAAACTGAACTAGGTGCTTGCAGTGGTTTGGATTCTGCTCATAGAAACATTGTTGCGTAGCGTTAACATGTGACTGTCTTTTTTCCACTCCGAATGTATCTGGGTGGGGGTGAAGAGCTCCTATGAGTACAGCCATGAAGCATTTTAGCTGTCCCTGCATGAAGCCCAGCAATCAGGCTTTACAAGAGAAAGCCCCCAGGTCTACAGGGGGATGAAATCTACATACCCTAATACAGGCAGGCCTCAGCACAGTTAATGTGCTGATCTTATCTCCCTGCCCTGGAATCAATATAATTGTAGATTACAATGGTAGAGGCCACTTCAACGGCACAGACAGTAACAGTTCCCTTTGTGAAGGCCTTCTAAGGTCAGTGCAGAGCCTTCTTCAGCAACTGTGGCCTGGTGTGATCAGGGCATTATGGCCACTCTGTATCACTCGGTGATAGGTACCTCAGGGTGAAAGTGACAGAGAGAGTTTCTTGTGGGCCCTCCCGTCTGGATGAGTTTTATCTTGAAGATAAATGGTCCTATAGAGCTGTAAGATACAACTAATAAATCTTTACTGAAGACATGCATTACAGAAGATGCAATAGATACATATATTTTGTTAAAACAAAAAAAATCATACCTGAGAACCTGCTAAAAAAAAAATATTCATCTGCTATAAGTCACTAAATATAAGTGTACTTTCAGAGTAAATTATCATTGTTTTGTATTTGTGAACTGATAATATTAGTGACAATTGCAGGTCTATCTGCTGATGTACCATTTGAATATCATGGTATCCTCCTTGTTTCCCATTTTTTACTGTTCAGACCCTTCATAGAACATTATTGTTACTGCAGACCTTTTATCCAAGCACTGTTGATCACAGCACAGGAACTGTCATCCTATTTGCATTTTGTGGATGCATCATTATTCACAACATTTGATGTCCATAAAACACATTAAAACTATTTCCTTGAGCAAAAATAATCAGCTCTCTGCTGTACATATCATTTGTATACTCAAATTGTAAAATGTAAATTGATATATAAGAAAATGGCCCATTAACTTTTTCATTAATGACAAAAATACATTTTGTGCATCAGCAGTAGGAGGATCCTACATTCATTTTAGGGGACCTGAAGGATAAATGGAGTTTTCTTTGTATTTCATAAAAATGAAGGCTGTCATCAAAATACATTTTAGAGCTTAAAAAAAAAGATTTTTTCTGCCCTGGTTTGTTTTTGAAAACATTCATATAGTTGGCTTCATTCTTAAAATAAAAATAGTACTGTGCTCCTGATCCTTCTGCAATTAGGCAAATTCTCTTTGAAGATAACTGGAATTTTTCCTGAGTAAGAGCTGGAAGATCAGACCCTATATATATATATATTAAATATTCTTTTTTAAAGGAAAGTAAATGTGTATTGAATGTGTAAAATAACGATTGCATTCTACCTGGCCTGTAGATAATTGTCCTAAACTGTTCGTCCCATTTATATCCCATTACAACTTTAATTTTTCAATTTCATTTTAAATATTAGTAAAATCTCCACAAACTCTAAGCTGTACTGTATCTTCAGTTGCTAGATAACTTTGACAAAAGAAGTTATTTTCATGCAAATCTAACATCAAATTCAAATTAGAAATAAAACTTTATTGTGAAATATAATAGATACTTGTATTACAATATTTTTAGGAGTTATATTGATTCACTTGAAACATAATGCATGATCTATCTATCTATCTATCTATCTATCTATCTATCTATCTATCTATCTATCTATCCAATTTAATAAAGCATGTTCTTTCTTTTTGGGTATTAAAAACAGTAATATTCTTACAATTCACAATAATTAACTCATCCTAGTGTGTATATGACTAGCAGTCAAATCACTGTACAGTCTCCATTTGATAAAAGATAGATTAATAATTTGTCTATAACTGATACATCATGCACTAACAGATAAAGAGCATCTGATATTAAGTATGTGAGAAATAAAATCTGCCTTCAGTAAATTGCTTAGAAAAATTACACAGTACATTTAAATTACCATTTGCTTAGCAACATGCCCTTGTAGACATTCCAGTGGGGCTATAAAATGATCGATTTACTTTAATTTTCTACTGAATCCTGAAAAAAAATAGCTATCAGTAACCTATCCCTTCATCATGGCATGCTGATTCACTCTGTGTATTAAATTTACTGGCAAGGAGCAAGACGTTAACAAAAAGTAACAGATAATGTGAACATTTCATGCATAATCTGTAATATGAGATACGTATTAATAGGGAAATTATGATGCATTCAATTATTCTGAAATGCCTTCCAGAGATGTTTTGATTTGGCTGTGCTCTGATAGTAGCAGCACAGCAGGGAGCATCTCAAGTGATGAATAACCTAATCTCCTAATCTCAAAATGGGCACTATTCACAGCTAGCCTAGGATAGACTGGTGGAAGAAACTACACTTTACATACACAGCTACAGTAAATAAATAAATAAATTCTAGTCTTCTTATAAAATGCATGTTCCTAATTAATACTAGGTTGGCACCTATGATTCTACAAGTTTAGATGCTGATCTGGAAAGAAACCTTTGCCCACCTCTAAAATCAATGTATGCAACAAGAGTATAAAAATAATTTCATATGCATTTATTACTATTAGCATTATAAGTTGTTTTAATGACATTATGCAAAAGAGCTCTTTCTAATTTGCCCAGTTAATGTACACCTGAAATGATGTTTGTCATGCATACCTATTTTTATTTTCAAAGAAGCCCACCACAAGAAACTCTTCATTTTTCTAGCATCAGCTCTGTATAAGAATGTTTGCTTGCGTGAAGCAGTCACATTTACTGTTTCTCATGATAAACAATAGTCTCGTTTCCTGAGGTTAAGCAGGATTTATTTGATTGTGTACATATTCAGAGTCGGCGAGGTGACTGTCAAACAGTGGCTTGCCTTTCCTTGTCCAGTACTGTGGCATTCTCCATGCAGATGTGCAGATAGACTCTTTTACTCTCATTTACTTGCCTTCTTCCATGGGATCATCGCAACAAAAACAAAACAAATAACCCATGAGTTAAAAAAGCAACTGTACAACAAACAATCCTGAGAAAACATGCTATGCAAATATGCACAGTCTTTTTTATATACTTAATTACTTGATTGCAGTGGGCTCACTTTTTGATTAATGCAATTTGGCAAAAGGTAATATTACACCAGTGTATTACAATTTTTTGTAATTATTCAATGTTAATATGGCAGACTTCTTGAAGGAAACCATCTCTCTCTTTTTTTCCTCAGTTCACATCCTTGTTCTGGGTGGCAGTAACAGAAATAATTATGTGTAAACAAATGTATTTTATCTTTGAGAATTATCTGGATTAAAAAAAAAATTCTGACATCCTTATCCTGACTTCATACTCTGAGTGTTGAACTTCTAAAAATATTGGCTTTACAAGGTGCGAAAGATGATTTTATGTTCAGTTTTGTTATGTTGCAGTTTACATTATTTACAAAGTGATTTGTTATAACAAGTACCTTTGCCGTTTAATCATAATGCCACATTATGTGTGTTATTTTACAAGTATTGCACTTAGCTTGCCTAATGTCTTTGGCAGCCAGGCTTATAATATAAAGCAGAAATGTGTAAGACTACTTGGATTTCCTTTGCTTAAACAATGTGATTTCCTCTGTGTTCTGTTTCATGTGAGCATCATGTTAAACTACAGCAAGACGTGATGCTTTTTAACTAGCCCTTACTATAGCAGTCCCATGTCTATTATATCTACTTAGTACAGTATGTATTTTCCACTGCATTTTCATCACTAATCATGATTTAGCAAACAAGGAAGAAGTGGGCCCCATTTTATGAAACTTTCAGATGAGTGATGTTCAGTTTATTTCAGTCTTTAGTATACTAGAATGTACAATTGCTCTGAAGATAAATAAAAGATTCAGCTGGATGCCACTGGAGAGCAGAGCAGCATGTCTTTGGCATTGCTTGAGTCTTATCTGATTTGGATTTGTATACCTCATGGGGAATGGCAAAATATTGGAACAGACGGCTTGATATTTCCAAAGAATATAGTGGGCTTTATTAGCACCAGTTTCACTCCCTGACTGACGGCTTTTTCAAATTTTTTATCTTATTAATCCGTGCTACTGTATGTAAATGTTATTCCTCTCTGCATAAGGGAGGCAACCAGCGATTTGTAATAAATGCTTATGAGTGCCCGAGGCTGCACTTAAACTTTAAAACATCTATTATTAAGTTGCAAAAAAACACTGTAATGGCCAATAGTGACCTCATAGGAATTTTAAACTGTGGTCTGCTCTTCTGCATTAAAAACAAAAAATTGCCTGAAGTTAGAATTATGAGCAGTGCTATTTTAACAGCTGCATTTTGATTATTAAAGTGTGTTTTACAACTGAATTACAATGTTTTTATGGACTCTAGGTTTAAGATTTAAAAAGGTCATTAAACATAGTCGGTTTTGTCACAGTAGGTGTCATTGTGTACACAATCTATTTTATATCATAGCACTTAGGATTTAAAATAACACAGAGAAGCATTTTAGTTTGCTTAAACATGTAGATTATTATAGATCTTTCTAGGTATTTTGACCCTTTGCAGTCTGAGATGACTATTTTCATTATTATTTTATTAATTTGACAAGAAGCCCTACTCTGTGTATCAATGATACATTTGTTCCAGAAATAATTTAAAATGCCATTCTACAGCAATAAGACAACAAAAACACTTCTGCCAAATCAATTTTGAGAAATGCATTGTTTGTACTGTAGCCAACTGTTTAGTTCTGAGCCATTTCTACTATTTCTAAATCTGATAGTATATAGGCTCATTGACAGTAGATATTGACCTGCAGTGTAGGTTTGGAAAATATAGGACCTTTACATTGATTTATCTAATATGTTATATGCTGGATACTATATGTAATGTTTACATCTTTCACAACATAAATACAGAATGAAACATTGCATTTTTCCACATCAGTTATGGGAAAGCTAGGTAGCAAATATAAACTGAAATTTGCTTCCCTTTGACTTGCCTGTTAGACTTTGAAATACTTAAATCTTTAATTTTCCTTTCATTAATTTGTCATGGTATTATCACTGTGAAGAACTAGTGTACATACAATACATGAATACAGTTTCTGGGTGGCTGTATGTTAATGAGTGCAAAGGGAAAAAATGATAAGTATAAAAACCTCAAAATATTTGACAAAATGTCACAAAGGATTGTATTTGCATGTAGTACCATGGGTAGGACATAATGATTAGTGTGCAGTGCGTTTCTGGCAGTACCTACTCTAGCTTATCCTGATAACATGTCGGCTGCACAGCTTTGAATATTGTATATATTCTTTGAACATATCTATGACTAGCGTAGCTGTCATTGTATTGAAAAATGTGGCTGCACGAATGACAATACTGCTTTAATTTTTTTAAAAAGACAATGACTTCTAAATAATTATTATCATGCTAATAACATTTGTATTCTTTTGTGTATAATTAAGATCTGCCTGTCTAAGCATGAAATAGGGTTGAAATCTTAAATAAGTATGCTATCCTTAACCTATTTAGGAAATCAGTTTTAATTTCATATTCTTTAGGTTAAATCATAACAATAGATGGCTGTATACAGAAAAATCCACAATATATGGCTGTAAACCTACTTGGAAATGTTTAATAATAAGCAAAGCTTCTGTGAAATTAAAAAAGCTACTATTATAAATGTAAGTGCTGAATAAAAGAAAATGATTCAGCAATTACTGAAGTCATGTGCTATTTTTTAATTAGCATTAACTCTTTATTACCTACCGTGAAAATTATACATGTGACTTTATCTTTAGACCCATGGTGTTTTATATGTGACTTTTCAAAAATGTTGCATATTATAAGAAACACTTTTGCCATTGTGAAATCTATTTTATATGTATCTTCTTACACTCTGCAACTGTAATATCATACTCTTATTTCTTATACAATGTTGTGTGAAATCTATTGCAAGACAGTTGTTCTTAGAGGACTTATCTTTGCCTGTTTCTGTATTTGATTGTTTGTTTGGTTTTTTTACAAGGATGGTTGTGTGCTATTGGTGAGTAGTTATGGTTGCTACTAAACATCATATGCATCTCTCCAAATGCGGATGGCAGCCATTTGCATGGTGTGATTTATATGGTTATTGGGAAACACCTCCATTTATCAATTATGGTAGCACACAAACAGCTCATGAGCAAATCAAGCAGTATCAGTCAGGAAAAAACCAAAGGGAACTAGCATCAAGAAGTGACTGTGTGCAGATTGAGATTGTTGTCACTGGTGTTTAGTTACTGTCGAGAGTCATAGTGCTGACTGCTCATGTTTTAGAACTGCATGGTAAGGATTTGTAGGGTTGTTCACAGGTTCTCACATTCACATTCCTATTCATATTTCTGATTATTATATCTGTTGGCATGTGTCTTTGTACTCAGGTTTCCACCTGCAAATAATATTGACAAAGGGCTAAATTGTGCCAAACTCCTGTGCCAAACATGGGTGCAGGGTTGAGTGGGGAAGTAAAATTGCATGTGGAGTTTGGAATGCTGCAGAGTTAATGTTCTCACCCCCTGGGAGGGAAAATGCATAGAATCACTCAGTAACAACCCCTTTAGCCAATTCCAAGGTAAAGGTGTTGAACTATGGAGTCTTTCTAGTTCTGATTTGTGGGAATGGTGCTTGTGAGGCAAGGCCTTGAGAGTGGGTTGGGAGAGTGAAAAGCAGGAGTATGGAATTGATGGGGATGCAGGACATTTACTAAGAAAAACAAGGCAACATAGGAATCTAAGAGTTAGGTGTCAGCTGTTGAGGGGGCTATTCTCTTATCTGGAGATAACAGGTGTATGGAATTGATGTTTTCCAGACAGTTCAGATTCCCTGCCTTTTGCCCCACTACTGTTGTTAAGTGACATGTCACAAAAGGAAGTCATGTTAATGAGAACATTAAATGGCTTTATTGGCTCTGTCATATACATAATACACATAAATTGATCTTAAGCAGTCAGTGGCACTACAGATAGGAAAGTCATCCTGCCCCAAAGTATAATCCCATAGACATTTAACTGCAGAACAAAACTATACTGTAAGTAGAGAACATGCTTTGAAACACAAGTCAACCAATGAATGGTTCAATGTAAAATTTTGGTTATATTCTCTGAAAGATAAAACTGCTCATTATTTTCTATATGAAATACAAATATTCCTACATCAGTTCCTTACAGGAATGAATGTTCATAATATATGGTCATGAATTAAGAGAGACAAAGGCATTTTCCTATTAAAACAACATTCCAAGATAACATCAAAAGACCTCTTCTGTGAAGCTCACAGAAGCTAAACAATTTCAACAAAGATACCATTACCCCGTCCTGCTATCAAAATGTAAATACAAATGCACTAAGACCTTGATCCTGCAAAATAATGGGCACTCTGGCCTCGATCCAGGAAAGCACTTAAGCGTGTGCTTAATATTAATCATATGAATAGTCCATATGAACTAGATGAGACTGTATGTCTAAAATTAAGCAAGTGCTTAAGTGCTTTGCTGGACTGGGGCCAGTGTGCTCAGTGTACTCCAATTGTATTCTGTGGTAAAACTCCCATTCACTTCCGTGGAAGTAGGATCTAGCCCTAACGCAAAACTTTCCTCTGGATCTCTCAGGGCAAATTGTGATATCTGTCAGTTCAGATAGCTGCTCAGATGCTACAGTGATTAATGATATATAAAACAAAAATAATAGATAGCTTTCATAGTCCTCTGAGTGGCAGGTACCATCTCTTGTTTGTGGCCTGCAGGGTGCTAATCCCTGTTTTGGTATTTAAATAATATATTGATATTTACTTTAATGCATAAAATATTTAAAGGGTGCCCAGCCAATGCTCTGGGTCCCTTTACATATTTTCATAATATTCAACCATCAAATTAATATGCCTCAGCAGACACTATAATAAAATAGCACCCCTTCATGGCAGACATAGGAATAACCAGGAACGGCGCTAGTGTTTTTAGCACTCTAGGCGCACGGCCATTTCATCGCCCCGCGCACTGGTCCAGCGGCTCCGGTGGACCTGCCACAGCCGTGCCTGCGGGAGGTCCACCGGAGCTGCGGGAGCAGCGGACCGTCCGCAGGCACGACTGCGGCAGGTCCACCGGAGCCACCTGCCGCCCCCTCCGCAAAATGCCACCCCCCTCAATAATCCTGGCACCCTAGATGATTGCCTAGACCGCCTAAATGGAAGCACCGGCCCTGGGAATAACAACCCAGCCCCTCCAGACTTCAGCTCACCCAGTTCTGAAATGCCTAATTAAAATAGAAAGCATTTGTCACACTGCCAGAAGGTTAAGAAAGTTGGACTCTTTGCACCAGGAAGGAGCAAATCCCAAAGTTGAGGATTCCTCCTGGGAAATCTCCTTCCAAAAAGATCCATCTGGTTTATATGGAGGTAACTTCAAATAAAGTATTTCTGATGATTTTTGGTAATATGTCAGAGGAAGTGAAGTGATCGATCCAGTAACAAGGTGCCAAGCCATTAAGGTCCAGTTACATCCATCCATCTTTTGAATTCCACCCAGAGACCTACTGACCGTCAGAGTGTCTGGGAGCACTGATGTGCTACAACAATGAATTCTGCTTAATAAAAAGCCTTCTGAATTCTGTGCTGGCTTTCATTTCATAGTAGCCTCAATATGTAGCTCCACAGAGTGCATTACTGCTGTGCAAAGTTAAGGTGATGAATGCATGATTGATGGGGCCAAAATCTGCTTTGAAGGAGCAATTAGAGTTAGTCAAAAATGTCATGATAGAAGATCTTTTCAATTTTTGCAAAAATTTCCGTGACTCTTTCCAATATTTTCTTCATATTTTTAAATTTAAAAGTTCTTGGTAATGTTTTTGAAAAATAATTGTGATTTTTTAAAAAGATATCAGTTTACAGCACTTCAAACCAAAAACAACTACTGAAGTTTTCATAAAAGTGGCTTGTCATTTTTCAGTCTGCTCTAGTTGCAATCTTAATATCAGGTGCAAATGGAAGAAGATGCTCTTGGTCATTGCAGATACCTGAGCATCAAGGTGTAGCTCAGGATCTAATTAATAATACAGCAATAACAACTATATTGTCCATCTATATTATAAATGGAGGTTGCACTCTTTCAGTTAACAGTGCCAGTATAGGGTCAGGTGTTCAGCTCGTTTAAAATGCACTGAAGTCAAATAGAGCTACACTGATTTACAACAGCTGAAGATCTGGATCTTCATTAACCATTCCAACTGCTTATCCCAACTTTAACAACAAGTCCAGTGGCACCTTAAAGACTAACAGATTTATTTGGGCATAAGCTTTTGTGGGTAAAAAACCCACTGAAGAAGTAAACAGAAATAAATCTGTTGGTCTTTAAGATGTCACCGGACTCCTCGTTGTTTTTGTGGATACAGACTAACACAGCTACCCCTCTGATACTTATCCCAGCTATGTTATTCCAATCTTATTCACACTGAGTTGCAGCATGCTAACCTACATCCAAACACTAAGCTCATCTGGACACTAGGCCATTTCCACTTCACCAGTTGCATCATAAAGTGTATGTCACAAATACTATGTACTAATAAATATCCTAGTGTTTTGAATACAGTACATCTTATAAAAAGATTTCTCTGGTAAATTGGTGTAACTTTTGAAGGAGTCCTCACCAGACTTCACACAGCTTAAGGAAGACTGCAAGATAGCTCATCTTCCATACTGACTTTGAAAATAGATTCTCTTCTCCCATCACTTCTGTCAAGATCTGTCTTCAGAAGATCTTAATTTCCATAAGCGGAGAATAATTTCCTGCCAGTCACAATCATATATATTTGTATGTACTATAAAATGTGCCTTACCCAGAAAAGTCTCTATATTACCTTCTGTACCAGAGCTGAGGTGCTATCTGGGCTTCCTCTCCCTTGTGTTCTGCTGGAGCTTTTCATTGGTCCAGTCAGCAGCTCTTGACCTAAGACAGCTGAGAAAGCAACTGTCATAAACAGATAAGTAAGAGTTAATAGAACAAAAGTACTTCATATCCTTTTGCCTATAAAGGGTTAACAAGATCAGTGAGCCTGGCTGTCACCTGACCAGAGGACCAATCAGTGGACAGGATACTTTCAAATCTTGAGGGAGGGAAGTTTTTGTGTGTGCTGTTAGATTTTGGTTGTTGTTCTCTCTGGGTTCTGAGAGTGACCAGACGTACAACCAGGTTTCTCTCCAATCTCCCTGATACAGGTTCTTATAGATTCAAAATAGTAAGTACTAGGTGATAAGGCAAGTTAGGCTTATGTTTGTTTACTTTATTTGCAAATGTGTATTTGACTGGAAGGAGTTCAAATTTGTATTTTGCTGAAAGGATTTTAATTTGTACTTGTATACTTAGGCTGGGAGGGTATTCCCAGTGTCTATAGCTAAAAGACCCTATACTTATTCCATTTTAAATTTACAAAGATAATTTTTACTGTTTTTTTTTTTAGTTAAAAGCTTTTCTTGTTCAAGAACCTGATTGTTTTTTTTTCTGGTGTGAGACCCCAGGGGACGGGTCTGAATTCACCAGGTAATTGGTGGGGAGAAAGGAGGGAAGGGGGAGAGAAAGGTTAATTTCTCTCTGTGTTAGGATTACTTTCTCTCGCAGGGAGCGTCTGGGAGGGGGATTGAGAAGGAGTGGGGAGGGTGAATTTTCCTCTCTGTTTTAAGATTCAAGGAGTTGTGTTAAGATCCAGAGGGACTGGGTCTTGGGGGTCCCCGAGCGAGGTTTTGGGGGGACCAGAGTGTACCAGGCACTGGAATTCCTGGTTGGTGGCAGCGCTACAAGTACTAAGCTGGTAATTGAGCTTAGAGGAATTCATGCTGGTACCCCATCTTTTGGACGCTAAGGTTCAGAGTGGGGGTTTATACCATGACAACAACAATGGCAGCAACTATATCAATGGCAGTCAGTATTATTGAAAAAGAAGTGAGACACATGATAGGAGCTATTGTCCTCTGACACTAGCTGCTTTACCCACCTTCTTACACAGGGAGAAAGAGGCATCCTCCGGCCTAGATATCTACCAGCTGACTAATCAGAGGTGAAAAAGACAGGCTAGTCTGTGAAAACTGATGAGGGATCTTTCTCTTCTTCCTACATCCCTCAGCCTCAGACTATAGCTGGTGATCAATGGCTCCGTGTCTAGTTGGCAGCCGGTATCAAGCGGAGTGCCCCAAAGGTTGGTCCTGCGGCTAGTTTTGTTCAATATCTTTATTAATGATCTGGAGGATGGTGTGGATTGCACTCTCAGCAATTTTACAGATGACACTAAACTGGGAGGAGTGGTAAATATGCTGGAGGGTAGGGATAGGATACAGAGGGACCTAGACAAATTAGAGGAGTGGGCCAAAATCCGATGAGGTTCAATAAGGACAAGTGCAGAGTCCTGCACTTAGGATGGAAGAATTCCATGCACTGCTACAGACTAGGGACCGAGTGGCTAGGCAGCAGTTCTGCAGAAAAGGACCTAGGGGTTACAGTGTATGAGAAGCTGGATATGAATCGACAGTGTGCCCTTGTTGCCAAGAAGACTAAGGACATTTTTGGCTGTATAAGTAAGGGTATTGCCAGCAGATTTGAGGGATGTGATCATTCCTCTCTATCTGGCGTTGGTGAGGCCTCATCTGGAGTACTGTGTCCAGTTTTGGGCCCTCACTACAAGAAGGATGTGGAAAAATTGAAAGGAGTCCAGCCGAGGGCAACAAAAATGATTAGGAGGCTGGAGCACATAATTTATTAATAGATGCTGAGAGAACTGGGATTATTTAGTCTGCAGAAGAGAAGAATGAGGGAGGATTTAATAGCTGCTTTCAACTACATGAAAGGAGGTTCCAAAGAGGATGGATGTAGACTCTTCTCAGTGGTAGCAGATGACAGAACAAGGAGTAATGGTCTCAAGTTGCAGTGGGGGAGGTTTAAGTTGGATGTTAGGAAAAAATTTTTCACTAGGAGGTTGGTGAAGCACTGAAATGGGTTACCTAGGGAGGTGGCGAAATCTCCTTCCTTAGAGGTTTTTAAGGTCAGGCTTGACAAAGCCCTGGCTGGGATAATTTAGTTGGGAATTGGTCCTGCTTTGAGCAGGGGGTTGAACTAGATGACCTCCTGAGGTCCCTTCCAACCCTGATATTCTATTATTCTATAATTGTAAATGCCTCATTCAGAAACAACCTCTGCTGAATTGCCTGATGGAACTCGCCATGAATGTACAGATGTACACACTAATGCCAGTCCTCACTGAACTTTGGAAAGGAATCTTGTCTGGAATGACAGAGGCTCACTGCAGCTCAAGGGAAGTCAAGGAGAAGAAAGAACTGAGAGGTTGAATCCAACAGTAAATGACAGAGGGAGTCCAAGTAACAAAAATATCATGCAAGAAGTGTTACTGTGGTGTGTGGTTAGATAGTGGATATCCCACTTCAGAGCTCCAACTCTCAAATTTTCCACCACATATTCTTTACCTGGCAGTGGTTTAAACTTATACTCAAAAATGTTGCTTTATTTTTGTGTTTGAAATTTCTGATGAACTATTTTGGGAAATATTTAGAAAATCTAAATTAAAATAATAATCTGGGTGCTGCAAGAATATCAGACTGGAACTCGTGGTGGTGATAAGCCAAAAATGTAATTGGGGTAGAGAACTATATGCTAAAAGATAAAAGACATGGGTCTGGTCTACACTATGCGTTTAAACCGATTTTAACAGCGTTAACCCAATTTAACACCGCACCCATCCACACTACGAGGCCCTTTATATCGATATAAAGGGCTCTTTAAATAGGTTTCTGTAATCCTCCCAGACGAGAGGAGTAGCGCTAAAATCGGTATTACCATATCGGATTAGAGTTAGTGTGGCCGCAAATCGACGGTATTGGCCTCCGGGCGGTATCCCACAGTGCATCACTGTGACCGCTCTGGACAGCAATCTGAACTCAGATGCACTGGCCAGGTAGATAGGAAAAGCCCCGCGAACTTTTGAATTTCATTTCCTGTTTGCCCAGCGTGGAGCTCTGATCAGCACAGGTGACCACGCAGAGCTCATCAGCACAGGTAGCAATGCAGTCTCCTGAGAATAGAAAAAGAGCTCCAGCATGGACCGCACGGGAGGTACTGGATCTGATTGCTATATGGGGAGAGGATTCAGTGCTAACAGAACTCCGTTCCAAAAGACGAAATGAAAAAATATTTGAAAAAATTTCCAAGGCTATGATGGAAAAAGGCCACACCAGGGACTCAGTGCAGTGCAGAGTGAAAGTTCAGGAGCTCAGACAAACCTACCAGAAAACCAAAGAAGCAAACGGAAGGTCCGGGTCAGGGCCGAAAACATGCCGCTTCTACGCTGAGCTGCATGCAATTTTAGGGGGCTGTGCCACCACTACCCCACCCCTGTCCGTGGATTCCGAGGTGGGGGTTGTAATCTCAACCATGGCTGAGGATTCTGCGGAGGGAGAAGATGAGGAGGAGGAGGAGGAGGAAGAGGAGGACACCCTTGCAGAGAGCACACAGCACTCCATTCTCCCCAACAGCCAGGAGCTTTTTGTAACCCAGATGGAATTACCCTCCCAGCCCTCCCAAGCCACTAGCCCAGACAGTGAAGCTATGGAAGCGACCTCTGGTGAGTGTACCTTTGTAAATATAAAACATGGTTTAAAAGCAAGTGTTTTTTAATGATTGATTTGCCGTGAGGGCTTGGGATGCATTCGCGGCCAGTAAAGTTACTAGAAAAGTTTGTTAACATGTCTGGGGATGGAGCGGAAATCCTCCAGGGACATCTCCATGAAGTGCTCCTGGAGGTACTCCAAAAGCCTTTGCAGAAGGTTTCTGGGCAAGGCAGCCTTGTTCCGTCCACCATGGTAGGACACTTTACCACGCCATGCATGTAGCAAGTAATCGGGTATCATTGCATGACAAAGCATAGCTGCGTATGGTCCTGGTGATTGCTGGCATTCAAGAAACATCCATTCTTTATCTCACTGTGTTATCCTCAGGAGAGTGATATCGTTCATGGTAACCTGGTTGAAATTCAGGAACTTAAGTAAAGGGACAGAGATGGCCATTCCTACTGGGCTGTTTGCCTGTTGCTTAAAAGAAATCCTTCCTTGCACGTAGCCAAGCAGGGGGAGGGAAATAGCGCTGAGCTTTTTCGCATTTGGCTATCAGGGATCTTCCCTGCTACCAGCCACGCGGTGAGGGGGGGAAGGGGGGTGATTAGCAGTGATCTTCCATGATACCAGCCATGTGGTGAGGGGAGGGGTAAAGCGATCATCCCACAGAATTGGGGGCGGGGGTGACTTCTGCTGCTGCATGTTAACAGGAAAGAAGCATCACTGAACGGGATTTGCTTTGTTTTTGGGAAAGGAGGGCACTGTGTACATGAAGGCTGCAGAAGCCGAAAGACAGTGGCTTACCATGGCTGCATGCAAGCTGAATTCTGATGCCCGGGCCTGCATCTGTGAGATCTGTAACACCAGAGCCGCAGGCACTCAATATTAAGATGCAAAATGCGACCTTGTAGTGAAATCACATGTGCTATGTAAGGTGAATAGTGTTGTTCACTGTGAAAGAGTATAACCATTGTTCTGTAAAATGTATCTTTTTAAATACTTCTCTCCCTTTTTTCCCTCTCTCACGCAGCTGCACATTTTTCAAGTCTCCCTACTCCATCCCGAAGGCTATCTCAGATAAGGCGGAGGAAAAAGAAGACATGAGACGAAATGTTCTTGGAAATCATGGAAGTGACCCGCAATGAAAGAGCTCATCTGAATGAGTGGAAGGACATGGTATCAAATTACAGGAAAGATGCCAGTGAATGTGAGGACAGGAGGGATGCTCGAGATGAGAGGTGGCGCCAGGAAGATCAGAGGTGTAGGCAGGAAGATATGCGGTGGTGGGATACAACGCCGGGGCTGCTGCGTGATCAGACTGACATCCTCCAACGTCTGGTGGAGCTTCAGGAAGAGCAGTGGGGTCACAGAGTGCCGCTGCAGCCCCTGTGTAACCACCCTCACTACTCACCACGTTCCATATCTTCCTCACCCAGACATGTAAGAACATGTGGGGGAAGGCTTCGTGCACCTGCCCACTCCACCCCTATGGATAGCCCAACCAAAAGGCTGTCATTACGTTGAAATGTTTTTAGTAGCCTTTTCCTTCCCTCCTATCCTCCTCCCAAACCACACCCGGGATACCTTGTCATTTCTCTCCCTCTTCTTATAATGACTTTTTAATAAAGAATACATGATTTTTAAACGATAGTGACTTTATTTCCTTAAGCAAGCTGTAATTGAAGGGGGAGGGTGGGTTGCTTACAGGGAATGAGTCAATCAAGGGGCGGGGGTCATAAAGGGGAAACAAACACAACAGTTACACTGTACCCTGGCCCGTGATGAAACTCGTTTTCAAAGCTTCTCTGATGCGCACCGCTTCCTGGTGTGCTCTTTTAATTGCCCTGGTGTCTGGCTGCGCGAAATCAGTGGCCAGGTGATTTGCCTCAGCCTCCCACCCCACCATAAATGTCTCCCCCTTACTCTCACAGAGATTGTGGAGCACACAGCAAGCAGCAGTAACAAAGGGGACATTGGTTTGGCTGAGGTCTGAGCGAGTCAGTAATGTGCGCCAGCGCGCCTTTAAACGGCCAAATGCACATTTTACCACCATTCTGCACTTGCTCAGCCTGTAGTTGAACAACTCCTGACTACTGTCCAGGCTGCCTGTGTACGGCTTCATGAGCCATGGCATCAAGGGGTAGGCTGGGTCCCCCAGGATAACTACAGGCATTTCAACATCCCCAACTGTTATTTTCTGGTCTGGGAAGTAATTCCCTTGCTGCAGCCGTTTAAAAAGACTAGTGTTCCTGAAGACACGAGTGTCATGAACCCTTCCTGGCCATCCCACGTGGATGTTGGTGAAACGTCCCTTGTGATCCACCAGTGCTTGCAGCACCATTGAAAAGTACCCCTTGCGGTTTATGTAGTGGGTGCCCTGGTGCTCCTGTGCCAAGATAGGGATATGGTTCCATCTATCGCCTCGCCACAGTTAGGGAATCCCATTGCTGCAAAGCCATCCACTATGACCTGCACGTTGCCCAGAGTCACAACCTTTCGTAGCAGCAGCTTAATGATTGCTTTGGCTACTTGCATCACAGCAGCCCCCACAGTAGATTTTCCCACTCCAAATTGATTCCCGACTGACCGGTAGCTGTCTGGCGTTGCAAGCTTCCAGAGGGCTATTGCAACTCGCTTCTCAACTGTGAGGGCTGCTCTCATCTTGGTATTATGGTGTTTTAGGGCAGGGGAAAGCAAGTCACAAAGTTCCATGAAAGTGCCCTTACGCATGCGAAAGTTTCTCAGCCACTGCGAATCGTCCCACACCTGCAAAATTATGCGGTCCCACCAGTCTGTGCTTGTTTCCCGGGCCCAAAATCGGCGTTCAATAGCTAGAACCTGCCCCATTACCTGCAGGATCTCCAAAGCACAGGGGCCCGCGGTTTGAGAGAATTCTGTGTCCATGTCCTCATCACTCTCGTCGCCGCGCTGCCGTAGCCGCCTCCTCCTCCTCGCCTGGCTTTGCAGGTCCCGGTTCAGCATAGACTGCACGAGAATGCGCGAGGTGTTTACAACGTCCACGATTGCGATATTGATCTGAGCAGGGTCCATGCTTGCCATGGTATGGCGTCTGCACAGTTCACCCAGGAAAAAAGGCGCGAAATGGTTGTCTGCTGCTTTCAGGGAGGGAGGGGTGAGGCTGTACCCAGAACCACCTGTGACAATGGTTTTTACCTCATCAGGCACTGGGATCTCAACCCAGAATTCCAAGGGGCGGGGGAGACTGCGGGAACTATGAGATAGCTACGGGATAGCTACCCACAGTGCAACGCTCTAGAAATCGACGCTAACCTCAGACCATGGACTCACACCACCGAATTAATGTGCCTAGTGTGGCCATGTGCACTCGACTTTATGCAATCTGTTTTACAAAACTGGTTTATGTAAAATCAGAATAATCCCATAGTGTAGAATGTGTAGAATGTGGAATGTGATTAATGCAATAACTACTTCAAGTACTGAAGAAGAACATATAGGAAGCCAAGTAACTGTACTAGTTTGCATTGTAATACCATATCCCAAATTGTCAGACAGTTGCATCCCTATGTGCAAACACCATTTTGGTCATGTGAATCCTAGATATGCATGTAGTTTAGATACCTAAGCATTGTGCATATAAGGATGCTCTTCCTTTACATTCCTATATGCTCTGGCTGCCGCTGTGACTCTCTAAGAAAATGCTTCCCAATGCTCATGTTGTAACACTGTGGCTAAAAGCTCTAAAAGAAATTTATTTACAGGGTGGTAATATTCTATTGCTATCTTTCAAGCCCACCTGTGAAAGTTTTTCTTGGCTTGGTACTCCTGTTCTGATTTACTCAGCAACTGGGTGAGTTCACCCGCATATGCCACACTGAGCATCTGAATGTGGAACGAACACAGTGAAACAGCTGATGCACTGATCCCCACATATCCTGTCACTTTTTAGAAACCATTGGCAAGGAAACATGCACTGGAAACATTTTCTTGTTGCTGGTAAGCATGGTCTCATCTGGTGCTGCTCTCCAGATGGATCTTCGACATGTCAAACTAGTCAAACACAGTTCTTTAAATGAGACAAAAATGTTTCATGCCCAGAAATGAGTGCAAACACTAAATCCATTTTTCTGTGCTCCTGTCGCTCCCCACTTCCTAACTACTGAATGTATTCATGAATCTCTGAGCACATCCTTGTCTGTCGACTGACTGTGTTCACCTACTGAGACATAACCATTGTAAAGTATTATAACCTGTATGTTAAGTACAGTACCTGAGAATGGTTTGGACTAGAAGGAAGGTTGGGAAAGGGATGGTAGGTGAGAACACTGTTAAATAATTATATTAGGTTTTACAAGGAGTTACAGAGATAATGTGTGGTATGTACCATGTATTCCCCCCTTTCCACTGTCTATGCCAGGAAATATATCCAGGCCCAGCTCATGATAATGGGAAAGTGAGAGATTCCTCTCTTTCTTTCCTGTTGGCTTTTGTGTGGAGAAGGCATCTTTTAATCTGGGTATTGGAAATGGTGTTCTCATTTAACTTTGTACTTTTTTGCCTATCTGTCCTTACTTTGAGAATGGCCAGCAGATTGTGCTCACCCTCTCTAACTGAGCACAGTCTAGTGCATATTTCCCTCAGCAAACCATGGAGGAAAAAAACATGTTCAGAGTATTTGCAGTTCATTCCATGGTCCTGATTTTGACCTCACTTACAGACATTTTACACGAATGTAACTCCATTGACTTTTCATACAACAGTGTGAGATCAGAATCATAACCCAGGGCAGCATTGTGCCGCGGCTAGTAGGCTGGCCATGGGAAAAGAGGAAGCATTCCTTGTGGATCATGGCTTGGAAAAAAAACACATTATAGACGTTTATATAGGAATCAAAATGAGGATGGTATTTATACCAAATGAGGATAATTCGGCTGAGGGAACTGAGCTGGAGATAGACACTGAGTGGGGTGGGTCAGTGTTCTGAGTTGGTACTGAAAATTCTCTCTCTCAGGAGCTAGGCTGCTGGGGCTTGTTCACATGATCAAGGTCTAACTGGTCACCATATTTTGGGTTGGGAAGGAATTTTCCTTCAGGTCAGATTTGCAGGGATCTTGCGATTTTGTTTTTCCCTTTCTGTGCTGTGTGGGGCATTGGTAACTTTCTAGGATCATCTGGGTATATCTCAATCACTGCAGGGACCTTGGGCATTGGTGCACCTTGGTTCCTCCTGTTTGCTGCTTGTGGCACACAATAATTTAGTTTCCTGAGTGGGATTGTAATTCTTTGGTCTAATGTTGGGCTTGGTGTGAGGGTGGCTGGGTGGTGTTTGTGACCTGTGATATACAGGAAGCCAGACTAGTTGATTTGGTAGTCTCTTCTGATCTTAATCTCTATGACTTAGCATGTGGATGCTTTGCTCTGCCCAAGGTCATGGAGGAAATCTGTAGCAGAGGCAGGAAATTAATGTAGGTTTTTTGAATCTCAGTCCAGTTTCTTAACCACTAGACCATCCGAGGATCTGAAATTACAGATTGCTGTCTCTCGTGGTGGTGGCCTAAGGGTACAAGCAAGTGAAAACCAGGGATGAGCATACAGTCATGGTTACTGGTCTAACTCCTCAAGGTCTCTTGGAGCATACCTCCTTCAGGTGTCAAGCCTCAAGCTGTCAACTGCCTTGGGAGGGAATAAAATGATTCTCCCTCTCTCAACCCAGGTCCTGGGTTGTAGGCCCCTGTGTATCAACTGTGATTACCTCAGCAGGCCTGACTTGTCTTCAGTGCCTCCAGTTTTCTTCCATCTCTGAGCAATGACAGTGGTAACCAGTGACCAAACAGCCTTCTTAAGACAAAAAAAATTATTTATTTAGGACAAAAACATTTAAGAGAAAACAGAACTTAAGACAATAGATTGCAACTTACCAGGTGGCTAACCACCTTCCATGTAGGAACCCTGGTAGGTCTAACTTCCTGTAGACACCGCTCTAGAGCCTTTCTCTGTTTCAGCTTGTGTCCCTGAACAGCTCTTGGCCATCATAGAAGCATAGGACTGGAAGGGACCTTGAGAGGTCATCTAGTCCAGTCCCCTGCACTCATGGTAGGACTAAGTATTAGCTAGACCATCCCTGACACGTTTGTCTAACCTGCTCTTAAAAATCTCCAATGATGGAGATTCCACAAACTCCATGAGCAATTTATTCTACTGCTTAACCACCCTTGCTGCAATTTAAGCCCATCTCCTTAGAAAGCCATTTAGTGTCTTTTTGTTATCCCAGGCTGAAAAAACAAGGTTTGCATCTTTGCTGGAGATAGGGTATAGGATTCTCAAAGTAAATAGCTTCCTCCATTGTCTTTCAAGTGTGTGTGCCTAATGTTCTTATCTGGGAAACTATTGTATTGTTTTCCTGCCCATTCCCTTTAATTCAAGCATTATAGGAACAAACATTCTACTACTCTTAATATAACTTATACAGTTTCAATAACTAAGTTACATGTCAGTGTTCTTAGATTATTACATAGGATCTCCATGTCCATTTCACATACTTTTTTTCTTTGTTGTTAAGGTGTTTTCTCCATCTATAACCTATCTTGTATATTAACATTGCTCAGGTGAGACCTCCAGTTTTGAACACACTTATGTACCACTAAAAGCAGCAAAGAATCCTGTGGCACCTTATAGACTAACAGACGTTTTGGAGCATGAGCTTTCGTGGGTGAATACCCACTTCTTCAGATGCATGTGGTGGAAATTTCCAGGGGCAGTATATATATGCCAGCAAGCAAGCTAGAGATAACGAGGTCAGTTCAATCAGGGAGGATGAGGCCCTGTTCTAGCAGTTGAGGTGTGAAAACCAAGAGAGGAGAAACTGGTTCTGTAGTTGGCAAGCCATTCACAGTCTTTGTTCAATCCTGAGCTGATGGTGTCAAATTTGCAGATGAACTGAAGCTCAGCAGTTTCTCTTTGAAGTCTGGTCCTGAAGTTTTTTTGCTGCAGGATGGCCACCTTAAGGTCTGCAATAGTGTGGTCAGGGAGTTTGAAGTGCTCCCCTACAGGTTTTTGTATATTGCCATTCCTAATGTCTGATTTGTGTCCATTTATCCTTTTCCGTAGAGACTGTCCAGTTTGGCCAATGTACATAGCAGAGGGGCATTGCTGGCATATGATGGCGTATATTACATTGGTGGATGTGCAGGTGAATGAACCAGTGATGGTGTGGCTGATCTGGTTAGGTCCTGTGATGGTGTCGCTGGTGTAGATATGTGGGCAGAGTTGGCATCGAGGTTTGTTGCATGGATTGGTTCCTGAGCTAGAGTTATTATGGTGCGGTGTGCAGTTACTGGTGAGAATATGTTTCAGGTTGGTAGGTTGTCTGTGGGCAAGGACTGGCCTGCCACCCAAGGCCTGTGAAAGTGTGGGATCATTGTCCAGGATGGGTTGTAGATCCTTGATGATGCGTTGGAGGGGTTTTAGCTGGGGGCTGTATGTGATGGCCAGTGGAGTCCTGTTCGTTTCTTTCTTGAGTTTGTCTTGCAGTAGGAGGCTTCTGGGTACACGTCTGGCTCTGTTGATCTATTTCCTTATTTCCTCGTGCGGGTATTGTAGTTTTGAGAATGCTTGGTGGAGATTTTGTAGGTGTTGGTCTCTGTCTGAGGGGTTAGAGCAGATGCGGTTGTACCTCAGTGCTTGGCTGTAGACAATGGATCGTGTGATGTGCCCGGGATGGAAGCTGGAGGCATGAAGGTAGGCATAGCGGTCGGTAGGTTTTCGATATAGGGTGGTGTTAATGTGACCATCACTTATTTGCACCGTGGTGTTAACAAAGTGGACCTCCCATGTAGATTGGTCCAGGCTGAGGTTGATGGTGGGGTGGAAGCTGTTGAAATCGTGGTGGAATTTTTCCAGAGTCTCCTTCCCATGGGTCCAGATGATGAAGATGTCATCAATGTAGCATAGGTAGAGAAGGGGCGTGAGTGGACGAGAGCTGAGGAAGCGTTGTTCCAGGTCGGCCATAAAGATATTGGCATATTGTGGGGCCATGCGGGTGCCCATAGCAGTGCCACTGATCTGGAGATATATATTGTCATCAAATTTGAAATAGTTGTGTGTAAGTATAAAGGCACAGAGCTCAGCAGCCAGTTGTGCTGTGGCATCGTCAGGGATAGTGTTCCTGACAGCTTGTATTCCATCTGTGTGTGGGATGTTTGTGTAGAGAGCCTCTACATCCATGGTGGCTAGGATGGTGTTTTCTGGGAGGTGACCAATGCATTGTAGTTTCCTCAGGAAATCAGTGGTGTCATGGAGATAGCTGGGAGTGCTGGTGGCATAGGGTCTGAGTAGAGAGTCCATATATCTAGACAGTCCTTCAGTGAGAGTGCCAATGCCTGAGATGATGGGGCTTCCAGGATTTCTGGGTTTGTAGATCTTGGGTAGTAGATAGAATAACCCTGGTCGGGGCTCTAGGGGTATGTTGATTTCTTCTGGTGTTAGTGTGGGGAGTGTCCTGAGTAGATGCTGTAGTTTCTTAGTGTATTCCTCAGTTGGATCTGAGGGAAGTGGCCTGTAGAATTTGGTATTGGAGAGTTCTCTGGCGGCCTCCTTTTGGTAGTCAGACCTGTTCATGATGACAACGGCACCTCCTTTATCAGCCTCTTTGATGATAATGTCAAGGTGGTTTCTGAGGCTGTGGATGGCATTGCGTTCTGCCCAACTTAGGTTGTGAGGCAAGCGATGTTGTTGTTCCACGATTTCTGCCTGTGCACGCCGGCGGAAGCATTCAATGTATAGGTCCAGATTGTCATTTCAACCCTCAAGAGGAGTCCATGTGGAGTTCTTCTTCTTGTGCTGTTGGTGGGAGGGCACCTGTGTATCAGTGCACTGTTCAGTGTTGTCCTGGAAGTATTCTTTGAGTCAGAGACGGCGAAAGTAGGCTTCCAGATCGCCACAGAACTGTATCATGTTGGTGGTGGTGGCAGGGCAGAAAGAGAGTCCCCGAGATAGGACAGACTTTTCTTCTGGGCTGAGTGTGTAGTTGGATATATTGACGATATTGCTGGGTGGGTTAGGGGTACCACGGTTGTGGCCCCATGTGGCAGGTAGGAGTTTAGACAGCTTACAGTCCTTTTTCCTTTGTAGAGAGGTGAAGTGAGTAATGTAGATCTCCTGTCTTATTCTAGTGAAGTCCGTTTGTATAGAAGTTTGGTTATTATTGAGAGTCTCCAGGTTGGAGAGCTCTTTTTTGATGTTTTCCTGTTTGCTGTATAGGATGCTGATCAGGTGGTTCCTCAGTTTTTTTGATAGAGTATGGCATAATCTCTCACTGTGGTCTGTGTAGTATGTAGATAGCAGTGGATTTTTTACCTTTAGTCCATTTGGTAACATGTCCATCCGTTTGCATTTGAAAAGGAAGATGATATCTGTCTGTATTTGAGCAAGTTTCTTCATGAGGTTGATGGATTTCCACTCCATACGGCTACAGATCAACAGAGCCAGACGTGTACCCAGAAGCCTCCTACTGCAAGACAAACCCAAGAAAGAAACGAACAGGACTCCACTGGCCATCACATACAGCCCCCAGCTAAAACCCCTCCAACGCATCATCAAGGATCTACAACCCATCCTGGACAATGATCCCACACTTTCACAGGCCTTGGGTGGCAGGCCAGTCCTTGCCCACAGACAACCTGCCAACCTGAAACATATTCTCACCAGTAACTGCACACCGCACCATAATAACTCTAGCTCAGGAACCAATCCATGCAACAAACCTCGATGCCAACTCTGCCCACATATCTACACCAGCGACACCATCACAGGACCTAACCAGATCAGCCACACCATCACTGGTTCATTCAACTGCACATCCACCAATGTAATATACGCCATCATATGCCAGCAATGCCCCTCTGCTATGTACATTGGCCAAACTGGACAGTCTCTACGGAAAAGGATAAATGGACACAAATCAGACATTAGGAATGGCAATATACAAAAACCTGTAGGGGAGCACTTCAAACTCCCTGACCACACTATTGCAGACCTTAAGGTGGCCATCCTGCAGCAAAAAAACTTCAGGACCAGACTTCAAAGAGAAACTGCTGAGCTTCAGTTCATCTGCAAATTTGACACCATCAGCTCAGGATTGAACAAAGACTGTGAATGGCTTGCCAACTACAGAACCAGTTTCTCCTCTCTTGGTTTTCACACCTCAACTGCTAGAACAGGGCCTCATCCTCGCTGATTGAACTGACCTCGTTATCTCTAGCTTGCTTGCTAGCATATACATACTGCCCCTGGAAATTTCCACCACATGCATCTGAAGAAGTGGGTATTCACCCACGAAAGCTCATGCTCCAAAACGTCTGTTAGTCTATAAGGTCACAGGATTCTTTGCTGCTTTTACAGATCCAGACTAACACGGCTACCCCTCTGATACTTATGTACCACTATTTTTTTCCAGTGTATTGTTATATATGATTTCTTTCTGCCATTCTCTCTCCAACACCAAAATACCATGAATAGTCAAAAAGATTTTGGGAAAAAGAAATCCATGTATTGTTCCAGTGCTCTTCTCAACACTAACCCAAATTGGAGTGTTGTTTGGTATTTGTGTAAAGAGAATTTTGGGTCCCCTAATCCCATCTTCGTCCTTTGAATCTGATCTGTGATGATGAATGACAGCGTGTCTTTCTTTAGTTATGGTCCATGATGTTACAATGCAAGTGTAGCCTGTATAGGTGAACTGAAAGAGGATTATGATAGGAATTTGGAGCTTTGTGCTTAGAACATTTTACTTCATCAAGACTGAACCAGTTAGAGTGAGAGAGAAACCACAATAGTAATTATTAATAATTTCTTAATTGATTGTATTACATTGCACTCTCAAAGTGCTTCATGCTTTCCAAATGTATATGAAGAGACAATCCCTGCTCAGGGAATTTTCACTTTAAATAGATATGACAGAAAGAAGAAAAGCAGCATCTAAGCACAATGTGAAAGGTACATTCCTTTTTAAAAATCACATTTGCCACAAGCCACTGCCCTTCACCTTAGCTTTCCCTCTAGGGTGACCAGACTGCAAGAGTGAAATATCAGGACACTTTGGGTGAGCAGGGCGAGGTGGAAGGGGAGAGAGGAGGAGGAAGAGAGCCACAGGTGCACAGCCCCGACCGGACATGAGGGGGGCGCACAGCCCTAGGAAGCTGCAAGAGGGGTATACCCACTATGCCTAGACCCCCCCCACAACCCCCACATTTCCACCACAAATGCACAGTGCTGTGCACACACCACTCCTGCCAAGCCCCTCCCCCACCCACAGCCCCACCACAGCTGCTCAGCATCCCACACAGAACTCGCTAGTTTCCCAATACGCAGATTTCTTCTCCCTCCTAGTGTCCTTCCTCACAGCCCCAACACCACAACTAAACAATGCCCCACACAGACCTCCCACTGCCCAGCACCCCCCAACAGGCCCCCACTGCCGAGCACCCCCAAACACACCAACCTCCCCCACTGCCCAGCACCCTTCACACCCTCATAGCCCAGTGCCCTCTACACCCTCACAGCCCAGCACCCCACACACACCTCCCAGACACTCACTCCATCACACCCTGCCCCCTTCCTTGGCTGCACTCACCAGCCCTGCTGGGAAGTCTCTGGCTTCTAGGGTCAGAGTGGTGAGGGGGGTCTCCAGACTCTTCATGTGCTGCACCCACCACAAGCGTAAGCTCCGTGGCTCCAGTTGGCCGGGAAAAGCACCAATCAGAGCTGCCGGAGCCGTGGAATGGGGCTTGCAGGCAAGAGCAGCCCGCAGAGCCCTCTACCCCCTCTAACCCTAAGAGCCAGAGAGACCTGCTGGGGGTGGGGGATCCCAGCGGTGCCTTCCTGGGGTAGCTCCCAGGAAGGATCTGACAGGTCCCTCTGGCTCCTAGGATCAGGGGCGGCCGAGGGGCCTCCACGTGCTGCGCCTGCCACAAGCACCAGCTCTGTGGCTCCCATTGGCTGGGAAAAGTGCCAATGAGAGCTGCTGGAGCTGTGGAGTGAGACTTGCAGGTGCTGGCAGTGTGCAGAGAGCCCCCTGCCCCCCCTGCCCCACCCCTTAGAGCCAGAAGGACCTGCCAGGGGGCGAGGTGGGGAGTCCTGGCAGTGCTTACCTGGAGTGGCTCCAGGGAGGCATCTGGCAGGTCCCTCTGGCTCCTAGGGTCAGGTCGGGTGGGGTGGAGGGCTCTCTGCCAGCTGCCGGCACCTGCAAGCCCCACCCCCGCAGCTCTGATTGGGCAGGAGGGAGCCAGTGCAGCACGCGAAGACCACCTCTGCCTCTGTGCCTAGGGGCCACACTGCAGGCTCCTGCTGGCAGGCTAGCACCAGGAGCTGCCCCAGGAAGCACCACCAGCCCTGGAACTTCAGGTGTGTGCAGTGCTGGTGAGTGGTCCCCGATATCGGGACAAAGGGCATCCCGACTGATGTGCAGTTGGGATGCGGGACAAATGTCTTATTATCGGGACAGTCCTGATAATATCGGGATGTCTAGTCACCCTATTTCCCTCTGACTAGATGTTTCAGTCAGTATGTGTGATGGATTGTATCACAGAAATCCCCTTGGTACTGCCAACTGAAGTGCTGAGACTACTTCTAACCCATTTTCCCTGCCAGCTTGGGATTCCATAACCTTGCCTGTTTGCCAGACATACTAGCCTGCTACAAACCCAGACCCAGGTCTGAACAACATCCCCCCAAAGCTGCAGGCTTAACTGAAAACAGTTTAAGAAATGTTCCTGTCTCCAACGCTCAGATGCTCAGCTCCCAATGTGGTCCAAACCCCAAATAAATCCGTTTTACCCTGTATAAAGCTTATATAGAATAAACACATAAATTGTTCGCCCTCTGTAACAGTGATAGAGCGATATGCACAGCTGTTTCCCTCCCCCCACGCCCCAGGTATTAATACATACTCTGGTTCCAAGTAATAACAGACAGAACTAAGTGAATTACCAACCAAAATAAAACAAAACACGCAAGTCTAAACCTAATACAGTAAGAAAACAGAACAGATAAAATCTCACCCCCAGAGATGTTTTAATAAGCTTCTTTTACAGACTGGATGCCTTCCTAGTCTGGGCTCAATCCTTTCCCCTGGTACAGCCCTTGTTCCAGCTGAGGTGGTAGCTAGGGGATTTCTCATGATGGCAGCTCCCTTTGTTCTGTTCCAGCTCCTTATATATCTTTTGCACAAGGCGGGAATCCTTTGTCCCTCTCTGGGCAGGGGTGGCTCCAGGCACCAGCGCGTGCCTGGGGCGGCAAGCCGCGGGGGGCGGGCTGCCAGTCGCTGTGAGGGCGGCAGTCAGGCAGCCTTCGGTGGTGTTTGTGTGGGAGGTCGGTTTTGGTGGTAATTCGGCGGCGGGTACACCAAAGGCGCGGGACTGGCGGACCTCCTGCAGGACTACCACCAAATCCGCGTGACCGGGGCGGACCTCTCACAGAAACACTGCTGAACGCTGCCTGACTGCCATGCTAGAGGCGGCAAAAAACATAGAGCTGCCCCTGTCTATTGGTTCCCATCCCACCTTCTAAATGGAAAAGCACCAGTTTAAAGATGGATTCCAGTTCAGGCAACATGATCACATGTCACTGTAAGATGCCAAGCCCTCGTTCCTCCCAGCCTGACCCACAGGAAGGCCTGCAAGCAAACAGAGCCATTCACAGTCAATTGTCCTGGTTGATGGGAGCCATCAAGGTTCCAAACCACCATTAATGGCCCACACCAGAGTTATATTTCATATTTCTAGTTTCAGATGCAAGAGTGATACAAGATACAAATAGGATGAACACACTCAGTAGATTATAAGCTTTGTAATGATTCCTTACAAGAGACCTTTTGCATGAGGAGGAGGGGTAAAATGCTGTCAATGAGGTTTCAAGAGATAGGGGAAGGATCCAAATGCCCAGAATATATGGTAGTTGCTGCTCCTGCCCGTTCCTCAGTTCTCATCTGGAGATGGGGGCAAGCTGAAAAGCACTATATGAAAAGCAATTCTAATGTTTAGCTGCAAGAAAGGAGAAGGTGATATGGTGTGGTACATAGGATGAGTATGCAGAATAAGTTAACAGTTACAAAAGCTTATTACGAAGCAAACTGAAGTGTTTTGGAATAGAGGCAGGAGATAACTCATCATAATTATGTTCATATTTAGATTAATTAACCCCCCAAATTGATTTATACCTGAAATTTGGGGGAGGGAGGATGAGGAGTCATTTGAATATTATCAGCAGAGAACTTCGGTGTGTTCATAGACTGTTGAAGAGTTTTATATGGCACTGTATCTGTTGAAGCTCAGGCATACATGTGCTAATAAGATGTAGCTTCACAGAGGACCTGGGATAGAGTTGTGGATTTACGTTATCTTTTACTTGAAGAAGAAATTATGCATGTAATCAAACCCTATAAAATATTACAGCGATTGTTGTGTACTTTGAGAGAAAACCTGTTAAAAAACCCAACACATATATTAAGTAGCTCTGCCTTGCATCCATAATACCATGTAATGGTCTCAGTCAGGGAATTGCTTGTCTCTGTAAACAGTAACAATTTCTTGGTTGCCCTTGAAGGTAAAATGCAAAGGTGTATTTTGCTGGCTAATATATTTAAATTTACTAAAATTCACTCATATATAAAAAGATCTATTAAAAAGTGTATTTGATCCATCACCCATGCGTGAGCTGTGAAATAATAAATAACCTTATAGATACAATACCATATGACAAATTTGAAAGTCCTTTCAGTTAATCTCTACCTTGATGAGACACTAATCTATCTTTTAAAACATTTTCAAAGATGTCCTCAGAGCCCTAGCAGAAATTAATACATATTACATTGTGTTCCAGAAAGTTCAAAAAGCGAGAACACATTGTCAATTGGTAATGTAGATACTTAGCTGATAAATGTAGCTGGCAGTAGACATTGGGCTAAATCCTGCTCGCTTCTCTGACATGAGTAGTTCAAAAAAGTCACTGGAGTAAGGCAAGCAAATGTATCCCCCAGAACAATATTGTACATATGGTGGGAAAATAAAATATTCATCTTGCACTTAACCTTCCATATAGGCTATAGTTAGTGATGAGTAAATCTTAGTAAGTTAATGTTTATACAGCACTTTGAATATGTAAAAACACTGTCTTCTTCTATGGCACTCATCACTGAAGTATCTGTGTGCCTCACAATCATTAATGGATTTTATCTTCACAGCACCCCTATGAGGTAGAAAAGTACTATCCTCATTTTATAGATAGGGAACGGAGGCACAGGATAGATTAAGTGACTTGCCCAAGGTCACTCAGGTTGATCAGGAATTTAGCCTAGGTATCCTGAATCCCTATCCAGTGCTCTGTCCAGTAGATTATTCTTCACACTATCTGTTCTGTAACTGGTAATTATATAATCATCCAAAGGTCTAAAGGGGTATAACCCTCGTAAAGTTTATGGCTAATTCTCAGAGGCACCGAGCAGCTTTCATCCTATCTGATGTCCATAGCATCTGAAACTGAGTATCATCTCTGAAAAATCAGGCCCTTACCTTAAGCTTGAACCTCTGTTTGTTCATAATTGCACTGGAAATTTCTCAGTGACAGGCTATTTCAAAGACTTCAGGTACTTCCTAATTCCCTTTAGGCTGACATGCATCAAGAATAGCTTTTCTCGTGGTACTTATGCCATCCCAGTCAATATCACACAGCCCAAAGATGCTCAAAAATAAGGAAAAGACTAGATGAAAAAATTCAAATATCAAAATAAAGGTTTGAATTGATTCTTGTTTTATCAGAACTTCTATAGCTTGTCTATCCCATATATATCTCCTGTTAACAATATGATCAACATGAGAAAAAAAGGTTGGCTGTTTCAACAGTGTCTTAAACAGTGAGATTGTCAGATATTAAGTCTGTAGTATATTTATGACCAAGGTTTTGTAAATTGTCTTAGAATTTATCATGTGAAGGTTTTATTTTTTCAATGAATAAAAAGGTTTCTATAAATGTTACTAGCTGCAGCTACACCATATACTAGAAATTAGCCATTTGCAGTAGCTCTGGACCCAGTTTGAAAAGAATTTTAAAATTCAGTTAGTTTGTATTTTCCAAAACTTCTTTGAACATATTTCTAGATTTCCTAGGACCGCTGTGGATTCTAGGATTGGAATTCATTCTGCTATCTCAAACATTTTGACTGAGATATTTAGGAATTTAGTCCTACCAATTCAATACAATTTATGAACTATACAGGAGCTCTTTTCATCATTTTACTAGTGAAACTAATGACATAAGGCTAATGTTAGAGCTACAATAAAAAAGAAAGAAGAAGGGGGCACTGGCATTATTTTTTCCAGCTAAGTAGCTCTGTGGATTCTATCACAAGGATTTAGTGTATTGATAAGCGTTAGATATAAGTATAGTCCTCCTGTATAATCATCTAAAGGTGATTGAGAAAACTAAATCCCTTTTTCCAAATATTAGAATGATTTTCTCCCACTTTTCAGCATTAATGATCTTCTCCTTTCCCCCAAACCAGAACCTTAACAACAAAGATCAGACATTCAGAAGGAGAGGAACCAGGATACTTCTTTCAAGTGCATTTGTGGTGTTCTGCAAAAGTGGCATGTAACAAGACTGGTATGTCTCCAGAGGCAGTTCCTTCTTTTCTTGGTTTATGTAATACAAGCAAAAGAAACTTCCTCTGCTAATTGTGTGGAAACATGTATTTCCAGTTTCGCAGAAGGCAAACTTTGCACTATAGATGGAATTGCACCAAAGCTCCCTGATTCTCATTACTGTGAAACAGGAAGTGTCTGGCATGATTATGGTTAGTGATATCCACTTTCTGGGCATATGGAATTTACGCACTTGATTTCTGGAGTAGGCAGAAACTGTTATGCAGACATGCCTTTTTTGGATGACACTAATGATGGAATTGGGAGATCACTTGTCATGAGCCATCATAGAATCACAGAATAGTAGAAGTTTAGGGTTGGAAGATACCTCAGGAGGTCATCTAGTCCAATCCCCTGTTCAAAGCAGGACCAACCCAGCTAAATAGTAGTAGTCAAACCGAGTTGGTAGCACCAGTCACTATAAAATGGTAGAATCAATGTTTTTTAAACTGTGGGCTATTTAAAAGGTGGGACCATCTTCAGATATGCCTGGAAGCATCAACAGCAGCAGCACCAACAAAGGTTGGCGTTCATATACAGCTGGGAAAAATGTCTGGCTGATAGAGCCAACACTCTCTTCAGTCTGATTATAGGTTCATTCCTCCTTCACAGGAGCTGTAAGAAGAATCATTATTACATCAGTTAGATTTTTGTTCATGTCTTGAGCTGAAGCCAACTTCCCTCAGGCTTAATTCAACATTTAGTTGTGCTGGAAACACCAAAGAGGAAAAAACTGGCCGTTTTTTGTGTTTAAAGTGAGGCAGATCCTTGAGTATTCTATATTAAGAGTAGGTGGTATGTGCTTTCTGTAGTTTTGTTTTTGTGTTACACTGCTGATAATGACAATAAAAGAAAATAGTATGAGCTTGAAGTAAAACAATGTTTTGCTACTATTTTCTGGGTATAGCATTGGTCCCTCACATCAGACTTGTCCCATTTGATAAATGCTAGAAGTATGAAAAAAGCACTCACTATTTGTTTTTTATTTTTAATATGGAATCCTGAAGCCTCATTATTGTGATCCTCAAAACATATCCTTAATTTCCTTCAGCTAGTGCTGAAAAATAAGCAAGACTGACCCAAATCTTTCAGTGTCAGCCCCATGAGTTATGTTAATTATTCATTTTTTTTTACAGGTCTGCTTTACCTTGTCTACTAGGGGATTAATAAATAATCATGATTTTTTTAAAAGAAAGACAAGATAATAATGATCAAGCAAAAAACTCTAAAGCTTGATAAGAAAGTTATTTGTCTTCTTAATTTAATACTAGCTTTTTAGCCAATTTTTTATTATTTTATTTTTGTTTTGTTTTAGCAACACTCCCCTAGTACAACTCCCGTGTTAAAGGACTATCAATAGGATTTAATTTTGATCCAGAACAATGTAGCAAAATGTATCACCTCATAGTGATAAAACAGTATTGAATACAAATGGACTCAATCCACTTCTGATGTAAACAATTAAAAGTACATGAGTTACAATGCCCAGAGCTGTAAGCTGGGGACATTACTGCACACTTGGGGTAATTTTGGGAACCAGAAAAACAATTATTTCACAGTACGACGTAAAAACAGCAGAAAATATTTATCTCTGTGGAGTAAAGCACAATCTTGCATGTCTGTGTCATGTGGAGGATTTTTCAACAAGCTGGCATGATTGTGAGTGATGCATAATGGCAGCAGTGAATAGATTTCTGAATAGATTAGTAGATGACATCATGAAAAAGGACTATTTATCACCATAATTTAACACAAGATGCACCACGATGGCTTGATGGATGCATTTTATGGTTTTCAGCCAATCATAATAATGGGTCTATTGACTTAAGTTTTAGCTGCCCTTTACACACCCTTCATGACTAAAAAAGAACATAAAAAGCAGGGAGTGAAGAGGCTGAGAATATGTCAGAAGGTACCTGCATGTAATATTTTCAAAGCCTTCCATACACTAGTCGCTGATCTACAACCTTCAATCTCAGACTTAAAAAGGCCAAAAAGGGCAAGTTGGATCAATAGAAATATTTCAGCTGAATTGTCATATTGCTGTCACCTATTCACAAAGCAAATTTGGCAGAAAGTTTCCTACTGTTTGTTACCACACTTCCACACCGAATTTCACAGAAGGGATTCTGAAGGGGCAGTCATTCTAGCTGAGTACATGGAGAATGTATTAGATTTTTCAGTATGGGGGAATAGTTCCAGCTTGCCACTCTCATGATAAATGAAACTGTCCAATAAGGCCCAATTTATCAAAGTATTTAAGCAGATACCCAAGTCCATCCCTTTTCAGCAAGCGCATGGAAACTGTGTAAGTGCTTTGCTAACTAGGGATGGATTGCTGAGTAGAGTCCCAGTTTTGGGTGACTTATGGAGAACAGGAACTGAACTAGATGTACCTATTGGGATTAATGCACAGTGCTCTTTCCTCCAGATAACTCTGGTGCTATTATTTTAACATTTGAATTTCTGTCTCTGTCATTGACCCATCCATGTGGTATCTACATCTGTTCAACCCCTCTTTTCCAAAGACAATGCTTCTGGTAAAGGATGATCACAGAACAAGCGGATTAACAATTACCTGTTTCTAAGTTTGATGGATGGACAGTATTTTAGAAAGATCTTTGTATTACAATTATTGAACTTCTTGTTTCATCTGTGCTTATTCTAATATGCTGATCAGTTCCTGCATTTTATTATTTTTATTATTTTCCCTCATATGTTTGCCATAGTTGAACCCATGTAATGACTTACAATATCTAAAAAGTGTGTTTTTCCTAAAGCTGTGCTTTTTGTTTGTCTGCACTAAGATGTAAGCAGAAATATTTCTGGATTTCAACCCATGGCAACTTAGAGTTGAAATTAAAAATATGAGAAATTTGCAGAGCAGTAGGAAAGGGTAAAAGAGAAAAAGGGAAAGAAAAAGGGAGAGAGATTGTAGGGCTGCTGCCATCGAATCGAGTAAAAGCAGGTTTAACCCCAAAGTTAATTTTCCAGTGGATAAAACAGTTGTTTTCCACTTCCTGGAACAGTGTTTATCAGTTGCTGGGGGTTTTATGCAATCTTTTATTGGAAGCTATACTAATATCTTGCCTAATGAACATGTGTAGTCCTAATTTGTTATGCGTCATAAAAGGCTTTGAATTTATATTTACATTGTTCTAAAGTCTATGTGAAGCTCCTGAAGTATTTATGCAGCTTCCCATGTTCAAGTAAATAAAAGACAAATGCTAAAATATTATTTCCTTTGCGAACTTTTAATAATACTCTTATTTGGCACTACAGTGAAGCCCACTTCAGTGGCCCTCAATGAAGAGTGGAACTTTTTACAGGAATATTTGATAAAGAAATAAACCTATAAAATCAATAAGAATGTCATGATCACAGTTTAATATAAAACATCTAAGACAGCTAATAAAGTAAATCTTTTAATTTAGTAAATTTTCCATGTACCAATTTAGGCCTGAAACAGTTTAAAATCACTGTTGATGTAGGGCAGGACAGTTTAGAACACAGATTCAGTCTGGAACCTTTCCTTCTTAGTGGGGGTTCAGATCCAGTCCAACCTGGTGGTGAGTGGAGCAATGCCATGGTGACTGTTTCTGTCCTGTTGTGCACCGATACCCCCATCACAACCACTAACAATAAGGGAATCAGAGGAGCTTCTTCTAAGTTAGAGGATGTCACTGTCCAGTGTGGTTCCTAAACTCACATTCAACAATCAAAACCTTTATTTTAAAAAAGTTTAACAAATAAAAGAATGACCGGTTAACCCTTTGGTGTCCATAGTAATTACCACCCTGTTACCACATATTACTCTGAGCAATGCACAGGGATAATGCAGCTCAAGAAAGACAGGTTTCAGTGATCCAGCATTACTATGAGTAAAGCAGCAACAAACAGTTTATGACTAGCTCTCCTAGTCCTTAATGTTGATTCGTAATTCTATTGGGCAGCTACACTGGACTCTCACTCCCATCGGGAATGTTAGTTCCTCAGGACAGTCCTATCTATCCTTCCTCTCATGACACCTACTTTTAAATGTAACGTATTTTTTAAATTACATGTTATTTGTTTCACCTTTATTTTCTTTTCTGTTATGGCCGCAGCCATTTCTGCTCATCCTGGTGTGATCCCACACTCGTTCAGGTAGAGAAGTGGTTAATTCCCTATAAATGAAGCCAGTCAGAGGCCCCACCCCACCTTGTAGAACCAGCTCTGCATGCCATTTAGAGTGTGCATTTCAGGGCTCACCAGAGCATGTACTTAAGTTACAAGAGGGTGAAGACTTTTCACAGTCTGAGGAGACCACAGAGTGATGAGAATGCTAGAGCAAACCTATATGGGGAACCCAGAGAGCCCGAAAGGAGCGGTAGCTGCTGTTAGGCTCTGCATTAGAGAACCTGTAAGGAGGCCTCAGAGCAAGAGGAGACCCTCAAATGCAGAATGTCATTCTCATGTGCCGGAATACTACACGTTGCTCAGCTGAACCTTAAAGTTCTTCACTGAAGTGATGGAACACTGGAAGACTGAACTTCCTATTTAATTCTATATAAACTAGCCTGGAAGATGATTTCAAGCTGACTAGGATTTAATTTTCAGTGCTAACCTTCAAATAATTTGTAACTTTTTTGGCACTCACTTTGCTGGAAATGTCTATAATTATGTTGTTTTCTGAACGGTGCATTCATTCAGGCCATACTCTCTAGAATATTTATAAATCTGGAAAACAGTGATGCTATTGGGGGATGGGGAATGCTAACAGGGAAGTTATTGAAAACATTCTGAATAATCTATTTAAAATAAGAATGTTATGAACTGTCATTGATAGCTGAAACTGAATGTTGAATGTTTACAGTTTGAAATGAATTAGGAATAAAATTCCTTGCCGTTTGAATTTAACAACGTTAAATCTAAACAGAAATGTATGATCAGTTTTACTAAGGATATTATTTTATTCATTCTTAATTCTAGCAAATTCTACACTTGCTGCAAAATATGTATATATTGATCTTCAGTTGTGTGGGATAATGATATTAAAATATTTTGGTCTCTTAATTGCCTACACAACAGGAACCAACAGCTGTTAGAGGACAGTTATTCAGAAATTTAAGAGTATCAGAACTCAACAGGATAATATGCTGCCATGTTTATTTTAGAAAAAAAAATCACAACCAGAAAAATATCAATAGGATTCATTATTTAAAACCACAAGGGAACCTTTTTCTTATAATATTTTTCACATAGAGGCAGAGCTCTGAATTTTCCCAGCTAGATAGTTCCACTTTTCTCCTTTAAATATAAAAAATACAAATTCTTTTGTGAATGTGGTTTTGGATTTTTGGTCTCCTGTAGGCTGAACACATTAGAAGATGCTTTCACCTGGTTTTTACATTCCACTCATTGAATAGTTTTTAACTAAAGGCAGACTTTATGAATGAGACAATGATTTTATATTGTTATCCTGCTAATGATAGCTTTGACAGGAGTGTAGTGGTAAGAGTGTGGAAATAACATTAACAAAAATCACAGCTCAGAGGTAGAGGTGAGAGACACATTTAAATTCTTATGTTTTGGAGCTTTTAAACATTTTAAGTCCAAATTTTCAAAAGTGTCCATTAACTGCTTCTGTTTTTTGGGGTCACCTAAAATGCTTGACTTTCAGAGGGGCTGAGCACTTGACAACTCCAAATAAAGTTAGTGGAATCTGTGGGTGCACCTTTCAGACCTCCCTGAGGCCTCTGGGGAAACAGACTCTGAAGACTCATGTGCCACCAATATGCATGTGAAATCCAGCTGTAAGTCTCTCCTGCTGACAAAGCTTCTTCCATTGCTAAGTTCTCCAGTTGCCTTGAAGAAATCAGCAGATGGATGAAGATCAATTGCCTTGTGCTCAGTCTAGGATAGAGTGACATTTTATTAGTAGGAAGGGGAAAACATTTTGAAGAAATGGCAGTGGTTGAAGCCTCATACTACTAGCTGTCAAGGTAGTTCAAAGCCTCTGTGTCATTTTGGCCATTTAGTCTGTGTCCTGTCCTCCCAGACATGAACCTAGCCAAATTTTTCTCTCTTCCAGGGTAGACTGTTGCAACTTTCTACTTGGGGCTGAACACAACTGTCATAAAAAGTCTGAAGCTGCTCCAATATTCAGCAACAAAAGTCAATACAAACATAATACACCTGTTATTTGCAAACTCCAGTGGCTCCTCATTGATTTCAACACATAATTCAGTCTTTGTTTTGACCTATGAAGCCATTAATGGCTGGGACATAACTTCCTCAGAGATCACTCACTGTCCACAATTCTCTAGATAAAGGGTGTAACCTTTAGCCTGCAATACACCACGGTAATGAAGCTGAAGAGAGAAAGGTTTAGCTTATCTCACGTTAAAGGCCAAAAGGTTTCACTTGCTGATCTATCTATAGAACTCCTTTGCATACAGAATAAGACTGAGGCCAAGTTTGACTGAATTTTGATCTAAATGACAAACTTTTTAAAGAAAGCTCTCCTGCAAACACATTTGAGATTCACAACTGCCTGCACTTTGGAGACCCTACAAAGCACTGTGGGTGAGATTTTGTGCTATGTCTCTAGGAGGTTACACACAGAACTTGTGGGCTGGGTACGAGAGTCTAGGGGGACTTGAAACTACATTTGTACCTTTCCAGTCCTGGGATGTTCCAGGTTGAAAAAGCCCTGTATAACTTAGAAAGACCTTGGGACCTATTTAAGTTACAGCACCTTCCTGGGGCTGACTGGAATGTTCACAGCACAGTGGTCATACCTCAACACACCCAGCATGCTCCCTACTCAGGGGCTTTAGGAAGTAGTTCTCGGGAGGCAGATTTACAGCTGTTCTCTGCAGTGTCTAAGTTGGGTGTAGCTTTTAGGACCCCTTTACATCACTCTGACCCATTATGTGGCTTAAAGAGGCAGGAACAGAGGGTAAGGCTCTCACCCTTAGGGTGTATTTTGTCAGAAATTTGGTCAGTGCTCAGATGTCTGGATGGTAGGCACTTTTGAGACATGATAGAGGGTAGATATTGGACATTATTTATATTGGAGGAACACCTGAGACTCCTGAGTAGGGATTGTGGGCCCATGGTGCTAAGTGCTGTGTAAACATATAAGAACACATGGCCCCTGTCCTGAAGAGGAGACTTACTATTTTTTATGGCTCCTTTTATGTTTTTTATTTACATTCTGTTTCTTATATATCTATATAGCTAAAATACTAGTGAGAGAAAAAGAAAGAAAGAAAGAAAGAAAGAAAGAAAGAAGCCTGCAGAGGAGAGAGGAGGAGCAGATTATTTTTCCATTTCTTGTAAGATCCTTACTCGTGGAGTCATTGGAGGAGACCAAGTGTATTTTGATGTCTTCTCTGAGGCCTGGTCTACACTACTCGTTAAAACCAAATTTAGCAGCGTTAAACCGATTTAACCCTGCACCCATTCACACAACGAGGCCCTTTATATCGATATAAAGGGCTCTTTAAACCGATTTCTGTACTCCTCCCCGACGAGAGGAGTAGCGCTGAAATCGGTATTGCCATGTCGGATTAGGATTAGTGTGGCCGCAAATTGACGGTATTGGCCTCCGGGCGGTATCCCACAGTGCACCATTGTGACCACTCTGGACAGCAGTCTGAACTCGGGTGCACTGGCCAAGTAGACAGGAAAAGCCCTGCAAACTTTTGAATTTCATTTCCTGTTTGCCCAGCGTGGAGCTCTGATCAGCGGGTGGCTATGCAATCCCAAATCCAAAAAGAGCTCCAGCATGGACCATACGAGACATGCTGGATCTGATCGCTGTATGGGGAGACAAATCTGTTCTATCAGAGCTCTGTTATAGAAGACGAAATGACAAAGCATTTGAAAAAATCTCCAGGCTATGATAGACAGAGGCCACAGCACAGTGCTGTGTGACAAGCGTAATGGAAAGCCAAAGAATCAAATGGATGCTCATGGAGGGAGGGAGGGGGTATTGAGGACTCCAGCTATCCCACAGTCCCTGCAGTGTCCGAAAAGTATTTGCATTCTTGGCTGAGCTTCCAGTGCCTGAAGGGTCAAAAACATTTTCCCAGGTGTTTCAGGGTGTATGTCGTCAATTTACACCCTTCCCCTCCTGAAAGAAAAGGGAAAAAAATGTTTCTCGCATTTTTTTCAATGTCACCCTATGTCTACTGGATGCTGCTGGTAGACGGAGTGCTGCAGTGCTGAACACCAGCATCCCCTTCCTAGTGGCAGATGGTACAATATGACTGCTATCCATCGTCATCATCAGCCCGTGAGTGCTTCTGGCTGGCCTCGGTGAGGTTGACCGGGGGCACCTGGGTAAAAATGGGAATGACTCCCGGTCATTCCCGGCAGATGGTACAGAATGGCTGGTAACCATCCTCATCATACAACTGGAGGCTGAGCTCTATCAGGCCCCCCCCTTTCATGTCTAAAGAAAAGATTCTGTACTGCCTGGACTATCATAGCAGCGGGAGGCTGGGCTCCTCTCCCCCGCCACCCTTTAATGTCCTGCCTGGACTATCATAGCAGCTGGAGGCTTCCTCCCCCTCATTTTATCTCACTAAAAAGTCAGTATTTCTTATTCCTGCATTCTTTATTACTTCTTTACACATATGGGGGGACACTGCCACAGTAGCCCAGGAGGGTTGGGGGAGGAGGGAAGCAAAGGGTGGGGTTGTTGCAGGGCACCCCCTAGAATGGCATGCAGCTCATCATTTCTGCGGGATCTCTGCGGCTCTGACACGGAGCGGCTGTGCTCTCTGGTTCTCCAGTACACTTGCCCCATATTCTACGCAGGACTGACTCTATTTTTAGACAAAACATAAAGAATGGAATGACCTGGGGAGTCATTCCCATTTTTGTCCATGCGCCCCTGGCCGACCTCAGCGAGGCCAGCCAGGGGCACCCATGACAGCAGCAGACAGTACAGAATGACTGATAACTGTCATCTCATCGCCAATTTACAATGGCATGGCAGACGGTGCAATAGGGATGGTAACCGTCTCTGCTACCTGGCAAAGGCAAATTAATGCTGCTGTGTAGCACTGCAGAACTGCGTCTGTCAGCAGCATCCAGTACACATATGGTGACAGTGACAAAAGGCAAAATGGGCTCCATGGTTGCCATGCTATGGTGTCTGCCAGGGCAATCCAGGGAAAAAGGGCGTGAAATGATTGTCTGTCGTTGCTTTCACGGAGGAAGGATTGAGTGATGACATTTACCCAAATCACCCGCGACACTGTTTTTTGCATTGGGATCTCAACCCAGTATTCCAATGGGCAGGGGAGACTGCGGGAACTATGGGATAGCTACGGGATAGCTACTCACAGTGCAACACTCCGGAAATCGACACTCGCCTCGGTACATGGACGCACACCGCCGAATTAATATGCTTAGTGTGGCCGCATGCACTCGACTTTATACAATCTGTTTTACAAAACCGGTTTATGTAAAATCGGAATAATCCCATAGTGTAGACATACCGTGAAGGAGTTCAGATCAGGCAGAGCTAGCTGATCTCCTTCATCCTGGAGCTGTTACTCTTCTCATGGGTGTCCAGATATTCTTGTGTCAGAATGAAATTTGAGCTACATTGGGCTTGCCTGATAGTGCTGATGTTTGTGCTGCTTGTAAAATAATTTCTCACCTCTTTCATGCTCCAAAAAGGGTTTTATTTTTAAAACTAGGTACAGTAGTCACATTGAAAAAGTTTGAAAGATTCTATGGAATTGACAGATGGCCCCTAAAGAATCAGCACTAATAATGAAAATGGAAGAAAGTGTGGCCACTGTAAATGTTTCATGAAATTTAAAATTGTTTAGTCATTTCATCTAAAATTACTTTGCCAGTTCATGGAAACTCATTTTCTGAATAGAAATTTCACCACTTGAATGAATATTTTTCACACAGGTGATCAATAAATTGATGCAGCTTAAAATTCTGTTTGGACTCTGGATACTGCCTATGGAGGCATTTGTCTATATTGCAGACCACTTGCCACCTTTTACAGGTGGAAGGGTGAATTTGTGGGCCATGGAACACTGATTTTTTTTTCAGTACCACAATTACAGAAACATCTGTGCTAAATAACATTGTATTATTCCACTTTGAAAATTACAGGGCTCTGGCCCACTTTAAGATACATGGATGCACAGTACTGCCTACCCTGTAAAAACAGTTGTTCCACCAGTGCACACATACAGTGGCGCATTTCATATGACAATGCATGCCCTTCTGTCTAGAGAAGCAACAACATTTTAATATTAAATATCCATAAAATCTTCTTGATTACTGGCAGTAAGTTGGCGGAATTGTTTATAGTATAAAATTTGTCCCAGGTTTTGGGGTTTTTAGGCAGAAAATACAAGTATTTTTAGTCTTCACAGATCAGTGTGTTCTCAACTGAAAAATGAAAAAAATCTGCACTCCTCCTTCTATCTACGTATCTCCTGGGCTGACCACTTTACTCTGTATTCTTGCATATTTTTGCACTACTTTGCCTTTTGTTTTCAGGTCGTTACTCAAATTACACATATTGCAGTTATTATTTCCATCATTTAGTATGCCTTTTACAGAGATATTATTTTTATGCTTGCTTACCCTGCCACATGTGTTAACTATTCAGAAATTGTTCTTTTTGTGGAAGAAATTATATACCAAAAACTACCTAGTAAAGAGCTTGTTTTGTGGCACTTGTAAGATTAATGCCAAAAATGTATAGTAAAGCCTGATTTTTTTGACATTAATGGCTAGTTATTTAAAATGTTATGCTCTGGTCACTTCTCAAAAATAGCATTTACGTAGTTAGGTAGGATTTCAGATTCCTACTCAAGGATTTAAATGTGCAAGGGATCTTTAAACGGGGTGATAAACTGCCCATGCACTACAGGACGGATAGGTTAGTGACATTTTAAAATGAGAGGAACCAGGGGTGGCTCTAGACATTTCGCCGCCCCAAGCAGGTCGGCATGTTGCGGGGGGCGCTCTGCCGGTAGCCGGGAGGGGGGCAGGCGGCTCCAGTGGACCTCCCGCAGGAGTGCCTGCGAAGGGTCCGCTGGTCCTGTGGCTTTGGTGGACCTCCCGCAGGCACGCCTACGGGAGGTCCACCAGAGCTGCCTGTCACGCGACCAGCAGAGCACTCCCTGCGGCATGCCGCCCCAAGCACGCGCTTGGCTTGCTGGGGCCTGGAGCCGCCCCTGAGAGGAACTATATAACCTTAAGCCATGAGGTCTTAAAAAAATCCAGCACTGTTCACTCATCTGACCATTTGGGCAATAAGTACCTGTTATTATTATATGACAGCTAATATGCTTGCAGCCCCTCTGGGCCAGATCATGTCTGGGTGACCTGTTGTTCCCTTGTGCTGTTGAATAGTACCACTCGTTCCTCTGTGCAGGGAGAAGGTCAAATAGTGGGTGGAACCTTGACTCAGCTTCCATTCCCCCCTGCACCTGCCAGCATAGTTACACCACTGAACAAATGCTGCACCAGATATTGAATAGAATTTCCTCCCTTCCTGGCAATGTACAACAATATTGCACCTTCCTACAGGCTGGATCACTTATTGATGAGCTAACTATATATTGTCAACTGAACTGTCTTTATTGCTTTGTACAATATAGAGGGGATGCCTTCCAAGGCTCCCGAGAAAGGATCCCACATGGGCAGGGCCGGCTCCAAGTTTTTTGCCACCTTAAGCAAAAAATTTTTCTCATGCCCCCCGTGGCCCCGCCCCAACCCCGCCCCTTCCCCACCCTATTCCAACCCCTTCCCCAAATCCCGGCCCTGCCTCCTCCTCCGGGTGCACCACATATCCCCTCCCACCCCTCCCTCCCAGGCTTGCCTGGAAGGAGGGGGGAGAAGCGGAGCGGCGGCGCGCTCGGGGGAGCAGGCGGCAGTGGAGTGGAGGTGAGCTGGGGGGGAGCAGTTCCTCTGCTCCCCTCCCCACAGGGTTCCTTCCTGCGGCCCTCCCTGCTTGCTGCACCACCGCAGGTCACCTCTGCTCAGGGCCAGCTCATGGCTTTTTGTGCCCCAAGCAAAAAAAAAAGAAGCCGGAATGCTACCCCTTAGAAAGTGCCACCCCAAGCACATGCCTGGAGTGCTGGTGCCTTGAGCCAGCCCTGCACATGGACATATAGACACAGACATAAACAGGAGCTATTATGTTTGAGTCATGAAAAGAAAAACATATATATATATATATTATGTGACAGACCCAGACCAGTGGGGTACAGGAGTCTGGTAGAGGGCAAATATACTGGTCACTGGATGAGTAGTTTTCTGTTCCCTGAGTGACCAGAGCAGGGGCTGCACTAGAGTAATCAGGAACCTGCTAGAACCAATTAAGGCAGACAGGCTAATTAGATCACCTGCAGCCAATCAAGGCAGGCTAATCAGGGCACCTGGGTTTAAAAAGGAGCTCACTCCAGTCAGGTGGGGAGGAGCCAGAGGAGAGGAAGTGCGTGTGAGGAGCTGGGAGCAAGAGGCACAAGGAGCTGAGAGTGAGAGGGTGTGCTGCTGCAAGACTAAGGAGTATAAGCATTATCAGACACCAGGAGGAAGGTCCTGTGGTGAGGATAAAGAAGGTGTTCGGAGGAGGCCATGGGGAAGTAGCCCAGGGAGTTATAGCTGTCATGCAGCTGTTACAAGAGGCACTATAGACAGCTGCAATCCACAGGTCCCTGGGCTGGAACCCGGAGTAGAGGGCGGGCCCGGGTTCCCCCCAAACCTCCCAACTCCTGATCAGACACAGGAGGAGTTGATCCAGACTGTGGGGAAGATCACTGAGCTGAGCAAATCTGTCAATAAGCGCAGGACCCACCAAGGTAGAGGAGGAACTTTGTCACTATATATATATATATATATATATATATATATAGGTATTTTGGAAACTCTAAGAAGCATTGACAAATTAAACTTACAGGAACCATAAATTGCTATACCTGTAAGAGCAACAAATCTCATAATTTACCACCTAATCAGTCAACAGACTAATTGAACACACCATCAGCTCCTGCAATTCTTAATATGACATTTGGTATGGACTCCTAATAGAAATGTTTATAGACAACCTTAAACATAGCTGCTGCCTTCACTCTAAGTATAATACATATAGAGAGTTCTGTGTACAGATATGTGTGATAATATGATGTGATATAAAGCATTTGTTGGCAGGAGTTTGAGATAGCCAAGTTGTGTGAATGTAATGAAGCCACACGTGAATTAGGCATGTGTAACGGGATGTATTCGGTCTTTGTGACTCCCTGAGGGGATCATAGAATATCAGGGTTGGAAGGGACCTCAGGAGGTCATCTAGTCCAACCCCTTGCTCAAAGCAGGACCAATTCCCAACTAAATCATCCCAGCCAGGGCTTTGTCAAACCTGAGCTGAAAAACCTCTAAGGAAGGAGATTCCATCACCTCCCTAGGTAACCCATTCTAGTGCTTCACCACCCTCGTAGTGAAAAAGTTTTTCCTAATATCCAACCTAAACCTCCCCCACTGCAACTTGAGACCATTACTCCTTGTTCTGTCATATAGTACCACTGAGAACAGTCTAGAACCATCCTCTTTGGAACCCCCTTTCAGGTAGTTGAAAGCAGCTATTAAATCCTCCCTCATTCTTCTCTTCTGCAGACTAAAGAATTTCAGTTCCCTCAGCCTCTCCTTTTAAGTCATGTGCTCCAGCCCCCTAATCCCCATAGTCCTACTGCGCCCTGCCCCAAGAAGGTAACGGAGAGGAAGACAGTAGCAAAGATGAGTCTTCCAGGCTTCCCTAGAGAGGACTCTTTGAAGCAATAATTTTAGAAACCAGTGAGACCTGCGGTAGAAGGGCTAGCAATAGCCAATGAAAGTCCAGCAGGCTCAGATACAAGGCACTATCTGGCATTAGCAGGTCAGTTCCTGGGTGAGACCAGAGTTCGTGGCTGGGAATGCAGAAAGAGAAGGACCTGAGAATGCTGGCCCTGTGATAGGGTTGAAGATAAAAGGGCCCCATAGGAAGAGGCCTAGGGAAATAGCAGCAAAGAACTGAATCTGAGTAGTACATGGCTGCTGGGATCCCTATGCTGGAGCCTGGACCTGGGTTCCCCTACCAGACCCAAGTAAAGAGGCATAAACCCTAAGAAGGGGACAGGGCTTAGTTGGAAGCTGAACAAAGGGCCGAGTTTAAAAGGCCCAGAGTGGAAGCTGAAGACCCTAGTGGGGGCAGATAGACTGTTGACTTATCAGACTTTTTAATACTCTAGAAGGGTTTCATTTAGACTTTGTACCATGACTGGAGGGCCTCTGAAGACTTGCCAAGGTTGGCCAGCAAAGGGCAACAGGGGTGAGAAAAGAACTATGGTACCATATCCTGTCTGTCAGAGATGCTCTGGAAGTGAGTGCTGTATTACAGCATGTTCTACCCAAACACATATCAAGAAACCTATAGGCTGAACCACACTATTTTTCTGAAAATTGTCTTCAACAGAAGAATAAATAAATGTCCTAGCATCATTTGTTTCATCCCTTTACCTTTAAAGGCAGGCTACTTTAATATCACCAGTCTAAATGGATGAGCCTCTGAAAGAGAGAAATTATAACTAACAGTCTGACTAAAACTTTGGAGAAACCTCTAAAAATGACCTGAAATAGTTAAAAAAAATCATAAGATCGGAAAGGTGGGAATTTAGTCTTTCAAGTGTTATAAAACTCCGGTTTCTATCTCTAATGTGTGGTGAGCTACTTGTTCTTAACTCTGTCTCTAGTTCAGAATGGAATGTTCCTGGTCTTTGTAGATTTTTAAGGCTAGCAGTGACCATTGTTATGGTCTAGTCTGACAGTCTGCATAACATACGCCATAGGATTTCCCAGTATGGATTAGTCGACAAGTGTGGTGAGCAAAAGTGCTTGATAAATGCAATTTATCATATCAATTTCACCTCTGCATGGAGGGTGTATATGTATATGTATGCATATGTGTATATACAGAGTGTTTGAGTATGGTTTTTGTACTGTTATTTATTTGTATTCATAGTGCCTAGGAACCTTGGGCATGTATATACAATATATAAAAGGGTTCAATACAATAAGGTGTAGGCAATAGATAATACCTAGGGATTGATTGTGCCTAGCCCTTCATGACTGCATGACTGAGAAGTGGAAGAAGAGTAAAGGTGCATGGTCCAGACATTATCCAGGTACTCTTTGCTTTCCAAACATAGCACAGTGGAGTCCAATCTAACAGTGGTGCTAGGCTCTCAAAAAGAGGAAGTGCAGAATCATGGCCTCAGTCCCTTTTGTATGTCAATGGAGCTGGGTGAGGGAACACAACATGCACTCTAAAATAAGGATGTAGCAGATGCAACTGCTACTTGTGTTGTGTCCTAGAAGGACTGTGCATGCCTGAGACACAAGGTATCAGGGAGATACTGCTGGCATGCAACCCCTTCCTCCTCTCCCATCCCTACAGTCAGGAAGTGACAATCTTGCTCCTACTGTCCTGTATCAAAAATATTTGGTACTAGCAGGTATTTTGTCTTAATCATCAGGGATCAGTTTGTGTCATTGTTTTCATTATTGCAAACTAGCTTTCTGAGATATGCATATTTTAAACAAAAGAAAACAAATACACACTAGTATCAGAGGGGTAGCTGTTTTAGTCTGGATCTGTAAAAGCAGCAAAGAGTCCTGTGGCACCTTGTAGACTAACAGACGTATTGGAGCATGAGGTTTCGTGGGTGAATACCCACTTCGTTGAATGCAGTGGGTATTTACCCACGAAAGCTCATGCTCCAATACGTCTGTTAGTCTATAAGGTGCCACAGGACTCTGCTGCAAATACAGACTAGACTGTCATTGGCTTAAAGTATTGCATAAGTGGTGAAATTTAATCACAAAAAGACAATCAACTAATGGTTTTAGTGGCACTCATATAGTATAAAAGTTATATTTTGTCACATACCGTGAATCAGTTATAGGAACCAACAGTTTCCTTTAACCCCTGAATAAATTCTAAATGGTACTTAGAAAATTAATTACCAGTCTGCAAATGAGGATGAAATATTTTGCAGCTATAAAACAAAAACTACTTTCAGAACATTTTTGTTTTTAAAGTGTGTGTGTGTTTTGGGTGCGGGGATGACAGCAACTTTGTTGTTACTGCCAGTAGTATCGAATGCTTGGTTGTGGCTCCATTTTAGCAGTTTGACCTTGTTTAGATCAACCTTAATCAAATTGACAGACGTCCCTTACAATTTCCCCACCCATAATAGAAAGCATATACCAGTCATGTGTGTATCCAGCTGGAGCTGTGCCAATAGAAGTAATTACGTGATGAAACTATTTAACTTTGACTAAAATACACTCACCAGGTTCTTTCAAACCATGTGTCTTATATCTTGTTGAAGCAATTTTATATCATGCCTTTAAAGTACTGTCATGGCCACTTGCATTGACAGAATCCTCGTAAAAGAAGAAGACCGAGACCTTGCTCATGAAGTGCTATTGATTTTTTTGAGTTCCTGCTAGAGTTGCCAAAGATACAACACTGTTGTTAGGGAGAGAAGATACTTTGGCCTTCAATATCACAGGAGGGTTCCTGTGTAAGCACAGACGTCAATGGGTTTCAGGGATAAATAATGTATTTTGGTGATAACTACCCATATTATTTTGTCAGTTTTATATGACTCAGCATTTGCTTTTGCCAAACATTTCTTTATGTCACCAGTGTCTACAGCAATAGCTTTCTATATAAATGCTATCTGTATATAAGGCAGCTGTTCATTAAGGTAACAAGCTAAGTTTTCGGTTTATTTTAGGCAGGGGGGGAGGAGTGTTTGTTCTTCTGTTTCTGTGATCACTGAGAGGAAAAAAAAAACCCAAACAAACACATCATTCACTACAATATTTTCAATGTATTGCCAGCAGAGGATTTAAAGTTCCTTCATATCCCTAGCCGAGTGTAAACCAGGGTAACTTTCTGTCATCTGTGGTAATACAGCATGTATGAGATTTAGAACACTGTATATGTGCCCTGTGTGCACTGGCGCTGGAACATTTTTAGTAGTGGGGGTGCTGAAACCAGCCCCCTTACCCCTCTCTGTCCCCCTGCCCTGAGGCTGGGAGCAGGGCTTTATCTCCAGGAGGGGGGGACGGACCCAGACAGGGGTATGGGGGCGGGTGTGGGGACAGGAATGGAGCCCCAGGGGCAGGGGCCAGCAGCCAAGACCCCACATGCGAGGCCAAGAGCAGAGCCCTGTCTGTGGGGCCGGGCATGGGGCCAGCAGCTGGGCCCCCAGTAGCAGACCCTCGGGTGTGGGGCTGGGAGTGGGGCAAGCCCTGGGAGTAGGATTGGGGCTGGTAGCCAGGACCCAAGCCCCAGGTGAGATGAGGGCTTGGGGAGTAGAGTGCGGGCAGAGGACCAGGAACAGGGCATAGGCACAGGAAACATCCCCAAGTTTTATGCACAGAGCCAGCGACTGGGGAGCGGGGCATGAGGCTGGCAGCCCCACATAAAACCTGGGGGTGCTGCAGCTCCCACTACTTCCCATGCCTATGTGTGTGTATCACAGAAGAGCCCATTGTATTAACTCCCACATATGGTGCAATTGAAGAGCTACCTTACATACATGTACAAGGAGTAAGGCTTGAAAGATCTTTGCATGGGCTGGCCATATCATGGGTGATTGTGGGAGGCTAACAGAAGCCTTCTCAGGACCACTGCCTCCCCTGTACCATGGCAGTGGGTAGGGAGTGGGTGGAGCCTTGACTTTGTTCAGCTAGCATGAAGGAGGAAGTAAACTGTGCCAATTATGTGGCTTGGATTGATTAATTCCCCCAGACAGAGCAGTGGGGGACCACATTGTGACTCTGAATAACAAGCTGATCCATGCTTCATCTCTGGGCAGCACGGCTATGCATTGTTCCTTACTCGAGGCAAATTGCCGCTGTGTTGTCTTGCCTATCAGCAGCCTCATTCATTTCAAACATGTAAGTAAGGGTTTGCAGAATTGGGCCCTAATGCTGCAAATCCTAAAAGCATTTTCTCAAAGCATAATTTTTTACTTGTCAGCATTACATTTAAGTCTTAATGGATTGTGCCTTTGTGACTATCACATTATTGTGGTCAATAAATTATTATTATTTACCAATGGTGGGGGGGAGGGACTAGGAAAATTATAGCTTTGATAATTAGGACTAGATGACTTAGCCAATTAGTATAATTTTGTTTTCCCACTTTGAGACTCGGGCAGTGTTTCCTTTATTTTCATTTCATTCCAAAATTTGATTGAGTTATGAAAAGCTCGGATAGTGAGTGCACTGGAGAGTATCATCATCACCAGGCAACGGGGGAGACACTGTGGAGAAAACTGTGTGATATCATTTTACCCCTAAGTTGTATGTAAACGGGTACCTCCTTTCACAAACAATGTGAATCAACTTGAGCCATACCGTCCCCTTCATCTCCATGGAGGTGGAAAGAACAAAGCCCCAGCAGAATTCTGCTGAGGATAGAGAGAAGTGCTGCCTCTGGGACATTATTGCTCACCCCCGTTCCTGACCCTGACCCTCACTGGGTGTTCTGTTGGGTCCAGGCTAATCATTGTTGATATGGGCAGGGCAAGGGGTGGCTGGGGGAAGAGCTACACTGTTCTCCACCTCACCATCTCATCTGTAGGGCTCTGTGACTACAGTGGGTAAGTTAATACAGGCCCTGCCAGCACCAGTTGACTTGCTGGTCTCCTCTCCAGATTCCATCAGGCAAAAAGGCAGCTGTCAGTGGGGCTTCTTGGCATTATATCACTGAGGACAGCTTGGAGCCAGTTCAGAGGCATGCAGGGCCCAGGTTCTGGTGGGCCTTTGGCCACTTTGGACCAGGTATACTGGTACAAAATAGCCAGAAAGCAGCTGAACAATGCCTAGGGAATGCCCCTAACAAAGGGCCTTCCTCCCAGGGGCAGGGCTGGATTGGCACCTGAGGAGGATGTTCCAGTGTGGACATGGGGCATATTGAAGGCTAAAGGAGGTGTGACTGAGGCAGTCCTACACCCAGCAACTCTCCAACTGCATCAGAATACAGAAGGTGCAAGTTACCCCCTTCCATCCTGCTCCAACGCTTACCCCTGCACCAAACTCTGTAACTGCAGCTTCTTTTGATTCCACAGTATGTCATAGAATGGATCTAGAATCCTTCACCAACATAGCTTACACACCAAGTTCCTGGTGAGCATGCAGAAGTATTCCTTGTATGAGTGCACATAACTGGAAAAGAGAGCCATAACTGGGAAAGGAAAAAGAGAATGAGACAGACATTCCACAGGACAGGTTGTAACAAAGGTGTTTTCTTTTTCTATATTTAAAATTGGGTCACATTTTATATAAAAATAGGCTGAGCAAAAATGGTAATTAATGCAGACACCACTGATAACCTTTTATGCTTAATAGGAGGGGATGGTTGGAAAACTAAAATGAAGATCTGAGTTTCCAAAAAAGCTTCTGAAATGTCTCAACAGAGTGACCTTTTCCACCATGTAACTAACAGGAATAGAATCATTTCCTGCACAGTTCAACCCAAGGTATAATCTTTTCTTGAAAACAATTTATTATCTTCAAAAAGTGATTTCTGCAGTGAGCCATACAGTAAACAAGTTAACAATAACAAGAAAGTGTCAGTGGGTTATAGCTAAAAGGGAGAGGGTTAGGAAAACTGGCTTTATTGTCTGGATCTATTTGATTTTCATTTTTTGTTTCTTGCCTTAAAGACATCTCGCTTCTTCCTATTTTCCATGTTTTTAGGAACATAAGGGTGCAGTGGCCACAAAAGCACTAGTTCCACCATTTTATAGAAATTGATGTGATCCTTATTTGCATGTGTTTACCATTTGTCAGCTGTCTTTGAAAGTGTGATTTATAAACAGCTATAGAAAGCCTTACATTTGACAGCAAAGAACATTTTGGTCCGTTTTATTGCCTGTAGAATGTCAGGAAAGTTTTAAATTAATAGCAACCAACTAAAAGAGAAACAGAAATGAAAGAAACATTTATTCACTTAGAAGGAGACCTATTTCACTTCACCTTTCCACATTTTTTTCTGATTTTGGCACGTAAAACACTTTTAAAAATGTTTTTAAATACCGGGAATTTTCCTATCCTTTTAGACTTAGATCTGTAAGAATGCATAAACTGTGGAACAGAGCAAAAGGATGGAGATGAACTTTAAAAACAAACCCTTTTTCTGCGTAAATCACTTGCTGCCACTGGAGAGCACAAAACATTGAAAGCTTTTTGTGGAGAATTTACGAAGTAAAGTGGTACAAATGAAAAGATAAATGCTGAGATGCTTATTGTGAAAGGGATTTTCCCGCTAAGAGCTGTGTGCAGAAGGGAGTCTGTGGTGCCTGTGTCTTCACTGCTTTGTTGTCCTCCTCCTTCTGGAGTCAGGAGTAGGAGGTGGATGGCACCAATTTTAGTGGGGGTGGGTCCCAGGTGCTTCATTCCTCCTCACTTCCCTCATTCCATAGACTCTCTCAAGCAAAGTTAATGTCTGGGGATGTGTTACCATTTTAGAGCCCCCTCCCCCACACCTCTCTCATGGGAATCCTCCTCCAAAGGGAGTCAGAATTCACAGCCAGAGGAGTCTGTGGTTATTGGCTCCATTGGAGCTGTGCTACCAAGGAGTAGCAGAGTGCTGGCAGCCAGGACAACTTCAATGGCATTGTCATAAACAGATAGCTAAGGGTTAATGTCTCTTTCACCTGGAAAGGGGTAACAAAACACACCTGACCAGAGGACCAATCAGGAAACAAGACTTTTTCAAATCTGGGTGGAGGGAAGTTTTGGGTGTGAGTTCTTTGTTCTTTGTCTTGTGTCTGATCCTCTCGGCTCTGAGAGTGATCTTTCTGTCTCCTGGCTTTCTAATCTTCTGTTTCCAAGTTGTAAGTACAAAGATAAGAAGACCATAGGTTTATATTGTTTTCTTTTGTATTTACATGGGTGTAGTTGATGGAATGTGTTAAATTGTATTCTTTTTGGATAAGGCTGTTTATTCATTTTTTTCTTTTAAGCAAATGACCCTGTATTTGTCACCTTAATACAGAGAGACCATTTTTATGTTCTTTTCTTTCTTTTTATATAAAGCTTTCTTTTTAAGACCTGTTGGAGTTTTTCTTTAGTGGGGACTCCAGGGAATTGAGTCTGCAGCTCACCAGGGAATTGGTGGGAGGAAGAAGTCAGGGGGAAAATCTCTTTGTGTTAGATTTACTAAGCCTGACTTTGCATACCCTCTGGGTGAGGGGGGAAGAGAGATTAGCTCTCGGTACTTCTGTTTTCCAGGACTGGAAACAAGGAGGGTGGAGTCATTCTGTTTAGATTCACGGAGCTTGCTTCTGTATATTTCTCCAGGAACCCAGGGAGGGAACACCTGGAGGGGAAAGGGAAATGGTTTATTCCCCTTTGTTGTGAGACTCAAGGAATCTGAGTCTGGGGGTCCCCCAGGGAAGGTTTTGGGGAGACCACAGTGAGCTAGGCACTTTAAATCCCTGGCTGGTGTCAGCTTTACCAGGTCCAAGCTGGTAACTAAGCTTGGAGGTTTTCATGCTAACACCCATATTTTGGACGCTAAGGTCCAGATCTGGGAAAAATGTTATGACATGGTGGCATAGCAGTGTGGATAGATAGATAGAATCCAGAAGCCAGTAGGAATATTTTTTTTTCTCTGCTAGTGCTTTTAAGCAGAGAGAAACAGTTTGGTTTTAAAAGGAACCAGAGAGATTTTTTTTTCTGCTCTCTCTTGCAGTTTTTGGCTTGCATATTAAGCAAGGAACCATTAAGGAACTATTAAGGGTCTTTTGTGAGACAATAGCATTCCCATTGAGAGTCAAGTATCCAGCAATACACATGCAAATAAAGTGGTTTTTCTGGTTTACTTTACATTTAAAAGATTAGCTAGAGGAAAAAGGCACTGTTGCTAGGCAGACCCCAGGAGGCAACAGAGAACCTGCAGTTCAGAAGATAAACACCGGAGGGCACCCCAACACAAAAAAAAAACAAACAGGAACCAGAATACCAGAAGCAGTACAGCTGGAAGCAATGAAAAAACAGATAGAACTGCTAAGAACACAAATGGCCAGAGATGAGGCAACTCACAAATAAGAGATGGAAAGGCTACAAAAACAAGAAGAAGCCAACAATGCAGCCCACCAATGAGAGTTGGAAAAACAGAGGGAGGCCCACCGACAGTCCATGGAATTAGAAAAGGCTAAGCAACATGCTCCAGCCAATCCTAACAACCCTTCGCCAATTATGGTTCCACATCTCAAGAAATTTCCCATCTACAGGGCAGGTGATGACACCGAGGCCTTCTTGGAAAATTTTGAAAGAGCCTGTCTTGGGTACAGCATCCCTGAAGACCAGTACATGGTAGAATTGAGGCCACAGCTCAGTGGATCTTTAGCAGAGGTGGTGCCTGAAATGCCTAAGGAGAAAATGAATGACTATAAACTTTTTCAAACCAAGGCCAGATACAGAATGGGGATAACCCCGGATCATGCCCGTCAGCATTTCAGAACCCAAAAGTGGAAACCAGATGTGTCATTTCCCAAACATGCCTACTACGTTGGGAAAAATTATGAGGCCTGGATATCAGGAAACAATGTTAAATCCATAGACGAACTGCACCTCCTCATACAAATGGAGCAGTTCTTGGATGGTGTTCCTGAGGACATAACACGGTACAAACAAGATGGAAAACCCAAAAATCTCACCGAGGCGGGGGAGATTGGAGCCAGATGGATGGAAGTGGCAGAAAGCAAGAAAGCTACTGTCAAGGGGAATGAATACCCCAGAGCGCACACCGACAATAAACCCTACAACCGAGGGCAACCAAAGACCCCACCTACAACCCAAGGAAAGCCACAGACACCTTATTCTTCCACCTCACCAGTCTCCAGTAACTCACCTTGACCCAGTGAACAGTCAGATGGAAGATGCTTTAAGTGTAATGAACTGGGACATATCAAGGCCAACTGCCCAAAGACCGCCAACTGAGTGCAGTTCATTACACCACCATCACCCAAAAGATCTCCAGGCCCAGATGCCTCTCAAATACCCTTGGAGCGAAGGGAAATTTTGAGAGTGGGCGGAAAGAAGGTTACTGCGTGGAGAGACACGGGGGCACAAGTGTCAGCTATCCACCAATCCTTCGTAGACCCCAAATTCATCAACCCAAAGGCCCAAGTGACAATTTACCCCTTCATGTCACAAGCTGTAGACTTGCCTACAGCTGAACTGCCTATCCAGTACAAAGGCTGGTCAGGAATGTGGACTTTTGCAGTCTATGACAATTATTCCATCCCCATGCTACTGGGGGAAGACTTGGCCAACCAGGTGAAGCGGGCCAAGAGGGTGGGAATGGTTACACGTAGCCAAACCAGGCAAGCTTCCAGACCCATTCCTGTTCCTGAGCCGTCCACAGGGGCCCCGTCTGTGTTACCAGAGACCCAGACAGAGGTAGTGGACCCGAATTCCATGCCAACCACTGAAACAGCCATAGCACCTCCTCCCAGGCCCGTAACTGGAACAGCAACCAGCACCAGCATGTGCAACCACATCTTCAAACTCAATGCCAGAGGGCGCCAGAGAGCCTGAAATACCCTCAGGTGCACCAGCGGAGAGCGGCTCACCAGCAACGGAAACAACCCCATCACCTACATCGCTTCCAGAGGGACCAAGCCCAAGTCCCAGTCTGAGGAAGAACTGGTGACCCCAGCCTCAAGGAAACAGTTCCAGACTGAGCAGGAAGCAGATGACAGCCTTCAGAAAGCTTGGGTGGCGACACAGAGCACCCCACCGCCTCTCAGCTCTTCTAATCGATCCCGGTTTGTTATAGACCAAGGACTTTTATACAAGGAGATTCTTTCTGGTGGACACCGGGAAGAATGGCAGCCGCAAAAACAGTTGGTGGTTCCAACTAAGTACCGGGGGAAGCTCTTAAGCTTAGTACGTGATCATCCCAGTGGCCATGCTGGGGTGAACAGAACCAAGGACCGGTTGGGGAATTCCTTCCACTGGGAGGGGATGGGCAAGGACGTTGCCAAGTATGTCCGGTCTTGTGAGGTATGCCAAAGAGTGGGAAAGCCCCAAGGGTCAAGGCCCCTCTCCAGCCACTCCCCATAATCGAGGTCCCATTTCAGTGAGTAGCTGTGGATATTCTGGGTCCTTTCCCAAAAAAGACACCCAGAGGAAATCAGTACGGACTGACTTTCATGGACTTTGCTACTCGATGGCTGGAAGCAGTAGCTCTAGGCAACACCAGGGCTAACATTGTGTGCCTGGCCCTAACAGACATTTTTGCCAGGGTAGGTTGGCCCTCCGACATCCTTACAGATTCAGGATCTAATTTCCTGGCAGGGACCATGAAAGAACTGTGGGAAATTCATGGGGTAAACCACTTGGTTGCCACCCCATACCACCATCAAACCAATGGCCTGGTGGAAAGGTTTAATGGAACTTTGGGGGCCATGATACGTAAATTTGTCAACAAACACTCCAATAATTGGGACCTAGTGTTGCAGCAGTTGCTGTTTCCCTACAGGGCTGTACCACATCCCAGTTTAGGGTTTTCACCATTTGAACTTGTGTATGGCCACGAGGTTAAGGGGCCATTACAGTTGGTGAAGCAACAATGGGAGGGGTTTGCGCCTTCTCCAGGAACTAACATTCTGGACTTTGTAAGCAACCTACAAAGCACACTCCGACACTCTTTAGCCCTTGCTAAAGAAAACCTAAAGGATGCTCAGGAAGAGCAAAAGGCCTGGTATGACAAACATACCAGAGAGCGTTCCTTCAAGGTAAGAGACCAGGTTATGGTCTTGAAGATGCAACAGGCCCATGAGATGGAAGCATCATTGGAAGGGCCATTCACGGTCCAAGAGCGCCTGGGAACTGTGAACTACCTCATAGTATTTCCCAATTATTCACTAAAGCCCAGAGTGTACCATGTTAATTCTCTCAAGCCTTTCTATTCCAGAGACTTACAGGTTTGTCAGTTTACAGTCCAGGGAGATGATGCTGAGTGGCCTGATGGTGTCTACTACGAAGGGAAAAAAGACGGTGGTGTGGAAGAGGTGAACCTCTCAACCACCCTGGAACGTGTGCAGCGGCGACAAATCAAGGAGCTGTGCACTAGCTTCGCCCCATTGTTCTCAGCCACCCCAGGATGGACTGAACGGGCATACCACTCCATTGACACAGGTAATGCTCACCCAATTAGAACCCCACCCTACCGGGTGTCTCCTCATGCCCAAGCTGCTATAGAACGGGAGATCTAGAACATGCTACAGATGGGTATAATCTGCTCATCTACCAGTGCATGGGCATCTCTAGTGGTTCTGGTACCCAGACCAGATGGGGAAATACGCTTTTGCGTGGACTAATGTAAGCTAAATGCGGTAATTCGTCTGGACAACTATCCAATGCCACGCACCGATGAGCTATTGGAGAAGTTGGGACGTGCCCAGTTCATCTCTACGATAGACTTAACCAAGGGGTATTGGCAAGTACCGCTAGATGAATCTGCCAAGGAAAGGTCAGCATTCATCACCCATGCGGGGGTGTATGAATTCAATGTCCTTCCTTTCGGGCTTCGAAATGCACCCGCCACCTTCCAGAGGCTGGTAGATGGTCTGCTAGCAGGACTGGGAGAATATGCAGTTGCCTACCTCGATGATGTGGCCATTTTTTCAGACTCCTGGCCCGAACACCTTCTACACCTGGAAAAGGTCTTTGAGTGCATCAGGCAGGCCGGACTAACTGTTAAGGCCAAAAAGTGTCAAATAGGCCAAAACAGAGTGACTTACCTTGGACACCAGGTGGGTCGAGGAACCATAAACCCCCTACAGGCCAAGTTGGATGCTATCCAAAAGTGGCCTGTCCCAAAGTCAAAGAAACAGGTCTAATCCTTCTTAGGCTTGGCCGGGTACTACAGGCGATTTGTACCACACTACAGCCAAATCGCTGCCCCACTGACCGACCTGACCAAAAAGACCCAGCCAAATGCAGTTAAGTGGACTGATGAGTGTCAAAAGGCCTTTAACCAACTTAAGGCAACGCTCATGTCTGACCCTGTGCTCAGGGCCCCGGACTTTGACAAGCCATTCCTAGTAACCACAGATGCATCTGAGCGTGGTATAGGAGGAGTTCTCATGCAGGAAGCAATGGATCACAACTTCCATCCTGTCGTGTTTCTCAGCAAGAAACTATCTGAGAGGGAAAGTCACTGGTCAGTCAGTGAAAAGGAATGCTACGCCATTGTGTACGCCCTGGAAAAGCTACGCCCATATCTTTGGGGACGGCGGTTCCAGCTACAAACTGACCATGCTGCGCTATAGTGGCTTCATACTGCCAAGGGGAACAACAAGAAACTTCTTCGTTGGAGTTTAGCTCTCCAAGATTTTGATTTTGAAATTCAGCACATTTCAGGAGCTTCTAACAAAGTAGCTGATGCTCTCTCCCGTGAGAGTTTCCCAGAATCCAGTAGTTAAAAAGTGTTCTTAAAATGTAAAAGTCTGTTAGTTATATACTTAGTGGTATATGTAAAGGTGCATGTGTTGTATTAATCTGTTTATTTTAAAGTTCTAGGAGGAAATCGCCGCCAGTGAGCTTCCCCACTGTCTGCAATTTGGGAGGCGTGTCATAAACAGATAGGTATGAGTTAATGTCTCTTTCACCTGGAAAGGGGTAACAAACAACACCTGACCAGAGGACCAATCAGGAAACAAGACTTTTTCAAATCTGGGTGGAGGGAAGTTTTGGGTGTGAGTTCTTTGTTCTTTGTCTTGTGTCTGATCCTCTCGGCTCTGAGAGTGATCTTTCTGTCTCCTGGCTTTCTAATCTTCTGTTTCCAAGTTGTAAGTACAAAGATAGGAAGACCATAGGTTTATATTGTTTTCTTTTGTATTTACATGGGTGTAGTTGCTGGAATGTGTTTAAATTGTATTCTTTTTGGATAAGGCTGTTTATTCATTTTTTTCTTTTAAGCAAATGACCCTGTATTTGTCACCTTAATACAGAGAGACCATTTTTATGTTCTTTTCTTTCTTTTTATATAAAGCTTTCTTTTTAAGACCTGTTGGAGTTTTTCTTTAGTGGGGACTCCAGGGAATTGAGTCTGCAGCTCACCAGGGAACTGGTGGGAGGAAGAAGTCAGGGGGAAAATCTCTTTGTGTTAGATATACTAAGCCTGACTTTGCATACCCTCTGGGTGATGGGGGGAGAAAGATTAGCTCTCGGTACTTCTGTTTTCCAGGACTGGAAACAAGGAGGGTGGAGTCACTCTGTTTAGATTCACGGAGCTTGCTTCTGTATATTTCTCCAGGAACCCAGGGAGGGAACACCTGGAGGGGAAAGGGAAATGGTTTATTCCCCTTTGTTGTGAGACTCAAGGAATCTGAGTCTGGGGGTCCCCCAGGGAAGGTTTTGGGGAGACCACAGTGAGCTAGGCACTGTAAATCCCTGGCTGGTGGCAGCTTTACCAGGTCCAAGCTGGTAACTAAGCTTGGAGGTTTTCATGCTAACACCCATATTTTGGACGCTAAGGTCCAGATCTGGGAAAAATGTTATGGGAATCCTCCTCCAAAGGGAGTCAGAATTCACAGCCAGAGGAGTCTGTGGTTATTGGCTCCATTGGAGCTGTGCTACCAAGGAGTAGCAGAGCGCTGGCAGCCAGGACAACTTCAATGGCATGACCCCTTATGGATCTTCTGGGAACATCAGATTTTTTGGGCTGGTGTTATGGTCCATTTTGTATGGGCAAGCAGGCCTCTTTATAATCACATCTCCTCTTACCCCGAGCCTCTTTCCACGGGGATGATCAGCCTCAGTTTTTGGTCAGTACTGACTCAAACAGAGAATATCTTATCTTATCCCAATAGTTCATTCTTTGTGGTGAGCTGGGAATTTCCTTTGCCCCTTCATTTACATTGATCCTATCTTTCTGCTAGAAGTGAAACATTACAGTGTAGAGCCAGATTGAGCATGGCAACTGTGCAGTCATGTAGAAAGGGGAGGAGATGCAGGGGAGGAAGGACGAAGGAGGAGCCTTCCCTCTCCATGCACCCTCCACTACTCTCACACACCAGTTGGTAACAATTCCAGTCCCTAGACACTCTTAGGTGAAAAAACTTACTTGTTAACAGTTCCTGGGCCTCTCAAAGTGAACAAGAAGGAGGGAAATTGAAGCTGCACGGTCTTAAAGGGGGATAGAGTGAACTTGCTCCTCCTATAGTCTGGAAGGAAGAATGTGTGACTGAGCCTTAATGGTACTGTGACGGAGTGCTAGCTGTAGCACCCTGGTCACTTAGATAATTGTGTAATAGAGATGATTACAGGCTTAACTGGAGACAATTAACCTGTTGTGGTGGAAACCGTTGACCCATGGGGTAATGATTAGGGTAATGAGGTAATTAGCTCAATAAGGGAAGTTATATAATTGGTATGGCTAGGAAATAAAGAGGACGCTCAGAGAATGATCTGGGTGGAAGGCTCCTCCTGCCACATGCCTGTACTATGTTCTGCAATTCTGGGAATCTAAAGATTAAGGATACACATGGGGGAAAAGAATTGGATGGTGTATATTGAGAATAAGAGACCACAGAAATGGGCCAGGCAGTATAGCTGAGTGTAGCAGTATAGCCATGTAGCTGAGGGCGTGCTTTGTGACATGAAGAGGCTTGTCTGGAACCTTAACCCTTCTGGTTGAGAGAAGGAGCCTCCAGGGATGACCTGCACGAAGGAAGGGGATTTGGACGCGATGGGTGAGATACTGTGCTAATTCAATGACAAAGAGATGCAGAAAACCCAGCAATCGGAGAGACATGCACTTCTGAGTTAGCAGGCCGAACAGCAGTGAGCATTACAGGAGTTTGTTAAGGAGCAGTCCCAGGTACAGCAGCAGCTTCTGCAGAGGGTGGTGAGTGCGCATGAGGAAACTTTGTATCAGGTGGCTGGCCTGGGACCAAGGAAGATGCCTCCAGAGGGTGACCTTGATACCTTTTTGGTAATGTTTAAACAGGTGACTGAGTGCTGGATGGGACAAAGGCATGTGGGTGCTGTAACTAGTCCCTTACTGGTGAGGCCCAAGTGGCTTCTATGGGTCTAAGTGAACACCAAGCCAAGAATTATGACACACTGAAGGCTGCTATTCTAGGCAGGATAGGCCTGTTAGCAGAGAAATACTTCCACAAATACATGGCAGCCAGATGGATCAGAGGGGTATACGTGTGCATTTGAACAAAAACTATTGAACTGGGGCCAGTCGCTGGTTGAGGGCAGAAAGACAGGACGTGGTGGCCATAATGCACAGTTATTCTGGAACAGTTCACACACCGTCTCCCCAAGGTTGCAAAAGTCTGGGTCCAAAGGCACCAGCCAGAGTTGCTGGAGGCCACTGTAAAGTTAGTAGAGTATATGGAGGCAGACTTTCCAGGGAAAGAGCTGCCCCCCACAGTAAGGGACGGTGGGAAGGAAGTTTGAAGAGCTGCAGTCATCAAAGCCTGGGAAGGGGATGCCAGAGGCAAACAAGAGTGCCCCTAGGACACTGCTGGTGGTGTGTTGTCAGTACAGGGGCAAAGGACATATAAATATAGACTGCCCATCCATGTGAATATTGAGTAGGAGACCACACAAACAGGCCAGTGGCATACCGGGTAGCTGAGGGAGTGTCTTATGACAGTTACAATAAAGCCCTGTTACATCAGGCCTCAGTAAATTAAGTATGTCCAGCTCCCGCCCGTGCCAGAACAAGTGCTCCCATTTGGCCAATTAAGAGGGCAGGGCTGCACCTGGGGTTATAAAGGACCAGGGAGAATCTGAGGGGAGAGACCTTGTGAATTGGACCTGCCTTAGTGGGAGTCTAGGGCAGGTGAGCTACCAGGGGTCTGTGGAAGGTCCTGGAAAGAAGCAGAAGGTGTTTCCGGGATGAACGCTGAAGCTAAGGAGAGCAGCAGGAAAGGTTTGTGGTCTCTTTTTATTGAGCCAGGGCCAAAAGGCTGAAGACATGAGGAGCAGCAGAGGGATTTGCCTGCTGGCTCTAAGTTGGAGCCAAGGGCCAGAGAGGGTTGAAGGCAGGAGAGTAGTGGAGGAGTTTACCTGCTGATATCTCCAGAGTCAGGCAGCTGAATCCAGAGAAACAATGAGAGGGCCAGGGGGAGCTGAAGGATGCTCCAGCAGAGAGGCTGTGAGAGTTCCCACTGGGAGGAGTGGGGCTGCACTCCAGCTGGAAGGGTTGGGGTGGCTATCCTGGTACAAGTACAGGAGAAAACTGAGAGTCTGGGGCTGTGGTGGTGAGAGCTGCGGGTTGGTGAGAAACAGTGGAGTTGTATGTTGCACTTACTACTTGAACTATGCTGGGGGAGTTCAAGACTATAGTGGTGGTTTGTGTGCACTGGAATTTTGTAATAAATTAATCCCACAAAGGCTATTTGTCCTCCAAATGACTCTGTGGCCTATCTTTGGGGATTCTGCAGGAGGGGAAACTGAGGCATGTGTGCCTGTCATGCTATGGCCTACTGCAGGATGGAACACCAGGTGGTGCTGTCCTATGATAGGCCTTTAGTTTGTACACTGTGAGGCCAAACCTTCTAAAAGCCTGTTCCTCTCCCACTTACTAAGATAAGTGCTTAGTTCCTGAAATGCCTTATTTAGAAACTGTTCAAAAATACAGAATCTTAGAGAAGCATAAACAGCTTCTACATGCCCTTGAGAATTTTACCTTGCTCTTCAGATGCCCAACAGCTACCCATTGTTCTAACTGAACCTTATTATGCAATACTGTCTGCTGTTAATTGTTAATTGAAAGGTCCACCTCTAATGTGGAATAATCCAAAGAAGACCCCCATAATTACCATGGTCTTTGAAAGTCAATACAGTTATTCAGTGAACCCTTCTTTGGGTTCAGTGTTTCCTTTTAAAATTGTTTTTATCTGCTTGGTTTTAAGTGGCGTGGGTTGAGATTTACAGAGCTGACCAAAGTATTTAGCTTCACCACAGGGCCGGCTCCAGGGTTTTTGCCTCCCCAAGTGGTGAAAAACAAAATACAAAAAACCGCAATCATGATTGTCAGCAGCTCCACCGTGCCGCTTTCTTCTTCAGCAGCAATTTGGCAGCAGGTCCTTCCCTCTGAGAGGGACCGAGGGACCCGCCGCCAAATTGCTGCCGAAGAGTCTGATGTGCCGCTCCTTCCCCTTGTCCGCCCCAAGCACCTGCTTGCTCAGATGGTGCCTGGAGCCAGCCCTGCTCCACCACTCTTGTGGAAGATGTGTAGCTAAATCCCATAGTCAAAAAATCTCAGCCTGGGATTGAAGGCCTGATTTTTATTATTTTTTAGGGCCAAGAGAGTTTTTTAAAAGTCCTCTTCAATTCTTCATGAGTCAAAGACACAATGGCACCTATCATTCTGTTCTATGACTGTCATAAACAGATAGCTAAGGGTTAATGTCTCTTTCACCTGAAGCACCTGACCAGAGGACCAATCAGGAAACCGGATTTTTTCAACTTTGGGTGGAGGGAATTGTGTGTCGGAGTCTTTTGTCTGCCTGCCTGCTTTCTCTGAGCTTTAGAGAAGTAGTTTCTACTTTCTAGTCTTCTGTTTCTAAGTGTAAGGACAAAGAGATCAGATAGTAAGTTCTATGGTTTCTTTTCTTTGGTATTTGCATGAATATAAGTGCTGGAGTGCTTTGATTTGTATTCTTTTTGAATAAGGCTGTTTATTCAATATTCTTTTAAGCAATTGACCCTGTGTTGTATCATCTTAATACAGAGAGCCCATTTGTATGTATTTTTCTTTCTTTTTATATAAAGCTTTCTTTTAAGACCTGTTGGAGTTTTTCTTTACTTCAGGAAAATTGAGTCTGTACTCACCAGGGAATTGGTGGGAGGAAGAAATCAAGGGGAGATCTGTGTGTTGGATTGCTAGCCTGCTTTTGCATTCCCTCTGGGGGAATAGGAAAGTACTATTTGTTTCCAGGATTGGGAACAGAGAGGGGGAGTCTCTCTGTGTAGTTTCACAGAGCTTGTGTCTGTGTATCTCTCCAGGAGCACCTGGAGGGGGGAAGGGAAAAAGGATTATTTCCCTTTGTTGTGAGACTCAAGGGATTTGGGTCTTGGGGTCCCAGGGAAGGTTTTTCAGGGGGACCAGAGTGCCCCAAAACACTCTAATTTTTTGGGTGGTGGCAGCAGGTACCAGGTCCAAGCTGGTAACTAAGCTTGGAGGTTTTCATACTAACCCCCATATTTTGGACGCTAAGGTCCAAATCTGTGACTAAGGTTATGATAATGACACCCTAAAAACTGCAATGGATACACAGTACATGTAGGTTTCACTTGCTAGTGGGTTCTGCCCAAATGTGATGCATGGGGATACATGTAGTGTCATCCCCGCTAACCCCCGATTTGCTACTTGGCTTGTACCGAGCATGCACACATGGACAGAGCATGCTCAGTAACACTGCTGAAGCCTGCTGCCTTCACTCTGTCCTTCTGCCACTATCCTCAGGCATGGTTCATCTCTACTTCTGCCCTGTTGGGTACCCGTAGTGTATGTAGATTCTCAGCAGAAAAATTATGTTGAGGAATTCTGTCATGCGCTGCCTGAGTAACAGTGGAATTCATTCATTCAGATCCACATGATCTCAGTAATATAGGGGGGGAAAACACACTCCATCCCAAGCCATACATTCAAGAGAAAAGGACCATCAAAATTAAATGATTGTTTATTGCAAGGCTACTGTAATATACTGCACTGAATCTACTTTAATCTGGATTGTATAAGAGATTCCTTGCATATTTTGAGATTCAAAGATTTTTGGCTGGGTTTCCGCTAACTTCCTCCACAGATTAATGCAAAATAATCAACCCCAAAACTTATTAGTGAAATAACTGGAAATTTTCCATTGAAAACATCCCATTTTGTGTTCCTTTCTTCTTTCCAAAGGTGCCAGCAAACACAGTGGAGACTATGACTGCAGCTAAGACAATTGCTTGAGGCAGATTGCATTGTGTTTACACATTGCTAGTTTCTAATATCTTATACAGGACATAGTGTGCCTCAAAACTACTCACTGTGCTGTTCTCATACCCGTTCTGCATATACTAAAACTTCTGGTTCTAGTAATTAAACATCCACTTCCAACTCAGGTCATGTTACACTATATCATCCTTTTAACTTTATTGTGATTGATTTGTGTCAACATTAACTATACTCGCAAGGAAGTCAATAAAAGATCAATAGTTTTTTATTTCTTCCGGTTCTTTATTAGAAAGTATAGATCTGTTAAATAAAACACGTAAAGTGGTGTCACGGCTTCCCTCATCCTTTTCTGCTCTGGAACAGATGAAGTCTTTCCTAAATTACATTAGGACAAAACAGATTTACATTTACAGAACTACTTAGTTTTATTTACAATTTGTTGTTGTTTTGTACTTGGGACTTTTGAACAAAAATTTAAATGTGTGTTCTCTCTGGGCAAAACTCCCCTCTCTAATTTGCACTGCAGATCTCCTATCCGCATTGCAGGTCTGGTGCCTCCATGCTCTTTCCATGTATTAAATGCCCATTGGCATTTGGTGAGATTTGCATGCACTGAATAATACAGATGTGGCTAAACAAAAAGCCCTGGATCTGAATTTTGAAGAAGTTCAAATCTGGATTTGGATCTAAACTCTGCAACTGGCCTGTATTCTCTGAACTAGTGAGAGGGAATATGGCTTTGTGGTTTAAAATAGTAGACTGGGATTAAGAACATCTCATCTAAATTCCCAGCCCTGCCACTGTTTAATTTTTGGGCAAGTCACTTAATCTGTTTGTGCCTCAGTTCCCTAACTGTAAAATGGGAATAATTATATTCCTATTTTACAACCCTCAGTCTTATTTATATAATTTGTTAAACTCTTTGGAACAGGCACTGTTCTCTTTCTATGTTTGTATTGTGCCCTGATCTTGGTTGTGGCCTCTAGGTGCTACTCTAACAGAAATAATAATAGCCCAAACTAAAAACAGAGGGTCCAAACAGAAGTTGACAGCAGTTCTTAAGAACACACAAATGGCTTAAAATTATACACTCAGATGTGTGCAACAGATCAGTGCCGACAGTCTGCTAATCCTACAGCTGTGGATCTCACATTGATGTCAATGTAAGATCTGTGTATCTAAGGAGAACAGAAATTTCATGCAGGTCTGAGTAAATTTTATCCCTGCAGTGTATGTGTAGTAAAATACTGATGCAAAATTCACTAGGAAATAGGTCGAAGTGTCAGACCAGTTATTATCAGTAACCTGTTTCTCATAAAAACACAGTGAAGAAAAAAAATCTTCTTTGTAAGATTTATAGCAACTTGACTCCAGATGACAGGTGATTGAAAGCTTCCCTGCCATGCATATTACACTTTGAGTGCTGACCCCTCAGTATATATCTCCATTTAAGTCTTTCAGTAGTTTGCTAAATGGAAGCACAGTGGCCAGATGTTGTAAGTTTCTTTTTTTATGAAGATCTTTCATCAGGACATACGGCACAAAGTACATTCAGAAGATTACTTGAGTGCCCTGTCCTTGAACATGAATCCAAGCCATGAAAAGATCAAAACTCAAGTGCCTACCAAGAAAAGGACAGTACATTCATGTGCTACAATATTATGTCTTGAGTAGATCTCTTTGAATAAACATAGATAGGGTGGCAGACTTCTGAATTCTGACATATGAACTAAGCAGCTTCTTAAGGTACCTTGAATCTGTTTGCCACTGGGTTTATGATCATGTTTATGTAGGTTTTAAATCCTTTTCAGGAATTATATAGACACCTTGCTTTATTTTTCCTAAGCTGTTTGTTTTTGCTATTACTTTACATACTATTCTGTGTGTCCAGAATACCAGTGGACTGTACATTTATCTTAGCAACTACCCCACTGTATTTTCTGTATTGCTATAGAACAGCAGTGTTTATATAAAATACATGCATTCAGATTAGAACAATGTTCTTCAAACAAATGTGGCAATCACACGCCAGTCCTGGGGTAGGCCATGTTTTCCTTAGAGTCACAGGCAGTCCGTTGCACATTTTTCTTTGGTGCACAAACATTTCCCATTTATGACTGGGGCCACAGAGCCTCCACCTCACCTCCAACAATCTCAAGCCTCTGCACCTATGTACTATCCCATCCTCTCTGCCCATTGTGTTGTTGGCTAGTGGGCCACCTTCTGTATTTCCACTCCTGACTCCATCATCCAGTTCCTAGTAGTCCATCTTCCTGGTTTTTGAAGAATCAGTAACCCCAGCTGAGAGTAGATCTGGGATCTTCTGCTTCCTCACCATTGCGCATGATTTCTCCCTGTTGCCCACAGGGGAGTTGTGGCAAAATCAAAGGCTCTCGTTGGCAAGTTCTCTGGAGTGCTGCGACTGACCTTCTGATTCTGCCCATGCTGAACTGCTGAACTAGACTTAAACCAACACCCTGTATACTAATATCCCCAAATTTGGATTTTGTTCCATGTCTGTGATGGGCTTGGAAAAAAATAAAACCTCGGGGACGAATCCCTCCCTGGCTCCAAATGTTGACAACATTTGAATCCTGATCTAAACTCTGGATTCATCCCATGTCTAATCTGCCCCATCTCAGGGTGTCACAATAGTGGATTCTACCTTTATAAGTATTGTAACATGATTTCAGGGCACACCTGAACTTAACTCAGGCTAAGCTAATTCTTAATTTAGGCATACAAATGCAAGAACCAACTTTTAGAGTAAAAAAATTACTACTTTAAAAGCTTTAATTTTTTTTACTTCTATTATTGAAGCAAAACTATAAAGATACTATATAGATTAATTTCAAGATCTTTATAGCCAAGATTTTATCTCATATAATAAACTTCTAATAAAGGAATAATTTAAATTCAGTGGACCTCATCTTACAGTCCTTACTCTGAATCTCCCTGACAGCTGAGTAAGGACTGAAGAATGAGCCCTTTAACTCTTAGTGGGGCAAATCTAAAATTGTGCAAGCATTTATCTTTATGGCCAGATCTGTTTTACAAGGAATATGTGACCCAAACAGTTGAGTGATTTTAAAAATGAAGATTCTTAAAATGGTTTTGGTGATGTTTTACATTAAGTTTAATTTGATATAAAGTAACAAATAGTATTGATGATTAATGTTAAATCATTTATTCCTGTTATGTAACAAAATTACCTATTTGTTAATGTTTTGCTATACAGTAAGGATTGATGTTTCTCTAGTAAGTTACAAATATTAAATTATGCAGGAATAAAAAAAATAATTAATGCTATCTGGTACTCTAATCAGCAGAAAATATTTGCACTCTTCTAGACCATGCAAGCCCTAAGAGTCCATAGATGTTAACTCTGCAGCAGGCTAAGGTCCTCTTAAAAAAAACTAGTATTCCTTCCCAGTGTAGAAATCAACCACAGCTTAGCCACTAATGCTGCAAAGTGGGTAGCTCATCAAAATGACCTTCCTGCCTCCTGTGCTCCATAACACTCTGGCTTGGACTTGTTCCTAACCCACAGAGCTCATGGGAATTCTGATGACCATAACACTGGAGTAACCAGCCTTCAGAAATCCAAAAAGAAACTGATAGAGATCATGGTTATTACAATATAGGGACAGACAGTGCCCAGCTGCTCCAGAGTACACAGGAGGAAGTAGAGCCCAAGGACCTTTGCACCCTTGTGCAGTCTGGGCGTACAATTGTAATCTCTGCACTCCTCTTAAGGAAGACAAGAAATTAGTTAGATCATGGCCATGCCCACCCATGCATCAGCCGAGTTGGCTGGATGAATAGCAGTAGTGGGGAAATAGAATATGCTTCAGCCATAGTGAGTCAGCTTCCTGTTCTCTGGGGAGATGTAGAGTGAATTTTTGTCCCTTTGAGGCTAGAGAGCATGACCAAGCCCATAGTTATGGAGGACCATCTCTGGGACAGTTCGGGGACAATTCTACTATCTCTAGCCTATGGCATATAACTTTAAAAACTGATTATCATAGTATAGGGTTTCTTCACAAGTTTTTTATTCCATTGACTTGAATCCTGTATTCTTTATTTTTAAAGCCTTTTCTGTTTGAAGCATGAGCCTAATCTTGTTTAAAGGTTTCAGCCAAAACCGTTGGCCAGGATCTTTGCGTGTTGGCCTCAGCGAGGACTACTAGTTATTTAGCATTTAGAATCTATCATTTACTTACATAGTTCATCACAATTGCTAGCAGCAATATAAGGTTTTAAAAAATGTAAAAGTGATATGCTGCCTCAGGGCCAGTGCAAGGAAGTTTCGCGCCGTAGGCGAAACTTCCACCTTGCATCCCCTACCCAGCTAACCCCGCCCCCCCCACGGCAGCTAACTCAGCATCCGACCCGGGGAGCCCCCCCTGCAGCATCTACCCCCCCCACCGTAACAGCTAACCCCTCTTCCCCCCCCATCCTCCCACGGCAGCTAACCCTGCCTGGGGAGACTTCCCCTCTCTCCTCCCCACACCACGGCAGCTAACCCTGCCTGGGTAGCCCACCCCAGCTCACCTCGGCTCCGCGTCCTCCACTGAGCACGCCGGCGCTGCTCTAATTCTCTTCCCCGCTCAAGCTGGCGGCGCTGATTGGAGGAGACTTAGAGCGGGGCTGTGTGCTCAGCGGAGGAGGCAGAGTGGAGGTAAGCTGAGGCTGGGAGCTGTTCCCCTGTGCACTCCCCCATTACTGCGGGCAGCCCTCCCCACGCACCCCCCCCACCCAGCTCACCTCCACTCCACCTCCTCGCCTGAGGGGACTTTTAGGCGCCCCCAACCACTGGGCGCCCTAGACGGCTGCCTAGTTTGCCTAAATGGTTGCACCGGCCCTGTGTTGCCCTAAGCAAGATTTTACTAATTCTAGTTTTTTGTTGTTGTTCAGTTGAATGAACTGGTTCAACTTCAATAGTTTGCTTAGTAGTATGACTGCCTAGGGAAAGTACCCCCAAAGTCCCCAGGAGTAGCTTTTGCTTTATTACTTTTTAAGAGCGTCATTGATGGAAAGCTACCATACCGTAAGTACTAGATACTAAGTGTTTTAAAATGTTCCACTAATAACAAGACCATGTTTTCATTCGGTTGTTATTTGCTACTGTATCTAATTACCTGTTTTGGTTTTGGATTGGTATGGGATACAACGGTGTCTACTGCTTCCCTCTGTGGCCAAATGTCATTTTTTACTACTTTGGCCAAATGTCACTAACTATTTCACTTGTAAAGTAATTTTATTTTGGGGCTGTTTATTTTATTTTTTTAAGTTTAACTTTTGAAGTAGAGAATTACTAGATGCGGGGGTGGCAGTGGGGTGGGGGGGACTGTTGGCTGGAAAAAATTGCTAGGGGAAATTCTACCACTCTCCACTAGGCATACTGCACTAAATTGCACATAGAGTGCTTTTTCTGTTTATTCCTTTTTCCCCCTCCAAACCCATAGTGAAACCCATATCTTACAATGTTCACCCAGACTTTATAAGAACTCTGAGTTGTCATGCAGGAGTTTTACCTCACACTAGGGAGATATTAGTTGATAACATCCAGCTTGCTCAGAGTTATTGCTTTAGTATGTTTCATGCTAAAAATATTTTTTCTACCATCTGCTAAGATTAGCACTCTAGTGGTATAATAAATTTACTTATCCTGTTACTGTAGTGTAGTTTGGAACTGACTTATCCTATTTTCAATTAGGCCGAATAAAGTATAAGATAAATTATGCACTTTGAATTTCTCTCTCATATGTACCATTGTTCATTACTTCAACAAGAGATGAGCACATCTGACTGTAATTCCAATTGTAAAACAAAAACAAAAGTTTCCATGGCGAAAATATGGTACCAACAGTTATAATTATCTAACAGTCTTAATGTCTTAGCAATAAATGCAAAACTGTTTTTCATTTATACACTTGTTTATCCTAACACCCTAATGGAAAGAGGTGAAGTCAAAAAGCAAACTCAGGAATTCAGCACTGCATAGAATATCATATCAGAGCTAAGGCTTCTGTTCTTAAAGGGACCCATCAGATTAAAAATCATGGGGTTTTTTTTTAAAGAAAAAACTATTTTATTGTTACTACTAATACAGCAAGTTATTAAACCTAATAGAAGCTTATGTATTTGCTGCTTAGTGCTGGAAGTTTTACTTTTTGTATTTTGATTAGCTTGGACAATGAAAATAGTGTAATTAGCTACAGCAATAAAACCAGTCTGTTTCACTGGACACATGCATAGAGAAATCTGCACCCTTTGTGTTAAATATTGAAAGAGAATGCCGAACCCAAACAACTTTCATTGTCTTTATAAAATTTCCTGAAAATATGACTACTATAAAAACATTAAGCCATTTTTTTAAAAAAAAGTATGCAAAAGAAATAAAAGGGCTTTAAGGTATAATACCTTCCCCAGAGTTCACCTGCCAATTTCATTTATAGGTTTACAATTACATATTCTTATTTTTTAAAAATATTTTTCTCTGAGCTAGGGCTGTGATGCTCATGTTTGTTATGATGATAATTAATACCTAGTTCGCTTCATCCATAGATCTTAAAGCACTTTACAAAGGAGGTAAGTATTATTATAACCTTCTTCCACAAGTGGCCCGCTTGACTTCAGTGTGACCATGCATGGTATAAGACATGCTTCAGTGTAAGTAAGAGTATCAGAATCTGGTCCTTAGATTCTGATTTTTCCAGACAAACAGGGGAAACTGACTATAAGAGGAAATAGTGAATTGTGTTGGCAAATGCACAAAATAAACAATTAAAATATGTATTTTTCTCTAATTTCTTCCAGTTTAAATAATTGCAGATGTTACTGGTAACAATAGTAGGTCAAAAAAAAAATTCAGACATAAGTCTGATTTATTTTATTTAAATTGATAGTATCCCCCCCTTAACACTATTGCAACATAAGGGCCATATCCTGCTTGCCTCATTCATGTAGATAGTCCTATTAACCTAAACTGAATTGCTCATGTAAATAAGGTGACCAAGATTTAACCCATAATTAAGCCACAACTGGAATTCTTCCTTCAATGTTATTCTATCTTCAGTGTAGTATAGCAGTGGTACTATCTCTTGGGTGTTTTTGTAGTGCATTTATTTATCAACTGAGTCATTTTGCTTCTTTAAATAAATGTATAGTTAGCCTTTCTTAAAAAAATATTTTGAGCTGTAATCTTTTCCTTTTTAACTGATGAGTTCCTTGGCTGAGACACTTAGGGTATGATCGTGCTCATCCTTATTCAGGAAGAACTCCCATTGGTGTCAATAAAAATTTTGCCCAAGTGAGGAATGCTTGTCTGCAGAGTTTCAGCCCTCGGTGGTATTTTAACAGCTGAGTTTTAAACCCCCTGAAAACAGGGGTTTATAATGGAAGTGCTGACACAACCTTAATGAGGGGATTGTGAATGGCTACACTCTAATACTGTACATTGCCACTGTTACTGTGTTGCTGTTATCCATTTCTAGTGTCTATTACAGAAATTGGTATTGTATCTAAAACAATTGCTGTTATTAACAGGCTAAGCTGCTGGGATGTTAAAATAAAGGCTGCCCAGCTTTAGTGCATTTTGTTGTAATCATCTCCCAGATGCCTTGTCGGAAATCAATTCAAGTTCAAAACTGGCTAGAATTGGGAGGTCAAGGCTTTTGCAGACTAAATATTTTATCTTCTGCTCATGTCTGGAGCTTTTAAAGATGTGTATTGGGGGCTCTTTTCTCATATCCCATCTGGACAAAGATGATTGGCTTTGCCATTTTGCCCAGGTTAGGACAAGGTTAAAATCAATTATAATCAATTATTAAGAGTCTTCTGTGGCTGCACAGCTTAAAAGGGGATTTTAAAAGTTGCTCAGTTCTGAAACATGAATATCTTAGTTGCTAGTGTAGATGTTGCTGTTCTAGAATGTCAAATATAAATGTTATCTGCATCAGAAATAAAATACACAAAATACCTACATCTTATTTCCTTGATTCCTATGTCTTAGAAGAATAAGGAATAGCTTTAAAAAAGTGTTGAGGGAGACACAATCATTTTGGCACTGTGTTGTAAAATCTCATTATCATCTCCAAGCTAGTAGAAAGAAAGGAGATATTTATAATTTGGTGAATCCAGTTATTTTTCCAAAAATCTATTCAGGCTTAACCTCTTACCCCATATTTGATTGCTAATTTTCCAGTATGTTTTGGGGATTCCATGCTTCATTCTTAAAAATGTGTACATTTCAGTGTTTGCCCATAGCTGTTAAAAATATTTAGGTTGCTTCCTCTGAACTGAGGATGGATGAGTCATTTTGCCTAAAATAATTCTTTCTGCTTCAGTAGCAGTTTTCTTATTCAAATCTAATTAATCCTTGCAACCCTGAGTGAATCTGTCTCTCAATCTCTCCCTTATCACCAGTGCATCTGAGCCTTTCAATGTGGTATTGTTAGCCCCATTTTACAGATAAGAAAATTGACATTGTCTGAATACCTGAAAATTTGAGGTGCTGGCAGGCTTCTGCAAAGTCTGTAGGGGTTGATGGTGATTGGAGGAAGATTGGGCTGATGATCAGAATGCCAGCCTAGCACTCAAGATACCTGGCTTCAATATGCTGCTCTGCTTTAGAATTGCTGTGAGACCTTAGGTAAGTCACTTAGCTTCTTTGTACCTCAGTTCCCCATCTGTTAAAAGGAGATAAGAGCACTTCCCTACCTCACAGAGTGTTGAGTATAAATACGTTAAAGACATGAGGTGCTCAGATACTATGGTAATGGGGACTATATATGTACTTGCAGTTCTCAGAGTTGGCCCTATCTGAATTGGCCAAGGCCACAGAAGGAAGAGCTGAGTTTAAAACTCAGGAGATCTTGCGTCCCATTCTGAGCTGATGCACATATCTCTGTAAATATCACTTGGAATTTTCAAACCTTGAACCAAACATTTTTTTTAGGTTCAAAATTTGTTTTCTCCGTTACTTTTTTGCTGGGTCTCTGTATTTCCTGCCTCAAAACAGATGTTGGACCTTAAATAGACTTGCTGAAAAACCTCAAAAAAGGACGTTCTCCTAATATTTATGGCAGGAACTAGAAAGAACTAAAATTCTCAGAAGGTACCTCATTCTCATAAGATTTCCAGACTAGTTGCAGACACGGTGAAGCCTGATTCTCCTCTCTGATGTTGAAAACTGGCATAATTCAATTGACAGCAGTGTACTGCAAGTGGAATCAAAATCAGGTGCAGAAGATTCATATTAGCTTCAACTTTCTGAAGTTAAATCAGTAGTTTAAATCAACCAGTCACTGGCAAACATATCAAAACCCATAAATATCTTTGACACATTTTTAAGAAATGTTGGGGAGGGATGCAAAAGCCTGTCACTTTCAACAATTTTTTAAAAATATTCCCAAGTTTGCAGACTGTTTTACTGAACCTAGAAATCAGAAAAAAATTCCCAGACAATGCTATAATTGCTAAATATAATGCTATAAATGCTAAAGACTATGCAATGAGCATGGAATTAAAAAAAGGTTCACGGCCAAGTGAGCATGAAACAAACTCAATGAAATGGAGATCAAGGAACACAGAGTATGTGAACACTGTCTACAACAAATTCATTTCTTTTTATGGGCCCAATTCATCTTATTGAAATCATTGCAAGTTTTTTTTCCTATGGACTTTCATTGGAGTTGGATTAGGCTCTATGAGATTCAACTTCTGTCATAAGAGAAAATGGCAATGTGAAAGGATACAGTATTATTCAGATAACTGCTGGTGCAAAATAACATAAGAATGGCCATACTGAGTCAGAACAGTGGGCCAACTAGCCCAGTCTTCTGACAGTGGCCAGTGCCAGATGCTTCAGAGGGAGTAAACAGAACAGCGCAACTATTGAGTGATCCATCCCCTGTCATCCATCTTCTATAAGTCAGATGTTTAGGGCATCCAGAGCATGCGGTTGTGGCCCTGTGGTCTTCGCTAATAGCTACATTTAATTCTTTTTTGAATACTTTTTGCCTTCACAGCATCCCCAGCAATGAATTTCACAGATTGTATGAAGAAGAACTTCCTTATGTTTGTTTTAAACCTGCTGCCTGTTAATTTCATGGGATGACGCTTGGTTCTTGTATTAAGAGAAGGGGTAACTTACGTATTCACATTCTCAATACCGTTTATGATTTTATAGACTTCTATTATATTCCCCCTTAGTCACGTCTTTAAAAACACTAGGATTGTTCAGTTTAGACAATCTTTCCTTGTATGGAAGCTGTTCTATACACCTAATCGTTTTTGTTGCCCTTCTCTGTATTTTTTCCAGTTCTACTATCTTTTTTCCAAAATGGGTGACCAGAACTGCATGCAGTAGTCAGGATGTGGGCAGTGGTATTTTGATATTTTTCTGTCTTATTATCTGTCCCTTTCCTAATGTTTCTAAACTAGCCTTTTTGGTTGCTGCTGCACATTGAGCAGATGTCTTCAGAGAACTATCCTTGATGATTCCAAGATCCTTCTTGAGTGGTAACAGCTGACTTAGACTCCATTTTGTATCTTAGTTGGGATTATTTTTTCCAATGTGCATTATTTTGTATGTATCAACATTGAATTTCATTAGCCATTTTGTCACCCAGTGTTCCAGTTTTGTGAAATGCTTTGTAACTCTTAGCTCTCAGCTTTAGAGTTAACTATTCTGAGTAATTTTTGTCATATTGTTATTCACTTCCAAACCTTTATTTTCAAGATGAGTTCACTACCAAAACAGGCTGGATATTTTTGGGAGTACTACAGGCAGCCATATTGATTAGGTATTTCAATATCTGTCTATCTCCAGAAAATAAGTGTTTGTAATTTAAGAGTAAGTGGCAAAGGTTAACATCCATTAAAGAGTCTTACCTTGCAACAGTGGAATGATTGCATAATGGCAGATTTTGTTGCATCTGGAAACTTGGCCTACTATTCATTATGGATTACCAAAATGATCTCAAAGTCAGGTGAGTTATCTTGGCTACATATAAAAGAAATGTTAACAATTAAGCTTAACTAAAGGCAGAATTTAGGTGCTTTTAACTCTAATGGAATGGTGATCCTAAACATTTGGTTCATATATGTATACAGTGTGTGTGAGTGTGTGTGTCATAATATATTGTGATAGACCCAGGCCAGTTGGGAACAGCAGAGTAGTCCTGTTGGTATCCAGGGAGTGGGCAGGCTTTGCTAAAGGACCTACTCCCCGCCTAAGGGGAGGAGCCACAGGTCCGTGATACCATATAATTCCGGGGTACAACTAATGAAACAACAGGAACAGGAGTGAGGTCACAGGGCTAAACAAAGGGAACCTGATGGGGACACCGAGCAGAGAACCCCAGACAGCGCCCACTGCTCCTCAAAGGCGTCAAGGGAGCCAGTGGATACTACCCAGAGGAACTCAGCCCGGATGCATGAACAGATGGAGGAGCGGAAATAGGCCCCACAGTCGCAGGAAATCACGTCAGCCAATCTCCTCTCCCTGGTTTTTTAGATGGTCATTTTGGCCAGAGCTAGGAGTAGGTTGACAAGGAGGTCCTGTGACTTTGTGGGGCCACGGATGGGGAGTGCATAGATGAACAAGTGAGGGGAAAAGTGCAACCAAAAATGTAATTATATATTTAAGAGGAGCCGGAATAGGGGCTGCAACCTGGCACACTCTAAGTAAATGTGTGCCATGGTCTCTTTCACGCCGCAGAAGGGGCAGGTGTCCAGGAAAGGGCTAAACCACGCCAAGTACATGCCCATGCTTACGGCCCCTTGAAGGAACCGCCAACTGATATCCCCAGTGGGCCCTGGAACCAGGATGGAGTATAGGCTGGACCACTGCAGCTCCTCACCCTCGAGAGGTGGCAGGAGGTCCTGCCACTTTGTGTCGGGGCGGGATGTGAGGGTGAGGAAGTGAAGGGTGTGGAGCACGAGCATGTGCAGATGTTTCCTTGGTGCGATCTGGAACCGAACTGGCTGCAAATCATGCAGCTGGCTCACGGTGAAAGATGGGAGGGCCGGTTGGGTCCACGGGGCAGGGGCCTGATGACAAGATCTGGAGGGCCTGGGTGGAGGGTAGGCAGGGTATGCCCTGTTGCAAGACCCAGTTGAGGTAGGCCCGAGCAGTGGGCGGCAAAGCGGCCTTTACCTCCTGAAGTACGCGCTGGGAAATACGAGGTCTGGAGAGCCCCATGCGCTGAGCGAGCGTCAGGGGATCCATCCAGTCTCCCCGGTCATACTCCAGGAGGTCTCCGACTCTGGTGACTTCTGCCAGGACCAACCTCTGGCACACAGTGTGGGACTCTGCCACCTGCCCATGGAGCTGGGAGTTGTGTAGCAGGGGCTGCGCGAGGAGATCTGCCCCTACAGCGGCCTCTGTGGACCTGGTTGTTGAAAACAGCTTCCAGGTCCGGAGGAGGTTTTGGTAGAAGACCGGTAGCCCACAGAGGTCTCTCAGAAGACCTCTCAGATGGAGATAAAGGAGCTGCCAGTCATATTGGAGCCCTCGGAAGCCGCGCAGGAAGGCGTGCACCAGTACTCTCCACCCCGGACTACCTGCACCATACAGGAGCCTCTGCAGGGCCTGGAGGCGGAAGACATAGACCTGACTGCATAAGCACTTCAGGCCCTGCCCTCCTTCCTCCAGGGACAGGTGGAAGACCCCTGCAGAGACCCAGTGTACTCCTGGCCAAAAGAACCTCAGAACCGACTTCCGGAGGTTGGCTAGGAAATCTGGGGCCGAGACCAGGGTGTTGAGCCAGTACCAGAGCATGGACAGGACTAGATTGAGCGCTAGTGCCCTCTCTCGGAAGGAGAGGCACCAGAGTAGTCCTGTCCATTTCCGGAGCTGCTCCATCACCCTGCCTTCTAAGCCATGCCAGTTCTCTGCGGAGACGGATGCATGGCAGAAAGGTAAACGCCAAGATAGAGCAGTGGAAGCGCGGGTGGGAGAGAGCTCTTGACCCAGTTGACTCAGGCGGAGGGGGCTGCCGAGTAAATGGCCTGGCAAGCCTCCACCCGCGCTAAGTCGCCCGGGTCCTGGACCATGAGGAGCACATCATTGGCATACGTCAACAGGACCAGCCGCAGCTCCAGCTCTCAGAGCACCAACCCCATCAGCCTCCAGCAGAGGAGACAGAGGAAGGGCTCAATCGCCAGAGCGTAGAGCTGACCCGAGAGAGGGCACCCCTGCCTCACTCCTCACCCGGAGCTGACTGGCTTGATCAGGGTCCAGTTAAGCCTGACCAGACACTCTGCAGAAGTGTACAGCACCTAGAGAAAAGCCACAAATTGGGGTCTGAAGTCAAATGCTCGAAGAGTGCTCAGGGGAAACCCATAGTCCACCCTATCGAACGCCTTCTTCTGATCCAGGGACAGGAGGGCGAATGTCAGACCATCCCTACACCCAAGCTCCAAGAGGTCCTGGACCAAATACAGGTTATCAAATATGATGTGGCCCGGGACGTTATACGTCTGGCCTGGGTGGACCACGTCTGCCAGCACATACCCTAGCTGCAGCGAGATGGCCTTCGCTGCGACTTTGTAGTCCATGCTGAGGAGTGAGACGGGATGCCAATTCCATAGGTCGCAGAGGTCCCCCTTCTTTGGTAATAAGGCGAGCACGGCTCACCTGCACGAAAGACGGAGGACCCCACTCTGGAAGGACTTGGCCCAGACGGTGACTAGGTCTGGGTCAAGGATGTCCCAGAACATGCGGTAGAACTCCACGGTCAGCCTGTCCATGCCCAAAGATTTATTGGTGGGCATGCGTTGGAGAGCTTCCAAGAACTCTGCCAGAGTGAGAGATAGCTCTAGCTGGTCACAGTCACCCGCACTCACCATCGGGAGTCTGTCCCAGAGCACTCTGCAAGTGCTAGGATCGGTCGGATCTGGGGAGAAAAGATTTGCGTAGAAGGCCCTGACCCTCCCGCACATCTCCATTGGATCCATGATGGGGGTGCCGTCCTCCGCCAAGAGGTAGGTGACATGCTTCTTGGACCCCCTCTTTTCCTCCAGAGTGTAGAGGAAGCAAGAGCCACGATCCATCTCCAGAAGCAGGCGGATGTGGGATCGAACAAAGGCATACTGGGCCCGATGGTCTTTGAGGGCCCGGAGCTCCTCCCGCTTCTCCCAGCATGCTCCACAGAGGGATGGATCCTTGGGGCCAGCGGCCAGACACCTCTTCAGCACTAAGACCTCCCGTTTCAACTGCTCTATCACCACATTCCTCCGTAGGCTGGCGCCCTGGGTGTAGTCACGGCAGAAGAGCTGGGCGTGCAGGGACTCCGATGGGCCTCCACTCGGACGAAGGTGAACGTCGAGATGTCGTCCGGGTGGTGGTCGTGCCAGATGTCCACCAGGGAGTGATGTTCGACAATCTCCTGGAGGACATCTACAGCAGCTGGGCACCTCTCGGTCCCGCTTCTCGAGGGTGGTGTTAAAGTCCCCACCCAGGACCAGGCACTTGCGAGGATTCAAAGAGCCAAGGAAGGCGGACGCCTGCTGATAGAAACACAACCATTCCGGTCCCAATGTCAGGCAGCCTGGCACAGCCTCAGCAACCCCCAGTACCTTGGGCCGTAGGTCAGGGGAGAACAGGGTAGCCACTCCAGCCATACGAACTGTGAGGTGTCTAAAGTAGACCCTGTCCCCCCATTCCAGCTGTCAGCTAGCTTCGGCGGCCGGATCCGTATGGGTCTACTGCAGGAAAGCCACAGAGTACCCCCCTCCCAAAGGAAGGAGAGCACCTGGCTCCTGCAGAGACCCAGCCCTGGGTGTCAATGTTGCAAAGATGAAAGGTGCCATGAGGAGGGCTGGGGGAATCCTCAATGACAGAGTCACCCATGGCTTCTGTTGGGCCACGCAGCAAACCCTTACCTACCCCGCAAGTGAGTAAGGAGTCACGGAAGAGGTGGACCCGCTGGTAGGCCATGGCAGCCTGCTTTCTGGTCCTTTTACACTCCCCTATGAGGGCCGTCGTGGCCTGGAGGATTTGATGAAAATCCCCCCATCACTGGAGAGCGAGCTGCACCTTGTTGCGGGAGCCACGGATGTCTTCAAGGAACTCCCACAGCTCTTCTCACAGCTTATGGAGGGCCAGGGTCACTGGCCCCCAGCTATCCTCCGGAGGGGCCTCTGACACAGCCCCTTGCCCACCGAGATGGGTGGGCAAGGGGCAGACCCCCAACGTGGCGCCTGATGGACTGGCGCCATGAGGCCCACCTCAAACCCTGGCTCAATAGGGGGTGGCGGAGGGAAGATAGCAGCCCCTGGTGGGTCAGGACAGGGAAATACAAAGGCCACCCTCTGGGGATCATCCTCTGGGATATGTAAGGAGTCAGCCCCGAGGCGGCAGTGGCATCATGGGAGGTGGAGGGGATAAAGACAGGGTTGGTATCAGGGACAGGGCAGGGATCAAGCGTAGGGGCAGGACAGGGATCAAGAGCAGTGTCGGGGAAGGGGACAGAGGCAGGATCCAGAGCCCCAGGAGTTGGGCTGCTGGAAGGTGGCCCCTCTCGGTTCAGCTCAGGGATCTGTGGGGTGGGAAGGGGACCCTCAAGGAGGCCAGGCTCAGATTCTATGGGCGGTGTGGCAACCACAGCATCGGGAGATGGACAATCTTCAGTGGGTTCCCCACCTGGGAAGAAGGTTGGTTGCCCCACAGATAAGAGGTGCATTCCATGGGAATCGGGTCCTGGCCGCATGGCACTGGCCGTCACCTCAGTAGGCTCGGCAGCTGTCAGCGGGGTGCCACTTGTGGCCGAGCAGATGGAAGAGCCCTGGGGACCCTCGGAGGTGGGAGCAGAAGCAGCAGTTAGGGGAACGGAGCACGGGGAAAGGGGAGCCGGAGTGAGGTCACCTATATCAAGGCCCACTGGCAGAGGGTCATCCTCCCCTTGGGTGACTGGGGTCAGACCCATGGCCTCAATTTCCTCATAAATAGAGGAGAGATCACCTTCCACCACCCCAGGGTTCACTCTGCCAGGACCCGAAGCGATGCTTGCTTCGGGGCTTGCTGGGTCCTCCACTGTGAAGGGGACAGGAGGGGCTCCATCGGGGGCCTCTGATGGGAGGTACACCAGGGGAGGGATGGTGCTACCCTCCAATGTTGCCACGTCTTCCCCAGCCGGCCCCATTAAATGGGAGGTGCTAGAGGGCAAAGCGGAAGTCTTGGCATCAGTGCCCCCCTTCCTGGTCTTCCGGGGGCTTCTGCATCAGTGGAAAGGAGCGGAGCTCGAGCCTTGTGCTTGCCCCGCTTCCCCTGTACTAAGGTCCAGCCCTCCTTGGCATCATCCGGGGGCTGGCTAACAGGGGTCGGGTCAGGAGGCAAGGGTGATGGTTCAGGGACTCGGGGAGACAATGGAGGGGCAGCATGAGGAAGGGAGGATTCTCCCTGGGGCAGGCCCTCTCCCATATCCGGTGGTATCCCCGCCGCACTCTCCTTCACAGGCCCCGCCAGATCATAGACAGCGGAGGCAGGGCTCTCCCACTCATCTGGGCATGCTGGGAGCAGTACCCCTTGGACCCAAGCCGGAGCAGTGGTGGACTGAGAAGGAGGAGGGGCAGCTCCAGGAGCCGGGCAGCCAGGGACACCAGTGATGATGGGGCTGGCACCCTGCCAGGGCTCGGGGGTCCCAGATGCTCCTCTGTACCAGGCCAAGGGGCAGTCCCTCTGGACATGTCCCATCACCTGGCAGAGGTTTCATCAGGCCTCCCCCATGGAATAATGCACCCGGTAGTGGGCTCCCTGGTAGTTGAAGCTGCACTTGCCCGCGGAACGAGAGGATGTGATGGAGGGCGGGGTCTTTGCAGCCTAGCAGGAGAGGGCTGATAACAGAGATTGGTCATCCCAGGGTAGAAAGGATGGGTAGCAGCGTGGCATTGGACAGAAAGGGAGGGACGGAAGTCAGGACCAACCGGACACCTAGGTCAGCTAATGGCTCCAGGGGGACAAACACGCCCCCTACCACCAGGTCTTTCTCCACCGCCTCCTGAGTGGCGGCCTCTGAAGTTAGGAAGAAGACAACCTTTCTGTATATTTTGGAGGCCGCCACGATGGCCATGGGCCCCACTACCCTTGCCAACGCCTGCACATAGGTCTCCACATGGGCTGAGGTGGGCACCAGGAGGCAACGGATGCCGTGCTTACTGGTCAAGGTGGGAAAGGGGTCCCGGCCGCTATAGATGGTAGTGGAGGTGGTGGTCAGGGGAGATGATGTTGCGACGGGCATGGGGGCTGCCGCCACCTGGGTGTATGCCCTGGGGGCCGGAGGAGGGGCACCAGCAGAGCTGGTGGAAGGAGCAGCGGGAAGGGACGTGGCAGCGGGGGCAGCCCCTGCCATGGAAGGCCCAATCTTTTTAATGGGGCCCTTACCGTTCTTCTTTCCCTGACCTTTCCTGCTGGCTGGGGGGACTCCACCAGAATCGATAGGGGCAAGGGCTGTGGCAGCAGTGGAGGTCTCCCCGGTACTCGCCACTGCCGGTGCCCCAGCGGGGGTGGTGGCAGGCAGTTCAGCAGTGGTGGTTGAGGTAGAGGCTAGGGAAGTGGATGTGGGGGCAGGTGGAGGAGGGGTGGCGGGGTCCATTTTAGGGGTCTCTCCCACTGTGTCCCCTGCCATAATGAGAGCGGGGAGGGGGACAAACAGTGAAAAGGGGGTAGAGAAGGAAGGCAATCACTCCTCCCTGCAAGGCTGCAGGCAAGGGAGGAGGGCACCAGAAAGGGAGGTCTAAATGGGCGGGGGGGCTATCGAGGACATGGAGGGGTGTCAGTCACCAACTCGTGGTGGAAATCCGGCTCCTCTAGCTGCACTAGGGGATCAGGGGATACAACAACAGTAGTGGGGGGTGCAGTGAACAGGGACAAACTCAAACAGGGGAGGGGTACAAGCGCTCGGGAGGGGGCATGGGCACACAAGGGAAGAGGCTGAACAGGGCTGGGGGACTGTGGGAGTAGGGAAAACCGCTGGGCTGGAAGGGGGCAGAGGAAACAAGGGGCTAGCTTCAGGGCTGGGGTGGGACAATCAAGGTTGCAGAGGGAAACGGGCAGGGCAGACAAACTAACTGAAGCTGGGGAAGGACAAAAGCTGCAGGGGCAAAAGGGGGTAGGCAGCAAGGAGTAAAGTTAGGTGGCCAGTTGCAAAGGGAAAGGGGGTCAGTCCAAGGGTGAGGGGTGTGCCCAAGAGCGCTTGCACAAAAGAGTCCATGGGCAGCTGGCTGCTGCTGCAGGCCCAAATGATGGAAACGGGCATGGCTAGCCAGGCGAGTGGCTCAGTCCCAGAGGCAGGAGCTCAAGGCAGATGGTAAACAGCCAGCAGGGGGCAGTGGAGGGGGGCAGTGGTGGTGGAGGGGGTGAAGGGGGACACAGCTGGACCGGGGGGCAGGCTCCACACCACACCCTAGTGTCCCCACAAGCACAGTCAAACCCCCACCACAACAGCATAGTTCAAAAATTATTCAGTCCTTAAGCGCCGCCTCCACGGTGGTCTTCAGAGTCTCTATGTGCTCCCCCAGCAGCAGGTGGTCTTCTTCTTCTCCTTCTTGGGGCTCCAGCAGCTCCAGGGGGTGGTCTGGTGGCCAGGCAGGAGGGAACCCACTCAGGTGGTGGTGGTGATGGTGTCCTCAGCAACAAGGCTGGAGCTGGGGTCCCTCACTCCCCTCATCTGGGGAGCAGGCAGCAGCCCCTCCCAAGGGGCTGTAATTGGAGTAACAGCAGCAATCGAGGAGGGGGTGGGGGGTCCACTAGCCAGCCAGCAAGCAGGTAGCAGAGAAAGGGAGTGGGTGGTGGTGGTAGTGGTGTCTAGCCTAGCCAGGGGAGCAGCAACAACAGCAGTAGTGAGGGCCCAGTACTCAACAGGAACAGCAGCAGCAGTAGCCCTCTCCCTCCTTCCCTCTACTGCAGAGTAGGAGAAGGGGGATACACTACTGGCCACTAGAGAAGCAGGTGTCTGTTCCCTGAGTGACCAGAGCAGGGGCTGCTCCAGGCTGATGAGAACACCTGACTTCAATTAACCTGCTAAGAGTCAGGTGAGGCAGTTAAGCACCTGACTCTAATTAAGACCTATAAAAGGGCTCACTCAAGTCAAAGCAGAGGGAGAGGAAGTGTGTGAGAGGAACTGGGAGCAAGAGCCATGCAATTCACTGAGAGTGAGTAGGCATACTGCTGGAGGACTGAGCAGTACAAGCGTTATCAGACATCAGGAGGAAGGTCTGGTGGTGAGGACAAAGAAGGTGTTGGGAGGAGGCCGGGGGGGAGTAGCCCAGGGAGTTGTAGCTGTTGCTCAACTGTACCAGGAGGCACTCTAGACAGCTGCGGTCTACAGGGCCCTGGGCTGGAACACAGAGTAGAGAGCAGGCCTGGGTTCCCCCTAGACCTCCCAACTCCTGATCAAACACAGGAGGAATTGACCTGGACTGTGGCTTCTACCAGAGGGAAAGGTCTCTGGGCTGTTTCCCAACCCACAGGGTGAATCTGTGAGGTGAGCAAATCCATCAATAAATATGGGCCCACCAAGGTAGAGGAGGAACTTTGTCTGTCTGTCTAATCAGTATATGTGTTTCTCTTAAATTTATTTGTCAAAAGATTTGCACTTGTATGCAGGATGGCCAAACAATAGCCTTTGGTGGACCTAATTTTTACAAAGGCTCTGGGCAATTGTGCCCATTTTGCACATGCTCTACTAGAAGCCAGTGTGCAATTCAGGGATTTGCATACATGCAGTCACTTAGATCCCTCTGTAGCTATATGTGGGCTCAAAGCTCTAGACTATACATGCATCTCATACTGTCCATGCAATTGTTCATGGACCCACTTATTAAAAATCAGACTCTTTTTTGTGAAAACAAAATTGGCCCACAAAGGTACATCAAAGCCTTGACGAGTTCCCTTTCACTGGCTAGTACTTGAGGATGTTTCACAAAACTGGTAATGCAGTTAGCTCATGGTAAGGACAGCCGCTGCTTAAATGTAGCAATCTTTCTGGAATGTCTAATCCAGCCAGCATTTAATGTCAATCCCACTTGCACTGCTTTTTTGGAGTAAAACTTAGTATTGATTTATGTTGCATAGCTCCTTTCATCTGAGGATCACAGTGTCTTGTGCATCTGATGTAAGCTTCACAAACACCATATAAGTATTTCCTCCTTTCTATGGATAGGTAAGTGGAGAAACACTAGGTATTGTGAGGCCTTATGCAGAATGACACAAGTGGAGCCCATCTGCTTTCCCCCACACCTCACTGACATCCAACCCAGCAGCTGCCTTTGGACCCTTCAGGGTGAGAGCACCCCAAGCCTGTTTGCAAAGCTCCATAGCCTCTGTTCACTCTTAGTCCCTGCCCCCAACTTCTTGTATATGTCTCCTTCAGTGTGGCTGTAGGACTAAAGCATCCGGTTTCCCACTTTGCCCCCAACTTTTTTGAATGAGGTCATCCCACTTGGAAGAGAGCAATCATATATGTCCATATAAGTTGAATAGGCAAAAAAACTAGTCACACTGTTCGGCTATTAATAGCTGAGCTGGGACTAGTACCGTCAAGCCCTGCTTCCAAGTCTTCTGCTCTAACCACTATAATCCTTGCCCTTCCACGACTGATGCGAGAAGCACACATATATGTAACAGTAAAGATAGTGAACTGTTCATTCTGGTAGTTTGAGCAGCCCATGTTTAGAAGGGTACCTGATTCACTTGGAATTCAAAGTTTATCTTAATACATTTACATTACGATTTATGAACTAATTTATGTACTAGGAGTTTATGTGCTAATGATATTTGCAAAAAACTATTATTAATAGATTATAAAGCAAATCAGGCTTCCATTTTATTCTGGTAATTTATTTCACATACAGGATTATAACCCAGTCTCAATTTATTTTTCATTTGATTAAAATAGGTATAAAATATACTTGGTAATAAGTATATGCCTGGCCCAGTGCCAGCAATGTGCATATACATCCCTAGGCCCTTCCTTCACAAGGCACAACACTAAGGATACGTCTACACTACGGGATTATTCCGATTTTACATAAACCGGATTTAAAAAACAGATTGTATAAAGTCGAGTGCATGCGGCCACACTAAGCACATTAATTCGGCGGTGTGCGTCCATGGTCCGAGGCTAGCATCGATTTCGGGAGCGTTGCACTGTGGGTAGCTATTCCATAGCTATCCCATACTTTCCGCAGTCTCCCCCGCCCCTTAGAATTCTGGGTTGAGAGCCCAGTGGCTGATGGGGCAAAAATCATTGTCACGGGTGGTTCTAGGTAAATGTCGTCAGTCATTCCTTTCTCCGGGAAAGCAACGGCAGACAATCATTTCGCGCCCTTTTTCCCTGGATTGCCCTGGCAGACGCCATAGCACGGCAACCATGGAGCCCGTTCAGCTTTTTTTTTTTTTTACAGTCACCGTATGTGTACTGGATGCCGCGGACAGAGGTGATACTCCAGCGCTACACAGCAGCATTCATTTGCTTTTGCATGATAGCAGAGATGGTTACCAGTCATTCTGTGCCATTTGCTGCCAGTGTAATTTGGCAATGAGATGACAGTTATCTGTCCTTCTGTGCTGTCTGCTGCTATCATGGGTGCCCCTGGCTGAGATCGGCCGGGGGCGCAAAAGCAAAACTGGGAATGACTCTCCGAGTCAATCCCTCCTGTATGATTTCTAAAAATAGAGTCAGTCCTGCCTAGAATATGGGGCAAATGTACTAGAGAAGCAGTGTATCAGAGAGCACAGCTGCTCTGTGTCAGATCCCGCAGAAATGGTGAGCTACATGCCATTTACAGGGGGTGCCCCTGCAACAACCCCACCCATTGCTTCCCTCCTCCCCCAACCTTCCTGGGCTACCATGGCAGTGTCACCCCCATTTGTGTCATGAAGTAATAAAGAATGCAGAAATAAGAAACACTGAGTTTTTAGTGACATAAAATGAGGGGGAGGCAGCCTCCCGGTGCTATGATAGTCCAGGCAGGACATTAAGCTGTGTGGGGGAGAGGACCCCAGCATCCCACTGCTATGATAGTCCAGAGAGTACAGAATCTTTTCTTTACACATGAAGGGAGGGGGCTGATTGAAGCTCAGCCCCCAGATGCTATGATGAAGACAGTTACCAGCTGTTCTGTACCATCTACTGGGAATGACTGGGAGTCATTCCTATTTTCACTCAGGTGCCCCCGGCCAGCCTCACCTGAAGCCAGCCAGGAGCACTCACAGGTTCATAAGAAGGACGGTTACCAGTCCTACTGCACCGTCTGCCACCACGGAGGGGAGAGGAGCAGATACTGCTTTTCAATGCTGCAGCATCGTGTCTACCAGCAGCATTCAGTAGACATAGGGTGACATTGAAAGAAGTCAAGAAATGATTTCTTTCCCTTTTCTTTCATGTGGGGGGGGGAGTAAATTGACTAGCTATTCCCTGAACCACGCCAGACAATGTGTTTGAACATACAGGCATTGGGAGCTCAGCCAAGAATGCAAATACTTTTCGGAGACTGCTGTGGACTGTGGGATAGCTGGAGTCCTCAGTACCCCCTCCCTCCCTCCATGAGCGTCCGTTTGAGTCTCTGGCTTCCCGTTACGCTTGTCACGCAGCACTGTGTAGCCTGTAGATTTTTTTTTCAAACGCTTTGGCATTTCGTTTTCTGTAACGGAGCTCTGATAGAACAGATTTGTCTCCCCATACAGCGATCAGGTCCAGTATCTCCCGTACGGTCCATGCTGGAGCTCTTTTTGGATTTGGGACTGCATTGCCACCCGTGCTGATCAGAGCTCCAGGCTGGGCAAACAGGAAATGAAAATCAAAATTTCGCGGGGCTTTTCCTGTTTACCTGGCCACTGCATCTGAGCTGAGATTGCTGTCCAGAGTGGTCACAGTGGTGCACTGTGGGATACCGCCCGGAGGCCAATACCGTCGATTTGCTGCCACACTAACCCTAATCCAATATGGTAATACCGATTTCAGCGCTACTCCTCTCATCGGGGAGGAGTACAGAAACCGATTTAAGGAGCCCTTTATACCAATATAAAGGGCCTCGTAGTGTGGACAGGTACAGCGTTAAATCGGTTTAACGCTGCTAAAATTGGTTTAAATGTGTAGTGTAGACCAGGCCTAAAACTGAAGGATTTTAGTGGAGTCTTCTGGATTGGCAGCACTTGGGAAAGTAAAAGTACATAAAGAATGAATGTTCTTGGCTATTATTTTGAGGTAGAAAGTTTTTATTGGCAGGAGGAACCCTATTTCCCTTTTTTGGGAGGGTGCTGGGGGAACCTATCCTTTGGCTAATGAGGCATATGTGGTACTGGTATGCCTGAACAGTGTAACCAGAGATGAAAAGTTCCCATTTATACTATACAGTGAAAATATAAGTCTGGAAACACCATGTGTTTCCAATTTCAATGCACTTTTATTTCAGTTATTTAGGTGAATAGAGGCAGCAAGCCAGAGTTTCCTCAACAACAACAAAGGTCTTATACTGTCCAAACAGACTGCATTCCTGAAGCCACTGGGCATGCCACCTAAAAAGGTTTAAAGATTTGGAGTGGTCTGTTTAAACAACGTAGCTGCGTTGTTAACTTCAGCCTTGAACATAGGCATTAATGTTTATATTTTTGTAACTAAGTTTTAAAGGGAGCAGAAAATTTTGCTAGAAAGCTACTGCACATACTCAGAAGGAGAGAATGTTTATTGAGAGTTGAGAAACTGAAATCAAATTCCATGCCACATCATTTTAAATAGTTCATAGAAAATACAAATTTTCTTTTATAATTATCCGTTTTTTTTATACTTGAGCAAGATTTTTTAAATTTATTGCTGATGCTGATTATTACAAGCAATGTGGTACACACTTTTCATGATCAAATGTTAACCCATGCTAAACTAAACTGATTTGTGTTTTGTTACATACTCAAAACTTACCCAACCTCTTGATGAACCTAGGTTAAGGTTCATGAACCTTGCAAGCAAACAAGGGGCAGTTTCCAGAAAATCTGGGCATCTTAAATTTTGGACCTGAAACTGGTTGTGGATAGTTTTGATGTGAAACTACTGTATGTTGTTTTGACTGAGTTTCTAGCAAATGAGAGGTGTTAACTGATACTGCTCAGTTGTCCTTGTTAGGTGTGGTTCTGAGTAGGGGCTGGTACTGATCTGTTGTAGCCCAATGGGGACTCTTAGCATGCAGGGATGAAGTGCCCTATGCGCCATCTCTTGGGCTGGTTGAGTGCATCAGTAGATGGTATGGAGGAGGATTGGGTCACAGCCCTGAATCCTCTTGTCCCAAGGTGGATCAGGAAAATGCAGAGATTGCCTTTGTAGATACCCCACAAGAGATGAAAACAGGAATGTGGTAAGTGAAGGCACTTCACTGTCTCCTCCCGCACCTGTGCATGTGTTCAAGGGGCACCTACAATCTAGACCATAAAAAAACAAAATCTGTTTTTTGTCTATGATTCCAGTGCTACTTCCCTTCCCCGATAAGAAAGTATCCTTGTGTCACTGATCACTTCTGGTCCACATGAGTGGCTGAATTCAGAAAGATCAAGTGATGCAGCAAGGTTCATTCAAACTTTGACTCATCTTCTCTTCTGCACCTTTTTCAATTTTGCTAAATAAAAAGGCAAACTTTTTGCTGGCTCCAGACTTGCCTTTTCTATAATGTGTAATTCACAATGCTGTACAGGGTGAAAGGAAGGTTAATTTCATTGCTATTGCAACAATGCTCACGTGGCTATTGAGACAGGGTTTTTTTGTGCCCATCTGTAGGGTTTTTTGTATAACTGTCCTAATAAGGCCATTTTCTCTATGCAGAGCCTGCTCCCAACTCCACTGAAGTTTTGTTTGAGCATCTCTCATCATATTTCTCATAACAGCCTTGGACTTGTTCTTTCTCCGATATTTTGAGACAGACCAGCTTTGCGGTTTCCAGGGTGAAGTGCAGAAAAGAAGCGGTACTATGTTCAGGGTTCATTTATCTTCTATGTGTGAACATTCTGAGCACTGAAAGTGATTCCATTTGAATCTACAATGGGATGATGGGCAACACTACTGCCTAAATTCTCAAATAAATGGACAGACTTATGAAACAATACATTTCCTTTTAATTAGAATTATATCACTCACTGCACATACAATACTATTTATTTTTATATGGCATTCTTAATACAAAGCTCATAGTGCAGTCACTCATAAGCTAAAGAGAAACTGAAGGATTTGGGGAGAGTGATTTATAGAGTGGCATCAGCTGGAAGAGTATGAGTGGCAAGGGGGAGAGAGAGCCAAATAGATGAGGCAGTAAAAATGAAAGTGATACTTTCCACCGTGTCCTGAACACTGAAAGGAGATCAGGGTCATAGAAACGGACCAGGCAGCTGTACATGCCAGAGTACTAGGTGCAGTGATTCCATAGAGAACTTTGATAATTCAAGAGTATTTCCTTAAAAACATGTCCCCTGAAGGTAGGAAAAGAATTGGCTTAACCTGATGCAATGGATATTTAGGTTAATGTGACAAAGTTCCTCCTCTACCTTGGTGGGTCCTGCGCTTATTGGTGGATTTTGCTAGTCTCAGAGATCTTTCTGTGTTGGATCAGGAGTTGGAAGGTTTGGGGGGGGAACCCGGGCCCGCCCTCTACTCTGGGTTCCAGCCCAGGGCACTGTGGATTGTAGCTGTCTATAATGCCTCCTGTAACAGCTGCATGACAGCTACAACTCCCTGGGCTAATTCCCCATGGCCTCCTCCAAAAAGCTCCTAAAGTGAGCTTGAGTTTGTGATGCGTGTGTGAGGAGCAAGCCATGCATGGAGCTGAGAGTGAGAGGGTGTACTGCTGGAGGACTGAGGAGTACAAGCGTTATCAGACACCAGAAGGAAGGTCCTGTGGTGAAGATAAAGAAGGTGTTTGGCGGAGGCCATGGGGAATTAGCACAGGGAGTTGTGGCTGATTAGCCTGCCTTAATTGATTCTAGCAACTTCTTGATTGGCTGCAGGTGTTCTAATCACCCTGTCTGCCTTAATTGTTTCCAGAAAGTTCCTGATTGTTCTGAAACCTTCCCTGTTACCTTACCCATGGAAAGGGGACCTACTTAGCCTCGGGCTAATATATCTGCCTTCAATCACTCTCCTGTTTTTTTCATTAGTTGTCCCCGTATTTATTTGGTATCACAGACCTGTGGATCCTCCCCTTAGGCTCGGGGAGGTCCTTTAGCAGTGGGTGGGCTCACCCACCCACTTCCTGGATACCAACAGGATCACTCTCCTGTGGCCATCTGGCCCTGACCCTGACACATTGAATATTAGGAAACTATTTCTAGCTGTAATGATAGTTAGGCTGTGGAACAGGCTTTCAAGGGAGGTTGTGGAATCCTTGTCATTGGATGTTTTTAAGAGCAGGTTAGACAAACACCTATCAGGGATGGTCTAGGTTTTCTTGGGCCTACCTCAGCATGGGGGGATGGACTAGATGACCTCTTGAGTCCCTTCTATCTCTACATTGCTATGATTCTATGGCCTATGTGAAATGAGTTCAGTCTGATTTCCTTTGAGGAGATCCAGCGCGTATCCATATCACAAAATGCCTGTTTGTGCTAACAACATTGCCAGTCTCAAGGCCAAAGACTGAAGATTGAATTCCCTTTTTGCTCCTATAGCTGCTCTCTCCATATCAGAGTTTGAGGTACGTTGACAGGACATTGTGGGCAGGCAAGCACTACATTCATTCACGCGATTACTATAAGGCTGGCATCATTTGCACTACTAATACTCAAACCTTCCAGCGGATGCCCACTACTAAATCTCCAGGGGTTGACAAGGATTTTGAAGTGTGTTATGGGATGTTGTTGGTCTGGACCTGATTCATGTCTGGACTGAGTCTGTGGGGAGCAGAGTGCTCTGTCTTGCAGGCAGGCAGCCAGGCTATGCTCACTCTGCTACCTCAGAAGGGGACCTCTCTGCCTTGAGGGACTGGTCTCAGCATCACTTCTCTTCTCAGACTTAACAGGCCTGAGGAAATGCCATCCTGCTGTGGCTGAAGCCCATGCTGGTAATACTGATCCATCCTGGACTGCACTACATTTGAGAATCTCCTCCTGGCATGTTAGGAAAGCAAGTTAGAAACCATCCTGTCATAAACAGATAAGCAAGAGTTAATAGAACAAAAGTGCTTCATATCTCTTTTGCCTGGAAAGGGTTAACAAGAACAGTCAGCCTGGCTGTCACCTGACCAGAGGACCAATCAGAGGACAGGATACTTTCAAATCTTGAGGGAGGGAAGTTTTTGTGTGTGCTGTTAGTGTTTGGTTGTTGTTCACTCTGGGGGCACAAAGGGACGAGACGTGCAACCAGGTTTCTCTCCAATCTCCCTGATACAGGTTCTTATAAGTTCAGAATAGTGAGTACTAGGTAGATAAAGCGAGTTAGGCTTATGTTTGTTTTCTTTATTTGCAAATGTGTATTTGGTTGGAAGGAGTTCAAATGTGTATTTGGCTGAAAGGAGTTTAAATTGGTATTTTGCTGAAAAGATTTTAATTTGTACTTGTATACTTAGGCTGGGAGGGTATTTCCAGTGTCTATAGCTGAAAGACCCTGTACCTATTCCATTTTTTAAATTTACAAAGATAATTTTTACTGTTTTTCCTTCTTTAATTACAAGTTTCTTGTTTAAGAACCTGATTGGTTTTTTTTTTCTGGTGTGAGACCCCAGGGGACGGGGTCTGGATCCACCAGGGAATTGGTGGGGAAAAAGGAAGGAATGGGGAGAGAGAGGTTAATTTTCTCTCTGTGTTAGGATTACTTTCTCTCTCAGGGAGAGTCTGGGAGGGGGAGAGAGAAAAAGGGGGGAAGGTGAATTTTCCTCTCTGTTTAAAGATTCAAGGAGTTTGAATCACAGTGATCTTCCAGGGTAACCCAGGGAGGGGAAGCCTGGGAGAGGCAACAGTAAGGGAAAGGGTTTACTTTCCTTGTGTTAAGATTCAGAGGGTCTGGGTCTTGGGGGTCCCTGGGCAAAGTTTTGGGGGGACCAGAGTGTACCAGGCACTGGAATTCCTGGTTGGTGGCAGCGCTACAGGTTCTAAGCTGGTAATTAAGCTTAGAGGAATTCATGCTAGTACTCCATCTTTTGGACGCAAAGGTTCAGAGTGGGGAATTATACCATGACATGGTGGCAGTGGTGGGATAAGATAGAAATAAAAAAGCCAGTGAGGTGTTTATTTCTCTCCCTGCTAGCTATCTGCAGGCAGACTGAGAGGTTTGGGTTTAGAAGCAAAAGCCAGCAAGATTTTTTCTTTCTCCTTCCCTGCTAGCTGTGAGTAAAGCAGGCTAGAGGAGATTGTTTTAAAAGCAAAGGTCTGCAAGATTTTTGATCTCTCCCTTCTGAGTATTCTGAAGGCAGAGGCATTAGGGTTTAACAAGAGTCTTTTGTTAAACAAAGGGACTCCAGTTGTGGGTCACCATACACCAGCAAAATACATTTGAAAACGAATGGTTTTTTTTCTTTCTGTCGGGAATAGCTAGGTAGAAGGAGTTAAAAAAAGACTCTGTTGCTAAGCAACCCTAAGGAGGCAACAGAGAAGCAGCATTTCAGGCAGTAAACACCAGAGGGCACCCCAACACAAGAAAGCAGAAACCATGACTACCAAGGACACCCTGAAACAGGAACGAGCAAGACTGGAGGCAGAGGAACAAATCAAAGACGCAGAGCACAGGCGAGACGTGGAAAAGAAACAAAAAGAACTAGAACTAAAACAAGAAGAGATGGAGCTGAGAGAAAAAGAGATGGAGCTGAGAGAAAGAGAAAAAGAGGCTGCCCACAGGAGAGAGCTGGAGATAAAAGAAAGAGAGAGAAAGCATGAACTGGAATTAGCGCAGGCTAGGCAGCATGCTCCAGCTAACCCTAACAACCCTTCACAGTTATTGTTCCACATCCCAAGAAATTTCCCACCTACAAGGCAGGTGATGACACTGAGGCCTTCCTAGAAAATTTTGGAAGGACCTGCCATGGGTACAGCATCTCTGAAGACCAGTACATGATAGAGCTGAGGCCACTGCTTAGTGGACCCCTAGCAGAGGTGGAGGCTGAAATGCCTAAGGAGAACATGAACGATTATAAACTTTTTCAAACCAAGGCCAGAATCAGAATGGGGCTAACACCTGAGCATGCCCGTCGGAGGTTCAGAGCCCTATGGTGGAAACCAGATGTGTCATTCACCCGACACGCCTACCACATTGGAAAGAATTATAATGCCTGGCTATCAGGAGCCAATGTTCAATCTCTGGACGAGATGCACCTCCTAATACAATTGGAGCAGTTCTTAGAGGGTGTGCCTGAAGAAATAGAAAGGTACATCCTAGATGAGAAGCCCAAAACTGTAATTGAGGCGGGGGAGATTGGAGCCAGATGGGTGGAAGTGGCAGAGAAGAAAAGAGCTACTATCAAGGGGAGGGAATATCACAGGGGTCACACCGACAATAAACCCTATAACCGAGGGCAACCCAAGACCCCACCTACAACCCAAGGAAAGCCGTCAACGCCCTATTCTCTCACCTCACCAATCTCCAGTAACCCACCTCGGCCCAGTGACTAGTCAGCTGGGCGATGCTTCAAGTGTAATGAACTGGGACATATAAAGGCCAACTGCCCCAAGAACCCCAACCGAGTGCAGTTCATTACACCACCATCACACCAAAGATCCCCAGGCCCAGATGCCTCACAAATACCCTTGGAGCAAAGGGAAATTTTGAGAGTGGGCGGAAAGAAAGTGGAGAGACACGGGGGCACAAGTGTCAGCTATCCACCAATCCTTAGTGGACCCCAAAGTCATCAGCCCAAAGGCCCAAGTGACAATTTACCCCTTCATGGCACAAGCTGTAAACTTGCCTACAGCTAAACTGCTTGTGCAGTACAAAGGCTGGTCAGGAATGTGGACTTTTGCAGTCTACGACAATTATCACATCCCTATGGTACTGGTGGAAGACTTGGCCAACAAGGTAAAGCAGGCCAAGAGGGTGGGAATGATTACACGCAGCCAAGCCAGGCAAGCTTCCAGACCCATCCCTGTTCCTGAGCCGTCCACAGGGGCCCCGTCTGTGTTAGCAGAGACCCAGACAGAGGTGGTGGACCCGGATCCCCTGCCAACGACTGCAACAGCCACAGTACTTCCAGTCCCAGACCCGGACCTGGAAACGCAACCAGCACCAGAACCATTGCCAGCACTGACACCAGCGCTTGCAAACGCATCTTCAACCCCAACACCAGAGGGTGCCAGCGAGCCTAAACTGGCAGAAGCAGCAGACCACCATACCCAAGAAGCTCAGCCAGAGCCTGAAATATCAGCTGGTGCACCAGCAGAGAGCAGTTCACCAGCCACGAAAACAACCCCAGCACCTACATTGCTTCCTGAAGGACCAAGCCCAAGTCCACAGTCTAAGGAAGAACTGGTGTCTCCAGCCTCCAGGAAACAGTTCCAGACTGAGCAGGAAGCAGATGACAGCCTTCAGAAAGCTTGGGCGGCGGCACGGAGTACCCCACCACCTCTCAGCTCTTCTAACTGATCCCAGTTTGTTATAGAACAAGGGCTTTTATATAAGGAGTCTCTTTCTGGTGGACACCAGAAAGACTGGCATCCACAAAAACAGCTGATGGTTCCAACTAGGTATTGGGGGAAGCTCTTAAGCTTAGCCCATGATCATCCCAGTGGCCATTCTGGGGTGAACAGAACCAAAGACAGGTTGAGGAAGTCCTTCCACTGGGAGGGGATCAGCAAGGATGTTGCCAAGTATGTCCGGTCTTGTGAGCTGTGCCAAAAAGTGGGAAAGCCCCAACCAAGTCAAGGCCCCTCTCCAGCCACTCCCCATAACTGAGGTCCCATTTCAGTGAGTAGCTGTGGATATTCTGGGTCCTTTCCCAAAAAAGACCCCCAGAGGAAAGCAGTACATACTGACTTTTGTGGACTTTGCTACCCGATGGCCAGAAGCAGTAGCTCTAGGCAACACTAGGGCTAAAACTGTGTGCCAGGCCCTAATAGATATTTTTGCCAGGGTAGGTTGGCCCTCCTATATCCTTACGGATTCAGGGACTAATTTCCTGGCCGGGACCATGAAAGAACTGTGGGAGACTCATGGGGTGAATCACTTAGTTGCCACCCCATACCACCATCAAACCAATGGCCTGGTGGAAGGGTTTAATGGAACTTTGGGGGCCATGATATGTAAATTCGTGAATGAATACTCCAATGACTGGGACCTAGTGTTGCAGCAGTTGCTGTTTGCCTACAGGGCTGTACCACATCCCAGTTCAGGGTTTTCCCTGTTTGAGCTTGTTTATGGCCACGAGGTTAAAGGGCCATTACAGTTGGTGAAACAGCAATGGGAGGGGTTTACACTCTCTCCAGGAACTAACATTCTAGACTTTGTAAGCAACCTGCCAAACACCCTCCGACACTCTTTAGCCCTTGCTAAAGAAAACCTAAAGGATGCTCAAACAGAGCAAAAGGCCTGGTATGATAGACATACCAGAGAGTGTTCCTTCAAGGTAGGAGACCAGGTTATGATCTTGAAGGCGCAACAGGCCCATAAAATGGAAGCATCATGGGAAGGGGCATTCAAGGTCCAAGAGCGCCTGGGAGCTGTTAACTAACTTATAGCATTTCCCAATTCCTCCCTAAAGCCCAAAGTGTACCATGTTAATTCTCTCAAGCCCTTTTATTTCAGAGACTTGCAGGTTTGTCACTTTACAGCCCAGGGAGATGATGCTGAGTGGCCTGACGGTGTCTACAATTAAGGGAAAAGTGACGGTGGCATGGAAAAGGTGAACCTCTCCACAACCCAGGAACGTCTGCAGCAGCAACCAATCAAGAAGTTAATGCACTCTCCAGTGAAAGTTTCCCAGAATCAACTGGTTAAAAATTGTCCTTGCAATGTGAAGAATTTTGTATTTGTACATAATTAGTAGCATATGTAAGGGTGCATGTGTTTATTGATCTGTTTATTCTAGAGTTCTAGGGAGAAATCACTGCCAGTGTGGTTCCACACTCTCAGCAATTTGGGGGGCGTGTCATAAACAGATAAGTAAGAGTTAATAGAACAAAAGTGCTTCGTATCTCTTTTGCCTGAAAAGGGTTAACAAGAACAGTCAGCCTGGCTGTCACCTGACCAGAGGACCAATCAGAGGACAGGATACCTTCAGATCTTGAGGGAGGGAAGTTTTTGTGTGTGCTGTTAGCGTTTGGTTGTTGTTCACTCTGGGGGCTCAGAGGGACCAGACGTGCAATCAGGTTTCTCTCCAATCTCCCTGATACAGGTTCTTATAAGTTCAGAATAGTGAGTACTAGGTAGATAAAGCGAGTTAGGCTTATGGTTGTTTTCTTTATTTGCAAATGTGTATTTGGTTGGAAGGAGTTCAAATGTGTATTTGGCTGAAAGGAGTTTAAATTGGTATTTTGCTGAAAAGATTTTAATTTGTATTTGTATACTTAGGCTGGGAGGGTATTTCCAGTGTCTATAGCTGAAAGACCCTGTACCTATTCCATTTTTTAAATTTACAAAGATAAAGTTTCTTGTTTAAGAACCTGATTGTTTTTTTTTATTCTGGGTTGACACCCCAGGGGACGGGGTCTGGATCCACCAGGGAACTGGTGGTGAGAAAGGAGAGAAGCGGGAGAGAAAGGTTAATTTTCTCTCTGTGTTAGGATTACTTTCTCTCTCAGGGAGAGTCTGGGAGGGGGAGAGAGAAGGAGGTGGGAAGGTGAATTTTCCTCTCTGTTTAAAGATTCAAGGAGTTTGAATCACAGTGATCTTCCAGGGTAACCCAGGGAGGGGAAGCCTGGGAGAGGCAACAGTGAAGGAAAGGATTAACTTTCCTTGAGTTAAGATTCAGAGGGTCTGGGTCTTGGGGGTCCCCGGGCAAAGTTTTGGGAGGACCAGAGTGTACCAGGCACTGGAATTCCTGGTTGGTGGCAGCGCTACAGGTTCTAAGCTGGTAATTAAGCTTAGAGAAATTCATGCTGGTACTCCATCTTTTGGACGCAAAGGTTCAGAGTGGGGAATTATACCATGACACATCCCTATCTCCTGACCAAGAGAAGATATTTTGCAAGCTGGGTCATGGGCATTTCATGGAAACTCAGCTGGCATATGGCTTTAGGGCCCACTGTGTATGATTTGGCTGAATGTTGTGTACTTCAGCAGAATGCTTGATCAGGTTCAACTGGGTCCTGACCAAACAAATCTCTTGAATGGTGCATGTCTAATCACCTCTATGGCATTACTATAGAGACCTTTTCTGTGTCTCCTCTGATGGAGGTCATTAAGGTTGGTGTACAGTGAGCTGGACATGAGAGTGGTGCTGTCAGCATAAGCCAGCAACGTGCTCCTTATGCCCAGGATCTGGGAGAACTGGGGTAAGTGCAAGCCTGCCAGTCTATCTACTATATGGACTCCTCTGCTAGGCTCAAGTCTTTGGTCTGAGGGTTGGAACTGGGTAGCAGGTGAGTTCCCTACCCTGCCTGTGCTGTGTTCCATCCAGTGTGGTGCAGGTCTTCTTCTCTGCCTTGGCATTTATCTGTCAGATACTGATCCTTCCCAACTTGTCAAATGGACTGAACTAGAGACCAGCATGTTAAGGGTGTTGGGCCAGGCCGGGGCTGAAGGGTTTGATAAGGGGCAGAGGGTCTCGGGGGCGGTCAAGGGCTCCCCCCTCAGGGTCTGATGGGCAGGAGCTGTGGGAGGGCACTTTTGGGGGCCCCGCAGTCCCAGAGTGGCCCAGAGGATTAGCGGGGGGCCGGAAGCAGCCCACTTTGCTTCCCTCACCTCGGCCCCAGCCTGCTCCACTTCCCACTGCAAGTGAGTGTGGGGGGGCATCCTTTCCCCAATCTCACCACACTCACTGATGGCGGGAAGCAGAGTGCCGTGGCTGGGAGCTGGCGGAGTGGAGCGGACTGGGGCCGGGCTGCCCCACTTCCCGCTGCTGCCAGTGAGTGCCTGCCGGGGGCGGGGAGGGGTGGATAGGAGTCGGGGCAGTCAGGGCGGTGGTCTGGGGGATGGGGGACTGGGTAGGGGGTGGGGTCCTGGGGGTGATTAGGGATGAGGGTCTCTGGAGGAGGTGGTCAGGGAACAAGAAATGGGGTGTGGGGGAAAGCAAGTTTGATATAATGTGGTGAGTTTTTTTGCCTCCCGAGGACCGCATTATATCGGGGTAGAGGTGCATTTGGTTTTGCATATGGATGGGACTTGTCCAGTGTCTGTCTGTTCAAGGGAGGGCACAACCAATCAATCATCTGACTCTGTCCATGCTGTGGGAGTGGCTTAGTATCCTGATCCTATCCCCAAGTACCCTGGCTGGTATCCAGGGGAAGGTCCTGGAATTGGGTCTCTGCAGATGCTCTACAGAGGGGCAGACAAGAACTACCATGTGTATATAGCAAGGTCCACATTATTTATCTCCAGACCCTGCAGAGTCCTGTTCACTTCTCAAAGTCCAACATGGGGTGTAATGCATGCCTTCCCCCACAGCTGTGAAGGCTATGATAGGACTAGCAGCTCTCTTACACTGACACAAGTAGTCTCCCTCAAGACTTCTCTGAGCTGCTGGTCTTCAATAAGGACCTCATCAGGACCAGAAGCTGGTCTCCATGATCAGGTCCTCTGTGACCACCTCCAGTGGGGTCTTTCTCCTTGAGGAATTACTGCACAATTGCAGGAGGAGGTAGAGGCCCTTGCAGTGCTTCTGAAGTTGGGCTTGCTGGATGACTCAGCAGTTCAGAGATCTCCTGGACTCCAGTGAGACTGGGTGGATGACGTTGTGTGTACACAACACATGGGGCATCCTACTCTTGTGTCCCCTGTGCTCCAGAAGATGAATGTCATCTCTCCACCCACATCTCTCATTTTTCTTGAGTGGGTTTTCAAAAGGGTGCTCCTTATGAGCACTGTTCCTCAGGCTCTGGAGTATCCTGCCTCAAGATTCTTCCCCTCTGCACCACCCATATCTGCTGAATGACATCCAGCCAGTCTGCTTGTGAACAGTGCCTGAGGGAACACCTTCATATGACATACTGAAAACTTCCTTACCTTTGCATCACACCCTGATACCAAGTAGTAGAACCTGCTGCCATCCTCTGAGGGCAAGAGTCCCTGATGGATGAGCCTGTACTGCAGCTTGGTCCTACAACCCAACAGGGACATTATTTGCATACTCCTTTATGTGGTCATGAGCATGAGCATGTTTGTGGCATAGTTCATGTCCCTTTTATGGACCTCTGGTATACCTGTCTACAGTCCCCTTCCACCAAACCTGTTGGTGAGCACTTTCCCCAGCACCTGTCTAATTTTGCCCACCTATCCATGGCCCCAAGAAATCTAGACCTTTCATGTCAACCTCCTCCTGGCATTAGTCAAAACAGTCATTCATCAGTTTGGGGCAGGAAGCTCAACGAGGAGATTCTCTGACTCAGACATGCATGTACCCAGAAAATGTCCCTCAGTACAACATCTGTTGTGTTTTGTGGACATAGCACAAATCACTGACTATGAACAGATACATGCATATAGTTGGAGTCATGATGATTAATTCTGTATTGCACAGAGCAAGGATTGGCAAGCTTTGGCACACGGCTCACCAAGGTAAGCCCCCTGGCAGGCTGGGCTGGTTTGTTTACTTGCCACGTCTGCAGGTTCGGCTAACTGCAGCTCCCACTGGCCGCGGTTTGCCACTCCAGGCCAATGGGGGCTGCGGGAAGTGGTGCAGGCCGAGAGATGTCCTGGCTGCTGCTTCTCGTAGCCCCCATTGACCTGGAGCGGTGAACTGCAGCCAGAGGGAGCTGCAATCGACTGAACCTGTGGACACTGCAGGTAAACAAATCAACTCCCAGCCTGCCAGGGTGCTTACCCTGGCGAGCCGTGTGCCAAAGGTTGCCGATCCCTGACATAGAGAAAGAAAAACATAATAAACACCATATAACATCACAAACAACATAAGCAACTGCTTAAGACACTATAGCTGCCAAATCACATAAACAGATTCAACTCTCTGCTCAATGCATTCAAATAAATCACATCTGTCCCCTCCCCAAAATGAAATGAGCACAGCATCTTCAGAAATACTTGTAACAGGACTGTAGGTTGTTCCCCCACAAGTCAAGTCTTTCTGGTGGCTTGTATTTTCTTCGTGGTTAGTTCTACCAACATTTTGAACACACCCCTAACAAAGCGGTGTATCTGCAGCAATGTCTGACCCAGACATTCCTTCCAATGATACTTCCGATATAATGTTACTGGTGGTTGCATCAAATTGGGAGACCTATGTTGAAACAGCTGGCAGTTCCCCAAATTTTGCCTCTTCTGTCAGCCATGGAGCCAAATCTCACAATTGGTCAATGTGGCAGTGCCAAAACATATTGGGTGCCACTTGTTCTGTATAGGACAAAGTTTGTGCACTAACAATTGTGGGAAGACATGTGCTGGGTCCCCAATAATCACGTGTCAGCACTCTTTTACTCTTTGCTGATAAGGTGCACTGATTCCTCTCACCATAGCTTGACATATTTGATGATTTCTGATTTGAAGATGTAGATCTGGCTTTAAATCCATGCGCGACCTAAGATTTTGGTTCATAAGCAGCATTGCTATTGTTTGGTTTGTCATGGCATGTAATGCATTTCGATATAATAGCAAGAAGCACAATAGCTTCTGCTATAATGACCCCTTCTCATCTCCCCTGGATTGCAGAGCCTGCTTAAAAGTATGTACAAATATTTCTACCAAGCCATTTATGGCTGGTGATATAGTGCCATGTCTAATACTATTTTTCTTCATGAACCATTGAAACTCTTTTGAACTAAATTGAGAACCATTATCACTTGTTCTGGCAGTCCATTTCTAACCAAACTTCAAAGTTTTTTCTACTGTGCAGCCGTGGTGGTTTTCCTACAAAAAAAACTCTGGCCACTTGGAATGGGCATCTGCCACTACTAGATACACCATTCCTAAAAATGGTCCCGCAAAATCAGTATGCAAACAGTTCTAAGGAGTAGAGCACACTCAATCTTAAATAAGTTGACAGATTTGATAGATTGTGTCTCTATTACAGGTTGTCTATTAACTAGCATGAGCAGGCAGGAGAGCCATCTGCATTTGCTTTTGTTCTTTTGAATTCGATGTTGTAGACATAACCAACTAAGAAAACAGACCAGTGCTGCATATGTGCTGCCATTGTCACAAAAACTTCCTTCCTAATGTAACCCACACACCTCCTAGGTGTGGTGCTCTGTCCCATCTAGTGGCTCTGAGACCACTTAAGACAGATTAATGAGTCTGCTCTACAGCCTTAGCTAAAGATCATGTGGCTTTTAGCTGATGCTGTAGCTGCTCATGCATTTAGCTCCAGAGATCCCAGGTTTGATCCAGCCCACTGGCAACTTGGGCCTGTCGGTGTTACACTCAGATGAAGGATCCCTACTAAGGGTTGGTGGTCTGACAAGTGTGGATTTTTCCCCATAGAGGTACTGGTTGAATTTCTTCACATCCCATACCAGACTTAAAGCCTCCTTGTCTATTTGTGCATAGTTGCGTGCTGCCACTGTGAAAGATCTGGAGGCAAATGCTATGAATGTCTCTTTGCCATCTGATAATGTGGACAGTATAACTTCCCCAATTCTATGTGAGGAAGCATAACATACTAACTTCATAGAGAAGAATGGGTTAAAGTGTGTAAATACGCTGTCTGATGTGACCAATTGTTTTGCTTTGAGGAAAGCTTTTTGACACTCATGTGACCAAACCCACTTTTGACCATTCTGCAGTAAACAATTCAGTGGATGCAGCATTGCAATACAGTTGCTAGGTTTGGTACAAATCGGCTATAGTAGTTGATAAATCCTAGAAATGGTCTAAGTTGTGACACATCCTTTGGTGGAGCTTCCAGGACTGTTTTTAACCTTTTCCTAAGAAGTACTTAGGCCTTGTGCATCAATAAAATGCTCACAATAAGCTAATGAGTCCTCAAAAAAATTAGCTTGTAATCCTTATTCTTCTAGCTCTTTGAATACCCTTTTCAGGCTTTCCAGGTGTTCTTCATCACTTCCACCTATCACAAAGTCGTCCACATAACACTGTTCTCAGGATACCTTGCAAAACTTGGTCCATCACTGTCATAAACAGATAGCTAAGGGTTAATGTCTCTTTCACCTGAAAAAAAAAAAGTATCCTGAAACACCTGACCAGAGGACCAATCAGGAAACCAGACTTTTTTCAGCTCTGGGTGGAGGGAAGTTTGTGTCTGAGTTCTTTGTTGTCTGCCTGAATCTCTCTCGGCTATGAGGAGGATTTTTCTATTTCCTGCTTTCTAATCTTCTGTTTCCCAGTTGTAAGTACCAAAGATCAGATAGGGGATTTTTATGTTCTTTTGTATTTACATGTCTATAGTTGCTGGAGTGCTTTAAATTGTATTCTTTTGAATAAGGCTGTTTATTCATATTTCTTTTAAGTAATTGACCCTGTATTTGTCACCTTAATACAGAGAGACCATTTGTATGTATTTTTCTTTCTTTTTTATATAAAGCTTTCTTTTAAGACCTGTTGGAGTTTTTCTTTAGTGAGGAACTCCAGGGAATTGGGTCTGCAGCTCACTAGGGAATTGGTGGGAGGAAGAAGTCAGGGGAAAACCTGTGTGTGTTAGACGTACTAGCCTGACTTTGCATTCACTCTGGGTGAGGGGGGAAGAGAGATTGACTCTCGGTAATTCTGTTCTCCAGGCTGGGAACGGGGAGGGTGGAATCCCTCTGTTTAGATTCACGGAGCTTGCTTCTGTGTCTCTCTCCAGGAACCTAGGGAGGGAACACCTGGAAGGGAGAAGGGGGGGGGGAAATGGTTTATTCCCCTTTGTTATAAGACTCAAGGAATTTGGGTCTTGGGGTCCCCAGGGAAGGTTGTTGGGGGGACCAGAGTGCCCCAAAACACTCTAATTTTTTGGGTGGTGGCAGCAGTACCAGGTCCAAGCTGGTAACTAAGAGATTTTCATGCTAACCCCCATATTTTGGACGCTAAGGTCCAAATCTGGGACTAGGTTACTGACATGAGTGGCAGCGGTGGGATAGAATCCAGAAGCCAGTAGGAATATTATATTTCTCTTTTCTCTGCTAGGGGCTTTTTAGCAGAGAGAAACAGTTTGGTTTTAAAAGGGAACCAGAGAGATTTTTTTTTCTCTGCTCTCTCTGGCAGCTGTGGCTTGCATATTAAGCAAGCAACCATTAAGAGACTGTTAAGGGTCTTTTGTCAATAGCACTCCCATTAGGAGGCAAATACCAGCACTATATACATGCAAATAAAGTGGTTTTTCTGGTTTACTTTACATTGAAAAAAATTAGCTAGTAAGAAAGGGAAAAAGGCACTGTTGCTAGGCAGACCCCAGGAGGCAACAGAGCCTGCAGTTCAGAAGATAAACACCGGAGGGCACCCCAACACAAGAAAACAGGAACCATGCCTACCAAGACAAAAATGGAGGCCGAAGAGCAAATCAAAGAAGCTGAACACAGGCGAGAACTGGAAAAAAGACTACAAGAGATGGAGCTGAGAGAAAGAGAAAGAGAGGCAGCCTACAAAAGAGAGCAAGCAGCCAAAGATGCAGACCACCAAAAACAACTGGAACTCCAGAGGGAAGCCCACCGACAGGCCATGGAATTAGAAAAGGCTAAGCAAAACACAGCCAACCCTAACAACCCTGCGCCAATGATTGTTCCACAGCACAGGAAATTTCCCACCTACAAGGCAGGTGATGACACCAAGGCCTTCTTGGAAAATTTTGAAAGAGCCTGTCTTGGGTACCACATCCCTGAAGACCAGTACATGGTAGAATTGAGGCCACAGCTCAGTGGACCTTTAGCAGAGGTGGCAGCTGAAATGCCTAAGGAGAACATGAACGACTATAAACTTTTTCAAACCAAGGCCAGATACAGAATGGGGATCACCCCGGATCATGCCCGTCGGCGTTTCAGAACACAAAAGTGGAAACCAGATGTGTCATTTCCCAAACACGCCTACTATGTTGGGAAAAATTATGAGGCCTGGATATCAGGACACAATGTTAAAACCTTGGAAGAACTGCACCTCCTCATACAAATGGAGCAGTTCTTGGATGGTGTTCCTGAGGACATAACACGGTACATACAAGATGGAAAACCCAAAAATCTCGCTGAGGCGGGGGAGATTGAGGCCAGATGGATGGAAGTGGCAGAAAGCAAGAAAGCTACTGTCAAGGGGAACGAATACCTCAGGGGGCAAACCGACCATAAACCCTACAACCGAGGGCAGCCAAAAACCCCACCTACAACCCAAGTAAAGCCACAGACACAGTATTCTTCCACCTCACCAGTCTCCAGTAACTCACCTCGGCCCAGTGATCCATCAGATGGAAGATGCTTTAAGTGTAATGAACTGGGACATATCAAGGCCAACTGTCCAAAAAACGCCATCCGAGTGCAGTTCATTACACCACCATCACACAAAAGATCCCCAGGCCCAGATGCCTCTCAAATACCCTTGGAGCAAAGGGAAAATTTGAGAGTGGGCAGAAAGAAGGTTACTGCATGGAGAGACACGGGGGCACAAGTGTCAGCTATCCACCAATCCTTCGTAGACCCCAAATTCATCAACCCAAAGGCCAAAGTGACAACTTACCCCTTCATGTCACAAGCTGTAGACTTGCCTACAGCTGAACTGCCTGTCCAGTAGAAAGGCTGGTCAGGAAGGTGGACTTTTGCAGTCTATGACAATTATCCTATCCCCATGCTACTGGGGGAAGACTTGGCCAACCAGGTGAAGCGGGCCAAGAGAGTGGGAATGGTTACACGTAGCCAAACCAGGCAAGCTTCCAGACCCATTCCTGTTCATGAGCCATCCACAGACGCCCCGTCTGTGTTACCAGAGACCCAGACAGAGGTAATGGACCCGGATTCCATGCCAACCACTGAAACAGCCACAGCACCTCCAGTCCCAGGCCCGGAACAGGAACACCAACTAGCACCAGCAAGTGCAACCACATCTTCAAACTCAACGCCAGAGGGCACCAGCGAGCCAGAACTGGCAGAAGCAACAGACAGCCATACCCAAAAGGCTCAGCCAGAGCCTGAAATACCCTCAGGTGCACCAGCGGAGAGCGGTTCACCAGCAACGGAAACGACCCCATCACCTACATCGCTTCCAGAGGGACCAAGCCCAAGTCCACAGTCTGAGGAAGAACTGGTAACCCCAGCCTCAAGGGAACAGTTCCAGACTGAGCAGGAAGCAGATGACAGCCTTCAAAAAGCTTGAGCGTCGGCACGGAGCACCCCACCGCCTCTCAGCTCTTCTAATCGATCCCGGTTTGTTATAGACCAAAGACTTTTATACAAGGAGATTCTTTCTGGTGGACACCGGGAAGAATGGCAGCCGCAAAAACAGTTGGTGGTTCCAACTAAGTACCGGGGGAAGCTCTTAAGCTTAGCCCATGATCATCCCAGTGGCCATGCTGGGGTGAACAGAACCAAGGACCGGTTGGGGAATTCCTTCCACTGGGAGGGGATGGGCAAGGACGTTGCCAAGTATGTCCGGTCTTGCGAGGTATGCCAAAGAGTGGGAAAACCCCAAGACCAGGTCAAGGCCCCTCTCCAGCCACTCCCCATGATTGAGGTCCCATTTCAGCGAGTAGCTGTGGATATTCTGGGTCCTTTCCCAAAAAAGACACCCAGAGGAAAGCAGTACGTACTGACTTTAGTGGACTTTGCTACCCGATGGCCGGAAGCAGTAGCTCTAGGCAACACCAGGGCTAACACTGTGTGCCTGGCCCTAACAGACATCTTTGCCAGGGTAGGTTGGCCCTCCGACATCCTTACAGATTCAGGATCTAATTTCCTGGCAGGGACCATGGAAAAACTGTGGGAAACTCATGGGGTGAATCACTTGGTGGCCACCCCGTACCATCATCAAACCAATGGCCTGGTGGAAAGGTTTAATGGAACTTTGGGGGCCATGATACGTAAATTCGTCAACGAATACTCCAATAATTGGGACCTAGTGTTGCAGCAGTTGCTGTTTGCCTGCAGGGCTGTACCACATCCCAGTTTAGGGTTTTCACCGTTTGAACTTGTGTATGGTCACGAGGTTAAGGGGCCATTACAGTTGGTGAAGCAGCAATGGGAGGGGTTTACGCCTTCTCCAGGAACTAACATTCTGGACTTTGTAAGCAACCTACAAAGCACCCTCCGACACTCTTTAGCCCTTGCTAGAGAAAACCTAAAGGATGCTCAGGAAGAGCAAAAGGCCTGGTATGACAAACATACCAGAGAACGTTCCTTCAAGGTAGGAGACCAGGTCCATAAGATGGAAGCATCATGGGAAGGGCCATTCACGGTCCAAGAGTGCCTGGGAACTGTGAACTACCTCATAGCATTTCCCAATTCCTCACTAAAGCCTAGAGTGTACCATGTTAATTCTCTCAAGCCTTTCTATTCCAGAGGCTTACAGGTTTGTCAGTTTACAGTCCAGGGAGATGATGCTGAGTGGCCTGACGGTGTCTACTACGACGGGAAAAAAGACAGTGGCGTGGAAGAGGTGAACCTCTCAACCACCCTGGAACGTCTGCAGCGGCGACAAATCAAGGAGCTGTGCACTAGCTTCGCCCCATTGTTCTCAGCCACCCCAGGACGGACTGAACGGGCATACCACTCCATTGACACAGGTAATGCTCACCCCATTAGAACCCCACCCTACCGGGTGTCTCCTCGTGCCCAAGCTGCTATAGAACGGGAGATCCAGAACATGCTACAGATGGGTATAATCCGCTCATCTACCAGTGCATGGGCATCTCCAGTGGTTCTGGTACCCAAACCAGATGGGGAAATACGCTTTTGCGTGGACTACCGTAAGCTAAATGCGGTAACTCGTCCGGACAACTATCCAATGCCACACACCGATGAGCTATTGGAGAAGTTGGGACGTGCTCAATTCATCTCTACAATAGACTTAACCAAGGGGTACTGGCAAGCACCACTAGATGAACCTGCCAAGGAGAGGTCAGCATTCGTCACCCATATGGGGGTGTATGAATTCAATGTCCTTCCTTTCATCCTTCGAAATGCACCCGCCACCTTCCAGAGGCTGGTAGATGGTCTACTAGCAGGACTGGGAGAATTTGCAGTTGCCTACCTCGATGATGTCGCCATTTTTTCAGACTCCTGGACCGAACACCTACTACACCTGGAAAAGGTCTTTGAGTGCATCAGGCAGGCCGGACTAACTGTTAAGGCCAAAAAGTGTCAAATAGGCCAAAACAGAGTGACTTACCTGGGGCACCAGGTGGGTCGAGGAACCATAAATCCCCTACAGGCCAAGGTGGATGCTATCCAAAAGTGGCCTGTCCCAAGGTCAAAGAAACAGGTCCAATCCTTCTTAGGCTTGGCCGGGTACTACAGGCGATTTGTACCACACTACAGCCAAATCGCTGCCCCACTGACCGACCTGACCAAAAAGACCCAGCCAAATGCAGTTAACTGGACTGATGAGTGTCAAAAGGCCTTTAACCAACTTAAGGCAACGCTCATGTCTGACCCTGTGCTCAGGGCCCCGGACTTTGACAAGCCATTCCTAGTAACCAGGGATGCATCTGAGCGTGGTATAGGAGCAGTGCTCATGCAGGAAGCAACAGATCACAACTTCCATCCTGTCGTGTTTCTCAGCAAGAAACTGTCTGAGAGGGAAAGTCACTGGTCAGTCAGCGAAAAGGAATGCTATGCCATTGTGTACGCCCTGGAAAAGCTACGCCCATATGTTTGGGGATGGCGGTTCCAACTACAAACTGACCATGCTGCACTAAAGTGGCTTCATACTGCCAAGGGGAACAACAAGAAACTTCTTCGTTGGAGTTTAGCTCTCCAAGATTTTGATTTTGAAATTCAGCACATCACAGGAGCTTCTAACAAAGTAGCTGATGCACTCTCCCGTGAGAGTTTCCCAGAATCTAGTAGTTAAAAAGTGTTCTTAAAATGTAGAAGTCTGTTAGTTATATACTTAGTGGTATATGTAAAGGTGCATGTGTTGTAGTAATCTGTTTATTTTAAAGTTCTAGAAGGAAATCGCCTCCAGTGAGCTTCCCCACTGTCTGCAATTTGGGGGGCGTGTCATAAACAGATAGCTAAGGGTTAATGTCTCTTTCACCTGAAAAAAAAAAAGTATCCTGAAACACCTGACCAGAGGACCAATCAGGAAACCAGACTTTTTTCAACTCTGGGTGGAGAGAAGTTTGTGTCTGAGTTCTTTGTTGTCTGCCTGAATCTCTCTCAGCTATGAGGAGGATTTTTCTATTTCCTGCTTTCTAATCTTCTGTTTCCCAGTTATAAGTACCAAAGATCAGATAGGGGATTTTTATGTTCTTTTGTATTTACATGTCTATAGTTGCTGGAGTGCTTTAAATTGTATTCTTTTGAATAAGGCTGTTTATTCATATTTCTTTTAAGTAATTGACCCTATATTTGTCACCTTAATACAGAGAGACCATTTGTATGTATTTTTCTTTCTTTTTTATATAAAGCTTTCTTTTAAGACCTGTTGGAGTTTTTCTTTAGTGAGGAACTCCAGGGAATTGGGTCTGCAGCTCACCAGGGAATTGGTGGGAGGAAGAAGTCAGGGGAAAACCTGTGTGTGTTAGATGTACTAGCCTGACTTTGCATTCACTCTGGGTGAGGGGGGAAGTGAGATTGACTCTCGGTAATTCTGTTCTCCAGGCTGGGAACGGGGAGGGTGGAATCCCTCTGTTTAGATTCACAGAAGCTGCTTCTGTGTATCTCTCCAGGAACACCTGGAGGGGGGGGAAGGGAAAAGGTTTATTTCCCTTTGTTGTGAGACTCAAGGGATTTGAGTCTTGGGGTCCCCAGGGAAGGTTTTTGGGGGGACCAGAGTGCCCCAAAACACTCTAATTTTTTGGGTGGTGGCAGCAGTACCAGGTCCAAGCTGGTAACTAAGCTTGGAGGTTTTCATGCTAACCCCCATATTTTGGACACTAAGGTCCAAATCTGGGACTAGGTTACTGACAATCACTCGTTGCCATACAGCAGGAGCTGAAGCAATACCAAACACGAGTCCAGGGGTCAGCAACCTTTCAGAAGTGCTGTGCCGAGTCTTCATTTTTTCACTCTGATTCAAGGTTTCGTGTGCCGGTAATACATTTTAACGTTTTTAGAAGTTCTCTTTCTATAAGTCTACAATATATAACTCAACTATTGTTATATGTAAAGTGTTTAAGAAGCTTCATTTAAAATTAAATTAAAATGCAGAGCCCCCAGACCAGTGGCCAGGACCCAGGCAGTGTGAGTGCTACTGAAAATCAGCTTGCGTGCCGCCTTCGGCACCCGTGCCATAGGTTGTCTACCCCTGCACTAGTCTGTTGTACTGGGATGGACCCTTTTGTGAGCTGTCTCTTAGACTCTCCCTCAACTTCCATCTGTAGGTATACCAGTGACAAATCAATTTTGCAGAATCGTTGTTCCCCTGACAGTATAGCAAAAAAAAAAAAATCTTCAATTTGAGGCCATGGGTGTTTTTCAACTTTCAATAAAGAGTGTATGGTGATTTTAAAATCTCCACACACACTTACTGCACCACTTTAATTTTTTTTTTCAACAATAGGAACTATCAGCTTCATGCCACTTTTGGAAGTATGCCCTCTCTTTCCAGATCTTCTGATTCAGCATCTACCTTCAAACGGATATTGTAAGGAACAGGTCGAGCTTTGCGAAACTTGGGCTGTGCCTTCTAATCTAGGATTATTTTAGCCCTTGTATTTTAGAGTTTCTGTGTCTGCCTTGAATACTCTTGAGGCTTGACTTAGTATCCTTTCCAACTGTTGTTTGTTTTAGTAGAGTCTGCCAAAAGTGACTGCAGCATCTTTATAGATTTCCAATCCAGGGGAACCTTACATAACCAGTGATTGCCCTGCAGGGCATTCCTCCTTTCCCAATGACATGCAAGTCTAAAAAAACAATGCTTATTGTTATACTCCACATTCACTTGCGTCACTCCAACTGGTGCTTTTTTTCTCCTGTATATTTTTTTTATTAACATCAGTGTCTCCCTCGGTTTAATGTGGTGTTATTGTTGTTGTTTTTTTTAAGTTTTCTCATATTCCAAATGTGATATAACAGACATCATGGAGCCTGTGTCCAGTTCCATTTTGAGCATTTATCCCACCTCCTGAGGTGTCAACCAGATTGCTGACTTGTCATTTTTGCTCATACTACGTATATCCAGGCTGCCTACTCCACTCTCACAGTCTGTGTCACTACTGCCTTTGTCTACAGAGTGTACATTGATATTCCTTTTTCTATACTCTGCTTTGGTCTCTTCTTTGTTTCTTTTGTGGTCTCTGCAACAAACTGCTTGTCTATGACCTTTATTATTGCAGCTTCTGCAATATGCATCTTTCAAACGGCAATCAGAAGGAATGTGGAACACTTCCCACACCAATAACATGCATCTGTCTGTGGAGTGGACTGTCTCTTGCCTTAAGTTACAGATAGTTGGCATTCCTACTTCTGTTTTAGTGCCAATATGAATTCTATTGGATTGCTTACTTCAGTTTTCATTGTTACACCAATTCCTACTGCGTGTTTAAAGGCAAGATGTTTCTCAGTTAAGAGTCTCTTCTATATGCTTTCATTAAGCAGTCCACACAAATCTGTCTCTTAGGGCCTTGTTAAGCCCATCCTTAAAAGCACCGTGTTCTGATAAAATTTTTAACTCTGTTGCAAAGGAGGAAATAGATTCACCTTCAAGCTGATTCCACTTATGAAACCTGAACCTTTTTGCTATAATCAGGGGCTTGCGTGACAAGTGCTCTTGAACAATTTTGAACTACTTCTTTAAAGGTTTTGCTAGCTGATTTCTTTGGCGTGATCAGACTGTGTACTAATTTATTTGTTTCCTCTCATCATGCTCAGTTATGCTACTACATGTTTTTCCAGGGGAAAGTCATTTACTTCCAAATACTGCTCCAGCCTCTCTGTACATTGGCCAGTCCTCCATGCCATTGTCAAAGGCCTCCATATTTCTAATACCGCCTGCCATTTCATCTTGCTGCTGTTAGTTTACTAGTTGAGAGTACTCACAGTTGTAGCAGACTCCTCTTCCCTAGTGGGGCTAAAGTAATGTCACAGATTGTTTTGCTACTCTGATGCACAGAAGGTTCTTGAAATCCTAGTCATCAGTTGTATTTTGTGACATAGCACAGGTCCCTGATTATAGACATAGACATGCACACAGTTGGAGCCATGATAACTGACTCTGTATAGCAGAGAGAGAGAGAAGAAAAACATAGTAACCAGTATATACTAGCAGATTTAACATAAACAACTCCTTAAGAAACTATAACTGCAAGTTCACATAAATAGATTCAACACTGTACTCAATGCATCTATAGCATTCACCGGCTCCCTTGACAACTTCTTGGAGCAGTGGGCACTTCCCAGAGTCCTCTGCTGATTGTCCCCCTCTAGCATCTTTTGGCTGAACCCTAGACCTCACTCCCCCCTTTCTTCATCCCCAAAAACCATTTTGGTTGGCCCCTGTAGTTTGTTGGATTGTCTTTGCCCCTCCTCTCTCTTGTCAGGAGCACCTATTGATGTTCCTGGCTGGAGTTCCCTTAAGTCTGCATCCACATCCCAGAGGTCAGATAGAATGGCTCTTTTTGCAGTACTAAACACACGTGCACCCTTTAAATAACATTTCAAATTTACACATTTCATTGCACTGAAGCAATTTGTTTTTTTCACTTTGATTCACTGGAGTTTCATTCTGTGCATTCTGTTGTAAATAATGCAGCCTGGCTTGCAAACCCCTTCTTAAATGAAATTATTAGGGAAAGTCCAAGAAATTGGTACTATTTTCATTTGAAAGCTATATTGGTGCTCATATGTTCAGAGTCTGTGTGCGTGTGTGTAAAATCTACTTTTTCAAGAGGAACATCAGATAACATTTTTAAAGTTTTCATGCACTTTTATGCATGTCTAGATTACACAGGTGCAAATTGAATGGAATGCATGCAAAGCTGTATGCATGTGCAAATCCCTAAGTGGTTTATGCATCAGGCATTATGCAGTTATATCTCGGCCATGCAAACTTTTATAAACTTTAGCTACTTTGTTTATGTGCTGAAATCACTGAATTTGTTAAAGATACTCTTGCCATACAAAAAGTATGAAAAGATGCCACGTAAACTGTATATTAGCATAATGATTACACATAGTTTAGAATGAAATTTTCCTGCTAAAGCCCTAAAAATTGTGTCTTCTGTATCACTTTCTTTCAATTTGAATGACCTTGATATCAACACCTTTACTTTCAGGGAGCACTTCTTGTAGGTCAGATACTTGCAGAATAATATTTTAGAGGCATCCAGTCAGTTGTTCCTATCATTTTCAGCAGAAAGGACTGTGTCAGTTATGGCAAAGGAATATCCTGATTTGAATTCTTAATGTTGATGAACCTGGTAATACCAGCCACATGCTTCAGTGTCAGTCCTTTTCTCTGTCTACTGAGACTTCCTGAAAATCTGTAGCATTTGCAATTGTCAGGGCTGGCTCTAGCAATTTCACCGACCCAAGCACGGCGGCACGTCGCGGGGGGCGCTCTGCCACTCGCTGGTCCCGCGGCTTCCAGTGGACCTCCTGCAGGCGGAGGCAGGTCCACCGGAGCCCCCTGCCGCCCTCCCGGCAACCAGCAGAGCGCCCCCCGCGGCATGCCGCCCCAAGCACGCACCTGGCGCACTGTGGCCTGGAGCCGGCCCTGGCAATTGTTCATAATTTTACTTGCTACTTTCATTGCCAACTCTGAAGTAGTTGGTTTTGATACATCTTCATGTAGGCAGGCAGAACACTGTTCCAATGTCACCTTTCACTGCATGTCTGCTCTTGCTGATCTTATTTACATTGATTAATGTCATGCCAAATAATGAGTGACCAAAACAAACTAGATTGCCCTCCGCAAATGTCAGTGCCTCACTTCGGACTTTTGTAGGGTGCCCAGATGTCCTGTTTTTTAAAGGGACAGTCCCATTTTTTTGGGACTTTTTCTTACATAGGTGCCTATTACCTCTCACCCCCATCCCATTTTTTCACAGTTGCTATCTGGTCACCCTAGACTTTTGGATCTGTCATCAACTCATTGAACAGTTCCTCCCAATACACATGCTCTATACAACAATGGGCTTATGCAAAATCTGTTCACATGAATGCAATACCTAAAGAACACGGGTCATATTTAGCATTTGAGTACATGCTGGAGCAACCACAGTGTCACCCTGTGAAAGTGCAAGTGGCATTGTCCTCTGTGCTAGAGCAGCTCTGCTGGCTGGTTCAGGAGGGAGGGACAATGCCCTTGCCACCCATGTTATCCATGATGCTAGCTGGGAGCAGTGCTTCTATTCCTGATAGGGATTGTGGATGTTCCTTGTGCCAGGTGCAATGGCAATGAGACAGATCTCCTCATTTCTTGTACCCTTTATGCACCTGAACCTGGCCAGCCATGACCTGACGCTGAAACTATGGGGTTAGCCAGAAAATGCCTGTAGAAAACAATGACGTCTTCTTACTCAAATTATCTGCTTTACATATAGTGAGTTAATTGCATCCAATTTACACCTATGCTACCCTGTATTCCTAGATGTGTGTATTCTGATTGTTAATGCTGTCAAGGAACCTGCATGTAAATTGTAGTGAGCTGTTTTGCAAGTAAATGGTGTCAGATTTTTGGCTAAAGCAAAACCTATAAACAGAATTTTGTTCTAGGGATAGTAAGTGGGATAATAGTCCTATTCAGATGCTATTTGTTTCCAAGGGTTCCTTTAGTTGAGATGATACTTGGACCATCAAATGTGAACTTTTGTCTGAGTCCTTATCTCATGCATCTACCAAAAGATCCTTCTGTGACCCAAGACCCTCCTCTTTGCAAAATTTCTCTTTGGCAGCAGACCTGGGCTGCAGTTTTCTGCTCATTTGTCTCTATGGGGAAAGAAGAAACTAGTGGGTATTCACTCTCGTCTTTCCCCCGCTGTCTTACTCTTTCTTCTCTCTTTGGAAAGCTAGCTAGTAGACTGGCTGTACTCAAAACAACTGTCTCATTATGGGGGCAGGAAAGGTGCTTCCAGTCCTCCTAGTCCAGCTATATCTGCAATAGTTCTTGAGCAAATGGGCAGGATTTCTGGTCTGTGGGAAGGAGACAGTGCTAAAATTGTCACACTCTTTTAAGTGTCTTGCTTTCCAATAAGATAAATTGCTTGCAGAGAGGTATGTGTTCTGAGGTTTTTACCTAAGGTTCTTTAAACTGGTTTCAGTATGTGATCAACATATTAATTAGTCATACACATTTGAAAGAACAGTATGTTTTCTTGCTCAACAAAACTAAGCCCAACACCAGTACAATGGTTACATGGTTAAGTTGTGATCTTCCTCCAAATGGAGCTGCGCTAATGTAAGCCATTGGTCCTACAGCAAACAATGCCATGGGACCACGTACTGCTGGTTCTGTTGGAACAGAGACAATTTGGATGGAATAAGCCTGAACCCTGTTTAAAATACATAAATATATAAAACTCAGCAAAACATCAGTCCTGGTAGGTTATTATACTGCTCAATGGTAAAAAAACCAACCCTATTTCATCACATACATGAAATATGGACCAATTATCATTTTCTCATACATTGATTTTAAAGTATTTTTGTTTTGTTTGTTATCGTCTAGTTCAGGGGCGAGCAAACTTTTTGGCCTGAGGGTCGCATCAGGTTTTGGAAATTGTATGGGAGGCCTGTTAGGGGAAGGGATCGTGGCCCAGCCCCCACCTCCTATCTGCCCCCTCCCAGGACTCCTGCCCCATCCAACCCCTCCTGTTCCCTGTCCCCTGACAGTCCCTGGACCCTTGCCGCCCCATCCAACCCCTCCTCTCATTCCTGACATACGCACCCCGGGATCCCTGCCCTTCCAATCACCCCTTCTCCCTGCCCCTGACTGCCTCGATGCCTCATCCAATGCCTGCCCCCATTCAACCTCCTATTCCCCCCCGACTCCTATCCACAACCCTGCCCCCTGACCACCACCCTGAACTCCCTTGCCCTCTATCCAACCCCCTCCCCCTTTCCGTGCCCCCTTTCCGTGCTGACTGGAGCACCAGTGGCTGCTAGTGCCATAGCCGCTGCCGCCCGGCTGGATCCGGGCCACGCCACTGCCACCACCACGCAGCACAGAACACTGGGTCAGGCCAGGCTCTGCATCTGCACTGCCCCAGGAGCTCACAGCCCTGCCGCCCAGAGCATTGTGCCGGTGGCAAAGCGATCGAGCTGAGGCTGCAGGCGAGGGGGAACAGCAAGGGAGGGGCTGGGGGCAAACCTCCTGGGCCAGGAGCTCAGGGGCCAGGCAGGACGGGGCTAATTCATTAAGCAGAGTTTTCAAGCTTCTAATAACAGGATAACTATTGACAATTTCATTAGAACCATAATTCAACTGCTTGTATTTCTTCCAAAGAGAATAATCATTGTCCATAGCCACCATCAGTCCCCCTACTGTATAATTGTGTTTACAGCTTCCAGACTCGTCTTTTTGAGTTCTGAAGCACCAAACCTGCTTGTTTTAGTGATTTGGAAAAATATTTATCCTGGTCTTAAACCAGCCCAATGAGTTAAAATATACTGAAAGAATTTTGAAAAAGCAGTCACTCAGTCTAATGACTACCTGGTAAAACACTTAATGCACAAGTGTAATTAATCATTACTACAGTTTGTGGTCCTAGCCCACCACTAGATACAATGTTCAGCATAGAAGGTGAATACCAGCAGATAATACAACTTGAATAGGAGTCATAAATGTGTAGGTCACACCTTTGTTAGATATCAGCATCTATTTAGATTGTAAGCTGTTTGGGGCAGGGAATATCTCATAAAATGTATATGTACAGCATCTACTACAATGAGGTCTTGATCTCAGTTGCAGTCTCTAGGCTCTGCAGTAATAGAAATAATAAAAATCAAAATAACTTACCTTAACTGTGACCACTTATCACAGCGTTCTTTGATGGAGAAACAAACCACAGAAACACAAGCATTAGATATAAAAGGCAAGTAAGGGGAAGAAAAATAAGGTCATTATTTACTGCGCTGTCAACTTTTTTACATTCTCCATATGGATGATTCTCCCAACCCAATTTCTTTCACAGAGACTGTAGTGTCTTCTGGAGAGGATTCCTGGGAAAATCATGGTAATATAATCCATTAAAAGGTCTTCCATATTTTTTTAAAAGTGTTTCTATGAATGCTTGGACATGTAACCCAGTTGACATCATGGCTTTTGCAAGGTTATTAATTTTTTGAAAAGAGCTACTTAGATATAGGAAGAAGTTAGAGGACAATAAATAAAGTAAGCAAGCAAGCAGAGAAGAAGAGAAACCCAAGTGTGAAATCCTGGCCCCACTGAAGGGAATAATAGTGCTTTGAAGTGAGACTAGATTATCATAATGGCCCCTTCTGGCCTCAAAATCTATGAATTTGGTGTTCTGAGACAACATCTCTGAAAGTCTGAATATGCTGTTTCTGTTTGTTGGCAGGAAGATACTATACTCAAGCATTTGGAATAAAATCTAAGAAAACTGACAGGTAAGGAATATTTCTATTTATCACTGGTTTAAGTGATATCAGAAACACATCCAATGCTGTATCAACTGTCTTAGATGTCCGCTACTGAAATCAACTTGTTGTTTAGTTGGTGGGCTTGCAAACTGAGGCTGGGAAAAGAGGAAGATTCCTTTCTAATCACGTGAAATTAACTAAACATACGTTGCATACCTCCACCATGTCTCCAGTTGCTGATCCTCAAGGAAGACTTTCTGGGTTACCCTTTTTTAAAAAGTGTTTGTATTCCATCATTTAAAGACAGCAATTAAGCATTTAATTTTGAATGAAAGGTGTACTAGTATGTTTTCAACAGGTGGTGCTTCGTTCTAAAAAACCATTGCTTGCCTCAGTGAGCAAACAGAAACACCTGGCTAGGCCTGAGGGCATGGTTGTCTACTTCAGCATGCAATTGCAATTTTCAGCTTTTCTAAACTGTGATTAGTTATTTAATTGCACATCCAAACTTAGCTGATGCATTTGCACATGTAATTAATTATGATTTATTTAAAAATCACTCTGAAGCTTTGTTTGTCAATTTCCAACAAATTAAATTACGAAGTGCTAAATTTGATTTTAAAATTTTCTTGAATTGTTTTGAACTAATCTTAAGTGACTACCCAAGGGTAAACCAAATTATTTGACTAGTAATGGTAGGTTCTTAATTGAAAAATGAACAAAATCATACTGAAAACTTCAGGGCTGTTTTATAGTGATCAAGTTATATAGGACATAGCTTTTACAGTTTACATATGTAATCTAAAAATTGAATATTTACTTTACCATACTGGTCATATAAACTATAAGTACATAGTGTGCATGTATACAGGACAGCTGAATACTCTAAGCCTTTTCATTCTTTTAATGAGGTATATTGGTAAAGGAACCTATAGAAGTTTTTTTGGCTTTTTAGAGGAAGAAGAATATCCAAGAGGCTGAATACTTTAGTTAATATATTGTATTTAGTATTGATGAAGCATTAACGCGTAATGTAAAGTTAAAGGAAATGATTCTTCATATTTTTGTAAACATGTAATTAATTTTTCCACCCCCTCATAAAGGATGTGCGTGTGCACTGAGTGCTCTGATGTGAAAGCCTCAAAATGTCCATGCCTTTAATTCTGAGGTTATTAAAGGCCTATCAGACTGAGTGTAGGCCTGTTGAATGATTTCAGGCTACATATTTACACAGACCTCTTAAGTTGCAAATCTGTGTTACAAATAGCAGAAAAACTCCTTGAGGAACTGAAATAACTGTGGATAATTCTTTCAGTTATTCCTGTGTAAAAAGTATTACTACATTCTACTATTATTAACTCTCATACAGGTAGCCCTCATCTTTGGTAGTTGTTGGGTGAGTCACTCAATTGAGCTATTCAGATGAGATCATGTAATGGGATATAATGGTCCTTTAAGACTGAGGAGGGAAGGCTCTGGGACTCCCATTCTAAGAATGATATCTGAAAATTACCATAGAGAGAGGTCTTAGCATGTAGTTGGTGATTGCAGGCTGCTAATTCTGTGTTGGGCTCAGGCCCAGAGCCTTGAAATCTAGGTGAATCAATGTTCCCCACACTTTCATGCACAAAGAATCCTGGGACATGTTGTCCCAAGGAAAATTAGATTTCTCAACCTCTGCAAAAAGGCATCTTGGGAAGAGTGATAAGAGGAAACTAGAACAAGCTAGTTAGTCTCTCCCAGAGTCAGGGAAAACTCTGTTTGCTTACATAGTCTTTAATCACCAGATCTGTTGAGAGTGTAGCAACCTAGCAGGAACCGCTGAGTGGAGGAAACTATAGCAAGAGCTGTTTGTTTAGTTTTGAACAGAATTACCAGACATAACAATATGTTTGAATTTTGCCATCAGAACTTTGAGGAGAACCTGGGTTGTTGTGAGAAAGAAACTCTGATAGGAAGAACTCAATTGCTGTGGCCTTCAGGCAAATTCAGCTTGCTACAGATAGAAATGTAGAACCGGTATAGGGAAGTGCTTATGCAATGTGATTCTTGAAAGCACTCAGTGAAAGGCTGAAAAGAATGAAGCATTTACTCTTATAAAACTCATTATCCCATCTCTACTTTTGAGTCTTCTGTTTGAGGTGAGGTTTTGGCAAGCTATTTTTCTCCATGGGTTGAATCTGGATTTTTCTGTTAACTTAATGGGTGCCCCGTTCAGATTATGATTAGCTTAGAGTAAGGTGAACATTTAACTTGCTGCTTATCACTTTTTGTATGTAGCTTCACAGAATTCTGAAATGCCCCTGTGACATTACACCCCATATTCTTAATAAAAAAATTGTTATGACAGGAATATGGCATAACTGAGATACATTTTATGCAAGATAGGTTATGTGAAATATTATTGGAAAGGTTACAATTTACTGAGTGTGATTATCCTATGTATATGCATGTATCTTTTCTGTATCTGAAGTTAGGAATATGGATTATGTATTGATTACAAAGGTGCTTGCACCTGGGGAATGCCCACCAGTCAGTAGGCAATCAGCTTAGATGGGCCATTAGGAAGGACAATAGGACTTTGAAGATACTAATCTCCCTCCTTCCTGAGAAGTTTCTTGGGATGCTGCTTTGACACCGCAGGTCATGTGATCGTGTCACCTGGTACAGGATACCATCCTGAAATGCTGGTATTTTTCCATTGGAAGGGGCTGGGGCCAAGCTAGGAAACAAAGGATTCCCACCATATGTAAATCCTATGTAAGGCTGGGGAGTGAGTTAATCTTGGTGGTTCTTCTCCACTTGGTTCTTCTTCCCCGCCCAAGAAGGAAGACTGCTGAAAGCAGCCGAAGAAACAAAGGAACTAAGGGGGTGGGGGCAGGGGCTGAGCCCGGGCTGGAATAGTGTCTGGCCGGTGAAGGATATACCTGGAGGTTTAAGCTGCAAGCAAGAGCTGTCTGTCCACAAAAATTCTGCAACAGGTTTTAAATAACATTAGAGTGAAAAATGATTATTTGTAGCCAGTAGTCTTTAGTATATTAAGCTTAGTTTGTGTGTTATTGTATTTGCTCAGTGCTCTTTGTTCTGTTTGCTATCCCTTAGAATCATGTAAAATTTACCTTGTGTAGTTAATATGCTTGTTTTTTGTTTATTCTAAAACCCAGTTTGTGCAATTCATAACTGGGGTGGGGGCAAAAAGCTGTGCATATTTTCCTCCACATGGAGGGAGGGAAATATTTCATGAGCTTATGGTGTATTGATCTCTATACAGCACAAGACAATATAATTACACTTCAGAGGGCGTATGCACCTGAGTGCCGGGCAATCCCCAAGCTGAGTCTCCCCCCCGCAGAGCTGATTGCAGACTGTGAGATTCAACAGCTGGATGTGTTCCTACCTGTATGTTCTGTGAGAGAATGTGTGCAGAAGGACAGGGTGAGGGAGCCCAGGCTGGTGGAATAGGCGGGCTCAGTAGGACCCCAACACATCAGGTGGCATCCCAGAATGGGGGTCCAACCCATCACAGTCCCCTTCACAGAAGAACACGAAATAAAGAACATAGTAACAGGAATCCGTTACCCCAATGTATTTTTGTAAGTTTCTTGGAAACCACGTTAACTGGGAACATAAATAATCTCTGCAATATTCTGATCCCAGTCCTGTGCAGATGAGTGATCAGCAGTATTGTTTTCATGTTAAGCAGGGACTTTTGTCTCAGACTAGATGCTCCTCTCACTTTAAAAAGAACAGGAGTACTTGTGGCACCTTAGAGACTACAAAATTTATTTGAGCATAAGCTTTCGTGGGCTACAGCCCACTTCATCGGATGCATAGAATGGAACGTATAGTGAGGAGATATATGTACATACAGAGAACATGAAAAGATGGGAATTCCCCTACCAACTCTAAGATGCTAATTAATTAACATGAGCTATTGTCAGCAGGAGGAAAAAAAACTTTTGTAGTGATAATCAAGATAGTTTGACAAGAAGATGTGAGGATACTTAACATGGGGAAATGGATGTTAGTCTCTAAGATGCCACAAATACTCCTGTTCTTTTTGCGGATACAGACTAACAGGGATGTACTCTGAAACCTCTTACTTTAGAATATACTGCACTACAGAGGGAGGGACAACGAGGGAGGAAATCAGAGACTACTCCGAAGACTTAAAATGGACATGGCTTTAACTACTCTTCCTTCTCACAATTAGCTGTAGCTCTTATTTGAAGGTTGATTTAAAGTTTCATGTTCCTCCACATCCGCCCGCTAAGATTTGTCATGTAAGTTCACAACCTGTACAGCCTCCTTTGTGCCTGTGAATCTTTTTGTTTAACACTGCAAGACTTTAAAGCCAACCCTTGTTTCCTGGCATGCAGGAAAAAAAAACCAACATAAATTCATTCTTACAATTGAATCTCCTCCCAATTAAATGCTCCAATCTCCAACAAACTCAAGCTTCATAACCCTATTGCTTTTTAAAAAAAACCTTACCATTTCTGTTTTCCTCGAGAAAATGTCAACTTAAATTTAATTATAAATGTGAAACAAACTATATCATTGAAGGAGAGCCATACATTGAAAACAAATGATGCTCTTAAAATACAAAAGACATGGCTTGTATTGTAGCTGGGAATACTTCAATTATATCTATGCTTTTCATGTTAAGAGTAAAGTAAACCAGTGACTTTTTAGTAATAAAAACAATAGAAATCTAATTACCAAATAGAAACAATATATAGTACCAATAATTACATCAACTAGTATAAATTTACCATGTTTCTGAACTAAAAAACATGCCCCCCCTTTTTAATGGCAAACATTGATCTCTGTAGTAGTCACAATAAATACAGAAGAATAAAACACAATTTCTTAACAAGCAATAGACCTTTTAACAAAATTGTCACTTAAAAAATGTATGTTGCTGAGATGAACTACCATAGCATCACCAATCCTCATTATAATTAAAAATGTGAGAAAGCAATTTAAAATCTTTCTCCAGGCCTCCTTCGCTAAACAAGAGCCTCTCAATATTTATTCTGATCCAAGAATACATCAAACAAAAAAAGATCTACAGCAGGGGTAGGCAACCTATGGCACAAGTGCTGAAGGTGGCACGCGAGCTGATTTTCAGTGGCACTCACACTGCCTGGGTCCTGGCCACCGGTCCGGGGGGCTCTGCATTTTAATTTAATTTTTATTGAAGCTTCTTAATCATTTAAAAAACATTATCTACTTTATATACAACAATAGTTTAGTTATATATTATAGACTTAGAGAAAGAGACCTTCTAAAAACCTTAAAATGTATTACTGGCACGCCAAACCTTAAATTAGAGTAAATAAATGAAGACTGGGCACACCACTTCTGAAAGGTTGCCGACCCCTGATCTACAGTCAGGAAAATCAGGTCTGTACATGTTCTAGAGTGACCTGAGTAGCGTTAATATTGGTCCTATTCTGATGCAACTGTGGTATGCAGGGGCATCACTAGACAGACTCATAAGGCAAAGGAATAGAAGGCTTGATACAACCAACCCATTTTAAGTGCATGGAGTAATTCCCCAATATAAGACATACTGAAACTGTTACCATGGGACAAATTTTAAAGTATTTTTACCTTTATATAGAGAAAAATTGGACCTATAACATTTGTTCTTGTTTAAATTGCTGGAACAAAACTGAATGAATCTGTCCACATCTGGTTGCTGTCAAAAACCAGGAAATTGATATGCACATGAAAACTAAAGCAATATTAATAAAGCATAGGACTTCCCATGAACCGCCAAAATAGGTTTGAGTTTGACTCAACTTTTGAATGAGGGTTTGGGCTAGTTCTTATTCTATTAAGACTGATTTATACTTTTCTAGCATCGTTAGCTGTTTGGAAGCTATGGCTTGCAGCTCTTCATTTTATTCATAGGGCTAGTGAACAATTGTACTAGGAGGTGGGTGGCTGGTTTTGCTTTTCATTTTATTTTTTAAAGGCAGAAGAATTTCAGCTAAAATGAGAAATAACCCGCCTGTTCCTTAATGACTTTCCCCCTTACTTAAATTAGGATTCTAACATCCACAAGAATGTTTGTAGATAGTTGTTAGGCTCAAAAGCCGTTATGGTTACTAAATATATGGAATTTAAAAAAAAAATCAAGGTTGTGCTGAAATGAAGGTATTTAAAATTCAGAAAGAGAGATTCCTTAATTAACTTAATAAAATTACTAATGGAAGCATTTTAACTGCTAAATTTAATTTACTTGTCAAGATATCAGGCTACAAAGAGGAGGGAAGAGAGGGAATTCTGCTTTCCATTATGATGTGTTCCATTATAGAATAAATTTGCTTAAAATGAAATATATCTCAAAAAGCCATCAATGACATCTTAATTTGTAACAGCCAGTTGAAAAGTAATTAGACTGTGAAGCAATCAGTTCTAGTAAATCAGTGTTTCCCTTTACATAAACATACATTTTTACTATTTATAAACAGGATGGGCTTCCAGGTACTCAAGTAGCAAAGAGTTTGATTGTCTTTCTGCTTTTCATGTTTTGTGCTTTATGTTACAAAATTGTCAAAACAAAACATATTGCAACAGGCTTAAGGATTTGAGGCTTGATTCTGCAAGGTGCTGAGCACTCTGTCCCCAGTCCCCAAATTATTTCGTATGGGCTTAATTTTAAGCACACCAGTAATCCCATTGACGTGCATGCCTCTGCAGTGCTTGCTATTTCCATAGGCAAAATATGAGGCCCTACTTGTAAAACAAATAGAGAATAAATAAATAAAAAAAGGGGGATGGGAATTAAATCTGGTTGGGGTGTGTGTGATACATTGTACACACTGTTGTACTGCATGTGGAAACTGCCCTACAGGGCAGTTCTTAGAAATTCTCGATAACGTGATGGTCATTTAAGGTTGGATTCTTGGAAGTCCTAAGCATTGGCCTAACTGTGCTTTCATTTGAAGTCAACAGTAAAATGCCTATTGACTGCAAATGGAAGCAGAATTAGGCCCGTGCTGAATACTTTAAGTTCCATAATTACTGTAGTCAGGACACTTTGATATGAGATATTTGCTCCTTTAATTCGTACCTCTTTCATTCTCCCACTCTTTTTTTTCCCTTGACCCTTTACTTCATGTCCATAGTAATGCTGACTCTAACAAGCCTAAACTTTCCATATCCACCCAAATCCCAGTGAATTTCAGTGTGAGCTGGGAACCAAACTCCCTTAGGCTCTCTTGGAAATCCCAGCTTTAGGGTGCAGTACCAACAACAAGCCAACAACCATGACAGTCAGTGTTGCAATGATATCATTTATAAGGAATACAGTGCTATGCGGTGGTTAATATTTCTCCATGGTCTTCTTTTTCATGCTACCATTCCAAGCAGTTATTTTCATGTCTTCAGGCATGTCAGTTCCTCGCCACTGTAATTCTACAATTTCCTTCTAATGAGTCTAATTGTTTAGAATTCTTAAAGAATTCTTTAAAGCAGTTTAAATGTTTTGTACTAACTTTTAATAAATTGTAGTAATCATCTTGAGAGAGAGGATTTAACTCACTTTCAAGTTGGATTATAAATGTGCAGTGATATTCTTATTGAAAGCAATCAATTTTAGTCTATAAAATATATATACTCTTGTTTCCATGGTAAAACTTAGACTCCTTCTAAGACAAACCTTACAGCTGTTTTTGACTAGAAAAGCAATTGAGAACACTGCTGTGTCTCCACAGTTAAAATAAGCTACATATGAGTTAACAGTGTAACAAGCAAAACAAACAAACAAAGCGAACACCATTTTGGAATGTATTAGCAGGAGTTTTGTGAGCAAGATACGAGAAGTAATTCTTTCACTCTACTCTGTGCTGATTGGGCCTCATCTGGAGTATTGTGTCCAGTTCTGGGCACCACATTTCAGGAAAGATATGGACAAATTGGAGAAAGTCCAGAGAAGAGCAACGGAAATGATTAAAGGGTGGACATAATAGTTTTCATGTACATAAAAGGTTGTTGCAAGGAGGAGGGAAGAAAATTGTTCTTAATATCTGAGGACAGGACAAGAAGCAACGGGCTTAAATTGCAGCAAGAGTGGTTTAGATTGGATATTAGGAAAAACTTCCTAACTGTCAGGGTGGTTAAGCCCTGGAATAAATTGCCCATGAAGGTTTTGAAATCTCCATCATTGGAGATTTTTAAAAGCAGGTTAGGCAAACACCTGTCAGGGATGGTCTAGATACTGCTTAGTCGTGCCATGACTGTTGGAGACTGGACTAGATGTCCTCTCGAGTTCCCTTTCAGTCCTATGATTGTATGATTTCAACCAAAGATGTAGGTAATATTCTGCCAAGCAAGCTAGTGGATACTGCTAGTATAAAATAGCACTGATGACTACATTAAGAGATATCTATCTAGGAGAGTAAATGGATGCAGATGGCTTGCTGAAAGGCAGGAATATGAACTTGATTGAACTAAAATTCCTTCCGACCATTAATTTTTCTGTTTCTGTAAGACAGATCATGGAGGCTGGGAATTTATTCTCCTATTTTCTCACATGCTGGGGCATAATTTACCTGAACAGCTGTACCAACAGACTCTTGTGTGGAGGATCCCTGGCTTTTCCCACATGGGCAAGTCTGAACCTCAGCAATATCCTTCAGGTGGATCAGAAATAATCCATGTCACATAAAGGACTTTCTGTTCTGCAAGGTAAATTTCATTGTATGCCTGGGAGGAGAAAACAGACCACACCCATCACTCTGTTACCCCACTTTTCCTATTAGCATAATGTCTCTGAGGAAGTTGTGCCAGAGGTGTAAGGTAAAGCTATGCTGGGTCATATAGCCCAGTATCAGAAAAGCGCTCGGCTCCCTGCAGCCTCCCCCAACCACTCCCTCCGAATCTGCATGGGGCTTGGATGCAGTAGAGAATTTAGCAGCCTGTTTAAGTTTAGCATTATTATTCAGAATATAAAAATTATAGGGAAGAGTTACAATTAGAACAGTAAGCCCTTGAGGAAGTGTGCACCTGGTAGGAATACTTTTTATAAAGCAACAGATTTTGCCAGCATTAAGTCCATTATATGCATTTAAATGACTTTTTCTACCATTGCTAATTTCAAGAGTTTAAGATGACTTAACTAAAGTAGCTGAAAAATCAAAATATGAAATATTTTACTGCTTGTAGCTGCTGTGCAGATTTTTGGGAGGAACATTTTACCATCAATCTACTTTAGTCTTTAGTCTTTATATATCTTTGCATAGGAAAGTAGTGTATTAACTTGAGTCCTCTGATGTGCATCACTGTGTACTTTGTGAACTGCAGTACTGCCAATCCTGTGGTGACTTTATAATATACATGATGACATTGCATGACCATGTACATACATAAATCCCATAATATTTGGCTCCAGAATCACAGGCCTATAAATCATAGACCTGTAAAAGGGAAGATGCTTGTGTTTTTTTGGATTATCAGAATCAAAAGTTAGAAAAGATCACCTGGTACATTTCTCTGCCAGTGCAGGGTAGTTCTCTGTAGATCAATTACCCTTTTTTTTTTAATCAAGTATAAACTCACTAGCCTAAGTAAGAGACATGAAAAGGCCTGAAGTCATTGCAACAGGCAGAGTTCTCCTGTGTAGAGAGAGGCAGAGTGCAGAAAAGCTGCATGGAAGACTTCTGCAGTTCCTTTGTAGCTAGCTTTGCATATTTTGTGGATGGGGTCTATGTGGATCTGGCGAGTTAGTCTGAACTGTCTGGATCTACCTACTGACTTGGTCTTTCTTTTGGCTCACTTCTCTTATGTTTCCTAATATATCTCTATTTCTTTCTGATGCTGTTAGGGTGACAAAAGACATTTTAAAGCTTTGTTCTTGCCGTTACTGTCTGTCTTTTCTCTTTTCTTCCTCTCTTTGTTGCTTTCCTTGTCACATAAAAGTGATAAGCGGAGAGGGGCAGAGAAAACAAAGAATAAATTACACTATGAATGAGAACAGTGTGTGTCTTATGGTGGCATTCAGAAATCTTACCCTTTGTTTCAGGAGTGACCATGACTTCCCCACATATTGCTTGAGTTTCCTATTGACTCAGCAGGGTAATATTTAACATTCTTTTTTATAGGCTTGTTGTTTATTACAGGTTTGGTGGGTGCATCCTGCCTAATGATGGAGAGAGTCCACCTGGCAAGTGAAACATCCAATCTTTGAAGGTCTATTTGGACACATTTGCAAACATGAAAACGGGCTTGAAGGCTGTGCTAACTAAAATCTCTCATTTCTGTACTTCATTTTTCTGGGTTCTTGATGGCTTTAAAAATATAGTTCCAATGCATATAATACATAAAAAGACTGTAAAATGAACATTAAAATTGCAGTCAAGCAGTCAAATGATCAGAAATACTAGAATTAAATTCACATGTTCAACTTTACTTGGACCCTGTAGCAAAAGCTGCTACTCTAGAATGCCCCACTATGTCAAGACGTAGTGCTGCAACAACATTTGCCTCAGTTTCCTTCAACGTCCTTTGACCTACTGTGTCTGAAGGAGTGTCCCAGCCCTTCGGCTTTAAATAGTCCAGATGATCACTGAATAGGTAGCTAACATTTTTTTTTCCTCGTTGTTCATTGTGTGCCCCCATGCAACGTTTAGTGCACAACATCCAACCGCTGCACTGAACACAGAATTATTAATTTCCTCATGAGCTTTTTCTAAGGTGCTAAAGTGTCTTATTACTTTGCAAACGTTGCGGAGTTTATTTTCATAACACCCTGGTGAGGCGAGGGGGTGCTCTTATCCCCATTTTACAGATGGGGAACTGAAGCACAGCAAAACTGTCGAGTCCATTAATTTTGAGTGCCTAATTTAAGAAGCTTACAGCCTTCTTTTTCAGAGTACTTAGCATTTTATAGCACTACATTTGTATAGAGTAGAGCTCCCAGTTGTAAGTACTGAGCACTTACTATAAAGCAGACTCTAAGTATCTCAAGTTGGGTACCCAGAAAATGAGGAACACACTGGCTGCATGTGAAAAGTTTGGTTTGGCACTTGCCCAGCATCACATAGGAACTCGGTGGCAGCGGCAGACAGACCCAACATCTTTCAATGCCTGTGACTTGCCCAACTTACCCTCCTTCCCCTCCAGGCCCATATAACCTCTCCATGGTGGCATTCAGCTGCTTTAACCACAAGGCCATCCCATCTCTTCCTGCAGCTACCTGTCTCCATTTACCACCTGCTTGCCAACATCTGTAATAAATGAGTCAGGGAACCTATAGACAGTCATGTCCTTTAGTACATTTCCCGGAACACTGTCCATCCCGTTCACTGAATGAGGTAGGATTCCTGTAGGAAAAATAATATGTGATTATGCAATTAAACTATCATTATGCGTGTGTACAAAGGAGCTGAATTATGGCTGCACTGCCATTAATGTTGGTATTTCCTAATTGCCAACTGCTTGACTTTGCAATTTGAATGTTCTTTCCCATAGACCTAACTTACCCTTTCCCTGCAGTTCAAGGAATAATCTTTTTTCCATCTTATTCAGCAACCAACCTTCTCACCTAAGAGGCCCAGGACACTCCTTCCTCCTAGCAACCTTCCCTTTCGTTCCTTTCCACAGTATATGACCACACCCAGCATCTTTCCATGTCTATGTGACTTACCTAACCTCGTGACTATCTCTCTGTTCAGTATGTTCTTCCCCTCTAGGCCCATATAAACTAGCCTCTTTCCTTTTAGTTCAATGTGGTCCTTTTCTCTGATGGGTCTGTGCAACATATCTGTCAGTTTAGAACCATATATCCGTCCTTCCTTCCAACCACCCCTACTGTCTCCTTTTAAGAGACTCAAGTGATGTGAACAATTTACCTTGGAAGAGAATTCACCTATCTAATGAAACTCATGTTAGTACATCCTCCTCCTCTGTGTAATAGTCAACATTTTCCCCTTCTTTTAATGAAAATGTGGCCTGGCCCAGCAGAGATCTCGCTTGTGCCTTCTCAATACTTATGCTCTGTAGTGTTTTGTACAACTCTGGGGGTATGTCTACACTGCACATTAAGCCCAGGTCTGTGGGTCCCGGGCTTAAAGACTCAGTGTTTCCAAGTCCATGCTTTAGCATCCATACCGCATTATAAACCTGGGTTTACAATTGCTGGACCCAGGTTCCACAGTCATGCTAATGCATCCATACTTGTCTATGCAGACCGTGTAACTTGACCTGCATCACCACTGCAGAATGACAGGGCTTGCATCCAAGTCACAGCAGGAGTTGCGCTTTGACTCACCTGGGTCCCAAGTACTTGTTGACCCAAGTTAGACTGATATATGTGTGTGGACAGAAAGGGAGCTTAGGCTCAAACCTGAGTCTGGGCTTAGTGTGCAGTGTAGACATACCCTGGTAGGGAATGGGAGTAGTAATAGGCTATGATGCTTTCCATCCCATATCAAGATTGACTGAAATTTGTTATATATGATGTCCAGTTGGTGCCTTTAGTAAAATGTGCTACTGGTCTCAGTCTGGTTCCCAGTAGGCATGTGTCCGCTTAAGAAAAACTATATTTGCTGCTATTTAGCAACTTGTCAAGAATCTTAACAGACCCAGGGATCAAATAATAGGAAAGAAGACTGAGCCACTCTTTCAAGAATAAATGGTCCATTCTGCATAGGGCTGAAGCTTATTTTCAGGCCAGTGCAGGAAAATGTGCTATATGGGTGCTGGCCTGTTTTCCCAGCCCAGAAAGAGGTTAAATACCATGCCTAGATCTCATTCAAGCATTTCCTTCAATGTACTGTTTATTAATTGAAACAAAAAATTTCAAAGTTAACATAAAATAAAGCTATTCCTCCGACCAACACAGGGTGCAGGCCCAGAGGCCTTTCACTCTGCCCTCTTCTGTCTTCTCCAGGGCCAGTCACAGGAGCCAACCTCCCCCCTGCAGTTGTCTTCCAACTAAGGGTATATCTACCCTTTGAGCAGTAGGTGTGATTCCCAGCTTGAGAAGACATACTTGAGTTAGCTGAATGAGCTAGCCACCCTCAGTGCATGTCTGTCAGACACTAGATACATGTTTGGGTTGGCTACCCTCTCCTGCCATCCATGCTGCCACAGCTACATTCTATTTTAAGCAGGTTTGCTAGCACAAGTGTGCCTCTTGGAGCTGAGGATCACACCAGAGCTAAAAATGTAGACATACCTTGAGCCACTTTTTGGCTTGTATAACCACAGCTGCAGGTAGCTGATCAATTATAGGTGAGGCTGAGACCAAAAGTCCTTAAAGGGGCAGGCAACATGTAACATTTCTGCTATTGATACCTTTGCTCCACTGATTCCACTTGTTCAATAGACAAAAAGTTTTAGCCTTCAGGACTGTGAATTTGGAACTGTTAAATGAATTTTATATTTTTTCTTTATATTTACTTTAGTCTTTCTGTTCATGCCTAGACTGTTTATCTTTTATTTTATAAACTACACTGGAGTATTTTAAAACTGCTTTAATAAACAATATTTTGTCCTTCAGATTACAAGGTTTAAGCTGAAGGTATCCTCTACTTTACATTTACAAGGGCTGTCTCTGTTTTGTCAAGTTTCCAGTTTATCTCTGTGATTTATACCCTGATACCTTATCTATTTTTTTAAAAAATATTTACATTTTTATCTGTGCTTTGCAGTAGCACTGGATGTTTAAAAGTGAAATCTTATGTATTTTGCAAGACAATGAACCTCCACTGTGATCTTCTTCAATGGAACTAATTTTATAAGAGAAGTAAAAATGCAGGCTATACATGACCAGTTTCTTCGAAGTGCTAAGATGCCATAACTCACTTGTGTTTGCATGATGTCAGTGTATTTACTTTAGCTCAGTTATTTGTTTTGTCAAATGTTACATCTGTGCAGAATGTTGGTCATTCTCTTGATATTTTTCAGTCTTGCATTTATTTTTAATGTATGTATTGTTCTGATGACAGAAATTTTTAACTTCAGTATAGTGGCAGAACAGGCCATTCCCAAGTATACATCAGGGGTGACCAAACTTACTGACCCTCTGAGCCGCATACAATAATCTCCAGAAGTTCAAGAGCCACAAGACACGCACAACCTGCCTCGGAGGGTGGTGCCTGCTGGAGTGTGGGGCTTCTGCCATGATGCCCTCTGTGGGGCTAAAGCCCGAGAAGCCCCTAGCCCCGGCACCCTACCACAGGGAAGAATCCCAGAACTCCCTCCAGTCTGGTAGGTGGAGAATGGGGGGCAGTGGGTGGCTCCACGAGCTTCACTTTAACTGTAAAAGAGCCATATGGGGCTCATGAGCTGCAGTTTGGCCATGCCTGGTATGCATTATCAGGACCGTATCTGTGTAAATCTAATTGAATGTAATGGAGGTTGAACAGCTAAAATGTGGTGCAAAATACTAAATATGCATGATGTAGTTTTGTTTCCCACTAAGCTACTAATAAATTATTTTTTAACTGTAGACAATTTCCCCAAAAACCTAGATTAGTGAGAGGAAAATATATTGTACAGAAAACGGTTCATAACACTGAACTTAATTTTTCAAGGTGTATATATAAACATGGTGGTAGACAAATTCCGCCTAATAGCTGTAGCCCTGAGTAGAGTGACAAGATGTCCCAGTTGTATAGGGACAGTCCAGATATTTGGGGTTTTGTCTTATATAGGCACCTATTACCCCTCCACCCCCGTCCCTATTTTTCACACTTGCTGTCTGGTCACCCTAGCCTTGAGTAGGAGGCAGCGATGCTTCCTAGAGCTCCCCAGCTTGCAATGTGGAGTATTCTTGCCCCACTCACTGGTTTCAAGGGGAACCGGGGGCCTTTTCTCTTCTGGGGTAATTTGAGTCCTAGAGGATAATAGCTGTGAGCAGTCCCTGGTACAGGAGATTGCAGAGATTGAAGTTGTGGCTGATTTCCATATGGGAGATGCAAGAGAATGGACAATTCTTCTCATTCTTTCCACGTGCATGAGGGCCTGACTACAGTCTGACCCATAGTCATTTTTCCTATGCACGTTTTGTTCTTATAGATGATGGTGCAAATTCAGGGCTGTACTGTGTTGCATGTTTCAAGATAATGTCTCCTTCTGTCACAGGCTTGATTTTTCTTGGCTGACTATTATTAAATCTGAGTTAATTTATGGCATTAACTCATATTCTCCAAATGGTTAAACCTGTTTGAATCTGTGCTGAATGACTCATATTTCTTGCAAATTTATCACCCCAAGAGATCTGTCAGGATGGAACACCTTCTGCTAAGCCTGAGGACTACCCAGACCAGCCTCCAGGATGATTGAGCGTGGCTGGGTTGCACTAGGATTGCTTGATTGGCTGGCCTGCCTGATTGCTGGATGGGAGACAGCAGGCCTGCTTTTTAAGCTGAGCAGCAGCCCCCAGTTGTTGGCTGCTCAGTACTTCTGCTCACAGCTGCATTTTCTCCTGCACCAACTTGAATGCCTGGCTCTGGTTCCAGCCTCTTGACTCGGGCTCTGACCCTGGTTCTAGTTTCCAAATTCAGCTCTGATTCTTAGCCCCTGGCTCTGCTTCCTTGTCTCACTCAGCCTGATTGCTGATGCCTGCCCCATCAATAACTTAGACTTTGGGAAGTTATTTGTTGAATCATGACAGTTGTTCTAAATCAGCAGAGCTGCACTGATTTGCAATGGAGTTACACCAGTTTATACCAGCTGGGGATATGGGCTCTTGTTTCCAATGCCATTACATTAAACATTATCTTTTCCTTTTTCCTAACACACATGACTATTTAAACAACATTTTCTTTATGTATCCAGTTACAATATCAGTTGAATAGCTATTGCTATCTTTTATTCAGTGTAGGAACTTTCAACCCACAACACTGGCCATGTTACCTATGTTAGCTGTGGTGTGGACTGAAAGTTTCAGCTCGGCAATGACATTTATTCATATGGAAATTATATAAATGCCCTCTGAAATTATATATCATGGATAGTTAAGTCACATTGTCATTCATATGTATACACTTTCCATAGCACTGTCGTCTTTGTTACTATTATATCATCAACTGATAACCTCTGCTTTGCTGGCCAGAAGAAACAAGTTAAATAAGAGTTGAAAGCAGGGGATGAGGGTATGTAGCTGAGGAGAAATGAGTGAAGATGGACATACTAAACTGCACATTTGTAACTTCTTTGGTTCTATTCTGGCTTTTTGGGAAGCTAATTGATTACCCTGGCACACACAGTGAATAGTGCCTTACTCCATAAATAGTCTCATTAGAGGCAAATCAGTATGACTATCTATGGAGTAAAATGCTACTTATATTTAGACAAGGTATCAGAATCTGGTTATGCTAATTTACCACACTCGCATCGTTTGGTATGTCTCTGATTAAAATGTGTAGTGCAAAGAAAATCTCTATGAAAATGTTTACAAAGGCCAAAAGCGAAACGTAACAAATTTTTGCTAACTGCCTTTTTAAAGGAGCTGATATTCCTGAAAAAAGGTAAAATGCCTGTTGCTTTTTCCAATATTGTATGTCTTATTTCAAAGTGTATTAAGCTCATCAACCAGCTTTACATGTCTTTGGCATCCAAAGACGGCAGTGAGAGTGATAATAATACTTAGCACATATATAGAATTTGAAGTGTTCAAAGGTTGTACAAGAAACATTATTTAATTCTCACTACTTTCTTGCTGAGAGGTTAGTGGTGTTATCCTGTTCCAACACATGGAAAATCTGAAGAACAGAGGTAAACGACTAGCCCAATATCACACAGGAAGTCAATAGCATAGTCAGAATTTGAATCAGGAGTTCCTGTCCTTGAGCTTATTTCACTGAGTCTGCTGCCTTTGTCATGGTTTGTTGTTAAGAGTGTAGTTCTACTAATGCTGCTGTGTTCTGAAGCATTGCAGGGGTTTCCATTTGTTTGTTCTTTTGAGTCTTTGTTTACTTATTGGTTTCTATTGTATAACATATCATTTGGAAACTAGTGTTTACTTTGTCTGCTCTTTTCTTATGGAGGATCAGGGTACAACTTGATATCACCAATGAAGCATTTCTGTGCCTTCCTCCATGCTACTCCTTAGGTGTATAGAACATCTTCCCTGAAATTATCCAAGGCAGCCACTACTCCTCAAAATCTCTCCTCAAACCCACCTTTGCTGACACTTAATGGTGGTTAGGTGGACAGACATACAAAGACAGTTGACATTTACCCTGTAATATGGCGAATTGCCAATGTATAGTTGTATATAAAAATGAATATTTGATTGTAGTCCTCTCCCTCTTCTCTTCACATGTCACTTTTTGCTTTGTATTATATGTTTCTCAGAGGAGAGATTGCCATTTTAAGTGAGGGTTTTAGAGTGCTTTTCACAATGGGACACTGATCCTGGTTGGGGCCTCTGGGTGATATCATCTGGAGGCCTCAAACAGAGACTGGCCCCAGGGTGCTAGGTGCTGTACTCACACATATAATGAAAAGACTACCCCTACCCGAGAAAATCCCCTCAGTCCATAGTATAAATGTTTAGAAGTCCCCTCTAGAGATCTGGCATTACTGTTATATCCCCAAAATAGTTTTCATTGATACAACAAGAGAGCTCTCTGCTGATCTGTGAATCTCCTAGACTCTGTCCTTCAATCTCTCAATGATATTGTGGATCAAATCTTCAGAATGTGGGTTCAAATTTGTTACTTGCAGAAAATATCTTTATGAACACAAAACTATTTGCATGTGCACCGTCCACTGCCAGGGGGAAGGAGTTTAATGTTGATCAGACAGGAGAGAACCCCTAGTTGAGTCCCACTTGCCCAAATGATTGACTTGTTCTGCTTGGGTCACTTGACTTGTTCTGCTTGAGCTATGCAGGGTGTGCTGTGATAGTACTGCAACTCATCAGGGAACCCACTTAAATTATTACTTAAATGTGCTTTCTCCAATTTAGAGGAAATCATATTAAAAAGATAAACTGATTGAAGCTGAATTAGGAGGCTTTCCCCAAATTCTGAGTGATTTATTTTCCCCTGGTTCATTTGGCAAGATCTGTAGCTCCACACTACTATTTTTTTCAGCTATGAAATCCATAGGGAATGCTTCTTGGTGAGGGAAAAATGCTTTAATCATCCATCCATCACCCACTTTTCCATTTCAAATATTGGCCATACCCATTTGGATGGGCTCGTATATTCCTGAAGAGCTCGTCTACATTGTCCAGACCCAGATATTTGCCTGATATCACTATCCCAAACCTAGAGAACACACTAACATCTAAGTCATCATTGACCAGCTCAATGCAACTACACCAGCTTATGTCAGCTAAAGATATGTCCCTTCATCTTTTGCAATTTCTGTTAAACTGATCATCATTCTTTTCAGAATGAACACTGTCAAATACTTTTACTAATATATATAAATTTTTCTCTTCAACGTATTTTAATACTTTGGTAGCTTGAAAATGTACAGGAAATTAATTCACTTTAAATTCTTTTTCCATTGTGGAATATTGAAAGTTTTCTACCCCACTTTCCCAGAGCCAGCAGGAGTTCTAGGGCACAAAACGCTGTTTTAAGCAGACTCCCCATAACAATGGCTATTTAAAATATTTTAAGGACAGAACCAAATATTTATTTATAATATTTTCCTCACTGGATTACAAGAGTTTTTAAGGTAGGCCTTATTCTGAACCCAAACTGCTTGACCCTTTCCTTTGACAGTAAATTCAGTGATGCTATCTTACTTTAGGTCCTGTGGCAGAATTTTTTTTTTTGTATGTTTAGGATGAGTTCCCAGACTATTATCAAAAACTCCATGAAATTTAAAAAGTCCACATTGTCCCTGAAAAGACAAGCTCTTGAGTAGCAAAGTCGGTAGTTGCAGCAGAAGGCCATACTGTAGATATGCATGTTGGGTTCACATTAGGGTAACCAGATAGCAAGTATGAAAAATCAGGACAAGGGGTGGGGGGTAATAGATGCCTTTATAAAACAAAGCCTTGAATATTGGGACTGTCCCTATAAAATCAGGACATCTGGTCACCTTAGTTCACATGTTGTCCTTAGTAGGATGCCTTTGCGGTTCACATTTTTTTATGTTTTATTTTAAAGAACCCACTATAGAAAAAAAGAAACCCAACATAGTGAAATATCTTGAATGCTAGAAATGGCACAGATATTTAGAGGAAAGGCAGAACCTTTGTTCTGAACTTAACTCGTTGAACCTAGATACTGCAGCACATTTGACAACTAAAAATCATGCAGTGTTCAGAGACCTCAGCAACCTAAAATCGTAACTCACAATTTATTTGCTTTTTCTTAGTTGTAAATTAGACCTTTAATGTTTGCATGGCTTTATGGTATTGAATATCATTTTCTTTTTCAATAGAGTTAAAAAGACAAAAGCCAACAATTTTTGGTGTAGTACCTTTGTTTCTTTTCATTTTTCTGTGCCAGGGTATGTTGGAATGTGTTAGGGGTATGCAAGAAAGATCAGTACAAGTGTTCATTTATTGCTTCTTCCTTCAATCTTTTCTCTTCTCCCTTCTCAATTCCTTTCACCATCTTTTCTTCTTTTATTCTCCATGCCCTCTTCTCTTGTCCTCTCTTTCTATTTATATCTCTATTATTCTCTATTTTAATTTGCCCTGCCCCTTCTTATTTTCTTTAATTCCCCTTTTTCTTTTCTTTCCTTTCACTGTCCAATATTTCTAGATGTGAAAGGCTGGTTTAGTGTGTCAATGTGCCATTTCATTCCCTGATTTTTTGATTCTTTTAATTTTCTTGTTCACAGTGCATGTGCTGTTTTCTGAAGAGGTCAGGAATCAGTACAGAGATACACAGTGATTAATATCAAGTAAAATATGAAGCGGAAAACTCGAAAATAGCAGACAGTGAAAGGGATCACAAAACCTTTTGCCTCTAGAAATGTGGTTTTAAAATCCTGGTTCAGATTGCTGGTAAAATTGAATTTGATCTCATTCCATTCCTCATTAGCCCATATCTTAAAACCATCCTGCAGGTAGGTGTGAGTAGAGATTTCTGTTCATATGAGTCCAAGGAGTGGGAATAACAGGGTTGTTGTAGGAAAAGACTGAGGTGTATTGAAAAAGTTTATGCATCACTTGCCAATGTGGGGTGAAATCCTGAGTCCTTTGAAGTCAATAGCAGTTTTGTCGTTGACTTCCATAGGTCCAGGATTTCACCCAGGGTGTCTTCCACCAGTCTCTCGCTTTCATGAACACTGCTTTCCCACCACCTACATTTTTTAAACAATTTAAAAAGGTCAACCACACTCCATAGGTGTGTTTGTTTTGCTTCCCATCATACTGCTCAATATGCTTTTAGAATTACTGAGAAGACAATAAAATGCTTATCAGAGTCAATTTCCTGTGCCTCAGACAGTTTGATATATCTGTTAATGTTAAGTGCAATCTTTTGTAATATTTCTGTTGCATGAATAAAAGGGGTAAAAACTATTTTAATACCATATTTTCATTTATTAGTTATATTTTTTGAAATGTTATGTGCACATAATTTCAGATAGAGAATAAAAGTCTGTCCATCTCAGTTAGAATTTCAGCTGAATGTTGTAGAAAGCAATGTAGGTCCAGTACTCATCATGGAAGAATCTTGGTGTTGCCAAAGGAGAGAGTGAAACTGCAGATTATTAACTGCATAGCTTGTCTTTGTTATATAGATAACTTTCTATAAATTTCCTTTCTGTGGCTCTATAATGTCACGTTTTAAAATATTCAGGTTGATCTTGTTGTCTTTACATAAAAAATTAATGATCATGGAAGTATTGCTATGTTTATTTTAAAGAAACTATTTTCTACATTTTAATTAAAAGTTGTAATTCACCATCTTTTGACCAAATTATCTTAAATCTTTATCTTATTGGTAATGGGTATTGGGCCAGATTCAGAGAGAAATACAATCGTTACTTAATGCAAACAGTAAAAATCTCAGCATTTCCAGAGATATGGTTCAGTTCAATTCATGTGCTGTGCTAGCTATACCTTTTTAATTAGAAATATTCTCCTACTTATGCAGGAATACTGGGGAAAAAGGGCATTGTCTTCTTCATTATGTATTCCATGAGAATCACAAATGGACAAAAACAGACATAATATGATGACTGTTTTGTTATTAAAGCACTTTAATAAGGCTAATGCTTCCATATGAATAATTTTCAAAATAATTTTCTGCTATTTTGAAGATGTGCACTGGTCTAATATAGAAATAAAGGATTACTTCTGGGAAATATTAAACCATTAATTTTGGTTTGAAAACTTTTTCCTTATTTTCCATTTCTAAATAAACCAACCCATACACAACCAAAAAGTGCTTTGCAAAATTAATTCCTCTAATATTCTACTTAGGTGCTACATTATTGTACCATATGCAGGAAAAACTGGAAAAAATGCAAGCAATGCAAAAAGAGTTGAAAGTTAAAATAAATTGAAGATAGTAAAGGACAACTTGTGAATTGCTAAAATGTGTATATATACAGAGAGAGAGAGATCTGCCTTTTTCTGCTGTGACTTTCTGTAAAGGAGATCTTTTCCTAGGCTATTTGTAGTGTAGCTATTGATGAAGAAAAAGCTGCAGGAAGCAGAACCTTATCTATATGCATTACTTTGATTTCAAATTATTTTTAGCATGGCTTTTATTGTACTCATTGTTACATACATAAATCTTTAAAGTAATACGTTTCGTAAGAAATGGTCATAAAAATTTACAGCCAGTAACTTTTCCCCTGTCCCTTACAATGATATTCTACTAAAACCATTAAATGGTTCTCATTAATGCCCTTTAAATGATTGTGTAATGACCCACAATCGCTTGTAAGTGAACAACCATTAAAGAATTACCAGTTCTTAGCATGCTTTTAAGTACAGTTTAAATACATGGGAGGTAACATATAATATATTAGAAAAAGTATTACATTTGAAATTGTAAAAACATGATCACTACAAAAGAATGAGATGTGGAACTCTACCCTGCACTGACCATAGCTCTTACCGAGCAAAGTTATTATGGCATATCTTATTGCATATATCCTTTTTTTCAAAACTGAATCTTTATTTTTACTAGAATAGTTCAGATTTATAAGCTTAATATTGAAATTAACTATAAAAACTTAAGATGACAACAAAGGATGGTTTTCTTACAAATATGCTGAGAACAAAAGCCTGGCTTAAGCCTACCAATGATTGTTTGTTATTGGGAAATCTGACCAATCTGGCATCTGAAAAGGGTGCCTTTGCTCTTTAGTATCACAAAAATCTCTAGACAAACATAGCAATGTTCAGCTGAAGTGGAGTTGTTCAAAAATATGGGAAAGGGACTTCCAGATGCCCAGCAGATCTTACGCAGTCTCTTTTACATTGTGCAATTCTTTAAATTTCATTGCTACACTTAAAATAGATATAAGGACATACAGGTGATTGGGAAAGTATATTTAGTGGAGAGCCATCATCCTGCCATTAGGGTGTAAGGAGTCACCTGCTATTTCTTAGACTTCTCTCTGATGCCAGTTTGACCCTCTGCAGTGATGCTGCTCTGGCACTTCAGAGAAACAGGATGGAGGGAGCATCATTTTCAGAGGGGAGGAATGTTTCTACCAGTCCAAAGCGATGATTTGAAAATGATAGAAATGTAGGAATGGGAGAGACCTCAGGAGATCAAGCAGGACCTGTCAGCCTGACAGGTGTTTGTCTAACTAGTTCTTGAAAACCTCCAAAGATGGGGATTCTACAACCTCCCTTGCAGGGGTGGATCTAGCTTTTTTGCTGCCCCAAGCATGGCAGTCAGGCTGGCTTCGGCAGAGCACCTGCGGGAGGTCTCTGGTCCTGTGGATTCGGTGGCTTGCCTGCCGGAGGTCCACCCATCCCACGGTTTCGATGTATCCGCCTCCGAATTGCCATCAAATCCGTGGGACCAGCGGACCTCCCACAGGCAAGCCGCTGAAGGCAGCCTGACTGCCGCCCTCGCAGGGACTGGCAGGGCACCCCCCGTGGCTTGCTGCCCCAGGCACGCACTTGGAGCGTTGGTGCCTGGAGCTGCCGCTGCTCCCTTGGATGCCTATTCCAGATCTTAACTACCCTTATAGTTAGGCTTTCCTAATATGTCCCCTAAATCTTGCTGCAGATTAAGTTTATTAGTTCTTGTCCCACCTTCTGTGGACATGGAGAACAATTGATTATTTCTCTTTCTAGCAGTCCTTAACATATTTGAAAACTGTTGTCAGGTCCCCTCTCAGTCTCTTTTTTTTTTCAAGACTAAATATGCTTAATTCTTTAAACCTTTCTTTACATGTCAGACTTTCTAAACCTTTTATTATTTTATTAGCAAGCTCTTCACGCCATTATCCAAGTCATTAATCAAAATATTGAATATTACTAGATTGAGGACTGACCCCTGCAGGACCCTACTAGATACACCTGTCCAGTTTGACAACAAACCATTGATAACTACACTTTGAGTATGGTCTTTCAACTAGTTGTGAACCTACCTTATAGTGATTTCATCTAGACCGTGTTTCCCTACTTTGTCTGTGAGAATGTCATGTGGGACAGTGTGCAAAGTCTTACTAAAATCAAGCTATATCATGTCTACTGCTTCTCCTATCGAGTAACTCTGTCAAAGAAGGAAATTAGGTTGCTTTGGTGCGATTTATTCTTGACCATAGTGGCTATTTCTTATAGCCCTATCAGTCTCTTGGTGCTTACAAATTCGTTGTTTAATAATTGGTTCCAATATCTTTCCAGGTATCAAAGTTGGGCTGAGTGGTTTATAATTCCCCAGGTCCTCTTTGTTCCCCTTTTTTAAAGTTAGTTACCCTTCTTCAGTCCTCTGGGATCTCACCTCTCTTTCATCAGTTCTCAAAGATAATTGATAACGGTTCTGGGATTGCTTCCTTAGCTAGTTCCCTAGGAGGAATTTCATCAAGCCCTGTCAAGTTGAATATGTTTAACTTATCTAAATATTAGGGAGATTAAAAAAATAATTGTGATTAATCACACTGTTAATAATAGAATACCATTTATTTAAATATTTTTGATATTTTCTACAATTTCAAATATATTGATTTCAACTACAACACAGAATACAATATGTACAGTGCTCATTTTATATTTATTTTTAATTAGATGTATTTGCACTATATAAAAACAAAATAAATCATATTTTTTCAGTTCACCTAATACAAATACTGTGGTGCAATCTCTTTATCATGGAAGTTGAACTTACAAATGTAGAATTATGTACAAAAAAACTTGCATTCAAAAATAAAACAATGTAAAATTTTAGAGCCTGTAAGTCCACTCAGTCCTACATCTTCAGCCAATCACTCAAGCAAGTTTGTTTACATTTGCAGAAGATAATGCGGCCCACTTCTTCTTCACAATGTCACCTGAAAGTGAGAATAGGTGTTCTCATAGCAGTGTTGTAGCCGGTGTCACAAGATATTTACGTGCCAGATGCGCTATAGATTCATATGTCCCTTCATGCATCACCCACCTTTTCAGGGAATATGCATCCATGCTAATGATGGATTCTGCCTGACAACAATCCAAAGCAATGCAGACTGATGCATGTTCATTTTCATTATTTGAGTCAGAAAGCACCAGCACAGGTTTGATTTTTCTTTTTTGGTGGCTCAGGTTCTGTAGTTTCCATACCAGAGTATTGCTCTTTTAAGACTTCTGAAAGCATGCGCCACACCTCGTCCCTCTCATATTTTGGAAGGCACTTCAGATTCTTAAACCTTGGGTCATGTGCTGTAGCTATCTTTAGAAATCTTACATTGGTATCTTCTTTGCGCTTTGTCAAATCTGCAGTGAAAATGTTCTTAAAATGAACGTCGTGCTGGGTCATCATCCAAGACTGCTATAGCGTAAAATATATGGCAGAATGTGGGTAAAACAGAACAGGGGACATACAATTCTCCCTCAAGGAGTTCAGTCACAAATTTAATTAACACATTTATTTTTTTAACGAGCATCATCAGCATAGAAGCATTTTCTCTGGAATGGTGGCCTGTGAATGTTTAGCATATCTGGCACATAAATACCTTGCAATGCTGGTTACAAAAGTGCCATGCAAATACCTTTTCTCACTTTCTGGTGACATTGTAAATAAGAAGTGGGCCACATTATCTCCTGTAAATGTAAAAAAAATTGTTTATCTTAGTGATTGGCTGAACAAGAAGCAGGGCCGGCTCTACAGCTGAAGTCGCTGTGGACAGCTAAACATAGAAGCTGCTGCCGAATTGCTGCCACCGCGAAAACTCGCATGCCACCCTAAGGGCACACGGACTGCCCCCCCCATCCGTGGCGGCAATTCGGCGCACTGCTTAGGGGCAAAACAACAGGGACTGCCGCCCCTTACAGATTGCCACCCCAAGCACCAGCTTGGAATGCTGATGTCTGGATCCGGCCCTGACAAGAAGTAGGACTGAGTGGATTTGTTGGCGCTAAAGTTTTACATTATTTTGTTTTTGAGTGCAGTTATGTACCACAAAAAAAATTATATTTGTAAGTTGCACTGTTACAACAAAGAGATTGCACTACAGTACTTGTATAAGGTGAATTGAAAAACTGAAAAATAGTATTTCTTTTATTTATCATTTTTACAGTGCAAATATTTGATTTCAATTACAACACAGAATACTATATGAAAATGTAGAAAAACATACAAAATATATAATAAATTTCAATTGGTATTGTTTAACAGTATAATTAAAACTGCGATTAATCACAATTAACTTTTTAAATCATGATTAATTTTTTTGAGTAAATGGATTAATTGACAGCCCTACTAAATACCCTTTAACTTGTTCTTTCCTATTTTTGGCTTGTGTTCCCTCACTTTTGTTAATATTAATTTATTTGATATTAACCTTTTTAGTGAAGACTGAAGCAAAATAGGCACTGAACACCTCAGCCTTCTTGACATCATCAGCTATTAGCTCTCCTTCCCCACTAAGAAGAGGGCCTAAACTTTCCTTCATCTTTCTATTAGTCCTAAAGTATTTAAATAACTTCCTCTTATGGTCCTTTCTGACCCTGGGTGACCTAGCCTACATGCTTGTGCTATTCTTTTATACTCTTCCCTAGCAATTTATCCATGTTTCCACTTTTTGTAGAATCCTTTTTGATTTTTCAGGTCATTAAAGAGCTCCTGTTGGAACTGTATTGGCCTTTTACTGATCTTCCTATCTTTCCTTCAGATTAGGATTGTTTCCAGTTATGCTTTTATCTCCTTGAGAAACTGCCAGCTTTCATGAACTCAATTATCCTTAGATTTTCTTCCCATGGGAACTTACCTACTGGTTCTTTGCGTTTGTTGTCCTTTTTCTGTTGCTCTCACTCCTTCCTTTCCTTTAGGCTCATGAAATCTATCATTTCATAATCGCTTTCACCGAAGTTGCCTTCCATCTTCAGATTTGCAACCAGTTCCTCCCTACAACCAATGAACATGTAATTTAATAACACAATGTGCAACGTGCTAACTTGCCTATCGCATCTTTGAAGGATTCACAGAAATATGGTGGCTTACCATGTGTACCCCGTTTGCAAGGTCTGTCCTTGTTCGCTTTACAAAAAGCAGTAATCTGTCCAGTTTTTGTAACTCTTGGCAACTGACCACCTGACTGAGCAACTACAGCTGGCTAGACAAACTGATGACAGTCTGGGTGAGCTCAGTCATCTGTTGTCACCCCATCCTTCCCCCCCTGTCTCCAGGAGGCTTCATATTGAGCTGTCTGCCTTTTCACAGCTGCCAAAGAATTCCTCTAGATACATCTCTGAGCCCTCACTTATATCTTCCCCTGCAGTGCTCTCTTAGAAGTCTATTTGTTTGCTTCATATTAATAGGAATAAGAGTAGAAAAAAAGCCTAATTTAGTTCATCCAGTCTCTGCACTGGCAATGAAGAGTTGTTCCCATTGTATGTTTCTTTGTATTTTGTCCATTTTTGTTTTAAGTCCTGCAAGTGACAGGTCCTCCAGCGCTTACCTTGAGAACTGTTTAAACTAACACATTTCATTGTCAAGAAATTTTTTTCTGCCTAGACACTCTCCCTTGATTCCAGTCCAGGTACCATGCAAAGGGAGACCTTAGAAATACACCTATAATGCTAATATATTTTCTCATTCCTAGTTTCATACTATTATGCCTATAAGAATTATACCCCGTGTACAGTCTTGTTATCTTAAAAATGTTCCTGAAGAAAATGAGGTGCCGCTGTTGTTGTTGTTCCAGGGGAGGGCTTACAGGAACTTAAAATCATTTAATAGAATATATGATTCATGACAGAAAATCCTCTGCAACAAAGGTACAATGTAAAGTTTTAGGACTCTACTTTTCTAAACAATTCTTCTCCTTCATTGAAATTTAAACTTCAATTTTTCAGTTACTATCATATCCCTTATTTATTGCTGGATAGCCCTGCTGTCTGCCTATTCTTACTTTATGAAAATAATCAAAATCAGAGATGGCCTCACTGGGAACATAGAAATCAAACTGGAAACAGCGATACTTAACCTATCAGCCTTGTGGTAATTTGGATTTCTTATATAAAAAGAAGCTTTCAAAACTTGCAGTGGTGTCTTAAGAAACAGATCCCATGTCCCTCATTGCTGGCGAAGACAAGTGTAGGACAGCTAGCCCTCATGCTAACCAAAATAATCAAAAATGCACTCTGCAATTGCAGCAGTCCAGTCTGCTCTGAGGAAACCCATACTTGATGCAAATCTCTGACCTTCCAAAGTAAGATTATTAGGAAATGAAGGCATGCAAATACCACCAGTAACACCTTCCTCAATATCTCATTTCCCTCACAAGCAGACCTCTGTGAAACATTTTGTGGAGACAGCTCTTCTATCTCTAATGGTTCTGGGTCTGGGATAGTGGCAAAGGTTGATTCTCATTCTACTGTGTCTCTCTGTAGTCTTCATTACCATTGCTCATAAAGGTGCTTCTGGCTTTCAAAGCATGACAGAAGCAGATGGAGTTACATTCCTGCCATTCATTGTAGATCCCAGACCTGCCCATCCTCTCCAAAACTTCCTAACCTGTGTGAGATTCATCTTATGAGATCTTCTATTCCACCTCTAATACATACAAATGTAACTACAGAGTGAGCCTGTGAGACAGAATGGACTACAGTGACATAGTATATTGATGAGGTGCAGTTGTAAGCTTTCTTTGCTAATGAACAAGTCAACACCAAGTCCCAGTGCTGGAAAAATAAAGTATGGCTGCAATTAAATCAGAGAAGACAAAGGCTGAAGACAATGATGACATGAGCAGGGAAACACTTAGAGATCTTTCCTGTGGCATCAACCTCAGCTGAGAGTGTCTGACCACAAGTTTTCAAGAGAGTATGGAAATCTAGGATCACACTGGACTCTCTGGAGCTCCTGGACACCTGGATTACAATAGTGGCAAAGAATCCTTTCTGTTATCTGAGATTTGCCAGGAAACTGGGCCCCTTCCTCTCAATACTGCTGTGATCCGTGCTTTTGTCAATCCTAGGTGAGTCTACTGCATCTCACTGTACCTGGGCTTGTTAGTAACCATTTCCAGAAAAATTCAATTCTTACAGCATTTGATAAGCCACTTCCTAAGCAATGAAGACCAATGTGATTTTATACTATTGGTTCTGCATGCAACACAGTGGTACTTGCCTACATTGTAGCCTTCCTCTTAATGTACTGGGATCAAGGTCCATGAGCAACCACGTTTCTAATCTGAGTGACTCTTTGGTGCTTTATAAATACCAATCACCAAAATATCTAAACATAGCATCTTATCCATGTATCACTCACCATAGCTATGCTGCACAAGTACAAGACAGTCTCAGGGTAAGATTTTGGTCTCTTTTTAGAGAAAAGATTCTGACTAAGGAACTTCTTGGCAGAGCCCCAGTTAAACAATGGTGCAGTCTAGGAGAGGAGATATGCCCATGGGATTTGTAAATTTCTTTGCATGAACTTCCTCCTCCTTCAGCAGGATAACCATATTTTCATAATTAAAACAGGACACACATGTGGACATGTTTGTTAGGTGTAAAAAGTGGTCATACGAAAGTACAATTATTTTTAAAATGTGCTTATGTCACTACTGCTAGCTTCTGACTCATCAAGCCTGGTTCTTGGAGTGGAGGATTCAGGGTCATAATGAGTTTATCCTGAAACGCAGAACAAGGGACATTTAACATTCTCTTTGAGGAGCAGAACTGCTTTGATAGTATCTTCATTTGGCTTTTCTCTCCACTCTACATGTTGTTCATTCCACTGGATGGTCCATTGGACTCTTTGTTCCTGGTAAACACAGAGCAAATTCTGGAACAAATGGTTCATAGTTATTGTTTGTTTTTTTTAATCGATTCAGTGAAAAACTAGGACACCCAGGGCATCCTGAAAGAAGTTCCTGGGACACTGGAACATCATACTAACAACCAGGACTGTATTATGGTAAAGCTGGGACACAGTCATTTTACACTTCAGGTTCACAAAATCTAATAAATCTTGCATCCACTATGGATAACTTCAATAGTAGAGCTGGTTCAAAAATGTCATGGAAATTAAAATTCTGACATATTATTGATTACGTTTTTGCTCTGATAAGTAGGAATCACATTGTGCAGAAACAAAGTGCAGTTACTTATGGGGGGAGATCAGCAACTATTTCACACTGCATAGTGTGTCTGATTCTACTTTGCCTTACGCCAACAGGTATAATTTTAGGGAGTGCAGGGGCAAATCTGTCCCCGGCTTTAAGCTTGGGGGGCATCACTATGTTTTTCCCTTCTCCCCCAATCTCTCAATCCACATGAGGAAGGGGGAAGCAGAGGCCATCACAGGCAGCTGCTTAGTGCAGCTTGGAACCCTCTGCACATCTCCACTGCTGATTAGCTATGGAGCAGCTCAGCTGGGCAGGAGAAGGCAGCAGTTTCAGATGAAGATTCCTGTCACCAGGGCCGACAGGTGGCAGCTCTCTGGGGCCACAGTGTTACCAGATTTGTCCATTACTTGGAGGTATGCTCATTTATTAGGGTTACTCTTGGGGAGGGGTGTACTGCTTGTGTCACTTGTGTTCTCATACCTAGCTCTATTTCTTCCTTCTGCAAGTTTCTTCCCAATGGAGTTATCCTGCAGGACCTAGGTCCTTCTTCCAGACCCAAAATAAGATGAGCATGGGCGCGCGCGCGCACACACACACACACACACACACACACACACACACACACACACACACACACACACACAAAGCGTGTCTGGGAGGACACAGCACTCCCAAGGTGTGACCCCTCATATGTCCCTGGACTCAGTAGGCTGTGTTGAGCAGCACCTCCAAGCTGCCACCCTCATATGTCATGGGCAGTGCACTGGCATAGAGTACGCCTGAGCAGGCGGGGTCTAGCAGCACTTCCAAGCTTCCACCCTCATATGCCTCAGGTTCAGCGTGTCCCTATCCCCACTTTCATGTTACAGATGCTCTGGTAGTAACCCACTTGATCAAACCCTGCAGGATTTTTGGGTGCTGCAGAGATCTTTAGCTTAGGTATGAGGAGTGTTGCTGCAGAGCGAATAGGGAAGCCAAAAAACAGGAGAGAGGGAGAGAAGCAGGCAGCTTAACCATGAATGTTATTTATTGCCAGTTAATAACCATACAAGGGGAGCCAAACAAAAAAACAGTTATAATATGAAATCTAACTTAAATTTGATTATAAAAGTCAGGTTTAGAAAACTATAACCAACCACACAAGTCAAGGTCAGAAGGCTATACCTGGAAAGAGAGAGCGAGAGAGAACTGAGTTCTCACCACTCCATGAAGTTTGAATCGATCAGGGTTCCCAGGTGGTGGTGATAGCTTAAAGGTCCGTAGTGCTGGAGACAGGCAGAGCCCCCAGCATGATCGGTCAGGAGAACATGAAGTCCCAATGGAACTGATGTAGATTTTGGATCCATGCATCAGAACCCTTACTTGAGCGTGGGTAGGGTTTTTGTTTGGAAAGAACAATGGTTCAAGGGAGAACACTAGATTTGTTTATGGGTAAACTAATGGCTCAAGGGAGTATACAAAAGTTGTTTTGTTCAGGCTAGACAATAGGAACTGATCATTCCTGGCTATGAGTGGTGTTCCTTTGAGGGAGCTCACAATGCAGTGAGGCATCATCAGTATTTTGGATACTAATAAAGGATTCATTACTAGAATTGGTCAGATAACTACTGAGTTGGGTGTGTGCAGGCGGGTTCATTAACATCTGGAGCAGAGATCCCCCATGATGCAATGCTTCCCTGCTTTTCTTGTCCCAGAGTTCAGTGCGGTTCTTGCTTTGGAATCTCTGTTCTCCATTCTGTATGCTAATGGGGATGCCTCCCTGTCCCATCTTTGATGCAAATGAGGCTAGGGGAGTTTCCTTAACTCTGTCAGTTTTGTCCGGAGGGGTTTAGATGTTTCTTCCACTGCCTTTTCGCTGTTTTTTGTAAGTCTTTCTTCTGATCGGCTTTGGTTCAAGCAGAGGCTGGACACCTGGGGGAAAGGTCTTTCATGAGTCAGGGTGAGTACTATGCCCTGGTTCCCCAAGAACACAGATGTGATAAGTAACAACAGCTCTTACTCTGCCTCCTCCACCTTGGCTTGGAGTACAGGCTGCAGGCTGAGCTAACCCCAGAGGAGAGACTGAGACTTGGCTCTCAGTCCACCAGCTGTTCAAGTGCCTCCTTCCTCCCAAATGAAAGAGGTTTAGATATGAAGAAGGGACTGATGAGGAACACAACATGAGGGATGTGTGTCTTGGAAGGGGTCCAAGCTCAGGGTCTTTGGGGAGGGGATCTCCGGGTCAGGGTGCCACCCAGGGAGGGGACCTTGCAGGGGAAGACAGCACAGAAGGACAGGCTCAATGAAGACCCTTGTGTATGTGGGTGGGGTTGACACAGGGAGAGGATGAGGTATTTTTTGGCAGGAAGGAGGATATTTTGGTGGAAGGGCTTCCTGAGGATGGATAAAGTGAAATTTGGAAGAAGGGTAGAGGGAGGGAATGTTTCGGGGGAGGGAATTTTTAAAGCCTTATTGGAGGTAAGGGTATGAGAGGGAAGGGAGGAACTTATATTACTGGGAGCCTCAGGAGGAGGAAAGGGGCAGCTTGCAGCACTAAGAGAGGCTGTGACTAAGGTGACCAGATACAAAGTGTGCAATATTGGGACGAGGGTGGGGGATAATAAGTGCCTATTTAAGAAAAAGCCCCAAATATTGGGATAGTCCCTATAAAATGGGGACATCTAGTCATCCTACATGTGATCCCAAAACTTTGCTGGTAAAATTACTCCCCTGCCTGCACCTCTGGCTAGTCATTCATATTAATGTACAATGGATGGAAAATTCTACTACTCTGCATTGACAAGGCAGGGAGCAGGGAAATGCAGAATCAGGCCCAGTAACTGTTTCCAGCTGAAATTAGAGGATGAATTAAGATAGGTAGTATATAATTGCCAGATCTATAATTAGTCCAGAACACTGGGAAAGACATAGACAATAGGATTTTTAATGACAACAAGTGGTCAGGACCTTAGTTTTAAATCTTGTTTAAAATCCGAGCTGTGGTAAATGTTTGCCTCAGGACCCCAACAGAAAGGCATTTTTTTTGTGGATGGTAAAACATTAAGAGACAGTGACACCAAGCCATAATCTCTTACAGAACATCCATTAGATCAGATCTGAGCCAAGACAGTAAAGACAGTTCTCCAAGCTTCATAATTTGGAACACTCTATTTGCACTTCTTTTACAATTGTAAATTAATCAGTGGAGTGTTGTGTTTACAGGCTAATCCTCATAATATATTCTCTTCCTAACTGTTTCACACAGGCTATAGCACCTGACTACAATAGGGGCAATAGAAATTCTAGATTTACAGAAGTATTTAGGCATCCATCTCTCACAGAAATGAATGCTCAGCAAGCTAAGGCCTTTTTGAAAACCCTACTAGACACCCATTTGTATCATTTGTCAGCAAAACACTTTCAGATATCCGGCACTATGTGCCTATTCTGCTTTGAATAATTGTAACATATTAACAAGTTTTTGTAAAAAAAATTTTGGCATTTTTTGTAATTGGTTTGGATAGTTACAATCTAAAACGCTTTTTATTAAAGTGATTTGGTATCCATAGGAAGACTAGGTTGTTTAAGTGTGTGTGTGATGATAGCAGTTGTAGTCTTTCAAATGTCCATGTACTGCATGCTGAAAATAGACTCCTTGCCAAATGGGAACTGAAACGCATATACGTATTACACTATTTGCCTTAGAAATTAATTTTCAGCCAGAAGCAGATAGGATTATTTAATATTTATCTTTAGCTGCAGGAAGATGAATCTATTATTTTATATGTTTGTTTTATATGCATTTTTTCATATACATTTTCCTGTAGGAAGTACAGATGTACTCTTGTCCATGCTGGGTCAAGGTTAAAGATTCTGAAATTGATAAATTCCTGTAGTTAGTACCTACCAATATTCATCACTAGAGAACCATTCAATTCTCTTCTGGGGTGGGTGGGTGTGTGTGTGTGAGAGAAAGAGAGAGAGAAATTTCCACTTCTACTGGTCTTAGTGTGATTAAGATTGGGAAGTTAAAATATTTACATCCCTTAAATTAAGCAAAGAAAATTGGACTATGTTGTATATCAAAGTGCCTGATTTAGTGCCAGTAAGAGTGGACTAGAGTGTATAAAGCTATCATACTGCAAAGCATCATGTAGATGGGAACTGTTAAATATCAATGGAGCATTACTCTGCATTGTCAGCAAACTTTAGTGTGACCACAATGAGGGAGATGCTAAAATGTCATTTCATGAACGACGTTATGTGCTGCTTACGATTAATATTCTGGCCATGGTTTATTACATTTTTGATAAATTGTAACTTCTTGGACAAAAATTTGGTTAGTTTATCTCTAACATTATTTAATGATCTTTAAAAGGCTGAATCTGCCCCAAAGATGTAATCATCATTCAGCAGCAGTCTGTAACCATGTGGTACTAATTTAAATTACTGTAGCAATGGACAAATCTCTTTCCAGAAATTAATAAATGCAATTTATAAGGAATGTTAAGTAACAACTAACAATTTAATGCTTTGCGAGTTTCAGCCAAACTGATTAAACAATTAAAGCAGATTTCTAGGGTTAGGAAAGAGGCTTCACCATAGAAAGAAAGTAACAATTTGTGAATTGCATGCATTCTTTCAGACATTGAGCATGATTAAACTCCAAAACTATGTTAAAATAATACTAACTATTTAAACCAACAAAAGGAGTTTCAGAGTAAACTCCAGCCTTGCACAGCCCATTTTGACAAAGGATTGCAGAGATCTTTGAATGGTGGGTCATTTCATTTGCAGCATAATACAATACCTAGGCACAATAAAGTTGGCTGTAAGTAGAACTTCTGCCAAAAAGTTGCCAAAAATACATGTTTAGGTATTTGAATAAACTTGCTTTGATTCTGTGCCCTTTTGTGTTTACTGTCTGTGAATAGTCCAGCAAATGAGGTTTCTGGAGGAATCTGAGAAACAGAAAATTTTAAGCAAATGTTGGAGAATATTTGTTAGAAGTTAATTTTAAATTGTAAACAGGAGAATTTTCAGTAGAAACCTGATTCAGAATGAGGCATATCTAGTAAACAGAAATGTACTGTGTCACATATATGTTCAATCAGAACTAACTTATACAGATCCAAGAAGACAACATCAGAAAGAAAGGAAGTGTGGCTGTATGTGGCCAGGGAGGGATCTGAATTTTTTGGGAGTTAATTTGTTATAGTCCAAGGGTCATGTGATCCTAGATGAGTGCTCTGACCACCAGGCTTATTGACTATTCAGGTGGATGGTTGGCAGGGAGGGAAGCATCTTTCTCTTGTTTTCCACAGAAAAAACTTCAAAAGGATTCAGTTTCATGGGAACATTTTCAAAATCTTGAAAATGGTCATGGGTCCCAAAAACTATTTCCCATCCAGTTCTAGTAATAAGTAGCATTGGTTGCAGCTTTGAAGTACAGTGTTTATCTCTGAGATTTTGTAGGTCCTCTATCTAGGAAGTCGCAGAAAACTATATTCTGTTGTGGATGTTACCTTGATTTTCTACTGGAATTCACTAAAGGGGAATTCTGGTTTTTTTTCAAGTGTCACTACTATAACCGAAAAGTTGTCTCCTGGCACTGTTGTATTTCCAAGGTCTAATAGGATACTCTTTCCTGTCAGAATAGGTCTGCTCAGTGGCAAGGTTACAAATATGAATATTTTTTCTACTTCGTCTTGTGTATTTCTGGTGACTCAGTTACAAAACTTGTTAATTGAGCTATAAAGGTAGCTGCAGCCTTTGCCTTTCAGTAAGGCAGTGTGTTAATTTGTGTTTGTCATATTGGCAGGGGAAGGGTGCAAGCTGCCAATGTTATGTTAGAATTAGTAACGCGCAGTACATTTTAACACGCTCAACTTTTGTGTCATGCTTTCTATGTCTGTTTATTATCTTTTCAAATTGAGAGCGCGGGGAGTGGGAGGGAGGGAAGCAAACTCATCACTAGAAGGTTTCTTCTGCTAGGCTGTTTATCACCAGATGTGTTTTTCACTCCTGCAATCTCCATATGTGTGGGGAGTTAGAAAGATAAATGAAGAAAATCACGCACACAAGAACCCAGAGTTCGACAACAGAAATCTTCAACATGACTCACATAACCATACCTAGCAGTGGGAATTTTGTTATCTTCTTTTTAAAAAAATGAAACTAACCAATATTCAGGGCTCTTTACTAATGCTTTGAAATATAAACCCCCTTCAGAATTTACACATTCAATTTTATATATACTATTTTTGCATTGACTAGAACTATATATTGAGCTTAGAGGCCTATCCAAAAAACTTGGACTACTGGTACAGTGCTTTGGCACTGTAATCTCTTTGATGAATATTAGAAGACCTAAATGTGACAAAGGGAAAGTACTGTGTTTTGTGTTAAAGATGGATGAAACGTCTTCATTTTGTGGTAAGCCTGATAATGTTTACAAATAAGACTGATTGTCACATGCCAGGTACATTTTAACCAATTTCATAAATGAACTGGCGGTCTTTATAAGCTTGTGAATTTCACTGAAAATGTAGATATGCTGCCCAAGTTTTTCAAAATTAAAACTGTATACACCAGTGGTGGGCAACCTGCAGCCCTTGGGCCGCATGCGGCCCATCAGGATAATCTGATTGTGGACAGCGAGACATTTTGCTGACGCAGACCATCTGCAAGGACACCCCCCTGCATCTCCCAGCAGTCGCGGTTCGCCGTTTCCAGCCAATGGGAGGAGAGGAGCACCTACCGGCAAAAACAAAAGTCAGCTCCTGTGTCACTGACCCTAAATTATGATGATAGGGCAGTAGAAACAGGAGGTGTACTATATTATGGGCAGTAGGAGTTTCTGGAGATGTTGAGATGTTGGGAAGAGGCCTGCTGATGTCAGTAACTGGGAAAGAAGAGGAAGATGCTGCTACTTGTATTCTAAAGTTGACTGATTTATGTATGTGATTTCACAATCACTTAGCTATTTTGAGCTTGAAAGGATCTTCCTCTTACTTCATAGCTGTCAACGATCAATAGATTTTCAAAACGTGGAGGAACCTCACTACTCAGTGGTGTCAATCTGGAGAAACATAAAGAGATGCTAAAAGAAAATTGTGTCATTTTGAGCACACTCTTTGATGAAAGGAGACAGTCTTCCCAAATAGTATTACAAAAAAACCTCACCAAAAGCAGCAAAGGAACAAAACATGAAACATAGGTCCTCTGTAGAAGCAGAAATCATTTTCATTAAAATCCTCCTCCAAAACTAGGGCCCTGTATTTTGACAGCCTTTCTCTTGCATCTCTACCAATACCTTTATTTAAGTAGACAACATTCATCACTGTTTTGTAAGGGAATTTGTCCATTTGGAAAGAACCAGGCAGAAATATCAGTTCTCTTTCAACATCCTAATAAAATTTGGATAACAATATTAGCTTGTTCCTTTCCAGAGGAAGGCCAAAAAGACTCAACAGAGTTTAACATGGATGGAGAAAGTAAGCCAAAGGAAGTGAATAGGGTGCTTTTGAATATAGTGCTTTTGGGAGGGCACTGAGCAAAGGATTCCACATTGTGAAGCTATTTAATATCCACTAGTTCGAAAAAAGTCTATGGAACCAAGAGTTGGTGGGGTTCAAACTTTACCTACTAAAAAACACCGCCCTGAGCGCAGCAAGTTTCAGCGCTGTAAAGTGGCAGTGTAGACAGTGCACCAGCACTGGGAGCTACAGCCCTCATGGAGGTGGGTTCTTTTAGAGCGTTGGGAGAGGTCTCTCCCAGCACTATGCCATGACTACACAAGCCACGTTAAAGTGCTGCCATGGCAGCTACCCGCTTTAATGGTGCCAGTGTAGACTAGCCCTAAGTACAGTGAGAAACATAAGAAACATGATGTCACAGTGGAAGTGAGCAACCCCTGCAGACTTCTGCTTACAACCATAATCTTCAACACCACAAATCTGGTGCCATCTTCTTCCAAACTGTGCACCCATCTTTTACAATAAATCTTTTGAGTCAGTGACCGCAACTCTTTTCGCTAAATAGTGGTATTGAATAGGTAAGCATACGGGGTATGTCAAGCGCTAATAGCTGTCAAGATGTGAAGTGGCACTTCTCTTGACAGCGGTCAGCGTTATACTGTCATTGTTGATATTGAGAAAGATTAGATAGATGTAGCTATCTTGCACAAATTATAAGGATTAATAAAACACAGACACTGCATATGTTCCATTTACTTATAATGGCCCAAATTCATCTGTCTGTCTGCCAACCTGTCTTGGTTTTTATACTTTCCCCCTCATTATTGTGTCTGAGCATTCTTTCCCTCATTGACTCCCAGACAATTTCGGTGGAGGTGGATAGAGCTAACAGATAGCAAAATCTGGCCCCGAAATTGGAGACTGACATATATTAAAAGAACGTATATCAAATATAGGATTTCATTTATTAAAATATATTTCATTGGGAAATGATTTCCTTATGTTTCCCCTCCATATAGGAATCTCAGACCCTCTTTCTCCAGCACTTGGACAGTTATAGCCATACATTGCCTTTTGAGTTTGATTTTTTTCTATTTGTCTTCTCTGTTTTTTTTTCATTCTGTACATAGAAATTAGAGAGTTGGGATGAAGCAGTTAAGAGACTTCGTGCTAGCTACTGTCAGATAAGACTGCCATGGTTGTAACAGTTAGGAGAGCAGTCTGCCAAGAAACTTAAAAATTCTGTTTTCACTTCCCTTTGATATAGAAATTGATCAGATTGTGGCTAGGCACAGTTACAAACTGAATTTTTCTAGACTGGGTCCCTGGAATTAGAATAAGGACACAGATACATGCGTACTGATTGTGTATGTGTGTTTTTGTGAGGCTCTGTGGACAGCACAGCTTTTAAAGTGCCAAGTCAAACATAAAGCCCTGTAGCCTGTAGTACAATTTTCTAAGTTGAGACCTTTACAATATTGATGTGTCATTAGAGAAAATGTAGTCACATAGTTGCACCTGTTTCAAGATGGTGCCGAAGCAACACCTGTGTGCATGTGAGATCCCTGCTGACTAACAAGTCTCTCTCTCTAGTTTCTGCTCAATTTGGTGCACAAATCAGCTTGCATTCTCAAGCAGCTTGTAGATCAACATCTGCATTTCACGTGGTATGAAACTTTGCAACAAAGCAGTATTGAATCTATACTTTGAAAGACTTTTAGTTTTTCAGGCTGTCTCAGAATCCCACACCAGAGCAGCAGTTTCGGATGCACTGTAAAACATGCCGGACTTTGGAACCAAAGGCAGATTTGGGTTAAAATGTAATAAGCCCCAGGTCAAATGTCAGGGCGTACGCTACCCCCACACTCAGTCCCCTTCTAGAGGATTAATTTTCACCCCATTTCACGTCCTTTCCAGTTTAGGTTCTACCTCACCCAACCTCCTTTTCTGCATCATGAACCATGATAGCTAGCCCTGATAGCTCAATCCATCCCATTTCCCCAGCTGCCAAACTTCTCATTGCTAACAAAAAACTCCTGGGGGAATTCTGCACCAAAAAATTAAAAATTCTATGCACAATATTTTAAAATACTGCAAAATTCTACACGTTTTATTTGTCAAAATAACACAATATAATCACATCAGTTTCAATTATTTTGGTAATTTATTTCAAAATACCTGTCAGCAAGTATGTCTGTAACAATACAGATAACAAACAAAGATTCAGCATGTTTTTTGACAGATTCCTTACTAGACATATTAATACAGAATTTGAGTAATAATTCATTTCCTAAACACGTGAAAGTTAAGTTACAAATACTTGGTAACCAATACCCTGCATTTCAGTTACAATCCTGGATTTTTATTTAAATTACATTATAGAAGACCAAATAGCAAAATAAAAATAAAATAGAATGTCATTTTAAATTGCTAATTTTAATTTACTATCAAACAAAACTGTAGTTAAAATTCTCAGTTCTTCCTACAAAAGATGCTGCACACAAAGCATATTAGTGCACTTTACATGAAGTGCTGTATACACATTATAGATCTGACCTGTGCCCTCATGGATTCTCACTGCAGGATCCAGGTACAAGTTACTCTAAAGTAGAAGAGATGGGGAGGAAGGCAGAGAGCAGATTAGTCAATGGAGAGAATGCATTAGCTTAGTGGGATCTGTCCCCAGTCTCTTCCCGGAGAAAGGTGAGGATGCTTCCTGCTTCTCTGAGGGTTAATGGACCCCAAGACCCACTTAGCTACTCTGAAACCCCCTTCTCTTCTTCAGTTCCCCCTCCTTCAGGATCTTTGCCACAGGGACTCTTCCCCCTCAGGTGCTCCTCCCACACTCACTGACCCCTCTCTCGGGGCACAGCCCAATGCCCTCCCCTCTCCCTTCCCCTGGAGGTTGATTTTCCTTCCCCCAGCTCCAACATCCCTCCTGCTCCTGGGGGTCCTGTGCTCCCTCTGCTCCCCACTGCCAATAGGGAGGGACCCTCTGCTTGCCCCTCCCATCCTGACTGACCCCTTTCTTGCCTGCCTCACTCCCAGATGCCCTAGTGCAGCAGAGGAAACTGGCCACGGGAACTGCAGTCGTAGAACCCTGGCTTCTGTAGGAGGAGACCTGGCTGCACTGCGTTGCAGGTAAGAGTGCCCCTGCCTGGGATATGAAACTCGAAGGGGACCGGTGCCCCCCTGCTCACCCTAAATGGCATCCCCAGCCATGGCACCCCGTGGCTGCCCCACAGCTGCTTGTGTCATAGAATCATAGACAATTAGGGTTCGAAGAGACCTCAGGAGGTCTCTGCTGAAAGCAGGACCAGCACCAACTAAATCATCCCAGCCAGGGCTTTGTCAAGCTGGGTCTTAAAAACCTAAGGATGGAGATTCCATCACTTCCCTAGGTAACTGATTCTAGTGCTTCACCACCCTCCTAGTGAAATAGTGTTTACTAATATCTAACCTAGAACTCCCACACTGCAACTAGAGACCATTGCTCCTTGTTCTGTCATCTGCCACCACTGAGAACAGCCGAGCTCCATCCTCTTTTGAACCTCTCTTCAGGTAGTTGGAGCCTGCTATCAAATCCCCTCTCACTCTTCTCTTCTACAGACTAAATAATCCCAGTTTCCTCAGCCTCTCCTCATAAATCATGTGCCCCAACCCCCTAATCACTTTCATTGCCCTCTGCTGGACTCTCTCCAATTTTTCCACATCCTTTCTGTAGTGGAGGGGACCAAAACTGGATGCAATACTCCAGATATGGCTTCACCAGTACCGAATACAGGGGAATAATCAGTTCCCTTGATCTGCTAGCAATGCTCCTACTAATGCAGCCCAATATGGAATTATTCTTCTTGGCAACAAGGGCACACTGCTGACTCATATCCAGCTTCTCACGCACTGTAATCCCCAGGTCCTTTTCTGCAGAACTGCTGCTTAGCCAGTCGGTCCCCAGCCTGTAGCGGTGCATGGGATTCTTCCTTCCTAAGTGCAGGACTCTGCACTTGTCCTTGTTGAACCTCATCAGATTTCTTTTGGCCCAATCCTCCAATTTGTGTAGGTCACTCTGGACCCTATCTACCTCTCCCCCCAGTTTAGTGTCATCTGCGAACTTGCTGAGGGTGCAATCCATCCCATCATCCAGATAATTAATAAAGATATTGAACAAGACCGGCCCCAGGACTGACCCTTGGGGCACTCTGCTTGATACTGGCTGCCAACTAGTCTTCGAGCCATTGATTGCTAGCCATTGAGCCCGACTTTCAGTAGCCAGCTTTCTATCCACCTTATAGTCCATTCATCCAATCCATAGTTTTTTAACTTGCTGGCAAGAATACTGTGGGAGACTGTATCAAAAACTTTCCTCACATCCACAGAACCAGTTATCTCCTCATAGAAGGCAATCAGGTTGGTCAGGCATTACTTTCCCTTGGTGAATCCATTTTGATTGTGCCTGATCGCCTTGATCACCTTCAGGTGCTTCAAAATGGTTTCTTTGAAGACCTAGAACATCAGGGTTGGAAGGGACCTCAGGAGGTCATCTAGTCCAACCCTCAGCTCAAAGCGGGACCAATTCCCAACTAAATCATCCCACCCAGGGCTTTGTCAAACCTGACCTTAAAAACCTCTGAGGAAGGAGATTCCACCACCTCCCTAGGTAACCGATTCTAGTGATTCACCACCCTCCTAATGAAAAAGTTTTTCCCTAATATCCAACCTAAACCTCCCATGCTGCAACTTGAGACCATTACTCCTTGTTCTGTCATATGGTACCACTGAGAACAGTCTAGATCCATCTTCTTTGGAACCCCCTCTCAGTATTTGAAAGCAGCTATCAAATCCTCCCTCATTCTTCTCTTCTGCAGACTAAACAATCCCAGTTCCCTCAGCCTTTCCTCATAAGTCATGTGCTCCAGCTCCCTAATCATTTCTGTTGCCCTCCGCTGACTCTTTCCAATTTTTATACATCCTTCTTGTAGTGTGGGGCTCAAAACTGGATACAGTACTCCAGATGAGGCCTCACCAATGTCGAATAGAGGGGAATGATCACGTCCCTCATGTCACTTGATCCATGATTTTTCCAGGGACTGAAGTGAATTCCCCGTGTTCTCCTTCTTCCCTTTTTTAATGATGGGCACTATATTTGCCTTTTTCCAGTCGTCTGCAAGGCGGACACAAAGACAGGCAAGGGGCATACACTTGGACTGCCTCCCAGTGGGGAGCACAGGCTACTGGCTGCACAGAGGTGGGACATTACCCTGCATCCCCCCTCCTCTTAGGACACAGATTTGGCAGCGAGGCTGCACCCAACCTTGACATATGCCCCATGCCTACCCAAGAAACATCCTGGGACCCTGACTCTCTGCACCAGGTGCACTGGGATAGTGAGCGAGAGAGACAGAGTCTCACATGCATGCACAGAACCACCCCATGAGAGGGTGATTTGTGTCTCCTTTGGCTGCTCCCAATGCTTGAACTAACATGCCCACTTGGGATCATTGCCAAGTAGGGGTATATGACCTCTCTTGTGACTTCCCTTTACTTCTATTGTTCTGTGGGGAAACAAAAATATCTGCAGGGGGATATGAATTCTGCACATGTTCAGTAGCGCAGAATTCCCCTAGGAGTAACACAAGTACCCCACAGCATCCTCCAACCTCCCCCTTAACTGATTCTCTTCCCTTCTCTTCTAATTCCCTCTTCCAATATTCTCTCCCCCTAGTTCTTCAGATTTGTAATGTGGGAGTTAGTGATACCCTAGCAAAATCATGCAGGAGTTGAGCACTTCCTTTCCTCTAGGCCACATGTGGGACTGTATTTAATTGACTCTCTGGCCCTTTTTGAATCCCATTTCTCTTCCTTAGTTTATGATGTCAAGGCCTTTCCATTAATAAAACAATAAAATCCTGCTCCACAGGTCTCTTATTTTCTCTGAATCATGGCCTTTGCATTTGATGTATTTATTCATCTTTCTATTGCTTTTCTATGTCCATCACCATAGTATCTAAATGCCTCACAAACCTTTACAAAACCCCTCTGAAGTAAAGAAGCATTGTTATCCCTATTTTGCAGCTGAGGCATATGACTTGACTAAAGTCACATAGGAAGTTTAACACAGCTGAGATTAGAAACCAGATTTTCCAATTCCCAGACCATTTGCTTTAGTCTATTATCTTCAACTCTTCTTCACCTCTGTTCTTGCAGATCAGAAGACACTATCTGCATGAGATATTGATACTTACATGCCTTCCTAGTGTGTTCTGAGATGAGATGTGAAATGTTTTGTGTTAACCTGTGAAAGACAATATTAATACAACTTATTTATTTCAGCTCTATATAGTAAATTAGAAAATATTGCAGTGTAAGAGACAGAGGAACATGAAGCATCATATTCTACTGAACCTTTTAGGCCCTTTGAGCCAAATTCTGGTCTGTTACCTATCTACCATCCTTTGAAGCGAACTTGTTTAAAGGAGAGCAAACTTTGGTCCTGTTGTTTTAATGAGCAAAATGAGATGGTTTTTTTATTGTTAATATTTCAGTCAAATTAAGAAAAATTGAATCTATTGTTATATAGGAATGCGGTTTGTGAAAGGTACCACCTTTCTCAGCTACTGCATTACTATCAGGAAACAGCTCTGGAAGATATTTTTGCCCCAAAAAATCATAAGGATAATATAATAGAAATTCTATATTCTATTCCAAGGGTAGGCAACCTATGGCATGTGTGCCGAAGGCGGCATGTGAGCTGATTTTCAGTGGCACTCACACTGCCCAGGTCCTGGCCACTGGTCCAGGGAGCTCTGCATTTTAATTTAATTTTAAATGAAGCTTCTTAAACATTTTATGAACTTCATTTACTTTACATAAAACAATAGTTTAGTTATATATTATAGACTTATAGAGAGAGACCTTCTAAAAACGTTAAAATGTATGACCGGCACGTGAAACCTTAAATTAGAGTGAGTAAATGAAGACTCGGTGCAGCACTTCTGAGAGGTTGCCGACCCCTGTTCTATTCTAATGCCTATAATACGGTGTGTGTGTTTGTGTTCATTTAAGTGTGATGTCTTGGTGAAATTGCTTTGGGCTATATAATAAGAAGCCATTGTTTCCATAATCCACAGGATCCAATGTAATATGGTAAGTGGCATTAGTGAATTTCACTGATGCATCTATTATTATTGCGCTGAGTAGTGCGTGGAAGCCTTAGTCATGATTGAGGTTTCCTTGTGCCAGGTGTTGTGCAAATAGCTGTACAAACAGATGGGGCTAGATTTGGCAAAGTGATTTGTGATGCCTCCATTTTTATAGTAGTACAATTTGAGACACCATAAAGGGGCCTAATTTTCTGAGGGTCCCATGAATATTTGAAAATAACGCCCCTAAAAGTGATTCCTACCCTGAAGAATATGCAGTGTAGTAAGATAAATGACATAGGAAGGGCAAGGGGATAAGGATACAGTTAAATCTGGACAGCAATAAGATGTTCACCAACCATTCTAGCTCCAGAAAACAAGCCCTTCTAAGTTACACTAGTTCATTAGAACAGTGCTGTTCTTCAGAGTCATTAGATTTCCACTAAAGGGTAAACCTAAAAACGTTTGTTTCCCAAATCAGCCAGTTGCATTATACAGTAGAACCTCAGAGTTACGATCACCAGATTTACAAACTGACTGGTCAGCCACACACCTCATTTGGAACCAGAAATATGCAATCAGGCAGCAGCAGAGACCAAAAAAAATTTTAAAAAGCAAATATAGTAGAGCATTATGTTTAATGTAAACTACTAAAAAATAAATGGAAAGGGTTTTTTTTTGTTTTTTTTTGGTTTTTTTAAAGAGTTACCAAGCTAAGGAAACTGTTTCTGTGCTTGTTTCATTTAAATTAATATGATTAAAAGCAGCATTTTTCTTCTGCATAGGAAAGTTTCAAAGCTGTATTAAGTCAGTTGTAAACTTTTGAAAGAACAGTTATGTTCAGAGTTATGAACATTTCAGAGTTATGAACAACCTCCATTCCTGAAGTGTTCATAACTCTGAAGTTCTAATGTACTATGAAGACTGCTTCTTCTATTGTTTACCGTGATACATTGCCATCCACCATTTCCTCCTTCTCCATGTCTTGGTTTTCTCCCTCGCAGCATCCTCCCCAATGTATGGTCTACACTTGTGGTGGGCAACATGTGGCCCGTCAGGGTAATCCGCTGGTGGGCCACAAGACAGTTTGTTTACATTGACCGTCAACAGGCATGGCCTCCTGCAGCTCTCAGTGGCCGTGGTTCACCATTCCCAGCCAATGGGAGCTGCGGGAAGCAGTGGTCAGCATGAACCTGCGGCCCGCGGCACTTCACACAGCACCCATTGTCCGGGAACAGTGAACCATGGCTACTGGGAGCCGTGGTCGGTCAATGTAAACAAAGTGTCTCGCAGAACACTAGCAGATTACCCTGACAGGCCGTGCGTAGCCCATGGGCTGCAAGTTGCCCACTACCGGTCTACACACTTCAACAGGTGGATGGGACATTCTAACTTGCTTTTTCTTGCTTCTTCCCAGTGTTAATTTCTGCATTGGCCATTCATTGGTGATGTCACTCTCTATAATTAAAGAATGGTTTTGCTGTTCCTTCTGCAGGCTTTGCCTGGTACCTTTGGCAGTGGTGGGCAGATTGATCCCAGAAGAACCACATTGTATCAGCATTTAAGGCAATCTGAAAAAATCAGTAGTAATAGCATTGATTAGTGCCCAAGGCTCCATTATTCCTTTGTACTGTACATAGTTTAAAGGACCAACATCTGTTGCAAGGATAAAAAGAAACAAACAAGTTGTAAGAGCTCTGTGTATAGGCAGAATGCAATACAGTACTACAGTACAATCCTGCTTACAGTAATTCAGGCAAAGCAATCTTCCTTCGCTATCCACTGTAATTGATTCTTCAGTGTGATAGAAGTAGGAGGGTTGCCAGAGTCTGCTTGGGAGAAAGGTTGAGAAAGTACTGTTGTCTAAGATTTACCTAGTACAGTGTAACTGTTTCAGTAGAGACTTGAATGTCAGTGTGAAGTACTGCTTGAAGCATTGTAATTAAGAAAGAATGTATGGACTAAAAACTAATCAGTGCTATCCCTTTGTAAGCTGGAGAAAAAAATATCTTTCCTTGTCAGCATGGGAAATTTCAACATTTGCATTTCTTTACAAATTGTCACTCTCTATACATAGTATCAGAGGGTAGCCGTGTTAGTCTGGATCTGTAAAAGCAGCAAAGAATCCTGTGGCACCTTATAGACTAACAGACGTTTTGGGGCATGAGCTTTCGTGGGTGAATACCCACTTCCTCAGATGCATACATATTGACTTTTGAACTATGGGCCTTGCAAGCAAGAAAATACCTTTATTTTGTCACGTATGCATGAAATTAGTACATAAATACAGAGACTATATTTATAACTTAATTGATCCATGGGATTGTCAGATGCTATTTGGATGTTTAGAGCAGAATAGGTGGCAAAGGATTTTTCTTTCTGGTAATAGACTAGAAATGGAAATGCCTCATAAAAAGCTGGTGTTAAATGGTCATTTCTCAAGATGCGACACAGTGAGCACAATCCTGCAAAGTGTTGAGGATCTACTGGAAGATTCTTATAGAAGCTGATGAGAGAGTGCTCAGTATAAAAAAGATCAGGCCTGGAGGACAAAAACAACTTTTTTGTTTTTCCTTTAACTATTTAATATTGTGAAATGCGTATCACCTAATCGAGATTAGATCCCACTGTGTGAGATGATTTGTTGCCTTCCACTAGTTTTTATATTTATTTTAAGAGACTTTATTCTCTTTAATTAAGATTGGTTGTTCTCCTTTCCTGAAAAATGTGGTTTTATTCATGATCGTGGTCTAATAAATATATGTAAGGCCAAAGTTTATTTTCATTATGGAGATGCCATGTATTTTAATGAGTAACGAAGTAAGCTGACTAATAGCTAGAAAATTGGAAGTGTATTCAAAATGTTGAGGTTTTTGATTTTTAAGCATTGCAGCCTGAATATGGAGAACTTAACATAGGCTGAATAAAAGCAAAAACGGTGTTATAAGCAGCGGATATTATTGTATAAAATTTACTGCAAAGACGAGTGATATGAATAGAATATGTATACAGTAGCTAACTGCATGCTAGCAGGTCTTTTCTGGGCTCCTAAATGTTAACTGGATAGTAATGTAAGTTATTACACTCATTAAATTAGGCCACAAACAAGTCAACAATGATTCAGCAAAATGGGTTTGTTTGTATAGTGCGAGGAAGTCTGATAGATATCCAGTCAAACATTTATGGCTAAATGGATGAAGATTTTAACATTACAGCCTAATAAAAACCCCATACTGTGTGATTAAATAAGAGGGAAAGCAGTAAAAAAGAGAAAGCATAATGATGGTAACATGTAGGTCAGTTACAATTTAATTGTCATTGCACTTCATTGCTAACATATCAATTCTCTGCTGCTTAGCTGAGCAGAAAACAACAACTTAGCATGTACAGTGGGCCCACTGACTACTCGTCAAAGCCCACTTCCATCACCTGCTTTTGACTACTTCCTTAACAACCACATGAAGTCTTCCTGCTTTAATAGGATAATCTTGCTGAAAGCTCCTGCTGATTGTGTCCTCCTACATTCAATGCATCAGTGATCAGTAAATTTACTTCACACTCTACATAGATGCTAAAATTAGATTGTTTGCATTACAACTTTCAATACTCCTGGAACACGAACACCTGCTTGCAGATTTATATTGTTTTGTTTAATGATTTAAAATAAAGATAGCCTTACAGTGGCAATACTCTGATGTACTATATTGGAATAACACAATGGCTGATCGTTTTTCTCACTTATCCCATTTATACTATATCTCCTTGCCATAAAAGGTGCAGCTTCATTATCATTAATTGCAGCTTTAGAGACACCATAGACATTTATTTCTGCCAACTTTTCCAGAATTTTATTTTTTCAATGTTACTGACTAAAGCCAAGTGGTTTAAAAAAGAGAGAGTGAGAGAGAGAGAGAAGAAAAAAAAATTGGCGTCTATTTATTTATGTATTTTAATCTGTATAATTCATAAAGATTTCAAACAGATTTTGGATTTGGCACCTTTTAAAAATGTCAGCTCTAAAGAACTCTCTGTCTAGCACACTTATGCTGATCTATAGTAAAGATTCAACAGAGTACATACCCAAACTATTAATTCAGGCGCCTAAGGTGACATTTTAAATCCAGCTTTGCACAGCCTATTTTTATATAGAATAGAGCACTGCTCTCTGCTTTTTTTTTTAAGTGATCCAGCAGGAGCTACAGAACTTTATTAGGATAATTAGAAATGTCTGTTCAGAGCCTCATTTCATGTAAGTTTGCTGGGAAGCAAGACCACCGCAAAAGCATTAGTTTGAAATGTTGTTAGGGTTCATTTCCTCCCCCCCCTCCAAAAAAAGTTTTCTTTTTATTTATCGTAATGATTAAGTGACTGAGCTAACAGAAGATATCCATGGCTTTCAGAGCTATGGAAACCTTGGAGCGGCAAGGCTAATGGCTCTGTGTTGGGACAAAAAATGTGTGAAATTAATTAATTTATATTTAACTTTCTGTTAATGAGTGCAGAGTGCTCAATTTTCAATCGTGAGCACTTAGAGTGTCTGGTTCCATATATATGCACTCATTTTGGCATCTAATTTCTCAAATATCCATTTTTGGCATAGTAGTTTTGCACATCCTAACACAGAAACAAGTGACCTAGCCTAGATGCCTACATTTGAAAATTAGAATCCACATCTAGTTTCAGACAAAATACGCTCATCTAATAAGACACCATGTTACAAAACAAAAAAAATCCAGGCTTTCCCATAAAAACAAGTCCCGTAAAAGTGCAGATACCAAGACTTCTAAAGCAACATAGTAACATTTCATTACTGCAGTCACCACAATGGCTTTTCCTGCATTATTGTCCTAAATATCTCATTTTACTCAACTAACTCTTTTTAACATATCTAGAAATATTATCTCAAGGGAAGTCTGATGTTTAAAAAAAATTGTGAGAGCTTAAAAAGAGATTTGTGGCCTGTTCCAATGATCATTGCAGTTAATGGCAGTCTGTCCAGTGATTTCAGCAGGCATTGGTTTAGGACCTTGATTAATTTCAAGAAATGTATGACTAAAAGGGATGCCTCAATACACGATAACTCAGGGCAATATATTTGCTTCTTAAAAGTCACTGTGCTAGGTAGATGTAACTGGCTAGTTGATGGACAGTTTTATAAATATCATTTCTTTAGGTCATTGTCTGACAGTCTGTTAGTGCACAAGGACCCTCCTAACATCACTTACACTCTGCACACCATCCTGTTACAACTGCAGCCCTTACGCTCTATGGAGCACTGGGACTGTTTCTTGTGGTCATGCATCATCCCAAAAGGAAGAGAGCTCTAGACCCTTTGCTCCTTTGCATGGATCTGTAGAGCAGAACTAGCCAACCTAGCGTAATGTGCTGCATCCTGCGCAGGGCTGCCGAGAGGATTCAGGGGGCCTGGGGCAAAGCAATTTTGGGGGCCCTTTCCATTTAAAAAAAAAGTTGCAATACTATAGAATACTATATTCTCGTGGGGGCTCCTGCAGGGCCTGGGGCTTGAGGCAAATTTCCCCATTTTCCCCCTCTCCCCCTCGGGCAGCCCTGATCCTGTGAAGGGGTTTAAAAGCAGACACATGCCCGTGTGCAGCTAGGGACTCAAGGAAGCATTCTGTCTTCCAGTACCAGAATGTCTCCTATAGCCTTATGCTATAGTATGCCTCTACACAACTGCTCAGCATATCGACTGCCTAATGAGCACAAGAGAGCCCTACAGAAATAATGCATACTGGTGGCTTTAGAGTAGATGGCTTACAAAAGCCAGGCTAGCTAAAATGGCCAGATGTTATAATAAATAATACTAGGAGCTATACCAATCTCCTAGATCTGGAAGGGACCTTAAAAGTTCATCAGGTCCAGCCCTCTGCCTTTACTAGCAGGAACAGTTTTTGCCCCAGATCCCTAAGTAGCCCCCTCAAGTATTGAACTTACAACCCTGGATTTAAGCAAGCCAATGCCCAAACCACTGAGCTATCCCTCCCCCCTTCTGTTGTGCTTAGAAGGTTTATTTGTAGTCAGTAAGGGCTGCCAAGGTCCATTTTCTGAGTATGCTCTTGAGGGTTTAGTAAGATTAATGGTTATGGTGCAGGACTATAAGGGACCAATCCCGTATTGCCCATAGTGGTTTGTTGCAAATGGGATAAAAGATGAGGCAAGACATAGTGCTTGATGGACTCCCACTAGTGTAGGGGAAGGCAGTTTGTACCCCACTGTGCTGCTGGGGACAGCTGCACCCAAAGAGGATTCAAGACCCTGAACACAAGAACAGGATGGTGACGGCCTATTTTCTGCCCACCAGAAAGCTACTTCTGGGCCTCCCCAGGAGTTAAGTGTTGTGGATTGGTTAAAAATGGCATCTCTGGTTTAGACAGACTTTCCACTGCTGCAGGCCTGCAGCCCATGTTCCTCTGGTTGCTGCTAATGTATTCCCAGGGTAAATCAAGCCCGTAAAGTTGGTTTTGGACAATGTCTGTAATCATGACTCAGCAGCAGCAAGAAACACAACAAAGGATTTGTCACAAAGTTCCTTCTCAAGTTTTTTGAGGTTTTTAGGAGAGCAGTGCTTATAAGAGGAAAAACTAGCTGTACTTACCGAGAAAACAGAGAATTCCCAGCCTGAGTGACGGCACAACCATGTAACAGCTGTTGTGAAGCTCTGCTTGCTCGAAAGCCTCCCCTTCATTCTGATAACCAAGAAGTAATTTTATAATTGTATTTCCTTTTGGGGCCATCACTCTCTAGCCCTATTGTGTGACTCTGCCCTGGTTGCTTGTTACCCAGTAAGATTTTTTAACGTCTCACAATGGTGTAATGAGTACCTAGACTCCTTGGGTCTAGATATTTTGGGAAGAAGAAGAGCACTTGAATTTTCCTGTTAAGTGAAACTACCCACCATGACACAAACTTGCAGCAACTTTGACTTTCTTAGGCATATGACCCTCAGTTAAAAAGTTTGGCTAATGGGACTGATGCAAAGCTGATAAGCTAGAAGAAACAGCATTTTAGGCTAAGAAAAATGTGTTTTTTCCAAGTAGCAGGTAATATTTTCACAATTTGTAACCTTATTGCGTGCTGACTGAAGGGATGCCAGGCTTGATTATAGTCACTCTTATATTCAGCATCATGGGAGACCAGATCAGTAATGTTCTATACTCTGTACCTGTATACATACCCCACCGCACATCATGCTTCTCCTGAGAAGGGGATTCAGCCGGCATTACCTGATTTGCAAGTAGGGCACTTGATTCCTTAACCAGTGTGCTTGGTAGTTTTTCATATCTATGTGAAACTGTGACACAATTTTAGGTAGCTTATTAGATTGATGATTGATGACAGACAAAAAAGGATGTAAAGTACTCAGCGACATTCATGCTTGCTTTTTAAATATCATACTATATTGTTTCAGATCTTGATTTTACACTCAAGTGCTTAAGCTCCACATTAGCACACCTCTTCCACTTCCTCTAAATGAACACATCCATTTTAATAGACGAAGTATTCCAGTGTTTTTGAACAACTTCTGTATTTTCCTCCACTTCTTTCTCCTCTTCATTGCATACCTCTCACCCACACATTAACAACACTTTTATCCATTAATTGTAAATATTTCCCTCTCCGTTATGTTGGACCCCAGCTATTTCTTTATTTCTTTCCTTATTAAATTATGTTTACCTGAATACATCAGGTTCATTTCACCAAGGCAGGATGTCCCATTAAGCATGACAAGTGTAAGGTTGTGAGATTAATGCCTTTCTTAAGCTTGAATTAGTGTGTCAGCATCTTTTCAGACCTGGGACCACAGAACATAGGAAGCGTGCCATAATGGACCTTAGCCTTTAACTGAACTGCTCTAATATTATTCCTATAACAAGACTACTTTTAAAGAGGCTCATTATTGGCTTCATTAGATATGTTACTTGCATCAGTGGCTGTAGTTACTCGTATAATATGGAAGAGGTTAACATAGCATATTTTTTATGTATTATATGGCATATAGCTTGAAGTAGCCAAAAGGTTTATGGCGATGTAATTGGTAGTTAGTGTGAAATTTGTAAGACAAATAGACAATACCTAGGGTAACCCCTATAATCCTCTCCTTCCAGTTTTTTACAGCCACCAAAGGGCCTCATTAAAACAGCAGTCAGCACCTTAGAGAAAAGATACAGTGCTTACAGTGCCCAAATGTGACAGAAAATCTGCATTTTGTAAATCTGACACCTTTGATAGATTATACAGTGTGAAACCATTGCTTCTAAGCATTATGATAACGCTTAAGGTTCTCTTCTGAATCCAGCCGTGCTATATTCACTGGATATAACAATGTGAAAAAAGAACTAGTTGAATAAAATAAAGCAGGGAAGATGGAGATGGGCCTCTTTCTTTGATACAAAGCTCATCTCATGTAATGGGACTGGAAAGCAATAGTGGTATTCCCAAACATTACTTATATATGGGGATATGTGCTTGTTAATATGAGCAAAATGACTGTTAAATGTATGAATGCAAAATATATGATAATTAAACAAAATTCTAGATCCTTGAATGGCTATTTAAAAAAAAACATATCTATAATAGTGGTTGGAATGAGATTTTTTTTTTCATTTTAGAGGCCAAATTCTGCTCTCATTTACACTCTGTGTAAATACAGAGAGACTCCATAGACTTTAGTAAATTCACTTCTCTGTCACACTAGTGTAAATCTGGTGCAACTCTGTTGATTTAAGTTGAATTATGTCAGATAGTTACCAGTATAAATCAGGGCTGCCCAGAGGATTCAGGGGGCCTGGAGTCTTCGGCGGCAGGGGGCCCCCGCTTCGGCGGTAATTTGACGGCGGGAGGGTCCTTCTGCTCCAGGACCCACTGCCAAAGTGCCCCGAAGACCCGCAGCAGGGGCCCCCGCCACCGAATTACCACTGAAGACCTGGCACTTTGGCGGCAGGTCCCGCTTCGGCAGTAATTCGGCGGTGGGGGGGTCTTTCCGCCCCGGGGCAGAAGGACCCCCCGCCGCCGAAGACCTGGAGCGGAAGAAGCTCCAGGGGCTTGGGCCCTGGGAGAGTTTTCCGGGGCCCCTGGCGCGAGTGGAGGATCATAAAAATGATAATAAAAATGCATAATCCAGGCTCCACATATCATGTATGTGGTATGTGAAAGCTCAATTCTTTAAATACATAATCTAGTTAGTTCTTTTTAACTATGTACAAATATATTTTGTAGAGAGGGCCATGTGGAACTGAACAAAAATGAGCTGTAAACATTATTCTAGGTGCCTTGGTTACAGCAAAACAGTTTAATCACAAAAAGGAACCTCAGACAACTTGAGCTCCAAAGTTGTAACTATGCTTCTCCTTTCCATTTAAGAGCTGGCTCCAACATTAGCACTGGAAAAAGGTGAAGAACTGACCAAAAATAAAATGAAAACTACTACTAATCTACTAATTCCCTCTAATCAGTTATAATACAGGGGGTTCTTCAACATCTTGTTTGCTCAGTGGTTTGGAATATAGGTTTGAGTGTTTATTTGAGCTCTAAATGTGACAACTCTTTACCTCTTCATTTAGTCACTCGCACAGTTCCTGTTTAAATAAGAGCTGCTATAGACAAAGAATAGGGGAGAAGTTTCACTCAGGTCGCTGACAAAATATAACACAGCTATTTCTATCTCAATCTCTTTGATTATTTCTGTAAATGCACCTTTCTGTTGTGCATCAGTAAGAATGCAAAACAAAAAGGAGGTAAATATAAAACCCTCCTACTGCCTTTTCACTGTTCCCTAACACAGTAGGGACCTTATTCTGTACCTTCTGATGTCTGACAAAACTCACATTGACTTCTAATGGGGCAGAATCAGGCCTCATATACCTACAGAACTGGAAGTAAATAGTTCAAGGCACTTCCATTGTTATGCCATTGAACAAATAAAACCTGTTGATAGGGAATGAGTCTATACCAGTATTTGTGGACTGAAATGTATCGCAGCTCAGTGTTTCATTTAAGTAAAAATAATATATAAGTCATAAATTTGAACACAATAGGCTAAATTCACCCTACTGGAACTCCATTAGATACTCTATGGAGTTACTCTAGGGATAAATTTTGCCCCATGTTTATTATGTTATGGAATATTAGGAAATTGAAATGTTCTTCATTAATTAAATATTTAGAATTCAGAATACCAAAGTCTCTATCAACTGGGATCTACAACTTTGTAGTGTCTTTAAAAAGAAAAATCACATTTCTTTTGGGATTGTCAGTTTTTGTTCAAAACGTTCTGTCGACTTGTGAGTTTCTTCAAAGAAGACTAATAATTTTCTGGTTACAAAAGAGGTACCTCCCTAAATTATTGTTTGCTTGTTGTTGTTTTGGTGAGTATTAATATAATTGCTTGCAAAGGGGAACATTTCAATACACACCTTGGAAAAAAAATGGTCTTTTGTGGGCAAGAAGGCCCCTGCTAATAATAGTTTGAAAATAAGGTTTATATCTTCTGTTAAGTAGTCTATTTATTTTCAGATGGGCCATCAACTCAAGGTTTGGGAGATGTAGCTCATCTCAGCTACATTCCTGGTTTGAAAGTTGTCTGGCAATTATTCTTTTCAAGAAGAGATGTGGGTTACAAAAATACACTGTTTAAGACTATCAGTAAAGAGAGAAAAAAAATCTCACTCTTGTTTACTGTTAATAATCAGTAGGCTAGTTGTCTGGCTGTACCAAAAGAAGGAGAGGAGACACTTGATATGGATTTTAATCAGGCCGCAACTTTATTATATTGATGTCTGGGACGACGTGGCAAATAAAGTGTACAGTGCAGGCAAATCCATGTTTATTCAAATCATTGCCACCTTTTGCAGCAGTTTCTGACATCATTTCCCCCCTCACCCCCTGGCCATAAAGCACAGCTGCCTTCCCTCGGCAAGCCCAGACAACATTCCCACCACTTTAGGTGTGGTGCAGTCAATCTTGGCATGAAGGTTGCCTTTAGACTGAAAGGTGCATGGAATTCAGGTGGTAGAACTGGAGAGGCCTGCTTTTGTGTCATACAAAGTGCTGGCCCTTTTTTCTCAACTGCTGGTCTTATCTCTACTGGAGTATGACATAATTTGAATACTTACCACAACACTAGTTTAAAAAATGATTAAAGCTTTGCAAATTCCAGATACCTTGCAGAGTCAGCCTAAATGTGTACTTGTGTTCCTTGTAAGGGAGTTAGCCAACCCTAAAAGCTAAAGAAAGGTTTTATTTAATCTTACATGAAAATATGGAGCAGTACATAACAAGTTGCCTCAGTCCTAGGATAACAGAACTGATCTGAATTTAAAAACAAAAACTAACCATGAACTGGTTTATGTGTAGGTAATAATATTTTAATGAGACAGAAAAAATCTTTCAAATTAACTTTCCAGCAAAGTCTAGTTTTTGATCAATTCCATTACTTGCACTGCAAAATAAGCTAAAAGAGGGCATTTATGAGTATCATGTCTGGGTTTTTCAATTCGGTGGATTATTCACATCTGTTAGGTGAGAATTACAAAGTGCTGAAATAATGTATTCTTATGTTTTAGATCTATCACTGCCAAGGGCTACTGAATAGTAAGTATCAACATCTGTATTACTTCTGTGAGTTTTCTGATTAAATGTGTCTAAATATTTCAGATGCTATTGGAAATAAAAAATAAAAGTAGTTTCAAGCCGCAGTCTGATGTAGGATTTTAATGAAATGTATTAACAGCAAGCATTACTTAAGAAATTGTATGTGCAATTAGCCCTAATAACATTAACCTGGTGTTGTGATTTGTATTATTGAAAGGACGTTAGGCTCTTGAAACTGTAAATAATGGAATAAACATAAATAAAGGTACTTGTATTTTGACAGTGATGTTCCACCTCTGGTTTCCTGCACACACAAAAATCATTCAAATGCCTTTTCTTTCTCTGACAAAAATATTCATTAAAAACATTTCACTGTGCTGCCTTTTAATATAGCGCGGGCATTCAACCTGCGCAGGAAGCTTCCTGGAACCACACAAATACTATGTAATTATCTCGTGGCTCCCTGCTGGCTGCTGCATATTCCAAGCACAAAGTGAGCAGCACATTTCTAGAGCCTGACTTCTGTCTTCATTGTCCCTGCTTGGAATATGAAGCTCCACTTCATTATAGCAGACCTGATCAAACTTGATAGATTTAGCCATTATTCTTGACTGTGTCAACTTTCTGCAGCTTTTTTTTTTTCCTTGGGCTCTTTTGTTTTGCCACCCAGGGAATGCATCTTATTCCTAGGCTGTCTCTCTTTCTCTTTCTCTCTCTCTTCCTTTTTCTTTTTCTTTTTACTCCAACAAACCAAGCTTTCAGCAAATAATGCTCATTGTGCATCATGTGATTCAAGGAAAATAAGGCTCGCAATTTTTTCTCAATTGTCCTTTATGATTTTTATTGACTATTTTTCTTCAGTTTGTTTCTATAAAAAAAATTATGCTGCAATATTGACGTACAATACAGGAAAAGCTTTGAAAATCCTTTTTTTCTGTTAGTGGTACAATAAATTTGGCATTGTGATTTTTTTTTGTCTGTTTGATGACAACCTTCAAGTAGCACTTTAGAGTTCATATTTTTAAGAATCATTCAGACCAATGTATTTTTTGTCAAATTTTATAAATCATTAATTTGTTTAGTTAACCTACAGATATCTCTCTACATTTTTTTGCAAAAGGCATTAGATCATTCTCTGAGCAAATACAGATGTTGATACAACTGGTTTACCATAATGGATTGCTCTGTAGTTTTGGGGAGTTGCTATGCAACAATAGAGAAGTGCAACATAGCTATAACAAATGTTTAAAGTATTGAGTAAAATAAGCAGCATTATCATAGTTAGTATAACACAGATCCATCAAATTGCCACAGAAGTTAAGCAGTATGTCAGAAATTTACTACTGAATTTAAAATACTTAAAGGGTCAATTCATAGTTAACAAACATTTTGTGATGAAGCTTTTCAAGCTTTAAGTTTTAATTATAGCACTGGTTATATTAGAGAATACATTTGACAAGCTTTATAAAAATGTGGAACAATGGTTTGGAATTAATTTTTGCTTATTAAGTAACAATTATGAATACAGTTAAAACTTTGGAGAGAAAAAGATTTCCCTTTTTTGTTCCCCTTTTGTTTGCAGATTAAAAGATTGTGTTATAATTTCCAACAAGTTTACTAAAGGGTTCCTATTGAAGTTTATTATATAGTACCATGTTAAATACTGATAGAAATTGGGATGGCTTAAATTTAGTATTATCCTGTTTAAATTAAAAAAAAATCATTATTTTTAGAGTGGCATTTTCAGTCTCACCGAAAGCTTCTCGGCATCTTAAAATGTAAATTGCAGAGAAGCAACACAAAGGATAAAGAGAAGATTTTGAAGGCAATCACAGTGATCACTTAATTCAGTCTCTGCATATCCACTTGGCATAAGGTAATTAGAGTGCCACATTGCTGTAAAGACAGAAAGCTTAGGGTACCATTCTGACTCACCCAGACGATAATACATGATTAGAAGTCAGTGACAGATCACAACTGCTGAATGACCCACCAAGGTCTTATCAAGGGCAAATCGCATAATTAGCATGCACTTCGCTGGAAGAAGAGTACAGTGCTATTGTTCTGGCACAATCAAATTAGCCCAGCCAATGAGGTCAATGTTCTGTGACCTTAGAGACATTTCATGTTTTATTTTTCTCCCTCATAAAAAAAGAAACCAAAAACACTTAAAACTGAGCTGAAGTTCTTATGGACACTGAAAAATATCTGTTATGAAGGCATTTTTGGAATACACTCCACTGACTCCTTAGTTCATCATGTATGGAATAAAGGAGTCGGCTAATGCAGTCTGACCCTGAGGGACACATATGTAATGGAGCCACTTTGACAGAAATTCAAGCATCTAGTGAGGCCTGGAACTCAATTTATTTGCCCTGAATGCATCCACAACATCATGCACATAACCCCCCCCCAAAAAAAGCTTCCTTGCAAACATAAAATCTCTAGTTCGTTATGATAATTAGCACAATTATCTTGATTTGCTCACTTTATCTGTATTTTCCCAAGGCTTGTCCATTTTATTTGCCTCCCCACCCCATTTCCTTAACAGGACACTCAGCCCAGAGCGAGATTCGCTGGGAATGATAGACACCAACAATACTTCAGGCATCCCATCAGTGGAACCCTGCAAGCTGAGCACTGTGTAGTGCAATATCACAGTTAAATGTCACATAAATACTCCTTTCCCTCCCTCCTCCTAAAGGACTGGGTCTTTCTTTCTGAAAGGTGAGGTATTCACCTGGTTAGTGGAGAACCAGAACTTCGCTGTCTACAGAACTAAGGCCTGTGGCACTAGGACTGTATTGTGAGTCTCAAGGCCAGTAAGTCCCATGAACCTAATCTTTTGGTGAGATGCTGAACTTCTGCCTTGGATGTGGCTTTCTCTTTGTTTTCTAAGCTGAAATACAGTTTTCAATTTGTTCACACACTCCTTAATTGTACGTTCTGCAGGAAAGGTGTTTTGACATTTAGTATAAGTGGGACTGTGTACAATTTTTGTATTTTGGCTTCACCATTAGGTTGTGCACATTTTGAACCACATATCCCGGCCATTTCTGGAAAACTGTACCAGAATGGGTCTATAATAAGCTCTTTCATATGCACTCTTCATCACTTAAACCTGCCACTTTCACTGGTTTTGTTTGTTTGTTTTTATGCTGGGCTAAGTTAATTTGAGATTGGAACTCTAAGATGTTTACATATCATGAATTTAAAGATGAACTTTCATGTTCAGTCTAAAGAGAAATGAAAACACAATATTCAAATAGATTTTCATATACTTTCAAGTATTCATTCCTAGGTCTTTTTCAGACGTGATCGTTATCTACAGTACTTGTGCATTAAAGGTCTCTTTTCAGTCCTCCTGCTCATTAATACTAATCAACCACAATTCTTTGGTTGTGACATCATAACTATTCTCACAACAACAGATAATAATGTTACAAACAGAGAACTGTGACCCTGTAGTTTAACATGCTCGGGAAGAGGTTGTGAGGATGAGATCTACTGTTTATAAAATTCTTTTCTTCTATAATTAGCCACTGTGGAAAGGATAACAGCCAATGAAAGCTAAACTGACTTATGTTTAAATAATATGTTTTCAAAGTGTCACTGAGCATGAAAGTTCATCTTTGAGCCAATTAAGTAATTCCAGCTACAACTCGCGTCCTTATCTAATTGTTCTACTTTGTGATGCTTAAGCTCTAATAGGCATATCTTTTTGCAATTGTACTGTGTGGCTTGACCATTTCCAAACACATCTTTATTGGTAAATAAGAAAAGGTTCTTTATTGACCTATGATTTATGAAGCTGAGCTGCAAGAATTTATTAGAGAATTGAGTTTAAATTAATGCAGTGTCCTCCCCAATAATTAATTCCTACAATTCATTCCATTTATTCCATATGCCTTGGCCAAGTCAGCTAAGTACATCAACAAAACTTCTTTGTCTGGCATAAAGATTACTACTAAAGGTCTTGTTGATTGTGCACATATAGGATCATTTTTTTTTTAGCATTAATATTGGTTGTCTTTAGAACTACAACAGTATTCAGTCTATCCGTAAGTCATACACAAACACACACACAGAGAAAAGTTATTCCATTGCTGAGTATTTAACCCATGTGGAACTTTTTTTGATTGAAAAAGATAATATGTACAAAGCCAGTTATTCTAATTATTCTAGACATATAAATAAATTAATCTAGGCTTTATAAATATACTCTTACTTCTCAGACAGGTTGTAACTGCTTTTCAGATTTACTGTATGTGTGTAAAGAGAGAGACGAACTGTGTGTATGTACATACATACTGAATTTTTATATGCATGTACATATGTAATATATATCATAATTCATATTCCCATAAACTTGGTAGACACTCCTTTCTTAGTCATACAGCCCACACGGTGAAAGTCCCCTAACAAACAGGATTAAAATTCACTCTTTTCAACCATCCCAGGCATTTATTCCTTCCTTTTCATTGAGCTACATTTGTCTGATTTAACAAGATAAGATTTGAGTGCTGATGCAGCCCGTTGTTAATGTAGCAGCCGCATCCACCATACCATCGACACTCTGCATCAGAGAGATGCATAAATCAGGTATTCAAAAAAAAATTAGATATGCAGCACACCAGTTTTATAGTCCCAGCCTCAGAAATTGAAATGGCCCAGATTAATGTATTATATCTTACACACTGTCCGAGTGAATCAACTTTAATATATTGAACAGATTCGCAGAACAAGACTTTGTTATCTAAGGAGCACTCGGAAGAAGGAATTGACCTGAGGATTTGATTTGGTTCAGGTAGTTCATGTTGTACAGCAGCATTTGAATAGTTTCACATAAAAATAAAATTTGTATTAGGAATATTTCACATCATTCTGGGCTTGTTCATACTGGAGCTTTGCAGCGGGCAATATTATAGAAACAATGCCCATCCGAGAGATGATTTTAACCTTTGCTTCAGATATGTCAAAACAATATAATGTAATTGTAATGCAAAGTGCTGTTTCATACCAAGGGAGCTTGTACAGATTTACTTTAACTAGTTTAGGTTTATACTGAAAATGAAATGCCCATTGAATTTCATATACAATAGAGTCACCACCATTTACACCATTCCATTCACAGAACATATGTTGTGTCTGAAGCCATGCAGTGAAATGGTTTCTTTTGTAGTCTTTGCCAATCCAAAAAGGGACCTTTACCTGTGTGATCAAGGACAGAAGCACATTAAAATGGTGAGCTCGCCCCCTCCTTTTAGAGTTGGGATTGGCAACAATTGCCATGGCTAGAGCAGGTATTATGTGGGCATTTACCTACTGGCAAATAGAACAATAGCCTAATTGAGTGACATGGAAGTGGGAAAAGGCAGCAGAGAGCTGTTTGCTGAGAAAATGTGAAACATTTCTGATGCACAGTTTGCTCTGCTTTTTCCTTTGCTCTGACTCTTCTAGCTACAGTATAATCTACTAGTAATGGAAAACAGAAAGAACATGCCCTTATCCTTAGGCAAGTGTTTCCATAGCGCTTCCTGCTAGTTAAGGTCTCATTTCAATGCCACTTTAGAGTGGATTACTGGCAGGGCTGGATTTAGGGGCAGGTGACTCAGGTGACTGCCTAGGATGCTGGGCTTGGGGTTAGCCAGGCTCGGGGTGCTGTTTTTGTTGTTAGCAACAAAAGGGAAAACAAACAATGGTGAGAACATGAAGGAAAGAAACAGTGGAATCCTTGCACTGAATCCAAGAGTTTTCTTAATGCCTTGTGGCTGCCATTCCCTAAACCAGGTTCTGTCAGATGTAGTGTCATCTTCTTTAGACTCCATATCTCTCTATGGAGTACTGCAAAGGATATACGTCCTATTTTCAGCATCAGCTACAAGGTGGAAGATCCTCACGGACAGTGTTACTAATCTGACCATGAAGCCACTAAGTGATACTTGCTGGGAGAGCCGCATTGACAGTGTAAGGCCAGTGAGATACCTAGTGACTGAGGTTTACGATGCTCTCGTAGAACTGGCACAATTGAGTAAAACCGAGGGCTGAATCTGACATGAGGTGAAATTCCTGGCAACCTAGATCACTGACTTCAAATTTCTGGTCTCAATTGTGTTTTGGTACAATATCCTGTTCCAAGTAAATGTTGTGAGCAAGGCATTACAAACTCAGTCAGTGGACATCACAACTGCTACTACTTTGATGAGAAGCTGCCTTGATTTCATTGTGACCTACAAAGACAATGAATTTGAACATGCCATCACTGCTGGCAGAGAAATGGCAGAAAACTTAGGAGTTGAGCCTATCTTCAAGGAAACTCATATTCATTGGAAGAAGAGACAATTTGGTTACAAGGGCAGAGATGAGGTGATGGGAAGCTTGGAAGAAAAATTCAAGAGGCCAAGAGGGAGGTTTATTTGCTCATTCAAACAAAGTTTTGGACAAATGAAGCACCAAGAAAAGACCTGAAGTTTTTTGTATGACTTTTTTAAGCTGATGGCAGACAGGAAAACACTTCTGAATGATTTTATGGACCATCACGAGATGCTGACCCATGGGAAATATTTGCATGTCAATGATAAAGACCTCTATGTTGAATTGGACAACATTGGTCACATTTTGCCACGCAGGAAGCACTCTCCACTCCAAGTTCTCCAGTAATTCATGATGCAGAGTTAAAGGACACTTTTCCTAATGTGTGGATAGTTTTGAGGATTCTGCTCACGCTGCCAGTCAGAGTCAGGAGTGGTGAGTGCAGCTTTTTGAAGCTCAGGCTCATTAAAACATATCTTCAGTCGATGATAGCCAATGAGAGACTGATATCGCTTGCTATTTTATTGCCTGAAAATGCCATCAGACAATCTTTGGATCTCTCTGAAGCATGGTTCAGTTTGTGAGGGCAAAGCCTAGAAATATAACCTTTTGAACTAAAGGACTAGGGTTAACATTCTAAAGTTGTCACCTACTGTAACACTGTTTAATACTGATCCACCCAGTGTTGGTGCACAGTTTAATTTCTTAATGTTAGTACATTTCAGTTATTCTTAAAATTAAAAAGTTTCTATAAACTTAGAGGAAACAATTTTTTGTTTCTTTATATATGGCCTGAATAAATACAGATTTACAGATCTTAGCATGCAAATTTATCATCTTATAAGACAGGGATAAATCATGCATGGAAATGGTGGAATGTGCTAGAAATTCAATGAAAAATAAAGTGGGGGGCATCAAAGTTGCTCCTCACTTGGGGTGCCATTTGGTTCTAGGGCCAGCCCCGGTTACTGGACGTTGTGCTGGAAGAGAAAGGTAAGCCAGCTATTTGAATTCACTCCAATTCATTCTCAACCCATGCTTTGGGAGTGTCCATGCAATGGGAAATGATAGCTTAACCCTTTTTCACACTTTTATTAAGGAGTAATTGTAAAGTGCTTGCACCAGTAATTTTGCTCTGTTAATTAGCACTGAAGAAGAACTCAAAACTGGAGTGGTGAAAAGGTGTATTTGATTCTAAGGGCCAGATTTTTAAATGTATTTAGGGACCTAAAAATGTAGGTAGGAGCCTAGTGGGATTTAAAAGCATCTAGACACCTAACTCCCTGTTAAGTCAATGGGATTTAGGCACCTAGGAGCTTCTGAAATTCCCACTATGGGAATCTGGCCCTAAGAGGATAGATGTTTTAAGCAGGAACTTTTGGAGCAGGGTCTTTATTTTTAGTGTTGAAAGAACAGATGAGGATAGCTTGTATTGAAGTCTAACACAGCCATGCAGTGGCTAAGGGGAGTAAGACCTCTCCCACCTCTGGACAGCTATGCTACACTTAAGCCGATCATGGGTCCATGTAAGTGAGATGGGGAGAGTACAGTGTACTGTCCTAGTGTTCCCCCCCATCTCAACAAAATGGTCAGGCAGGGGAGGAGCCAAGGGTTTGATGTCCCTATGTGTTGGCCAATGCATCTGGCTGGACATGGGGACAGGGGCTGTACCAAGGCAAGAGGGGAATATTGGAGAAACTGTGCTTCAGCGGGGTGTGTCTGAGGCACAGTGCCTCTTGGGGCAGAGGAACTTACTCAGTACTTTTAGCTTTGGGCTCTACCAAAAGGCACAATCTAGTCTTTACTGGTATGACAGTGTTGAAAAAGTGCAACGATTTAACTCTTATCTTCATTTTATTAGATACATTATACACTAAACTACATGGTTTTGTTTTTGAATTATTTTTCAATAGCAAAAATATAACTTATATTAGTGTAAGGGACAAATACATTGGACCATACGTGTTATTTTTTAACATAAATGTGACATAGTAACAAATTAGATATCTAATATTTTTCAGCATCTGAAGCCACTTTGCATGAATTACTATTCCTCTCTTCATTGGGTCTGATCAAAGATTATAGATCTATACTGAATAGAGGGAAAGACATTATTATCGAATCAATGTCTATTGTATGCTTCCCATAAGGAAGAGTCTTCAGGAAAACCTTAGCGTTCATGCAACCTCAAAGAGAAATCTTCACATATCAGTGAATTCACCATTCTGTTGTATATTTAATATATAATCAACATAAGTGACTGTCTTTTTGTGCTGTGCTTGTACTGCATGTAGCACAATAGGGTCCTGGTCCATGACTTGGATCTAGACACTTTAGTAATACAAATAATAAATAATAATTACCTTAAATACATGTACAAATACTAAATTTAATTAGGCTTAAATTAGTGGGTACTCGTACATAGTTTTTGAGTGGGTGGGTCTACTCCATTCCAATTCTCTGTTTGGACCCCAGTTCAGTAAACCATTCCTATTCAGCAGAAGTGTTTAGGTCCTTTGCTGAATACAGATGGATTAAGCACATATTTAAGTGCTTTGTTGAATTGGGGTCTAAGTTATCTCAGCTTTGGGTATTTTTTCTTCCTTTGCAACGAATACCTCACAATTAAATACTCATGCTTCTTTTTGGTTTCTAGTAATACATGTTACGTTTATTGTTCCTTTTTTTCTCCCGAAAGAATAAGTTATCAATTATTCAGAATAATAATAAAAACAATTATTCATCTGAGAGCCAAAACATCTAATACCATTCACACCACTATTTAACTTCTCAAACAATCTGCTGAAGAACTGTTATTCCAATGCATTTAATGTAGCAGAGTCTGTATCTTCCACCTGTTCCATAAATTAAACCATAGGTTGATCTATGAAGTTATTAGCATCAGTCAAAGTTCCAAATAGATCTGTTTTGCCAACAGAGGAAATCCTAAATTTATCAGGAACAATAATGCACATTCCCATCTCCATCTAAAAAGTTCCATCTTCACATCCCCAAAGACTAGTATTTAGACATGTAGTCCAGATAGACTTTACCACAGAAGTCAGATTTGGTGGGGATGCTGGTGGTTGTACTCTACTCATATGTAGCCACAAGAGTACCTGCATCTGTCTCCTAAAATGACCAGCAGAGAAATAGTTATCAATACTGATAATTCATTTAGCCTAGGCAAAGAGGTGCATCTATTTATTGTTTCTGTGTGACCAAGGAGCACAAAAAAGAGCTGTGCAGATTCAGTGCAGGTATCATGGGAAGCTTCTGCTGATGGGACTTCAGAGGACCCAGAATCAACTTAGAGCTGCCCTGCTTGGTGAGTCATCTCTGGGAGATTAGTGGTGCACACAGAGACTGGCTCCTTGGACGGAGTGAATCTTCTTTAAGTACAGTAGCTTCTGCTAGCCAGCAGGGTGCAAACTGCTATAAGAAGCACATTTCCTGTTTCCTGTAGAAAAAAAAAATGGATTTGGTAGTTATTGAAAAGTTTGAGGAAAAAAGTGTGTCCTGGCAATGTGTTAGAAATGGTGGCAAGCTAAGGATTACATTAATTTCTGGCCATAGTGAATTTCAGAGGTGAAGGCCTTCAGCTGAGGCCTGCTGGCTCTGAACTGGCTGTTGAGACGCAGCTGGTTTTATGAAGGTCAGAGAGAGAGAGGGAGAGGTGTAGGGTGACCAGATGTCCCGATTTTATAGGGACAGTCCCGATTTTTGGGTCTTTTTCTTATATAGGCTCCTATTACCTACCCCACACTCCCTGTCCCGATTTTTCACACTTGTTGTCTGGTCATCCTAAAGAGGTGGTCCTTGAGGTAGTAGAACAACCAGCCATTTGGTGCCTTGTTCACCTGGCAGTTTACTGGAAGTCAATCCAGAGAAGAGATGAAATATGCTCTTGTTGGTGAGTTTTGCTTAGAAGGTGGGTAGCCTCTTTCCACAAAAAATGAAATATCTGCCTGACCTCCTCCTTTAATTCCAGTTTCAGAGCACTGCAACCATTAAGACTTAGAGTAATACAGAGATGGATGCTTTAAAATGGAAAGGGAGGAACCCCTTGGCAATTCAAAGAAAGAAATGTTTTGCTATTGGCCAGTTTTGCTCTCGGAGATGCCAGCAGCAGAGAGGTAGCATGTGTGATACTCTGAAACTGTGGACACTTTGACAATGGGCAGACTGGTGGCCTTAGGTAAAGGAAGAGTTTTAGATATCACCAGTTCCTCAGATGTTTCCTTTTGACAATAAGCATCACTACCCACTTGCATGGATTTAATTTAAGCCATACGTTTCTCATCCAAGTCCCTATCTCTATTTGGCATAAGGACAGCAAGGACATTTTTCAAAGTCTAAGGAAAATAATTTACAATGATACAGCCCATATCACCTAGTGGTGTCACTTACAATATACATTGAACATGAAGGTTGACAAGACTGATCCCTGTTGCAGCCCACAGCTGAGACACCTTAGGGAAGAAGAGCAGTTGTCCATCACTGTAATCTAAGAACTCTCCAACAGGATTGCACAGAAGCACTCTCAGGTGGTCTCTTTCCCTACCACTTTTCCAGAGAAATCACACTTTATGATTACAGAAGTCCTTCCCATATTGGGACTCTAAAGTCATTAAGGCTGAACTAGTGCTTGCTGCAGACCCTGGATTGAGGCTTTAGCTCCTCACCCAAGCACTAATCCAGTTCCCTGGCTGCTGCTGCTGATAAATAGATTCCCTAAAGATTACTTTGACTCTCAAAGCTGCTTTCCCTGGGTCCTTCCTTACTAAGCCCCCTTTTAAAGGTCAGAGACTCCTTGTGCAAGCCCATTTCTGGTCTCTCATTTCCCAAGTTGGATGCCCAGAATCTCCCTCTCTCCCCTTAGTGCTGGAAAGCTGCCTATCTTTCTTTCTCATGCCTCCTGTTGACACAGGATGGCTCTCCAAAACTTCTACTCCTCAAGAAATCTGATTAACCAAGAGGGAAGGATTCAGCTATCTGTCTAAACGTCCTTTAACCATTTCAAAAGCTGAAGAAGCAGTTGGACAAGAAGTTATGGCCCTTTCAGTGTTCATTACTTTACCATATAGAAAGGATAGAATCATAGATCTGTAGGACTAGATGGGAGCTTGAGAGGTCATCTAGTCCAGTCCCCTGCACTCATGGCAGGACTAAGTATTATCTAGACCATCCATTACAGGTGTTTGTCTAACCTTTTCTTAAAAATCTCCAATGATGGAGATCTCACAACATTCCTAGGCAATTTATTCTGGTGCTTAGCTCTCCTGACAGGAAGTTTTTCCTAATATCCAGCCTAAACCTCCCTTGCTGCAATTTATGCCCATTGCTTCTTATCCTATCCTCAGAGGTTAAGAAGAACAATTTTTCTCCCTCTTCCTTGTAACAACCTTTTATATACTTAAAAACTGTTATCGTGCTCCCTCAGTCATTTCTTCTCCAGACTAAACAAACCCATTTTTTCCGGTCTTCCTTCATAGGTCAGGTTTTCTAGACCTTTAATCATTTTTGTTGCTCTTCTCTGGATTTTCTCCAATTTGTCTACATCTTTCCTGAAATGTGGTGCTCAGAACTGTACACAATACTCCAGCTGAGGCATAATCAGTACAGAGTAAAGTGAAAAAATTAGTTCTTGTGTCTTGCTTACAGCACTACTGCTAATATATCCCAGAACGAAGTTCACTTTTTTTGCAACAGTGTTACACTGTTGACTCATATTTAGCTTGTGATCCACTATGACCGCCAGACCCCTTTTGGCAGTACTCCTTCCTAGGCAGTCATTTCCCATTTTGTATGTGTTCATCTGGTTGTTCCTTCCTAAGTGGAGTACTTTAACTTTGTCCTTATTGAATTTCATCCTATTTACTTCAGACCATTTCTCCAGTTTGTCCATATCATTTTGAATTTTAATCCTATCCTTGAAAGCATTTGCAACCGCTCCCATCTTAATATAGTCCACAAACTTTAAAAGTGTAATCTCTATACCATTATCTAAATCGGGGATTGGCAACCTTTGGCACGCCGCCTGTCAGGGAAATCTAGTGTGAGCTGCAGTTGGCTGAACCTGTGGACACTGCAGGTAAACAAACCGTCCCAGCCTGCCAGCAGATTTCCCTGATGGGCCGCATGCCAAAGGTTGTCGATCCCTCATCTAAATGTATTGAACAGAACCAGATCCAGAACGAATCCCTGTGGGACCTCACTTGATAAGCCCTTCCAGCTTGACTGTGAACCACTGACAACTACTCTCTGGGAATGGTTTCAACCAGTTATGCACCCACCTTATAGTAGCATATAGTAAGTTGGATTTCTCTGGTTTGTTTATGAGATCACGTGAGACAGTATCAAAAGCCTTACTAAAATCAAGATATACCACATCTACTGCTTTCCCCTTATCCACAAGGTTTGTTACTGTGTGAAAAAAGCTATCAGGTTGCTTTGGCATGATTTGTTCTTGACAAATCCATGCTGACGATTACTTATCACCTTATTATCTTCTAGATGTTTCCAAATTGATTGCTTAATTATTGGCTCCATTATCTTTGTGGGCACTGAAGTTAAGCTGACTGGTCTGTAATTCCCCGGGTTATCCTTATTTCCCTTTTTATAGATTGGCATTATATATGGCCTCTTCCAGACCTCTGGAATCTCTCCTGTCTTCCCTGACTTTTCAAAGATAATTGCTAATGGCTCAGATATCTCCTCAATCAGCTCCTTGAGTATTCTAGGATGAATTTAATGAAGATATCTAGCTTGTCTAAGTAATTTTTAAGTGTTCTTTCCCTATTTCAGCCCTATTTGCACTGGTATTCACTATGTATTCACATGTTAGACATCCAATCGTTACTAACCTTTTTAGTGAAAACTGAAACAAAAAAGTCATTTAGCACTTCTGCCATTTCCACATTTTCTGTCATTGTTTCCCCCTCTACTGAGTAACAGGCATACCCTGTAGAATGTTTTTTGTAGAATGTTTTCTTGTTATCCTTTCTTGTTATCCTTTATGTCTATAAATAGTTTAATCTAGTTTAATCCCATTTTGTTCCTTGGCTTTTCTAATTTTGTCCCTACATACTTGTGTTATTTGTTTGTATTCATCCTTTGTAATTTGACCTACTTTTCACTTTTTGTAGAACTCTTTTTTGAGTTTCATATCATGGAAGATCTTCTGGTTAAGCCAGGATGGTATCTTGCCATACTTCCTATCTTTCCTATATAGTGATATAGTTTGCTCTTGTGCCTTTAATAATGTGTCTTTGAAATATGGCCAACTCTCTTGAACTCTTTTTCCCCTTGGACTTGCTTCCCATGGAATCATACCTTCCAACCTGCAGAATTTGCTGAAGTCTGCCTTCTTGAAATCCATTGTCTTTATTGTCCTGTTTTCCCTCCTACCCTACCTAGAATCATGAATTCTACCATTTCATGATCACTTTCACCAAGCTGCCTTCCACTTTCAAATTCTCAACCTATTTGTAAAAATGAAATCTAGAACAGCCTTTCCCCTAGTAACTTCCTCCACCTTCTGAAATAAAAAAATGCCTCCAATGCATTCCAAGAACTTGTTGGACAATCTGTGCCCTGTTGTGTTATTTTCCCAACATATGTCTGAGTAGTTGAAGTCCCCCATCACTACCAAGTCTTGTGCTTTGGATGATTTTGTTAGTTTTTTTTAAAAAAAACAACTCATCCATCTTTTCTTCTTGGTCTGTAGTAGACCCCTACCATGACATCACCCTTGTTTTTTACTCCTTTTATCCTTAGTCAGGCATTACTAATGGCTTCACATTTCGCAGTAGTCCAAATAATCTTGATGTCCTTTTGATGCCCTTCACTCTCTAGAGGTTTATGAAACTCTTTTGCTCTGGTTAATTTGAATAAGCATGGGGGACTCAGGGTTCAGTTCTGATCTGTTGTATGCAGCTGTATGTCACTAGGTATCTTTAAAATAAGATTTTGTGCATATATTTGTCTTGATTTTTAAAAATCTCCCCAAAAATCAATATCCATCAATATGCACTTGAATATGAATCAAGATCTACCTTGTTTTCTTTTCTGCGAGTGAGGATAGAGATCGAGGCTGCTGTAGGACTGAGGTAAGAAATAGTCAGTAGTTAAAAGGGGAGTTTAGAACAGTGGTTCTCAACCAGGGTTACGTAGAGGTCTTTCAGGGGGTACATCAACTCATCTAGATATTTGCCTAGTTTTACAACAGGCTACATAAAAAGCACTAGCAAAGTCAGTACAAACTAAAATTTCATACAGACAATGACTTGTTTATACTGCTCTATATATGATACAGTGAAATGTAAGTACAATATTTATATTCCAATTAATTTATTATATAATTATACGGTAAAAAGAAGGTAAGCAATTTTTCAGTAACAGTGTGCAGTGACATTTTTGTATTTTTATGTCTGATTTTGTAATCAAGTAGTTTTTAAGTTAGGTGAAACTTGGCAGTATGCAAGACAAATCAAACTCCTGGAAAGTTGAGAGCCACTGGATTAGAAGAAAGGAATGGTTGAAAAACATAAGGACCAAACACATAGTGCTAAGTCTATGTGCTAGTCCTAGAATTGGTAGAAGTGACCCCCATGACAAAAATTTACTTGTAGAGTAAATGGTGAAAGGAAAGATCCTTGCACATCCATCTCTTGGACTCAAGCAACAGAAATAAAAGGGAATAGATAGTTGGCAGAGAAAGTGGAGGCACAGAAACTAAGTGCATTTACAGAGAAGTCAAGAAATCAGTTCAGCTGGTCAAAATTAAACAAGAAGTTTCAGAATTGTTATTATTAAACATATATGACAATGTCAAGAATTTTATAATATAGATTCAATGATCCTGCCTCCCTCCCTCCATAAATATACCAAGTAAATTGCTTTATTTAGATTATTCTTGATTGTTCAGTAATACCACTCTTAATCTCAGTATGTCCTTATGCTAACCTATACTGAGAAAGATAGCAAATGTACATTTTAACTTTTTCTTAAACTTTACACATTTTGTTTTGTAACTGGTAATCTCTGAGCTGAATGTTACCTTTAAGGGTTTGGTGGATAACTTATCTGCTATTGCAAGGTGATCTTTCCTAAATTTTCTGTTTAGTTTTCTCTCATTTTTTAATACTCACCCTGAGCCACATTCCTCCTTTTGCCTTCTCTTTGGTTCCCTGACCCTTTCAGGGCTGTAAGTTCCTCTCCACAAAAGCAGTCACAAAACTGGCATGCTAGTGCATTTGCCTTGTATAGTGAGATTTTATTTGGGCATAACTCACTATATGAAATGTTCTGTTTTAAACCATATCCCCTTAATATTACATTTTTGCGAGTGGTGGTCTTAAAGGCAAACTGTAATGAAATTCCATGCCTCTCCTATCTTTATAGCAGGGAAGGGCCAACCTCACAATAGTGATCACAAAACAATACAGGAGGACAAAATAAGGCTGCATGGTTCTAGATTGGGACTGGATTATTTTATTAAATGATTGAAGCAGACTAAATAGAAAATGGAGATAAGAATAGAACTCTTGAATGGAATTCCATACCTCAAAGCTGGTTTGATTTATCCTCACCAATTCTCTTTCCCTTGCATTTCTTTTACACAGCTTCATCAGTATTTAACCACGCTTCTTAAAAACAAACCCCAAACTTTCCTTCAACCAAATCTCATCCTATCAAGTCCTTTATAGCACCCTCCTATAGCACAGAAATCATAAAATTCATCAAATTAAAAAGAAAAAAGAAAGAGAGAAATGTTGACTGTAGTATTTGTATCATGTCAGACACCTGGTTCTGAATCTTTGCAATGATTTTTGCCATACTTTTCAATGATAGCAATCTGGGATATGATTCAGCATTCTCAGAATGTTAATTGTATGTATCTAGAGTATTTTTGGTGAGCTTACCTGAACAGCAGGTGTCTCTTATATGCCTACTCTAAATATAGTGCTTTGCTAGCATGATACCTAGAAAGTAATCACTACACATTTTTGGAGTGTCTCACACAGATTGGATAATGGCTTCTTACTGGGCTGCAGCACTTCGGTTTCAGATGTTGCAGTTACCAAAAGAACCACCAGAGATCTTCTACTTTCACAACACCAGTGCTGGTGGTCGAAATTTTTAGCAAGTATACCTGTGTTGTTGCTGGCCCTTTCATTGTTACCAACAGCACTGACAGGAAGTCAGCAAGAGGAGATAGAGACTCAAATGCCATAGTGAAGATTGCGGTATAAGCACTAGATGATAGTTGGAAGAGTGATATCACATACTTTATAGACAGGTCACTTACTGAGAAGAGTGCTCTCTCTCACATCCTATGCTCTCAGAAGTAAGTATTTATATCTCTATATAGCTTGAAGATGTAAACTTGGTGCAACCTGTGCTAACCCTGTGTCTTGTATTTTCTTGTATTCTGGAGGCTATTCTGCAACCTGATGGCATTTCAGGGAAGTGGGCAAGATGAAACTTGGCTTTTGTGTAAACTAAAAAAGGAAGGAAAATGAAGAGGAAGAAACTAAGTAGTAGAAGAACTCATTTTGTTGAGGACCACAGTTCTCAGGGCTCATTGTAAATATGTGATATTATTACAGTAGGACATTAGTAGGCTTCTTTGTAAAATTAGTGCGCTCCGTAACATAATTCAGTTATCATGACCCCTTGGTAAAGCTAGTTCAGAGGGGACCAGGGCATTCAGGAGTTGCAAAGAGAGCAGTAAACTCCTGTGCAATTTTCAGGAGTGTCTCTGAATAATGCACTTTCTACATGAAATCTCACTCTTCTTGTTTTTTGTAACATGCCACTCACCATTATACATTATACATTTGAGTCCCTAATTGGGGTTGGTCATGCCTACTTAATGCCTGCTTTTGTTTTGTCAAATCTGTGAATGCATGCTTAGTTGCTATTCAAGGAAAAAATTAGGTGTTTGAGAGGAAAGAGGAATTGGGATTAGATAAACCTAACAGTTCCTTTTGACTAATAAATTCCTTTCTTCTCTCATTTGTGTGCCAAATAAAACTCCTGGTACATTTAACTTTAGCCATCACTTATCTTTCCTGAGTTGAATAGTGACTATGCAATCCATGAACCATTTTCTGTTTCATTCAAGCCGTATAGCTGTAATGTTTGTGTCTGATGGAAGAGACACCATTGTGTAAAAGGCAGATATGGAATTAGCTTTTCCATTTGTTACCAATGAAACTGGAGCTGGAAACGTTTTTTTTTCTCGTAGGGTTTAAGTTCAAGAAAAAGGGTGTGTGAGGTTTTTTGTTTTGTTTTTAATAAATGTGGGAACCTGGGCTTTGATATTTCCTGCTTATTTGTGTGTGTGTGTGTGGTTTGTGTTCTTTCTTCAATGGATAGTCAACGATTGTCTGGGATAAAGCTCTATTCTCCATTATTTAGGTCATTTTCTTTTCTGCAGGCCTATCCAGCACTACAATATATCATGAATTGCTGCTGGCTTTCTTCAAAAATGGAGAATTTGTCAAGCTGGAAAAGCTTTGGTGCTTATTCTCAGGGCTTGTAGTACTCAGACAGTTGGCCTGCATTGTGGTAAAGGGGTGGCTGACTCGTGGAATGTTAATTGATTTGAATATTTTCTCAATAAACATAGGTTTGCTTGCGTTCGTGATCAATGTTAGTCTCATTGTTCTCTCTTTGGGATGCATGATTTGTGTTTTTACTAAGACATTAATAAAGAAGCAAATTCAGGGCCAGTGTTCATACAATAAACTTCACTGGTGGCTGGGGCCCAGAATAAGTGGTGGAACAAAGGCTGGAAATTAGATACTTATCACCTCCTTGGAAAAAAAAGTATTTGCATCCACACATAATCATTTCTGAACACTCAAAATAAAATCAATCGACAGCTGACCGATTCGGAGCCCTTTCCCCTTCCCCAATAGCTTATCTGTGTTAACTCCACTACTGCTCCCTACTGCTCCTGAAAACGAATGTGCAGCCTGCCCTTCCTTAGGAAAAGAAAGTCAATGGCTTCAAATGGTTTGGCTCCTACTTCTCCCTGCCCTCTCCTGGCTTAGTCACAGTCCCCCAACTTCAAACTCTCCTTCACCTCCCATGGGACCCCTGCCAAATTAACAACCTCCTCCCCATCTCTGAGGCACCTCACAGGGTTGGAAGCTCCTCTGCTCACCCTTTCATCTTCCACCCCCTCACCATATCACCGCTCCCCTTCTAATTCCTCTCACCATATGACAGACCCTCCCCTGCCCTTTTGATTTGCCATGATCCCCCTTTTGTCCTGCACCTCTTTGCTGTGTCATAGTCCTGCACCTGGTCTCCCTTACCCAGTCAGAAATGCCTATTAGAAATTAAGTACTAGTGTTCAGTTGCAGTTGGCAGTGGTTGTATTTCAGGGCTTTACTAGTTATCTTTTCTCCAGATGGACATGAATTTCCACAGAAGACATAGCCTAACAGAATGTACAATTTCTGATATTCTAATGATGGTGTGGTAGCTTAATTGAAAGCAATAGAGATATGTCAGTGAAAGTGCTCCATCTAAGAAAAATGTGGGATGTGATCACAGAAACACAAACACTGTACAGAGGAGAACTTGTGATTGGAGTAGTTGGGTAAAGTGAACATTTAAAGCCTTCCTCATTTGCATGCTTTAGCACTCTGCTCCATGTTCTGATATTTTGATAGTAAATAAAGCTGCAGTAAACCTCCACAGAGACGTAACTCTAGATACGTAGCCTAGTTTTAAATGTAAAAAGCAAAGGTCTTAATGCACTGCTTACCAAATGAACATTTCAAACCTAAGAGTTCTTCTGCACAAACTTTAAAATATCATTAAAGGACAAAGAGGTACAAATTAATGTCCATAATCTAGAGGAGATTAGTAATAGTCAGCTTTTAATGGCAAAGTGCTAAGAATTTAAAATTTATGGCCAGAAAGTACCTTAGGAGAGTTTTCCTGCATGTGTTAATGATAAACCTTCTGCATGTGAAAACTACAAAAGGACATTGCCTCTTTAATGGGGACTACAACTTGTACTCCTTGGAGCTTTGCAGTATTAGTAAAGCAGCATGAAAGAGTTGATTTTCATTTTACGTTGTGCTTGTGAGGCATTAACATGATGTTCTAACACTTGTAAATGAATACAGCTCTTGCCTAATCTGTCATTTTAATGTCTTATAGATTTTATTTCACTCTGTGTTGTACCAGATTCTCAATAATAATAATCAACTGCTTTGTTGTTCTCTTGCAGAAATTAAATTTCTTTAGTGAGTGTGCAACTAATAAAAGATGTTGCTTGAGGAAACAAAAAATAAATATGATGAATCATAAAAGTTGTATGTAGGGGGTTGTTCATATATGAAAGACAATTACTGAACCAGTGGTAAATTCATCTGATTCTCATATTGTCAACAGCTTAATAACTCCCTCAAATGGGTTAGCCATAGTAGCTCTGTATATAGAGACGTCTGTAATCATAAACCTGCTTTGCTGTGGACAGTGAAGTGTATGCTGTTGGCATATCTATCTATCTATCTATCTATCTATCTATTTATCTATCTATCTATCTATCCTAAAAATAAAAGTAACAAGTACTTTGGAAAATCATGTTGCATTTTCCAAACCTCAGAAAACTTTTCCACTCCTAATTCTTGTTCTGTCATAATCTATCTTGTGGTGAAGCACTACAGTCAGATGTGCAGGAAGCAGAGTATTTGAAAAGACGTCAAAGTGGAAAATAAACAGTGACCATCACTCAGAATGCAAGAACACAACATTTTCTAAAGGTATATGGCTTTCAGACCTACCAGACAAAGTGGTCACTCATTTACAGTAGTAAATTTTTACAAATCTCTGTACATGGCCGCAACCTTTAAAAAGAGGAAGTGAAAATATAGGCTTTGGCTTACACCCACAATAGTCAGTGAATCCAGAGACAAGATCAAAATTCTGAGGTGCTATTCTTGGATATTGGTGGTTTTCCACCACTGTTGGAAAAAAATGTTCAGTGTGAAATAATTAATTTAACTCATATAGTAGGTGGGGTATGAACTAGATTTCAGAATATCTAAAGACTATATATCATACAGGCTCCAGTGCCTACCCACAGCAGGCTAGTTTCTGACCCAAAGGCCTGATTCTCTGCTGCCTTCATCTTCTGGAATCATTTACGCAAAATGAGTGTAAAATGCAACCAGATCAAAGTAATGGTCTTTTACACCCCACCTTACACAATGTAAATGGCCACACAAGGTGAAAAGCAGTGCAGAATCAGATGCCAAGGTACTTTCTCACGCCAATGTGAATTATAAGTAAATGGAGTTACACAAGTGTAAAATTAGTGTAAATGATGGGAGAATGAGACCCCAAGTGTCAGCCCAGAGTTTCATATTTTTTTTTCCTCTGCTCAGGCCCAAACATTTAAGCAAAGTTATAATGGTTTTACTGGCAAAATATATATATGCCATGTCATGCAAGGAAAAGCCTGCCTTTCCATCTACAAAATGGGAAAATGCCAAGGTATGTTCCTGTTTGTGCGTGTTTAGCACTTTTGCATGTGTGAGTGTTCGCTTTGCTTTACACAGCCGGCCTTTTGTGGGCTCAGGTCATGTGATTCCATTTTTAGCTACACTTCTTGCATCCTGCTTGAAAACTTGGCCCTTAATTTTACTTTCAGGCAATATGTATATGTTAAGTTTCATTATTTTCTAAGGTAAATAAAAAAGGAGGAAAGTAAGTGTCAAGGTTCCTCCCTCACTCTGAAATTTAGGGTACAGGTGTGGGGACCTGCATGGACACTTCTAAGCTTAATTACTAGCTTAGATCTGGTAACACTGCCACCATCCAGAAATTTCAGTGTCTGGCACACTTCCTGTCCCCCCAAAACCTTCCCCTCCCTGGGCAGCCTGGAGAGGCTTTTCCACCAAGTTCCTGGTGAACACCGATCCAACCCCTTGGATCTTAACACAAGGAGAATTTAACCATCCCCACCCGTCTTTCCCCCACCAATTCCTGGGGAGTCCAGTTCCAATCCCCTTGGATCTTAAAACAAGGAAAAATCAATCAGGTTCTTAAAAAGAAAGCTTTTAATTAAAGAAAAAAGATAAAAATCATCTCTGTAAAATCAGGATGGAAAATACTTTACAGGGTAGTCAGATTCATATAGCCCAGAGGAACCCCCTCTAGACTTAGGTTCAAAGTTACAACAAACAGAGGTAAAATCCTCTCAGCAAAAAGGAACATTTACAAGTTGAGAAAACAAACATAAGACTAACACGCCTTGCCTTGATAATTACTTACAAGTTTGAAACATGAGAGACTGATTCAGAAAGATTTGGAGAGCCGGGATTGATGTCTGGTCCCTCTTAGTCCCAAGAGCGAACAACTCCCAAAACAAAGAGCACAAACAAAAGACTTCCCCCCACCAATATTTGAAAGTATCTTGTCCCCTTATTGGTCCTCTGGTCAGGTGTCAGCCAGGTTTACTGAGCTTCTTAATCCTTTACAGGTAAAAGAGACATTAACCCTTAACTATCTGTTTATGACAGTAAGTAAGAAAATTATAAGTTAATATTTTGCAGAAATGTGGGGAGCTTGAGACGTGTTTCAAAAGAGCTCATCATCCAGCATTTCCCACTTAGGCATCTAAATGAATGGCCAGATTTTCAAAACAGCTCAGCTTGTTCTCAATGGGAGCTGCTGGGAGATGAACACTTTTGAATATCTGGCCACATATTTGTGTATTAAACTGGGAGCTGAACTCTCTGAATATCTGGCCCCAGTTGTGGATGCTGAGTGCTTTGGAGAATCTGACCCAGATACCCTGTTTGTATGTGATATATTGTAAGAGCTTTTTGACTGTCAGTCATATAATCCCTAGATAAAGTACGGAACCATTTCAACATTGTTAATGTAGTTAGTGTTGTGTTTCTAACATATCCACAGGAAAATAGTTACATCTAACTTTACAGCAATGGTGGGGATGGGGGGTTGGTTGTTTTTGTTTTTTGTTTTTCCTCTTAGGAATTCCAACCCTCAGTTTGCTGTTGTTCAGGATTTTCTTATTGAGAATTTCATTGTGGGCCAGTTTGTCGAGTGACTTATATTTGGATGGGAATCCTGGAAATGGAAAAATATTTTTCTTTTCACTGCACAATAGCACTGCATAAATGTGTCTAGTCCGGTCTTTTAATGAAGAACCAGCACTGCATGCCTCCCTACTTGCCAATGCACTAATTTAGGACAAAGGACCGGAATGAGAAACACATTGGAAATATTTGTGTAGAAGGTTTAAAATTATGTGGGATTTGTGTCTTTAGCACAGGCCACATTAGCTCTATAACCCTCAGTTTAGTGAGTTAGCATTGCGTAGATATATAACTTCAGCAATAAAAGCTAGATAGCACCAAGTTTGTGGGGACTAGCTGGAGGTCACACATGAGTCTCAAATGAGGCATATATCCTTATGAGAGGCAATGTAGTCTGGTCTAGTGGACAGAGCCTGGGCCTGGGAGCCAGGAACCCCCTGAGTTCTAATTTGAGTTGTGCCAATGACTTGCTGTGTGCCTTCCAGCAAGTCAGTTTATGTCTCAATGTCTCCATTTGTAAAATGGGGAGAGTAATACTTACCTACCCCACAGGGGTGTTGTGAGGATTAATTAGCTGTTGGTACAGCACTTTAAAAATGTAAGTAGCCATATAACTGCTAGATATCGTCATTATAATGAGAAGCATGCAGCACCGTAAGAGAAGAAATATTCTCAAAATAGGTTATATAGGCCATTATGACCTCCTCCCCAAGAACAGCTTCTGGGTTTATTTGAAGGATCAGCAAGTATCAACATTTCAAATCTATATGTTGATACTTTGTTTTAACTGTTGGAATTTATTTCTCTGCCTTTTTTTTCTTAACTCATTGCAAACCCAGGTAAACATATGTAATGGTCCTGCTTGGATAAACAATACTTTTATTATGTTTATGTTAAATATATAAGGATCATTAAGAGGCAAGGTGACTTAGTCAGTTATTTTGATTGCCTCAAGACACTTCCCCACTGACACCTGGTTTTGAATTCCAATTGGAAATGACCCAAATTATTGTAAAAGTATGAAGCTCATGTACCAGAAGCCTGAATTCTGGTAGGTATTGAGAACTAGAATTACCAATGACAGTGAATTGCACTTAGGCAATCCTTTTTTAATTGCACCGCATGATTTAGAAATCAATGTAAAAGAGCAGGAGGGCTCATTAAGGTTACTACTACATACCAGAGGCTTACTGGTGCTGATAACCAGAGCTCCACTAAGCTATCTTAGTGGCTCTGTTAGCTAAACTTCATTGCTAGGAATGTGAAAATGGCCACCCAAAGAGTAGAAACTCTGCTTTTATACTCATTGTACAAAGTAGGACTCTCACCATTGTCATCGAAGTCACTGGGTCAGATCTGATTTCTCTTTCTCTCTTTCTCTCTCTCTCGCTTTTTTTTCTGTATGAAATGGAAAAAATGCTCTTCATCGGTTTCTGTTTGATAGTGTTTGCCAGACAAAGTAGAATTTTCACAGCACAACTTCTATAGCTCAAGAGACCTATTCACTCAGCATTTATTTTATATGCCTTTTATCCACCCTTTCTGGGTTTTAAAAAAAAACAAGGAATTTACCCACTCAGATTGAGCTTTGCACCAAAATTGTCTGGGTTTTTTTGTAACGTTAATGAAATCCCAGGTAGACATCCATAAAGGTCTTCAGCCACATAACATATAAAATGAATACTGTGAGCTAACAAACAAAGGTGTTTGCCATTCCAACAGGAAATGTATACTTCCTCTTAAATAAATTCAAGTTCTGTTACAAATAATATTTGAGAGAGGTGTGATCTTGTGGTTTGAGCATATGTTTGAGAGCTAAAAACCATCTAATACTGAATCTGTCTGTGGTTTTGGGCTAATTACTTACATCTCTGCCTAAATTTCTCCATGAGTAAAATGCAGTTAATATTTATCTGGGATACTTCCCAAAGATGTTGTAAGATTTAAATTAGTTATATTTGTAATTCTTTGAGAAGAAGACAAGTAAAATTCACCAGCACTAAGCCAATAGTTTGGCTTAGTGAACACACACAACTTTAGGTACACTGTATCTGAATCTCTTTGAGTCTGCAAAACTGAGTTGAAAACCTTTCAAGAGCAACCTTTTTTACAACAGTTTGACACTTCCTCTTTCAATTCCAGATGTAACAAGGAAATGTACAATAGGGCCAAGCCATGAAGTTCCCTCTGAGGACTCACAGACCTGACATTAAAACCAGTGAGTTTTACCCAAATAGGAACCTCATGATATGGCCCACAATTATATTTTGATTTGTATAGTGTATTTTATAAGCACCCATGCATTCTAGAGAAGTGCATACCAAACTGTGTACCAGGATCATTTCACTTTACCAAGAACCATAATGTCACCAATTCTTGAATGGAACGAAGCCTTTATTATACGGCACCAACAAAACTACACAGTTTAAGGGAGAAGGACTTCAGAGGCATTTCTTGTTGAGTTAAATCCACAGGGGAATTTCGATAAGGAAAATTGAGTTGACAGAGTTGAGAGTTAGCCAGGGCAGCCAGTTCAAAGTTGTGTGAAATGTTTACAACGAAGTCTGTAACAAGGCAAAACTCACTTAGTACTTAGTTTCTTTAACACACAAAGTTCAGACCAGGTTTTGTCAGAAGATTTGAGGTTTGTGAACCTTTTCAGAGAACATTGGCTGATTATTGGTCTCATGTTAAAACCTCAGTACATCTTTATGCAATTGCCCAGGAAATTATTTTTATGTGCATTGAACTCTCATGGCTTGTCTACAGGCACCATAATGTGCTCTAGTGGGGTGTGATTTGTAGAGAACTGTAACATTGTGCTCTAACTGCCTATGTTTCAAACAGGACTATGTTAACATGCACTGGGTACATTTTAGTTAACATCAGCAAGGGTCTACACGAGTCTATTAGACGATAACAGCTGAGAGTGTTCTACAATTCACATCCTTCTCATTTGCACTGTGGTCCATGTAGACAAGCCCTAACTTAGATGTCCAAAATATGTATTAAAAAGAGTAATAAATGGAGAAATATGAAGTTTCTCTGGTTGCCTCTAACATATCTTTTGGAGTTTCAAAAGATTAGGAACTTTTGGGAAAATGTGCTATTAAAATTATTAACATTCAATTCTTCTCATTTGTTTCTTCTAAAATTGTTTGTAACTCAAAGCTGGTACTTCTTATACTTCCTGGTTTACAAGAACACTGGTTCCCATGTGCTTTATTACTCACAAAAAGTCTGGTACTACAGCACTGGAAATCACATGAACTTCCAGGAGTAATAAATGGGTGCAACAGGTTAAATGAGAAGTCTTGAAAGAGTAGCACGTAAAACAAAGGAATTGCTATATTTTATCAGTCCAACTGTCCATCTAGTTCAGTATCCTGTTTCCAGTAGGAGCCAGTACCAGCTGCTTCAGAAAAAAAACACTCAGGTAGGCAGTTATAGAACCACCTGCTCCAGGGAGAGTTTCCACATAATGCCCAGTAGTTAGAAGAAGGCCAGAAGCCACACTGTGCTAATCAAGTGACTGCATAACACAGGTCATAGAATACCACCAACTTCCTGCATCAAGACCATAACTACTGGAAACTCTTCCAAAACTCTTGTATATTTTATTTTAATATTTACTGTTATAATTGTGTATGCTTATTATCCTGATAAATATCTAAACGTTGGTTTCAGTGGCAATGAGTTCCAGAGTTGAAATGTGCAGTGTGAAACATTACTTTCTTTTATCAGTTTTGAATTTGCTACCATCTAATTTAATTAATTACGTGCCTTAGATTTATGTAGACATGCTAAAAAGAGCAATTTCCATATGCGTTAGATGCCTTTGACATAACTTGAAAATACATTAGAATTAATATCCAAACATAACAAAGCTACAGCAGTAAAATTCAGTACTAAAACCCAAAAAGCTCATATTACCTCACTCTTACAATTATTATCCTCTGCCACTACTTTCAGATTTCTAGGGAAAAAAGATCAGCTTTGCGAATGCCCTGAACTGAATGGCCCCTTGTTCTTGTATTTTAAAAGGAGAGAACTTCATAACTAGAATGGCATTAGACTTTTAGTTTTTAGATGTGTTGTACTGAAGGCTAGCTATGGAACAACGGTGGTCATGGAGAGCTCTGTTGCGGGTGTGGTGGCATGAGGCTGGAGACAGTTCTAGGTGGAAATCATTGCTCCTTGTTGAAGGGTGACAATTTTCTGCCTCTACATGATATTTCTTCTGACATACCATGTTCTGCATTTTATATTTTCCTCATTTCCTATGGTTAGTTTCTATGCTTTGCTTTGAGTTCTTTTTCTTATAACACAAAGCAGTGAATGAATGTAAACTATTATTTATGGTATATGGTATGGTCTACTTATGAATATAGCTTTATATTGTACTTTCCTTAGTATTTTTAGCTCATTATAGTAATGAGGCCATTCCCCCCTCTCTTAAATATTTGAAGTTTGACAAGCTGTTTCAGGGATCATTGGGCAGCTTTTGAGAGATTTATTATTTCCCATCACACCCATGAAAACCATGCAAAAAACACAGTTTTGCATGGTTAAAATATAAAGCCAGGTGAACCTCAGTTGTATTTGCCCAGTTTCATTTTGGATTTGAACTTGAAACTCAAAGCGAACCTTGGGGAGAAGGGTGCAAACCAACTGGCATGTATATTGAAACTGGAAAAAAATGCTTCTTCAAACCCTTGTGAAGCAATATTGCTTCAATTAACCCTACTTAAGCCCTAACTTGTGAAAAAGTTAATGGGATTTTTAATGACCTTGAGTGGTCAGGGCCTCAATTTTACATCTCCTCTGAAAGAAAATGGAAAATAGAACAAGAAAGCTATTCCAACTTCTGTGTATCTTGGGGAAAAAAATCACGTTTACGTCAAAGGTTCAGGTCATTTCCTGTTTGATCTGAAATGGTTCACCCATTATTAATCTTGAGTCATTATGGAAGTCTGGCTGCAGCCCTAAACTGCCACATGTGGGGTCTAACTACAGGTTCCAGTCTCTCTTGCTTGCAGGATGGGCAAGAGCAGGTTGTACTGCAGTGACAGCATGCTCAGTGCCTGAAACAAGTAATGCTTCATATTAGTACCTGGAGGCCAGCCGCAGTTCTGTTGGCAAACACAAGGGGGAGGATTACTAAGCTGTGGAGGAAGCTGTATTCAATCCTCTGGGCCAGTGGGAGGTTCTTTGAAATAGCAAATCTCTGAGGGGAGTGGAAGCAGAATAAAGAAGAGGGAGAACAGGGATCCGTGGGGCTCTTAAGGGAGCTCGGAAGATCTCTCCGAGGGGAAAAATTTCAGTGCACCAAATTGTGTAGTCTTTGGGGGTTTTGTTTGACAAAGGATTCCTGAATTTGGCTTAGTGCCCTTAGCATACAGATGCTATTGCTTCTAACTCTTCCTGTGAATGTTGCAAAATAAGGCCTTGCTCCTGCAAAGAGCTTCATGTGGATGGACCTTTCTGCCTGTGAAAATCCCCTTTGAGGTCAGTTCAGTTCCATGCCAGTGCAAAGGGCCACCTGTGTAGCTTGCAGGCCAGGGCCTGTGTTACCAGATTTCATGATGAAGGAAAACAGAAGGCGGTTATCCCTAGCAAAACAGAGAGGGCCTATTTCTATCAGTCCTGGGTTTTCTACAGCCTTATTACTTTTGGAGGAATAAATGTTAGTGAGTGCCTTATTCCACTTTCCAATATGAGCTCTTCAAAGAGCCTGTTCCTTATTTCTATACTCTTGCACTGCTATGTCAGTCCAGTGGTAGCATGTCAATCCAGCATCAGTTTTGTGCTTTCGTAAGGACCTTTTTCTTTCTGTGGACACTTGAGGCCACTTTCATAAGCATCAAAGAGGTTATAATTTTTATTTTACAAGGTAGTAAGTTACTAAGTATTAAAGTACAACCTACCATCCAGTTATGTTTTTGATTCTACTACTAATTTTAATCACACTTCCATAGTTCTTTCTAGTTGAGGATCTCAAAATGTTTTACAAACCATCTTCTTAATGAAAGAATCCTGAGAACAGCCAATTGAGGTAGGTGAGCATTATTAAGGCCAAGATTTTGTCATGGTTATTTTTAGAGAAAGTTTTGGACAGGTCATGGGCAATAAACAAAAATTTATGGAAGCCATAACCAGTGACTTTTACTGCTGCGGCTCCATGGTTTTCCCCACCAACATGGTAGCTGGGAGCTGTAGGGTTCCCCCTCTGCCCACAGTGGCTGGGAGCTGCAGAGTGACCATATTTCCCAAAGAGAAAACGGGACACCCCAGCTGCTTACCCAAGGAGTCCTCCTCCCCCTGCACAAGGCTGTTGCCTGTCGCTGGAACCCTGAGGAGGGCCCCCTCAAGAGTCTGTTACCTGTCCCTGGAACTTTGCAGGGGGGCCCCTGTCATTTGCCACTGCTGTCGTCTATCGCTGGAACCCTTCCAGGGCCCCACTGGCTGTCAGCTCCAGAGTCCTGCAGCCCCTTGGGCTGAAGCAGAGAATGTCATGAAACTCTCTCCAGAAGTCATGGATTCCATGACTTCCATGACCTCTGTGGCATGAACATAGCTTTAAGCATTATTAATGAATTTTTGTATTTATTTTCTGACCAGACTTTTCTGACATTCTCATCTGAGCTGCCCCGTTGGCACATATTGAGTCAATGTAGCTCAAGAAAATATGTCTGTAATATAAAATTAAATCTGTTTTAAAAACTTGAACAGGCCGAGTTTAGTGGGTCACAGATTTTTCCATGACATAAAAGCTAAGCTCACACAACCAACTACTGTTTTTGCACATTTTACTACTGTCTTTTCTGTTTTAGTGTAGTGATCCAGAAAGTGGCGTCAGACACATTCCTGGTTGAAGCTCCCACTTTTTAGTTTATAGGCCTGATGCATGCATGCACATAGCTTCTGAATATTTTGACCCTGGAGACTGAAAGGATTCTGTACCTGAATGGACCTCATGGTATCCTCTGGGTTAGAGCTCAAGACCTTTCTCCATTAGCTGTAGTAATATTATGACTCGTTTCCTCTGTGAACTGGCCACTAGAGGGTGATATAAATGTTCTATCCCCCAGAGCACTGTGATGCCTATCAGGCTAGTCAGTAGGTTACAAGAATTAATTAGTGAGAGAACTGCAGTGAACAAACTGTCAATATTGAAATTCATTCATCTATAGGGCCATGAGTGCCCTTTCTTTGGATTTATCCAGTATAATATGTTATGCAGCACTCAAGGCATTACAAAATAACCTTAGACAAAGCTGTTAATTGAATGGAAAATCTGTGTCTACATTTAGCTTGAGTATGTAACTGTAGTCTGGAGGATCCATAGATATCGACACCTGCCAAGTGACAGAGGGGTAAAACCTTTTGTATCCTTGACCCATGCCAAGAAATAAAGTTCAGTCCATTACCAGCACTCCAGTGTATCACACCATTGTTACATGGAGGACTGGATCTTTCAAGTTACAGGCTGTAATAAGATACTGTGAAATTAGAATTTATTAAAATAACTTTGTATTTTATTCCTATGGGCCATTTTTAAGCTGTGGTGTAATTGGGAGGAACTCCACTGAAGTCAAAGAAGTTATACCAGGGCTGAATTTTGCCCTACATTTTCATGCTTTAGCATTGGCCAGGGAGCAAAAGAATTAAATTTCTTTTCTTATGTATGTTGCTTTTTCAGCATGGCCTGAATTCTGACTCCATCTTCTTTGTAGGTTGTGAGTGTCTCTCTGAAACAATGCATTCCCTGTGGCTAGTGATCATTCATAAATGGAGGAGACTATACAATTGCTGTGTATAATTCACACTCCTGCAAATTAAAAATGGCTACAGTCTATTGTTCTGAAGCTACTCATTACAACTGCAGGTTTTGAAAATGAAAATCTAGTCAGAAAAGCCTTTCTTTGTGCATAGAAATGGCACATGGACTAGATATAGCACACGGACTCGACTCAATGCATGCATATGATACATATAGATAGGATTAGACACATTTGTGTGGCTTTTTATATTTATTGATATTTATATATGTGGGTGTTTTTATATATGTGTGTGTATGTTTATAAAGTATGTGTGTCTCTGCATATGCATACAAACACAGAGTGTATAGTGTATTTCGGTATGTATCCTTTGGTTACTATATAAAAATAAATGTGTATGCCGTCATGTAACTTTCCACAATTGTTTAAAAATAAACGTATGCTGTACTTACTCTCAATGAATTTGGAACCTAACAATTTACTAAATCAAAAGGAGCTTTTAAGACTTGCTTAATTTAAATTGTGTGTCGCTGTAACCTAATTTTTGGAAGCTGTTAAACATGTCTTCTTTCCTCCCTGCTGCTCCCCCCTAAAAAACACCCCAAGGATCAGTTCTCTAATATCATATTCCACTGCCAAATCTTTATGAACAAGTATAAATGTTTAAAAAGTAAAGAATACTATTCAAGAGACACAAGACATACACTGCTTAATAAATCTTGCCTTCAATTTATTTGTCTAGTATTACAAAGGCAGAGGAGATATCAATTAATATAGGCAAAGAGGACCCATAATTTATAATTAACTGGCAAGTGGTTTGTAACAAACAGCACTGAATCTAATAGCCAGTAGAAAAATAACTAGTGTTGATTTGTCCCTCGGCAAATTAATAGAGTGCTTATCAATGACAGGGTTACATAAAACTGCTAAATAAATAATCATCAGTGAGTTAGAGTGAAGCAGATCTTTAACAAGCTTAATCTGAACCTCTTGACATCTGTAGACTATGAAGAGATTAAATGCTAAGAAAGAGAAGATACGCTATACACATTGTAAGCATGCTCAGTAGCTGTACGAGATCATGTTCTTAGGTAATGAGAAATAAGGAAACATTTTTATTACAAAATTACATTGAAAAATGATTTTCATTATAATTAGAGTGAAAATTATAAAAGATATATCAAAGAAATGCTGAATTGGAATTAACCAGATGAGAATTGCACTTCATCTCCTAGCAATGAAAACACATCAGTATACTCAGAGTTGATATATTTTGGCTCAACGTTTTTTTTCTCCTCTTATTTCTCACCTTTGCCCTTTTCAGATTTCTGTACCACCTGAGCTGATATTTGCTGGTGGCTTACTTGAGCATGGTATCACTATAGCTGTGCAGTGCACTAGCAGTGTGTCTGATTTTCAGAATGGATCTCGTGTACTGACACTGGTATCGTATATACTATTTCAGTTTCTAAATGTGTTATATTTTCTTAAAGGCTTTTTGGGAGCTAGGTCAATACAGGGTGGTATGTCAGCTCTTGATTAGTGGTGGTAGAAGTTAGTTCTGCATCATGGAAAGGCTATAGTTCAAATAGGGTCCAAATCTGCTGTTAGAAAGTTGGGGCACCATAGTAGGTGTAATCTTTGGATGATGGTATCTGGAGGTGTTGTGCCTGACTAAGGGGAGTGTAGTGGAGAAGGTGGTTCATCCTACACCTTTAAAAAGGTAACTAGTTCTTTTCCCTTGCTTGGGGGATAGGGAAATGGTCTTCTTCCCTTAGGGCCAATACTAGCTTTTCCCTGCCATCACAGGAAGACTGCTGATAGCTGGTTTCTGACAGTCTCTTGTGAGGGTGATCTGGGGTGGCCAGGGAGTGAGAAGGTCTCTACACACTTGGCCTCCCTCGAGAACACCCATTCAGAGAGAGGCGTAAATGAGCTCATCACATGTATACCCATGGAGTGAATTATTGCCATTATTTATTATTATTTGTATTACCTAAGCCCTCCATTACTAGCACATTTTTCTTCTTTCTCTGAAAAGAAAAGTCAATTTGTGAAGGTGAAAACTAATATTTTGTTTAAAAAAAAACAACATAAAAAACTCACAGTAGTTGAACAATTTGGCAAAGAAACCATGTTGGAAATTTTACAATTTTGTCTGGTGTGGAATTTTATCACCTTAGCTGTAAAATAAACCCTCTTCTCATTAATGAAAGATATTGAAGTGGCCATGGATTTAATTGGCAACTTCTGGTGAATAGCATCCTTTGTCAGCTCGAGCCTTCTCCCAACCTTTTTTACCCCATTCCTGTGATCTTGCTTCAGCAGGTCAAAAAGGCTCCTGTCACATCTCTAACTCAAGCACATCATTGCCTTAAACTAATTGTATTCTGGGGCATATACCAGCCGCAGAGCTAATAATTGGCCCATCAGGAATCAGAAGGAAGATCAGTAGAGGGTCTGTACTACCTCACTAATCTGATGAACGGGGACTAGCCATCCATCCAGAAAGAGCACCAGCCAGCTGCTTTATGAAGGAAGAGGAAACTGAAGGCTAACTGTTGTCCCCCCAAAAGAGCTACCCAATTCAACTTTTTCTAGCCTGTCCAGCGGGTAGGGGACATGGCTAATTTCTTCTGCTGGGTCTGGACAGAACTGGCTTAAGAATCTTGTCTCCATTCCCCTCTTTGGCCAGGAAAGGGAGTTTGATGGACTAGACGGGGGATTTCCTCACCACTTCTTGCTAGATCCAGGAAGAAGGATTTGACGTGACAGGGACCCTCCCCCCACATCTCCCTTTTTTCTGGCTGCTTAAATCAGGGGAGAAGGGCGAAAAGGCCCTACTTGGGCCATTGAGGTGAAGGGAAATGTTGCCTAATGGGGGATTGTGAAAACTGCAACCAGTGTAATGGGAGACCAAATATACTGACTGTTTGGCTGGTATTTGCCTGAAGTATGTTTCTATTTGCACGTTGGAATTAAACCAGGGCTAATATTGCCACTCTTGCAAAAGGGCCAAGTTATCTTCAGTGTAGACTGGACCTGGGTTTTACATTTGATTCATTTTTACCTAGATGAAATTGCCCTGCTGGTGGAACAATACACTTTAGTATCTTGCCAGGACACTGGTTCAGTACTGCTCAGAGGTAAGATAAACACCTATTTAATCACCAACACAACTTCTGGCAGTATCCAACTTTAGAGGTCTCTGAGTCAAGTACAGACCGGGCCCAAATATGCTTAGCTTGTGTGAGCAACTCACTTCCTCAGGAGGGTGCCGTATACTTGCTAACCCTAGCAAATTGTCTGGACATGTTTCATGCACTGACATGCTTTTTCTTTATATCCACACACAATCATGACTTTTGTTACCCTATTTCTCCTTCTCTAGATCTAGCAATAATCCTTCCCTGTCTCAGTTGCATAAATCACAATGGGCTACATCATTACCCATCGGCATACTGGGAACTGAGTTTCTCTGGTGGAATTTCATAGGGCTGGTCTACACTGCACAGGTCAACATAAGACAGCTTATGTCGACCTGATTATGTCAGTGTCTACACTACAGCCTTCCCCTACACCAACACCATAACTCCACCTCCATGAGAGGTTTATATTGGTGTAGTTAGGACGACACAGTGTTGGGGTGGATGCTGCCTCCTTCATATCGGCAGGAGCCATGAAATTGTCAGGAAAGCCCTGTGACCCTGGAGAGTGAGGTGGCTAGACCCTGCTCCTAGCGGGGAGCCGGGATGAGAAGCCTAGAGGGGCTTTGGACCCCGATCCCAGCTGGAAGTCAGGCAGCTTCAGGTCCTGATCCCAACTGGGAGCCAGGGTGAGAAGCCTGAGGGACCCTGCCATCTTCCTGCCAGGAGCTGGGCAGTCTTGTCAGTGATCTGTGAAACTGAGAAGGCTGCCTGGCTTCCTGTGGGGAGAAGGTGGGCGGGGCCAAGAAGTCCCAGATGGCTGGACCCTGCTCCTGGTGGGGAACAGGGAGGTGAGAAGCTTCCCCCACCCCCTGCGCGAAATGGGGAGCAAGCGGTGGCAGCCCACCGGAAGCCCGAGAGCATTGTGGGCAGCTAGGCTACTGGCAGAGAGCTTCCAGCGGAGCTGAGAGACCAAGCTGTCAGCTCCCCATACTGCCTCTCTTAGGTCAGTGGAAGCACTCCTGGTGAGCATGTGCACCACCGACCCAAGGTGGGTAGTGTGGGCATACAGGTCAGCTTAGGTTTGTAATGTAGACATACCCATAGTATCATTCTGTCAGGAATGCCGGATTTGCCCTTTCAATTTGCAGAAAACGCAGGGAGCTACAGCCCACCTTAAACCAGTGGATACTCCAAGGTCCATGGATGCCCTCTGCCCCCTTGCTAGCTCCCACTTCATGATAGCCTCCCCTCCTACATTAGCTGCTCTGCTAGGGGAACCTACCTTGTATGTTGTCACTGGAAACCACTGCATAGGGAGTTTTCCAATCTGTGGAGGTGGCATCTATGCCAGGGAGAGGTTTAGAAAATCAACCACACGTCAGGTTTTAGTCACATCACTTAATATGCTATTGGAATACACGCAGATACTATAGCAATGAGAATCTATACAGACTATAACGGCATCTGAGTAGATTGAAAGCTTGCCAGACTCAGACTTACTTAGCATGCCTATAAAATACTTGTGAGTTTACAGAAAGGACAGTTGTTAATGCAGCCCTGCCCTCTCCTACATCTACGTGCCCCAAATCTGCTGAGGGACAGATGTAAGGTGGAGGAAGGAGAAATGGTGTTGTGGACATGGCACATTCCCCTTCTGCATCCTTCTGGTCTGTGATCCAAAGAATTGCAGTTCCTTCTACCCCAGTAGGTGGCATGGATGATATCATACTGTGTTCCCCGTAGCATGTGTCCATAGACTGTTTCTGGAGTTGTTGTTTTTTAAAGAAGATGTAGCTTCAGACATAATTCCTGACACTGTTCAGAGATTTCTATGTCTAAGAAGCTATCGGGAAACTTACAGGGCATTCATCAAAATCAAGCTGAAGCAAACATGGATACTCACAAGAATGAGCCCTTTTATGCTGAAATCTCCTGAAGGCTGAAAAGGGGTGAATTTATTTAAATTATCCCTATACATGTCAAGCCCCATAGTTTCCAAATGAAGCTGATATTTGGGAGTTAAAAAAAGTTTGGCTTAAATTTAACAACCACGAAAAGAGGGAGAAAGTTACATTTGAAAATCTGAGTGACTGAGAAATAATAATCATCTGCAGTGATGCAGATGTACAAAAATACAGTTTTCTGCTATTAAGCTTTAAATGTCAGTAAATGGCAGTTTAGTAGATCATTTGCTAATAATGATTAAATTTCTCATTAAAATGTTTCCTTCATTATTCTTCAGGTAGAAATGTGTAATTCAACGATTGTTACATCAATTATACTTAAAAAGCCCATTAAAATACTGAAATATTATCTCTCGTTGCCAGAGTACTTTAAGAGTACTGTACTAATTACAAAAGGAATAAACTCTTGTAATATCACCATTTGAATTGATGCCTTATAAATTCTTAATGTAAAGCTAACATATAAAGTGTAAATCAAATATATAGATCCAATAAAACAAAACCTTTTTAATCTTGTTTTACCTTCAAAAGGATTCTGATTATTGTAATTAAATAATGCATGATATAATAAAGATCTAGAATGTGTGATTATTTCATTGGCAATTGAATATTGGTGCTTTTTATTTATGCAAGAAATTTATCACAGGCAATATGCATCAAGCATTAAAATATTGATACAATTACACCTATCCTGCTGAACCAATAAAAACCTGTGACATGACTCTGTTCTGATGATACAAGGACAGTTTGAAATCCTTGTTAAATTTTAATATTCTGATGTGCTGGGTTATGCTAATTCCAGAAAGGAATAATGACGTCTCCATCCACTCTTCTGCCTTTTATTTCTAAGAGATTGCAAATCCAGCTTCACTTGGCCAACAAGTACTGCTATTGGTCATTGTTACTGAGGAAGATTAAAAGAAAACTTTGGGTGGATTTTTTTAATTTGTTTATTTTTCCAGGAACATAGTCATTTGATTGTGCTGTATCTGTATAAAGTTAGTTTTGTAAATCTGTTACAAAGACAACTGGCCTGAATCCAATCTTAAAAGAGTAACTCCACTGAATCCAATGGACTTAGTGAGGATCATGCTCAAAGCCAGTGTATCTCCATTCCTGACTCACTTCCTCAAGGTTACCATTTTAGTACCAAGGTGAAGGGTAAGGTGAATGATCAGCTTCATGTAGTTGTAACAGCAATGATGTCTTAATAATGGGCCAGATCCTCAGGCGATGTAAATTGGTGTAAGTCCATTTGTTTCAATAACTTGTTTCTTACGTAGTATTTTCCTTCCCAAAGGATCTCAGAAAAGTTTACAAATTAATGAAGGAGTTAATTATTATATCACTTTACAAGCAGGTAAAATGACGTACATAGTTTTAAAGTAACTTCCCAGGGCCACATTCTGAGGCAGTCCTTTGTCAATTAACTGATATAAGTCAAATGCCCAGCAAAAGCCACCAGCTCAGAAATAGAGTACTGGATGTAAACGCTTACTTGCTGGTTGGTTGCCATGTATATAATTGCAATTCAGAAGACAATGGCACTGGAAGAGTTTGTGACGGGTGAACCTACCACACAATTCACATACTATAATTAAGAATTTTTGACATACCTGAAAAAAACAACATATTTCCATAAAGAAATGACACGCTTCTGAATAAACTGCAGTAAGAAGATATGAAAGGATTGACAAAATGTAGGTACTGTGTCACTGCACACCACTATAGGTGAAAGCCACTCTGATGCAGAGGGTCTTGCAATGTTCAGGACTTGCACAGGCCTTATGCTGACTCTCTAAACTATTGTGAATTTCACCTCGTAAAAATATGGAGACACTAACTAAGGGCTTGATTCTGCAAGATGCTGAGCACCACATGTGAGTGTTAAAAAATCCCATTACATTTTGGGAGAGCAAAGAGCACTCAGCACCTTGTAGGATGAGATCCTATGTGTGTTTTCTTTTCAGATGTTCATCTCATGAATCCTGTCATGTTTTTAACAATCTAATGCGGGTTTTTGCTTTCGTTTTAATTCATCTGTGGTCTTTATATGGACAAGTAGACATTGACTGGCTGTGATATAGTACAGCTGATCATAATGAATGTCTACACAATTTCATATTGATATGCTTCTGTTTAGCTTAAATTATATTCAGGTTTTTATAAGAAACAGTCCAGTTATAATAGGCTGGCATTATAGGGTATCTGTTCAGTTTAGATAAATATGACCAATGTGATGAAAGGGTAAAGTTTTAAGTCAAATGAACCTAGCGTTTTTCATGAAAGATGGAAATTTTACACAGAATAATAATTTAAAAAGTTAATTGATTAATTAGCGAGTTAATGAATTTAAAAAGATGAAGTAGTAGATGTATTCTGATGTTTGTTGTTTATTTCTGTTTCCCTTGCTCCTGGCTTACAAGTACCAACTAGGAAGGGACTATCTAATCACAATGCTGTCACATGTCTGAGATTCTGAGGACCCAGTGCATCAACACACTTGTAATTTGCTAGCACTCAAAAGCTATTACTGTTTGTATGTGCAAGTGTCTGTGTTTTGTGTTTGTACATATGTAGGAACAGAAAAGCCCCCAACTAATTAATGTAATGATTTTTATGTTAACAGGTAACAACATTTTCATTTTTATATTTATATGTCTAATTTAATTTGGTGTTTTGGGGGGTCTGTAATTAAATGTCAGCTCTCTGATGTGCATACTTGGTAGATGGTTAAGAAAAAGGGCTTGATAACATTGTACCTTGTGTTTTTAATAAATAAAATTCTTGATACTTAGCACTGAAATACTACATTAATAATCTCTTTTTCCGAGTTTAGTTGTTAAAGAAGCACCTTGCACTTAAAATGTATGGCTTACAATATAGATATTTTTCCTCTATAAAAGTAGCTGATTTAGTCAGAAAGGTGACAGTTAAGACTCGTTGCAGAAGAAATTTTTGCATCTTTGCAGAGTGACTTTTTTTTTTATACTTTACCATAGTGGCTGTCCATCACAGTTGTTATGTATGCAGGCTGAGTGAGCCCGCGGGGGATCCTAGTTATTTACACTCTTTTTCAAGCTTCGAAGCTGTTATAATCATTCGCTGTCAACTTTGTGCTGACACTGAATTTTACTTTCTGTTTTTTTTATGCTCAGTTTGGGTCTAAAATACTGGCATCCATACCCTACACTGTAATTCTATGGGTGACAGAGTTGACCAGCAATATACAGTATTACTAACAGAGCCTTAGAAACCTGCTGCATATAGAGATTTTTCAGGATTTGTTGATTGTGGACAGTAAACAAAGTCCCCAGGCTTTGTGCTTTTATCCTAGTAGTGGCCCTCAGGAATAAATTGTGTACCATGTTTCATCTCATTGCATTTTCATCTTTAGAAACATGTAAATGTTATTTTCATTTCCCACAAAGCTGCAAAGTTAGACAAGGAAAACTTTTTTCATTGCATTTTTATTTTCATGCTTGCTTGTTTTCTCTAGACCTGAGATGCATATTTTTTTCTGTGCTCATCATATGCTTAGCATGAGGCTTCTTACAGTAGTGGAGCTAGTAATGGACTAATACTTCAGATCCAAATTGAAATAATGTGTTGTGTGAAATGTTGAGAATAAATTATCATAAAAGAGAGTGCAATGACAAATATATAGGGTTTTTACACCCTTTTAGGTTTAGAAAGAGGGAATTTGCATGCCTACATTTAAAGGCACTGGGTCTATCATGCAGCAAAAAAAAACACATTTCTTTCACATGTTCTTTTATGAACAGGCCCCTCAACCTTTAATGACACTGGATGGAATGATTTCCACATGTTTAAAATGTGAGATGTTACTATCCAACATAAGTTCCAATATAAAATTTCATGTACATTGGGGCCCAAAGGGAGTGATCACACAAAATGATATGTCCCTGTGCTTAACTGGACTTGAAATAAAGCTGGTCAAGGAGCTTGTGTGCTTGGCCAATGTAATAAAGTAGACAAATAATTACTGAGCAAATCAAACACACTTACACCTCAGATGATTTTGAAATATTATCTATAATCGGGCACTTCTGTGCTAGGAGGAAAGGTTAATAAAGTAATTTAAAAAAGATTGTGTGGAGTATTACGGAAACAGAACAGGATTGGTGATCATAATTGTTAATCTCCTGAAACACCAGTTCTCTACTGCACAGTGCATATATTTTAGTACAACTCTTTATTGTATATTCTGCTTATTACTATATTATACTGCTTAATTACCTTTTATAAAGAAATCTTATTTTAGCTTCTCCTTTTTAAAAAAAAAAACAAACTAAATTGATGGAAATATTCTAGCAAAGAGTCCATATGCAGGTTATTTACACCCAAGTATGCAAAAGACTGAGATCAAAACTTAAATAGAAGATAGACTATTGTTTGGACACTAAATTCCCACAAAGATGCTGTACATCATGTTGTGGAATACCATAATGATATGGCCATAAGGTTTTCAGTGAAATATTGCCCCAAAGCTCCCTTCCCAAAAGTGTCATAAGTAAATAGATTTGAGTGTAGAATGCCACTGATAGATTAAAGTATTAAAACATACTTTGAGGTCTTGGAATTGGAGGCACTGGGGAATAAGCAGGAAGTACTCAAAATGCTAGTAAATAAACACAACTATGGCATAGTTGGCAACACGGAGACTTGGTGGGATAATACGCATAACTGGAATATTGGTATAGAAGGATACAGCTTGCTCAGGAAGGACAGGCAGGGAAAAAAGGGAGGAGATGTTGCCTTATATATTAAAAATGTATACACTTGGATTCAAGTATCAGAGGGTAGCCGTGTTAGTCTGGATCTGTAAAAGCAGCAAAGAATCCTGTGGCACCTTATAGACTAACAGACGTTTTGGAGCATGAGCTTTCGTGGGTGAATACCCACTTCCTCAGATGCATGTCACATGCTCATGCTCCAAAACGTCTGTTAGTCTATAAGGTGCCACAGGATTCTTTGCTGCTTTTACACTTGGATTGAGGTTGAGATAGAAGTAAGAGTGAGATTTGTTGAAAGTCTCTGGGTACAGATAAAAGGAGTAAAGAACAGGGTGATGTCATGGTAGGGGTCTACTACAGACCATCAAACCAGAAAGAAGAGGTAGATGAGGCTTTTTTTAAACAACTGAAAAAATCATCCAAAGCACAGGACTTGGTGGTGATGGGGGACTTCAGCTGCCCAGACATCTGTTGGGAAAATAACACAGCAGGGCACAGATTATCTAGCATGTTCTTGGAATGTATTGGAGACAATTTTTTATTTCAGAAGGTGGAGAAAGCTACTAGGGGGAAGCTGTTCTAGATTCTATTATAACAAATAGGGAGGAACTGATTGAGAATTTGAAAGTGGAAGGCAACTTGGGTGAAAGTGATCATGAAATGGTCGAGTTCATGATTCTAAGGAATGATAGGAGGGAGAACAGCACAATAAAGACAATGGATTTCAAGAAGGCAGACTTTAGAAAACTCAGGGAGTTGGAAGGTAAAATCCCATGAGAAGCACGTCTAAAGGGAAAAATAATTGAAGACAGTTGGCAGTTTTTCAAAGAGACATTATTAAGGGCACAAGAGCAAACTATCCCTCTGCGTAGGAAAGATAGGAAGTATGGCAAAAGACCACCTTGGCTTAACCAGCAGATCCTCAATGATCTATAACTCAAAAATGCATCCTAGAAAAAACAGTCAAATTACAAAGGATGAATATAAATAAATAACACAAGTATGTAGGGAACAAATTAGAAAAGTCAAGGCACAAAACAAGATCAAACTAGCTAGGAACATAAAAGGAAACAAGAAAACATTCTACAAATACTTTAGAAGCATAAGGAAGACCAAGGCCCATTACTCAATGAGGCAGGAAGACAATAACAGAAAATATGGAAATGGCAGAGGTTTCTAAATGACTTCTTTGTTTTGGTTTTCACCAAGAAGTTTGGTGGCAATTGAATGTCTAATATAGTGAATGCCAGTGAAAATGAAATAGGATCAGTGTCTAAAATACAGAAGGAATAAGTCAAAAATTACTTAGACAAGTTAGATGTCTTCAGATCACCAGGGCCTGATGAAATGCATCCTAGAATACTCAACGAGCTGACTGAGGAGAGATATCTGAGCCATTAGCAATTATCTTTGAAAAGTCACTGAAGATGGGAGACATTCCAGAAGACTGGAAAAGGGCAAATATAGTGCCCATCTATAAAAAGAGAAACAAGGACAACCCGGGGAATTACAGAGCCGTCAGCTTAACTTCTGTACCTGGAAAAATAATAGAGCAAATAATTAAGCAATCAATTCGCAAATACTTAGAAGATAATAAGGTGATAAATAACAGTCAGCATGTATTTGTCAAAAACAAATCATGTCAAACAAACCTGATAGCTTTCTTAGACAGGGTAACATGTCTTGTAGATGGGGAAGTGGTAGATGTGGTATATCTTGACTTTAGTAAGGCTTTTGATACTGTCTTGCATGACCTTCTCATAAACAAATTAGGGAAATACAACTTAGAGGGAGCTACTATAAGGGGGGTGCGTAACTGGTTGGAAAATCATTCCCAAAGGGTAGTTATCAGTGGTTCACAGTCATGCTGAAAGGGCATAACGAGTGGCGTCCCACAGGGATCGGTTCTGGGTCCAGTTCTGTTCAATATCTTCATCAATGCTTTAGATAATGGCATAGAGAGTACACTTATAAAGTTTATGGATGATACCAAGCTGGGAGAGGTTGCAAATGCTTTGGAGGATAGGATGAAAATTCAAAATGATCTGGACAAACTAGAGAAATGGTCTGAAGTAAATAGGATGAAATTCAATAAGGACAAAGTTAAAGTACTCCAGTTAGGAAGGAACAACTAGGTGAACACATACAAAATGGGCAATGACTGCCTAGGAAGGAGTACTGCAGAAAGGGATATGCTGGTCATAATGGTTGACAAGCTAAATATGAGTCAACAGTGTAATGCTGTTGCAAAAAAAAGCAAAGATCATTCTGTGATGTATTAGCAGGAGTATTGTAAGCAAGACACAAGAAGTAATTCTTCCGCTCTACTCTGTGTTGATTAGGCCTCAACTGGAGTATTGTGTTCAGTTCTGGGCACCACATTTCAGAAAAAATGTGGACAAATTGGAGAAAGTCCAGAGAAGCAACAAAAATGATTAAAGGTCTAGAAAACATGATGTAGGAGGGAAGATTGAAAAAATTGGATTTGTTTAGTCTGGAGAAGAGAGGACTGAGAGGGGACATGATAACAGTTTTCAAGTAAATAAAAGGTTGTTAGAAGGAGGAGAGAGAAAAATTGTTCTTCTTAACCTCTGAGGATAGGACAAGTAATGGGCTTAAACTGCAGGAAGAGCAGTTTAGGTCGGACATTAGGAAAAACTTTCTGATTGTCAGAGTGTTTAAGCACTGGAATAAATTGCCTAGGAAGGTTATGGAATCTCCATCATTGGTGACTTTTAAGAGCAGATTGGACAAACACTTGTCAGGGATGGTCCAGATCAGCTGTAGGCAACTTATGGCATGGCACGCAAGCTGATTTTCAATGGCACTCACTCTGTCTGGGTCCTGGCCACCGGTCTGGGCGGCTCTGCATTTTAATTTAATTTTAAATGAAGCTTCTTAAACATTTTAAAAACCTTATTTACTTTATATACAACAATAGTTTAGTTATACATTATAGACTTACAGAAAGAGACCTTCTAAAAACGTTAAAATGTATCACTGGCACGCGAAAACTTAAATTAGAGTGAATAAATGAAGACTCAGCACACCATTTCTGAAAAGTTGCCGACCTCTGGTCTAGATAATACTTAGTCCTGCCTTGAGTGCAGGGGACTAGACTAGATGACCTCCCGAGGTCCCTTCTAGGTCTGAGTCTATTTTTCTATGTTCTTATTATTTTATTACATAAATAAGTACATTATGCCATTTACTAAATATACTTTACTGTTCTTCTAGGAATAGACTAGGGGCAAATATATGGGTGAAAACTTGGCTTTTTGAGAGTGCTTGTGAAATTTGATCCAAAGCATGAATTTGCTATTTCTTCCTATGTACACAGATCATGGTGGCATTATTTTCAAACTCTTGCCTTTTCGCAAAATGGCGAAATTTCAAGAATTTGGCTCAGATGTACATTTGCTATTTCTGCAGAAAATATGTTGTCCTTTTCTCTGCCTGCAAATAAATAAATAAATAAATAGGCTATTGTCAATACTGGTAATTCAGGACAAGAACAAAAAATGTTTTGGCTTTGCTTGAAAGCATGATTTTTCACTGAATTATTTTATACTACTCAGATATTGTTTGTATCCCCATAAAAAAGCTGCATGCCTCTGAACAAGAGATAATCAAGCTTTGGGTAGGGCATAGAATTTGATAACTCCATCAGTAGGCCGACATCTTAAAGTATTCCCCATTATAAAATCAACATTTGTCAACAGTTGTCACAGGGAAATCTGAGAATATCATATTTCTCTCTATAATTTGAAAAGAAGATAACAGTGGTAACTGTGTGTGGTTTGAATTGCACTGCAGAACGTGACACTGTGTGACAGCAATTGGCAAAATGTTGACTTCATAACAATTTCTTCTATACCTGTGTTATGTCACTTGTGTCATGAATGGCTATATCTGGAAATATTATAGCACCTTCCTGCATATCTTACTTCTGAAAAAGACTCCTTCACTCCAGGCACTATAGCGAAATTGTTGGTTTTTCTAGGTAGAGTACCAACAATATAAAAATTCTAGTAGACAATTATTATTGCTTCATGTTTCCCAGTAACTCTGCTGTGGATATGAATAACTGTTTAAATTGAAAAGTATCTACCCCAAACATGTTTGACTTTTGTAAGCCTCCCATTGCGTATAATTCTGAAGATGTTTCAAATGTGAAATCTTGCCTCACGCCAATTAATGCGGACTTAGATTATAGCTCTCCTTTATTTTTGTTTTTTTTAATTCACCTAAGTGGCTAGTTTTTTATATAGTCATCTCGCTCCTTTTTTTTTCAATAAAAACATCAAAGTACACTGTACAGATAAGAAAATTGCACAGTGCTACACCAAGGTGAGTTTTTCTGTAACATTTTGTAGATATAAATCATACAGATGATACAGATGGAGAAAAAAACAGGATAACACTTTTGTGGGCTTTACATAATTAAGGTCAGAGCAGAAAACAATCTGACTTTTTTTGAAAATGGGGGTATAGAATTTCACACTATGAATAACTTAGATGCAATACACTGAACAGGTTAGAAAAGTAATACAGTCATAGTAATTACTTTCATCTGGCAAAATATTTCAGTCAGCAATGACTAACAATAAAGTAAAATGATCACCTTTACTATATCTATTACAAAAACAATTGTCTAAAATAAGAATGGTTTAACATATCCACTGGAATATAAAGCATCTGTACTGGAGTCACACATGACGACTCTGTTTTCATGGGCTGTGGTAATCTCAAAACAATTTCCTTGAAAGGCAGGGCCTAGTTTCCAAACAGTGGAGAAAAATTACTCAGTTAAGGATTTATAAATAAAAAGAATATTATCCACCAAGTTGGTGTAAAAATAAAATCTAGTCTTTGGCTTTCAGGGTTTATACAAATCACTTATATCCTCCTTAAAAGAGATCTCTCTTTTTTTTTTTAATAAATATAGTGAATGTGAAACATCATTAATCCAGTAGTAATATCATCTGATAGGAGTTAATCCCTTCTTAAGGATGGCTTTGCCTGGTCCTTTGGAATATAGAAATGTGCTTTTACCGTTTAGGCATTTTGTTTAAGCATCAATCAGTTCTTAATGCTTAATTGTCTCCCTCCTTCCCCGTTTCTCCCACCCCTCAGTAAAAGACCACCAAGTAAAATGAATACTGTCTTCAAAGGTATTTCTTGGGAGTCTTATTACATTCTTTAGCCAGTTATTTTGTATTCTAAGGTTATGGATCAAGGGCAGTCCCATGCCTATGGTTTTGACTTGGCTATCTGTTGTGACAGGATGATGCAGATGTACTAGAAGATCCTAATCTGTCAGAGGAAGTCTATTAAGCTCAAGCCCCTAAGCTGTCGCAGCCATATCAGTGATACCAAAGTTACATTTGTTTTTGTGATGACCATTCATTTTGGTCAAATGAAGAAATTGCTAGTGTGGTTTTTGTGGCTTCAGGGGTGAAATCTGTGAATGTCACGTACCTTTTAGCCTCTCTGCTCTTTCTGAAACATTATTGGGAATGCTCTTGTATGGAAAAAAATCATTTTTATTACAGCTGTTTATAAATCACCTTGACCATAAAGTTGGGGAAAAGAGGCATTAGCTTAGAGAGAGAATAATAGATAAAGTTGGAAAAAATCTAGACTTTTTGCAGGTGATTGGGTTGAAGAAAGAAAGCAATCTTGAGATACAAGCAGAAGTATTCATTGAGTTCTGGGACAATAACAAGTGCTGTTGCAAAAGCTGAGTCCTAGTATTCTTGATGTCTATCCAGTGCAAACAAATGCAGGCAAGTAAAGTAGAAAAACTTAATTGTAGATATGTTATTGTTTTAGTGGAATGAAGAACAAATTCTGAGTTTTTGTTTAAATACTTGATTATTGCATTTCAATATGTTGGATGATGATTGCTGAGCTCTTAATTTGTCAGCCATAAATAGTGTAAGGCAGCTATTGTGGCCACATCTATAGTGTGCAAAAAGACAAGCTGCTTACCTTTTTTTTTTTTCCCCTCAAAGAGCTGATCTTTAGAGTTTATAACATCTTCTTCTAGCTGAAGGATGTGTGATATTAAGGGTTCCCTTGTTCTTGTGAATTATAGGTTTGCAATCCTGGCCCTATTGAAGTCAATAGGAGTTTTGCCATTAACTTCAATAAAGCCAGTATTTCACCTTAGATGTTGTTTCCTGAATTGACTTTTATTGGGCCTGATCTTGCAAACATTTACTCATGTGAGTATTTTACTCACATGAGTAGATCCACTGTATTCAAAGTGTTCTATTCTTTCACGATTTAATTTTCAGGACTTCAGTAGGGCTACTGAAGTGAGCAGTGTTACTCAAATAAGTGTTTGCAGGATCAGGCCCATGACCAATGGAGATAATAAAAAGTCAGTCCTACCAATATATTAAAATAATGTTAAGTATCAGCAAGTGCTACTACTCAGTAGAGCAGCAGCATCCCTTCTGCAAAATCGGTGACTTTTAATTTATTGTTTAATGAGAGCCTTATGCCATATATCTTGTGGACTGGAGTTTGATAATCTTCAACCGAGTACATGTGCATGGAGTGCAAAACAATGGAAAATTAAAAATCTCATATTTAAGAGAGGATGATGCTAGGCAGTGGTAGCAGATTCTCAGTGGTGGCAGATGACAAAACAAGGAATAATGGTCCCAAGTTGCAGTGGGGGAGGTCTAGGCTGGATATTAGGAAACACTATTTCACTAGGAGGGTGGTGAAGCACTGGAATGGGTTTCCTAGGGAGGTGGTGGAATCTCCAGCCTTAGAGGTTTTTAAGGCCCAGCTTGACAAAGCCCTGGCTGGGATGGTTTAGTTGGTGTTGGTTCTGTTTTGTGCAGGGGGTTGGGCTAGATGACCTCCTGAGGTCTCTTCTAACCCTCATCTTCTATGATTCTATGATTCTATTTTTGGGTAGACCATACTGAGCCACAGATTTATTAGCTCTGCTGTCCTACTCTTTTATCTGCATTCCCACCTCCCACCCTTCACATGAAGCTTGTGGGTGTGATTTTCCAGCCCTCTCTTGTTGCTCCTCCTTTCCCCATCCTCCCTCTTTTTTTCTGTGTCTTACCTTCATGTGCCAGCTACCCATACTTAAGGGCAACAAATTCTTCAAGAGAGTCTGGTTCCTCAGGAATGCAAAATGCTTTCAGAATCCAGGGTTAATTCACAAACTTCTGCGATTAACAGTTACATCTGGAGGCAAAGCATGTGAAAGGAAAAGCTCCTGTGAAGGGGAAAAGCTGCATGTAGAATGGAAATTACGCAAATATGAAAAAATACCTCTGCTCTCTTTTTCATCACAAGTGCCAGCTTTTCTTTCTAAAACTTAGGTTGGGTTCAAACATGACAATTTTTGTCCTAAGGAGGTTGCACTAGGAGATTTACCTGTACACACTCGCCTTTCATCTGTGATGAGAGAATAACTACAGAACTTTTCCTGTAGCCAGTATAAAATGCCCGATTTTGAATAAATTTATTTTAAGGATAGAAAATAATACAGGTTGTATCTAAATAGGTTTTTTGGTTTGGTTTTATTAACAGCATCTGGACAGGGTACCTGTGACTTAAAACTAATTTCTTCACTGAAACCCACAAATGCTAACCACCTTGCATTAAAAATGCTGTCACTCATTTATTATTATTATTATTTTGTTAAAAATTCTGTAAGATATACACTCCCTCTGGGTGTCCCAAAATGAATTATTTTAGCTAATAATAATAAATAATAATAGTACACATTATCCTTGCAAAATTGCAAACATCAGAACAATGTAGTTGAATGCTCTTCATTTTAATAGAAGTACACTGTAAGGGAAAAAAAAGAAAGTTGTTCATTCTATTTATGCTGTGTTATAAAAAAAAAGCTTTTACTTGGGGCCTTATCCTGAAACCCTTATTGATGTGACTACTCCTTCCTCAGATGAATCATTTAATTGACAGAAACACACAGGAGTATTTGTTCTCAGGAGCGGGGACTTTATTTGTTAAAGGTCTGATTCTGCAGCATTCGTAAACATGATCCTGTCTTTAAACTTAATAAGTTAAGGATGTGCTTAGGAACCTTCCTGAATCGGGACCCTAGAGTGTAAAACTTTGAAGTGCAAAACTGATTTTTTCTACTCTGGGATAGTGTATTAATCAGGCCACAACTTTATTATTAGATGTTTGGGACTACCTGGCAGATAAAAGTGTACAGTGCAGGTAACCCCATGTTCATTCCATAATTACCAGAGGAGCTTCCGCCATCTCCCCCTCTTTTTACATCTTGGTTCCCCCAGACAAGCCATTGCTGGGACCTTACCACTGTAGGAGGGCTAAGGTGGGCTATAAGAAAGGGTGGGGTCCCTGCTGCACCAATCATAGGAGTCCCCAACACCTCTTCCCCATTCTGTTCCATTAACAAACACCTCCTTTTTAAGTCCATTTCCCGTCCATTTATCCAGTCACTGTATACCTTCCATATGGAGTACCTGCACTGGACATCTGCCCCACACTTACATAATGAATTGCAACAAACAGCCTACTGACCTTCATGCCATGCATGAACAGAGCCCACCTGAACCCACTGTGGGGAAGGTGAAAACCCCCCGACTTCACCTAGGCCAATCTGATGGTAAGGGAAAAATTCCTTCCCAGGTCTCCCTAAAAAGGGGTGATCCACAGCAGGTCTTGACCAAACCTCGTATTTCGCCACCTAAAGGGGAGAGAGGATCGGTGCTGCCTCAGCCTGTTCTGTGTAAAAGAGGGCTTCAGGCACAGGACTGCCCCTTTTAGACCCTTCTGCCCATCTGGTTCCAAGGGGATGAGTCAGCATCACCATGCCAGCCCCTTGTCCCCTTTTGCAGCAGTTTTCCTTTCTTCCCTCTCCCTCCTCCCTGCTCCCACCATGAAGCACTGTTTCCTTTGTTCAGCCAGACAGACAAATTCCTCCCCTCTTAAAAGTGTGGTGCGGGCAATAGTGAAAGTGTCATATATCATAAGTCTCCTAGAACTGTAGGGCTGGAAGGGACTTTGAGATGTCATCAAGTCCACACCCCTGCAGTGAGGCAGGGCCAAGTAAACCTAGAGCACACTGACAAGCATTTGCAAAGCCTGTTCTTAATAAGATGGGAATTCCACAAATGCCCGTAGAAGCCTATTCCAGAACTTAACTACCTTAGTAGTTAGAAAGTTGTTCCTAATATATAACCTAAATCTGCCATGCTGCAGATTAAGCCCATTATTTCTTGTCCAACCTTCAGTGGACATGGAGAACAATTGGTCACACTCCTCTTTCCCGCAGCCCTTAACATATTTAAAGACTGTTATAGGTCCATGCTCAGTCTTCTTTTCTCATGATGGAATAGGCCCAGTTTTTTTTTAACCTTTACTCATAAGTCAGGCTCTCTAAACCATGTATAATTTTTGTTGCTCTCCTCTAGTCACTCTCTTCAATTTATCCACCTCTTTCCTAAAGTGTGGCACCCAGAACTGGACACAGTACTCCAGCTGAGGCATTACCAGTGCCAAATAGAGCAACACAATACCTTCCTATGGCTTACCTACAACACTCCTGTTAATACACCCCAGAATGGTGTTAGTCTTTTCAATGATTACAGCATATTATTGACTCATTCTGTTTGTGATCCCCTATAACTCTTTCAGCGGTACTATCTCTTAGCCAGTTATTCCCCATTTTGTAGTTGCGCATTTGATTTTTTTCCCTTCCTATATGAAGTTTTTTTTTTTCATTTGTCTTTATTAAATTTCATCTTGTTGAATTCAGACCAAGTCTCAATTTTTTCACAGACTTTTTGAATTTTAAGCCTGTCCTCCAAAGGGATTACAACCTTTCCAGCTTGGTGTCATCTGCAGATTTTATAAGAATACTCTCCACTCCATTATCCAAGTCATTAATAAAGATATTGTATAGTATCAGACCTAGGACAGACCTCGGCAGGACACCAGTTTATATGTCCACCCAGCTTGACAGTGAACCATTGATAATTACTCTTTAAGTACAGTCTTTCAACCAGTTGTACAAGAACCTTATAGTAATGTCATTACTGTAGACCAATTTCCCTAGTTTGTTTATGAGAGTGTCATGTGGAAGTGTGTCAGAAGCCCTACAAAAATCAAGATATATCACGTCTACGACTTCCCTCCTATTCACTAAGCCAGTAACCCTTTCAAAGAAGGAAATTAGGTTGGTGTGGCGTGATTTGTTCTTGACAAATCCATGCTGGCTATCCTTTATAACCCTATTATTCTCTAGGTGCCTAAAAACTGATTGTTTAATAATAAGTTCCAGTATTTTTCCAGGTATCAAAGTTGTGCGGGCTGGTTTATAATTTCCTTGGTCCTCTTTGTTCCCCTTTTTAAAGAATGGTACTATGTTTGCCCTTCTCCAGTTCTCGGGGACCTCACCTGTCCTCCATGAGTTCTTAAAGATAATTGCTAATGGTTCTGAGATTACTTCAGCTACTTCCTTAAGTACCCTAGGATAAATTTCATCAGGCCTAGCCTACTTGAATGCAGACTTATCCAAATATCCTTTAATTTGTTCTTTCCATATTTTGGCTTGCATTTCCTCTTCCTTGTTAATTGTGTTGCATATCTAGTCACCATTAACCTTTCAGTGAAGACTGAAGTAAAACAAGCGTTGGATGCAACTACCTTCTTGATGTCTTCAGTTATTAGCTCTCCTTCCCTGCCAAGTGGAGGACCTACACTTTCTTTCATCTTTCTCTTGCTTCTAATGTTTTTAAATAATCTCTTCTTATTGCCTTTTATGCCCCTTACTAGGTGTAATTTGTTTTGAGCTTTAGCCTTTCTGATTTTGTCCCTCTATGCCTGTACTATTCCTTTGTATGCCTTCTTTGCAATTCATCCATGTTTCCATTTCTTGCAAAATTTCTTTTTAATTTTCATCTTATTAAAGAGCTCCCAATGGAGCCATATTGGCGTCTTACTATTCTTCCTATCTTTCCTGTGTATTGGGATGGTTTGCAGTTGTGCTTTAATATTGCTTCCATGAGAAACTGCCAGCTTTCCTGAAAGACTTTGGTAAATTTCCTACAAGTTCTTGCGGTTTGTAAAAGTTTGGGTTTTTTTTTGAAGTTCATTGTCCTTATTCCACTGTTCTCACTCCTTCCTTTCCTTTAAATCATGTAGTCAATCATTTCATGATCACTTTTCCTCAAACTGCCTACCTTCAGATGCATAACCAATTCCTCCACATTGGTCAGAATCAAGTATAAAATAGCTGTTCTCCTGATTATTTCTTCCCCTTTCTGGAACAAAAAATTACCCCAAAACATTCCAAGAACTTATTTAAAATTCTGTGTTTTGCCATATTACATTTCCAAGAAATGTCTGCAAAGTTAAAGTCTCTCATTACTACCAGGTCTTGAGTTTTGCATATTTTTGTTATTTGTTCTAGAAATGCCTCATCTACCTCCTCTTCCTGATTTGGTCTTTATAGTAGACCTCTACCACAGTGGTTCCCAAATGTGTTCCGCCACTTGTGCAGGGAAAGCCCCTGGTGGGCCAGGCCAGTTTGTTTACCTGCCACGTTCGCAGGTTCGGCTGATCGCGGCTCCCAGTGGCCGCAGTTTGTTGCTTCAGGCCAATGGAATCTGCGGGAAGCAGCGCAGGCCGAGGGACGTACTGGCCACCGCTTCCAGCAGCTCCCATTGGCCTGGAGCAGCGAACTGCGGCCACTGGGAGCCACAATTGGCTGAACCTGCAGACGCGGCAGGTAAACAACCAGCCCGGCCTGCCAGGGGCTTTCCCTGCACAAGCGGTGGAACAAGTTTGGGAACCACTGCTCTACCGTAATGTCACCCCTCTTTTTTATTCCTTTTTTCTTTACCCAGAGACTTTCAACAGGTCTGCCTCACATCCTTCTAGACCTCAGAACAAGTGTACATATTCTTGATGTATAATGCAACACTTCCCCCTTTTTTATCCTGTGTGTTCTTCTGGAACAAGCTATATCCCTTTATACCAATATTCCAGTCATGAGACTTATCCCACCAAGTCACTGTGAAGCCAATTAACTTGTAATTTAATTTATGTACTAACACTTCCAGTTCTTTCTATTTATTCCCCATACTTTTTGGATTTGTGTATAGACATCTAAGATGTTCAACACATTCCCCAGTGAGTCCCAGAATCCTTGCCTTGGCCCTTAACCTCAACTGGGAGGATTCATGAGAACACAACCTGCACCCCTTACTCCTCCATCCTTGCTCCCAGAACCCTATAGCCACTACTGATCTGCTCAAGGTCATACTGGGGTACTGGTCAGAGATGGATGACCCTTGGCAACCTTTCCATAACACATTGGACGCAGGCTCTAGGCAGGTATCACAGCTTCCATGACACTGTGTCACGTCAGCAGATGGATGCCTCTGTCCCCCTAGAAGGGAGTCCATGACTACCAGCATCCTACATCTCCTACTCTTGGGTGCAGTGGCTGAGAGCCTCCCAGCTTTGGGGTAGGTAGCTCCTCCTCCTCAGGCTTTGGGATTGGCTCCTCATCTCCTGTTACCAGTGCAGCATACTGGTTCTTCACCGCAATGGACGGGAGTGAGAGGTGGAGCACTGTCTTTTGCCAGCAGCCAGTCTCCTCCCCACACAGCAGCCTTGAAGGGGCTCTAAACAATGCTGGGGCCCAGGATAACAGAAAACCGGTCACAGAATTGGGGCGCTACCATTGGTTTTTGTGCCTATCCCCTCTTAACAGCACCCAGTAGATATTGACCACAGCTGAAAATTAGGGTCTTAGACTGTAAGCTGTTTGGGGCAGAGACTGTCCCTTAGTTCTGTGTTTGTACAGTGCCTAGCAGGTACTGGGCCTGCTGAGCACCACTGCAGTACAACTAGTAATACTACAGGGCTTATCCTAGAGTATATTGAATTACCTTGCGATCATGGAGGAGAAAGACGAAAGAACATATAATATACAAGTTGGGGATGCCTTTACTCACGAGCCAGTATGCAGTGTATATTTATACGCAGATTTTTTCCTGGTTATTTCTGCATAGACGTCTTTTATTTTTTAAAAAAGTTTGTTTTAGAGGAGAACCATGTATTTGTACAAATCAATCATTTGAATATTTGTAAGCACAGTAATGTCTACATGATTCAGTGGCAGTGAACATACTTTGCAGAAAGTGTATCTGTCACAAAATATGAGTTAGAGATCTTCTTCAATGAAGATCTGGCTATTTCAAATTGGTATTTGTTTTTAGAATCCTGCCCAGCTCACCATGCTCACCCCCACAGAACACGTATTAATTTAAATGAGAACTGAAAACAAACCCAATTTACAGTTCAGTGGGTGAAAATTGTTCTCTTCTGCAATGATTTAATTCACATTTGGTCAGTTGGAAAGCTTTAGCTTCTTCATCTACTATAGTCCCTTCTCACTTACACGTCTGTATATCTCTGAGTTTTGAACACACAGTTATTTCTTCTGAGAGTAGATTATCAATGATAAGCACCTTTTTGTCCCCAACAGGACCATGTACCTGAACTATCATCTCCAACAAAGTTAGTTCAGACAGTCAGACTTTCCTTTCCCAGCCCAGATTCACCCTGGCTCCAGTTCAGGTTTTTAATTTGATCCTCTCCATAGCTTTGAATAACAAAATATGATCACTCTAACTTTTCATACCTTTCAATTCCCTCTCACTGTGAGCTGCATTCCTCATTTTACATTACAATTTAGTGACTTTACTTCAGTTGTTCCCTGAGCTGTTACAGCATATGGTATCTCTGTTACATTAATGTATTAATATTGGATGGGCTCTGCACAGAGAATGAGGCTCTAGAAAAAGCTTGGAATCAGTATAAAATATATCCTTTCTACTTCATGTGATTTCAAGTAAAACTGAATCTTTGTCCTACCTTTCTGAGACCTGTACTCTTAAACTGGATGCTGACAGTAACACCTTTCAGCAGGTAAAATAGGTTGTTATGGAAGGGATGTATGGCAAGGATGCTGACAACAATTAGCACATGCTACTCATTAACAAAGAGAGATTTCAACT